>NC_077231.1:159725746-160475746 GCF_027887165.1 Monodelphis domestica
ATTTTCAGTTCAATGAGAATAAGTTGTGTAGACATAAACAATAAATGTATACACAAATAAGCTTATATTGAAAAAAGTTAGAACTATATTTTGTAGCAAAGAATTTTATTTTTAGTTGTCATTAATCACATATTTTTGTGGTTAGTTCTTTCATTAGAAAAGATATATTTTCTAGGTTTAAGGGTTCTGAAATTTTATGTGATTTAGGCAAGTCCTAGAACCTGAATTTTGCATAATGTGTCACTGATCTATGAAAATTAAAGGGCTAAAACATAAGAACAAGAAAAAAAGAGTAATATTGGGGCAGCTAGAGGGCACAATGGAAAGCATGCCAGGAAAATAACAAAAAACAACAATCTGAGGACCCACAGTGCCTAACAAAGTGTCATTTACAACAAAGCTATTTCACTTAAGTTCAGACATGCTTATTAACCAACATTTTTCATTCATGAAGTGAAAGAAATATAAGAATATAAAATCATAGTTAGCATGGAGTTTTGTTTGATTTTACTTGTCTAATGAAAACCATTTACAAACATATCATTCTTCTCACTTTAATTTCCCCCCTTCAAACTTAGTAGTCTCTTTATATGATCTCCTGCCCCAACTGCACATAATCATTTCACATCAGCTATGCAAGAAATTCTGCCAATTTTAAGAACTATCTTCTTTTTAGTTAACACGATCCATTCAGAGAACCATTCCAATAGCCATATACTTTGCTCATGCTGTTGTTAAGGAAGACACCCGATTTCAATAGATTTTCTGCTGCTATTAACTACCAAAATTGTCTGAGAAATATACAAAATGAAAAATGAAGTCAAAATATTTAGGATGACTCCTGACAGCTGGAAAACAGTACAGAGAGGTCAGAGGAAGTAGAAACTCTTGATGGAAAAACTTATCTCTCATTAATAGAATTTTGTAATAGAAACCAGAAGTTGAAGAAGTTTGCACATCCTTTACTTGAGAGAATGACACATTTTTCTGAATCTCTCCCTGGCCAAAATGGAAGTATGAGCCAAAGTACTTCAACTTTAAATTCTTTTTTATCTAAGATTTTTAAAACTTTAATGAGCATTTCACTCTTTAATGCTCACCAAAACAACTTCTTAGGTAGAAATCAATGGTAGAGATTTTTTGGTTCTTATATGAGTTATTCAGTGTCTTTTGATAAAAGAGGTACAGTTATAAACTGGAAGCTACTGTTGTGCTAGGCACATACTAGAAACTCAAATATTTGATGATTTATTCATTCTATTGATTAAAATTTATCATTATCTTTTCAAGTGTCCACCAAGAACTATCTTCTGTTAAAGTTCTAGTTTGCTGCTTCATCAGAAAGAAGAGACCCTGGGTTAAAATTCTTATGAAATCGTGGAAAAGACATAGATTTGATATCAGAAAACTTGAGTTCTATTGCTTTCAATTGGTTTGACTTTGTGCAAACCACTTTACCTATCTCTGTTTAACATTGGTTGGTTGGTTTTTTAACTGTAAGAAGTAATGATGGTTTTGAAGGCTTAAATAGCACTAAATCCTATGATTTGGAAAGTCTTATCAAGGTAGAAAAGTATAAAATATAGGATGAACTCTATGTCTATATTCCAAACACTGACCTAGTTTGGATGAGTTCCTCATGAGAAAGGGTTATTTACTAGTGGATGAACTTTTTGACAATAACAATTTATCAGACTATTTATAGAGGTGTAGAAGGGTTGCAATTTTCATTAGTCAAGAGAGTAACCATTTTGATGAAATTCTGAATCCTTGCTTTATATACATATATATTTTTACATATTATGGGGTAAAGATCATTCTCAAGGAACTTGAAGGTTTTGGAAAAGCATGATCTGGAGACATAAAAACAAAGAATGATAACCATATTTCTTGAGTTTCTATTGATATTCAGGTCAGAGTAGAGACAGATAATAAAGCCTGAATGTTTAATAAATAGTAGGAGCCAATGATTGCTGGCAAAGTCAAAATATGATTCCATTCCTGGCATCTCATTGTGTTACTACTTATTTGTAGGTTTTATGGAGTTTTGCCTTCTTGATATTTTTTTCATGTTTAATGTCTCCCTTCTTATAGTCCCAATCTCTCTTGCTTCTTCATTCATGTCTGCAAATTTAACTTGTAGAAAATGTTTTCATAAGCTACCTGTGTGCAAACTACCAACTCAAAACAAAGCAAAAGAAAATGAAACAAAATTTCCATATTCTAGGATTGGTAAGAGATTCTAACCACTTCTAAAGAGAGAGATGATGTACTAGTATTTAGAATCAGATGCTCAATTTTGGAAATAGTCAGTGTGGGAATTTGTTTGGCTTCATTATGCTTATTGTTGGGGGCTTGTCATTTCTTTTTATTCTTCAATGCCTGGGGGAGGGGGGGAAATGGGAGGAGAGCAATGCTTGCTAATTGGAAAAAAAAACAAAGAAAAAACTCCATGCACATCCTTTTTTCTCTATCTATCTCTACTTCTATTATTACCTCATAAAAGTCCCATCTTCTAGTTAGTCCTCAACTTCTTAGAACTTTTCATATTTTGTGTTTGTTTCATTTTTTCCTGTTTCTCTACTTTCTTTATCTTCTGGCTTCTTATAAATGCTTCTCTCCTGTCCTAACTATAGAAAGGATGTGCATAGTGCCCTCCCACTCAAGGATAAGCAAACAGCCTGTGTTTTCCTACAGGAAACATCATATAGCAGAGGAAAGAAAGCTTTCTTGCCTCATAAAAGGCTCCCATGTAAGACATTTAATAGACTGTGGTCACCCTGATTGCCCAGTAGCTGCAATCTATTAGCAGACTTGACTGTGCAGAAGTCAAGTAATGGTAGCAATTAAGAGTTGGGACAATTGAGGTAAGTGAGTAAGTGAAAGATCACATTTTCAATTCTTCCAAGATGTACAAAGAATTAAGCTTTTTTAGGATGAATAGCATATCTTCCTGGATTATTTGGCTTTTTAATGGGAAACTTCATGCTATCTGGTGGCCTTGAGGAACTCTTTATAATGAAAAATGAGACTCACATTAAAAGATGAAGTTTTGATTAACCACACTTGGCTGAATAGCAAGAGAAACAATGCAGGCATAGAAAAAATATTATCTGGAAGAAAGATGTATTTATATAATAAATGGGAAAGAAAATATTTTAAAAGTAATATAGTTTTTCCTCTCCCTAATGGTTGGTTGTATGGAACAAATATGGCCAATGTGTCTCATGCACAGATTTTATTGAATTCTGTCCTATCTAACACTGAATGATTTTGATAGTTATTATAATTGATATACAAACAAAATTCTGAAAGAAATGAAAAATACAATATGAAACATGACATGATATGCTCCTGGGACTGATTCTTGCTTTCATACTGTTTGGAGAAGAGCATGCTATTTATTGCTTCAGAATGAACTCTGTCCCACTTTGAAAGAGCATCCTCTTTCCAAAATACTGTAGATTAGTGACTAGGCATGATGATAGTTCCTTGGTTTGTCCTTATCAACTAACTTTTTCTACTCTTGCTATAGTTTATCTAATGGAATATTTTCAGAGGTTGACATGGTCAGGTAAAATAGTTCTTCTGAATATTATCCATTAAGCCTTTTTTTCTTTTGAATGTTTTTATTCAGAGGCCCAGAGGAAAAGAAACACCCTACACGAATTCAAAAAGTCAGCAAAGACAACCCTGATCAGACTAGACTCATCGCTGAATATCAAAACCAAAAGGCTGAACACAACAGACAAATGTGCTAAGAGATGTATTAGGAATAAGGGCCTTCCATTTACTTGCAAGTAAGTTATTCCTTTGCTTTTATAGGAATTTTCCACTCATAGGATACACCCACATGGCCTATACATACAACATACACCAGATTTTAAAATTATTGGTGCCCAATGTACGATGTAGTTGGTGTATGCAATTTAGACTTGGGTCTTTTAAACTTCTTGCCCCAGGAGACATATAATACTGTTAAAAGAAACAGAAGGGATAAATGAGAATGGAGAACAGGACATTAAAAGTGCCTAATAAAAAAGGTTTATCTTTTTAAAATTTATTATGTGTTTTGTGAATTCCTCTGTTATCTATATAGCTATAATTATTAAAAATGAAATTCATTTGGATTGATTTTATTTAATCCTCTTTAAATTTCTAGGTCATGTATTCAGAATAAGTATTTATTAGTAACAGAAGCAGAAGGAGTTTTGAAAATATGAATTGCAGAATTGGGCAAAAGCCAGGATTTATAGTACCTTGTGTCAAAGGCTCAGGAGATTGAGAATAGAAGGTGTTGAGAGCCTCAGACGGTATCTACAGGGTTTGGCTTTGGCAACAGGGAATGTTGAAAAGGCATTAGGGGGAGATGTGATAAATGTTTAGTTGAAAAGTGATAAGGTCATTAGAAATGGCATTAGAAGAATCAAATGAAGGGTTTTCTGGCCTTTGCCAATTCTTGTTGTTATTTGATAATGAAAAATAACCTTATCCCACTGTACAGAAATAGCATGATAGTGGATAGTGAGCTGACTTTGGAGCCAGGAAGACCCAAGTTCAAAACTCACTTCTGGCTCTGTGACTCAGAAAATCACTTAACCTCTCAGTTTTGTAGACCACTTTCTAAAACAAAGTTGCAGAGAAGGTCTCTATCTGAAAGCAGAGACAATTTCATTTTCCAGTAATCCCATATAATAATGAAATCAGAGATCTGGTCCCTAACCCTTTCCCACAATAAAGAATTCAGTGGACTTTTCAGTTTGAGTTGAGGCTATAGGGGCAACATTTTGAGAATCCCTCTCAGTGGTAGAAGAATCAGAGATATAGAAGATAGACTGGTACAATTCTTTGAGGAAATCTTTGTATATTTACATACATGCAATGGAATCTTTTTCATGTACATAGCATGATATTCCTGGGAAAAAGAGCTTGACTTGTAGTTAGCAATTCTCAGCATAGGTCATATCTATGGTACTTTCTTGTGGTATTACCTTTATGTTTTATGGCCAAGTTACAATTTGCAAATGTCTCTCAAATGGATATAGGAATGAAATGATATTCTTTGTACATTTCCAGTTCAAATTCTCTGCTTTTGTCAGATTTGCCAAATGTATAGAATTGTGATATTCTGAATTTGTTTATAGCTTATTTTGAAATAATATATTATTTCCATTGTTTAATGAAACAGAGTCAAGGAAGTTGGGTGGAACTTCTGGAAAAAATAATTATCAGGGCTTTTAAAACATCTTTGAACCAAGTGAGAACAATGATTCATAAATACTAGTGTTCTGTCTTTTAAAATATTACTAAGCATTTCAGCTATTTAATTTATTGTATAAAATATTTATTAAGTGTCTGGTATTGTCAGGTACTATGCCCCATTCAGGATGGAGAGACGGTTCCTGACACCAACAAATGTGCCTAATGGGGAAGATAAGCCCATGGAGATATTTATGTATTTATATCTATATATCTCAATCACAATAGAAATTATAATATAAAAAAGCATGAGAGGTAGAAAAAAATGAAATTATAATTTCAAGGAAGAGCACATCACTTTGGACTGTGATGATCTGGGAAATATAGTACATGAAATAGGTTTTAACTAATAATAATTTATACTTATATGATACTTAAAGTTTCCAATAGGTTTTTCACAACATCCTTATGAGATAGGTAGTGTTCAAATATTTTTTTCCATCTTACTGATGAAAAAAAACTTAATTGAAGTGGTTTGTGCATAGTGAATGTAAGAGGTAGAAGAATGAGTTTTCTTCATTCTTTGTCTTTTTTCATTATGCTATACTATATATTACTCCATCTCTAAAAGGATGGAAAACAAAAAAAAATGGTAGAGGTAAATTAACTGGAGAAAGTGAATTTCAGGTAAGCATGTAGAATACTTTTGTAGGGGTAAAGAGGCTTTATGAAAAGAAGGAAACATATTTAGGGAATGATTTGAGTATTTTGCTTTCACTTGAAGACAGAGTTACAGAATACTGACACATTCAACCAGCAAAGTAGATTGGAACCAGAGTGTGGAAGGCCTTGAATATCAGGATTATTAAACCTCATTGTCACTATGTAGGTAATATATCATTTATTTTGCCATCTCCTCTCTTAGACTGTCAGCTCTTTGAGGGTAGGGACTGCCTTTTGCCTCTTTTTGTATCCCTAGTATTTGTCATAATGCCTGGCACATGTTAGGTGCTTAATAAATGTTTCCTTGTTGATTTAGAGTTAGCTAGAAAGTAAAAAACAAAACAACTAAATTCCTCAAAGACAGTTTAAAATAAAAAGAAAGTTCTTAAGATCAAGATCTTAAGAGTTGGATGAAGATAAAAATGTCATGGAAGACAAAAACTCAAGGACAAGCCTAGTAGAAGTGTGTATAACACATTGGGAACTTATTTTAGCATAATGAAATAATGAAAAAAGGATGATGGAAATAACAATAAAAAGCCAACCTCCATATGTGGAAACATCTGTGTAAATTTGGCAAAAATTGTGTGTTCTAGATTGACCTCATATGTTATTGAAGAACTCATAAATAAGGCATGAAGGCTATCATTTGCATCCATGACAGAGTATACCTAAAATTATGATGTAATACAAATAGAAAAATTAAATGTAAATATCTGATGATCAGGTTATTAATTTAAACTGTCATCATTCCTTCTTCAGTGTTGATTGTATTTTAATTAGGTTATTCATTTCATTTGCTCATCTGACAACACTGCTACTATCAAACAGACAACAAACATTTATTAAAGGCTTATTATTATGCGGTTGACACTGGGATAAGTATTAGGGATATAAGAGTGAAACAGTTCCTGAACTCAAGGAACATGTATCCCAATGAGGAGGCAGCATCTGTCTGTATAGGAATATGCTGAATATTGGTTGCTGTCCTTTGTAATCGAAGAGGACCAAAATGACATCATTGATGATGTCTTTTGACTCAAACATAAATTGGATTTAAGTGAGGCAGAGTTGCACAAAGTCGTCAGCCTCACTTTCTCTTCCAGAGACTTCGAAGTCCCAGTGACAAGACAAAAAACCAAGACAGCTGGTGATGGCTCGGGATGCAGTGGATGACCTTGACTTCTTCGATGTCTAACCGAGCTCTAAGCACTCCATAGCACCTGCTCCCACTGCCTTTATGGCCTTGGAATAAATTGTTCTCATCTGTCCCTTCTCCTGGAGGAAGTCTTCACATGCCTGGGGTAGATAACCTTTTAACACACTGATGGCTCTGATGCCTGTCAGTTATCCTCAACCTGGTTTAGCCTGCCTGCCGGGATGGTTTACTGGGGTGTGGTTGCTGTGTATGCTACAGCTTCTTGGAGCCACAGGTGAGAATTTGATGACAGGTAGACATCCAAGGAAGAAAACAGTTCTGAAAAGGGCTCTGCAAGCCCTCATGGCAGAGGCACAAGTCTTCCTTGAACACCCCCTAGGACCACAAAATGAGGTTATTTTAGGAGATAGAATCTGGAGAGATCAGAAAAGACTTCAGTGTAGAAGATAATACTTGAACTGATTCCAAGAGATGGAGATGAGATATTAGATTGCAGAATCTTTAATGAAGATCCTGGGATCACAGATATGAAGGAACTTAGAGGTCACCAATTCTCTTGTTTTATAGATGAGGAAACTGACACCTAATAATGTTAAAATACTTATTAAAGTCTATACAAATAATGAGGAGATGAGACAAGTTTTGGATGTAGATCCTCTGTCTTTAAATACAGTATTTGTTCCATAAAAGATGTGTCTTAATTAACGTTTTTATTCCTACAGTATTTTTCACATAGTAAAAATAGTTTGCTTATAATTTGGCTAGCATTTAATTAATATTTTTTGAGGTGCAATGTATCTAGGGCTGGAAATTAAGGAAAGAGTGTTATATTAATTTGTTAGCTAAGTGAAATGAAATATATGTAAAAGAGCTCACATTTACTCTTGGGTTTAGAGGTTTTCAAAGACCTTTCTTCACAAATACCTCATGAGGTAAGTTGTCCAGTGGAAAGACAAAAGTCAAGGCAACTGGTAAAGTGCAAGTTGTAATTTGTACATTTTTCAAATTGAGAAATATTGTGGAGCACCAACTATGGGCTCAGTCTTTCAACTGTCACTCAGGTGAGCAAATCAGGTTCCTGGGAATGGCTACTATTTGTTCTCACCAAGGGTTTCTGAGGTACTAGAACTCATTTTTTAATGTTATTACTCCTAAGCTCTTATTGGTATGTTCAATAACATTACTTAACTAGTTATTTTCCCTCAGCTACCATAACCAATGAATATCAATTAACTTTCACAAATATTTCCTGAGAAGATAAAGCAGTGACCAAAGGATGACATCCTTCCTAAGGGAAAGATGGACTCTCTTTTCTTGCACTTTGTGTCCTTGAGAACAACTTAAATTATCTACTACAAAATATACACCAATCCTCAAACAGGAGAAAAAGTAATACATGTGGGCTCTGGGAATTCTTTTCTCCCATCAAGATGTCCCCAACAAGTATTGTTTTTTTTTTTTGGTGTGAAATTTGATAAGTAACTTTTTTCTTATTAATGTCTCTAGATTTTAGCACAGTGCCTGGATCATAGTGGGTACTTAATACATCTTTATTGAACTGAATGAAAAGTCTTTTATTACCAGAGAATTATAGGAAATAGACTATATTGTCAATGCTCTGAATTAAGGCAAAGAATCTCTCCACAAACATACTTAAAAGCAGTATCAGCAACATTCTATGATTTAGATGAAAACCATGTACTTAATATTATATATCATCTATATAACCAATCAGTCAGGGCATATCCATGTATACTCTAAGGACTGGCACCTCTTTAGTTTGTGCCCCATTATACTGAGTACAATGAGAGCCTTAATTTGGGCTTGGGTCATTTTATTTGAAGACTATTGCTCTTTCCTCAGTACCATTCTGCATTGGAGGAATACATAAGCAGATACTTTCAAAGATAACCAAAGCATGTAGATGGGGATTATATAATAAATGGAAGGGGGAACAAAGATGAGAAAAATTAAGATAATAATGATAACAGAATAGATGAACCTTAACAAGACAATTGTGTTTGTTAGGAAAATAAAATAATTTTTGGCGAGTATAATATTGGATAATTTGGATATTGACAGTTTTTCTTCAGAAGAAAAAAAATTCTAATTGGATATAAGGAAGAAAGAAGGAGAATGAACAGTAGTTTTAATGTAATTCACTAAGCAGTAGGTTACACTAGACCTACCTGATGAAACTATTGTCACTAAATATAATTCATAATGAAATGTTTCATACATTCTTAACTCTAATTAATTAATATACTTTCTCCATATGTTATTCTCTTGTTATTTCTTGATGACTCTCAAAAATAAATATTGCAGATTTTTTTCAGTTTAAGGTATGACGTTCTAAAACCAAGAACTTTGCTTCCCACTACTACCTTTTTAAAATGGAAAATAGTATTAAAATATGTTTATGTGCTTTATGTACATGGGAACAAATTGATGAATAATTTCATTGTTCTAAGAAAATAGATATATAATAAAAATGTATACCTATAAAATGATTTTGAAAGGCTCTGAATCAATTTTGAGGAAGTAGATATGGTGATACTTTCTTTTATCCTCTTCTTCAAAATTCACTTAGCTATCTTTCAAGATTTTTATAATTAAATCACTCAAAAGTGGTTATTTCCCAGCAGCAAGGTAGCTCATTGGAAAGAGAGCCAGGCCTGGAGTTTGGAGAACCTAGATTCATATCTGGCCTCAGACACTTCCTAGCTATGCGACTGCAAAGAAATCACTTAACCGAATTACCTAGCCTTAATTCTCTTCTTTCTTAGAATAAATATTTAGCATTCATTCTAAGATATAAGGTAAGGTGTTAGATTTTCTTTAAAACAGTGGTTATATAATATCTGTCTATATAACATATATCATATTTAATAACATACAAAATGTCCAGTTATTAAAATGTAAAATCATTGGCTATCAAGAGTTGCTTAAAGAGTACATTTAGAAAATCTTAAGGAAATTCTTATGGAGTAGGAATTATTTGTACATTTTTGTTTGTACATGTTTGTACAGATTGTTTGTACATATAACAATATACAATTATTGCTGAGTCAATTTAGAAGAACTTTATAATAGTTTTAAAGTATAAAAAATGAGAAAAAATCAATTTGACAGTTAGACTAACCTAAGGAATAATGAGACCTACATATGATCCTGGTAAGTAAAACACTTAATTGTTATATTAGAATGATATTTGTGTTTATAGCTCTGTTTGTACCTACAGTGCTAGAGAATTGTCTTTGAAGAACCATAATTTTAAAAAATCTCACTCAAGATACTTACTTAGAGTAATAACAACTATACAAATATCTTAGTAAAGCTTTTCATTAGCATTCTCTTTAGTGCATTTTTTTTCTTTTTAGCACCTTGTTATATTCAGCACACTATGATAGCCTATAATTAAAAACAGGAAATCCCCATTAGTTAAAGTCTATTGCTAAACGAAGAATGATTTTAGAAAGCAAACAAATTTGAATAGGTGCTTTCAAAAGTTCTCCTTTTTACAAGAAAAATATAAAATTAAAAGTGAAAATGCATAAAAGCAGGATAACTATTTTAAGCCAAGACCACAGAAAGTTAATTTTATTCTCTCTCTATAATACAGTTACATTAGAGGTTATAAATGCCATTTGAATTTCTTTTGTACCTATGTAATGCTATATTTATTGTCATATTTTTCTCCTTGGCATACCATGTATGTCTACTGTGAAAGCTATATAAAAAGTGGTATTCCTTTTTTTCATTCAGATATTTTTTTCAGGGCCTTTGCTTTTGACAAAGCAAAAAAACGATGTCATTGGTTCCCTTTCAATAGTATGTCAAATGGAGTGAGAAAGAAGCATGACCATGAATTTGATCTCTATGAAAACAAAGGTAACTTAATTCTCCTTACATTTTATTCTAAAATCACATGTTTTTAGAACTTTTATTGACCTTAAAAATCATCTAGTTGAATCTCATCATTTTACAGATGAGAAAACCTGTCCAGAGAGGTTAGGCAATGTGTCCAAGTCCTCTTTGTTTATTTGTTAGTGGGAGAACTATAGTCGGAGGATCTCCCTGGCTCTAGAATGTCTGCCCAGTATAACTTCGGTGGGATCCAAATGCCTCTCAGAAGGGCAACAATTGGATTCAAAACTTCCTTATAAAAATGACTGACTATGTTTATATATTACCAACAAATGATTATTGGTATCCCCTCACCCAATTACCTTAAAAATTGATTCTTCACCCTTGATTGGATTCACAACAGAATTAAATAATTAAGATAAACTAAAAACACTCATAACCATTTTAGTTCAGGCATTTTTGGTTGGAGAGATTGACTATTCTCCTAAAGGGGACAATGATTTGTTTCCTAAAGAATTTTGTAAATAGTGTGAAAAATACCTATTGAAGTGTTTGAGCTTTATTTGTAAAATAAGGACAGTAACACTAATTTTACTTGCTTTGTAGGCTTTTTTTTCCCCAAGGATTAAATGAAATGACATATGTGTATGTATATATATACACATATATATGAAAGTGCTATGTAAATCATTAAGTACTAACAATGTGCTATTATTTCAAACAAATTAATTGAAAATTTCATGAAACAGTGTTGGCAGTAATTGTAACTTGGCCACCTGATTTCAAAATTACCGTGATTAAATCTTTTCTGCATAAGACAGATTCAGGTGCAGATTATGATTTCTCCAGTTAATTAGATAAAAGTGAATAGGGAAATTAAAAACTAATTTATATATAAAATAATGGCTTGGAAATTGAATATTCCTGTTAATTAATTTTCATCTAAAATGACCTTTTGTCATCCAAATTAGCACATATAAATAGCCAATCAGATGGCTAACTGTGAGCTCATTATTTAATTAGAATTGTGAAAATTTATTGTAAATTCATCATCTCAAGGTAAAAAGTCCCTGAGCTGACAACAGAATTGGAGACAGGTTGTGGCCCATCATTGTTGATCTATTTAGGTGCAACACAACACTGCTTTTCATGATTAGTTCTACACTGACCAGTTCTGTTATGCCAGACTTTTGGTTTGGTGAAATATATATAGAAACAGGTGCTAAGTATTTGAAGAACATTTCCAAAAGACAGTGAAGCTAAAAATCTCTCCTCTAATTACAGATTTTTTTTTTTTTACATCTGGCATGCCTTGACCACACTAGGTAGCCATTTAACAGAATAGAAACCTAACAATTCTCACAAGCTCATTGGTGAAATATACAATATTTCATCTTCTGGGAAAGGATAGCAGAAATTTTAGGAAAGTTCTTTTTTCCCTTGTGCAAAGTTTGAAATGCACAGAATAATAAAAAACCAGAATATATGCCATTCATTTTTTATTTCAAAATGTTTTAATGAATTTAGATACTGCTATAATGTTAATATAAGTTGATTCAAGTGGGTCAAATTATATCCCTGAAACATAACTACATGTCTTCCAATACCTGCACAAAAGTATTCTATTCTCTATGTGCATTTTGAATTTTAAATTCTGATTGCACATCACCAAATGTTAAGTTTTTACTTATTTATATACTTACTTATTTAGTTTATAATTTTTTGGGGGAAATTTTATTTAATTAGTTAATTTAGAATATTTTTCCATGGTTACAAGAATCAGGTTCTTTCCCTCCCTTCTCCCCATCACCCTCTAGGAGCCAATGCACAATTCCACTGGGTATTACATGTGTCCTTAATTCAAGACCTATTTCCATATCATTGATGTTTGCACTAGGGTGATCATTTAGAGTCTATATCCCCAATCATATCCTCATTGACTCATGTGATCAAGCAGTTGTTTTTCAAACATTAAGTTTTTTAAAAAATGTTCTATGCTATTTTATATTTCCATATTTTGAATTGACTTGTGGATCACTAATTTAAGCTGTATTGTTTATTGTAGTTAAAATATAATTTTGTTATAACTTAGAGAAATCTTTGGAAAAATAAAAGTAGCTTTTCTTAAATGTACTTAGAAAGTGAAATGTAGTCCAAGATATTCCATAATTTCCCAATTTTTATAAATTGAACAAATTATGGGGAATATTAATAAGATACTTTGCCCAAAATATGATTTAAATGGTAAATAGCCATAAAAAATCAAATATATCAATAATACTTCATACTGGTTGAAATAATAAGAATTATAATTTATAAAATAAATATGGTATTTTTTTACCTAATGACAATGAATAGTGCATACTCACTTAAAAAAAAAGAAAACATTACCTTCAGTCTTAGAATCAATACTGTGTTTTTGTCCTAAAGCAGAAGAGATGTAAGGCTTAGGCAATGGAGGTTAAGTGACTTGCCCAGGGTCACAAAGCTAGGGAATATCTGAAGTCAGTTTTGAACTCAGGACTTCCTATCTTCAGGTTTGGCTCTCTATTTGACAGTGTCACCTAACTGCCTCCAAGTACAAGTATCTTATACCAAAGTGTCAAAACATGTTACAGGTGACTCATAATATAACAGTTGTGTGGCTGAACCAGATTAAAATATCAATGCAAAATATTTAACACAATAAAAATATAGTCATAATGTTAATTTGTGATTTTCTAAGTCAATATGGAACTTCTGGGAGTTACATGTTGGGAAGTACTTAGTGGCCCATTTCTGTTTAAATTTGACATCACTATCTTACATATTTAACCTAAGATGAGACTAGAACTCCAAACATAGATACATGCATGTGCAAATTCTGGCTATCAGAGCTTTAATTTGGCAAGTAAACCCTCCTTAAAGGTAAAGAAAATCTCAATTTGGGATTTCTAAAACAATTTAGCTAAAAAATTCACAAATTACCTAAATAACAGACTCTTATTATATTGTTGATTTTAACATCAATTTAAAAAAAACATTTAACCATTATTATTGCTTTTTTCATATCCTCAAAAACTTCTAGTTAATGTATATTCTGAATGCTCTTATGGCATCCTTAGAGTAGAATTTTTTATATAAATTGAGATCATGTGTAAGGCTGAGCTAATTACTTACAGATCTGAATGGACTTTAATTTTCATCATCTTTAAAAATAATGTCTTAAATGCTTTTAATATCTTTTCTGCTTTCTTCCAATAGACTACATTAGAAACTGTATCATTGGGAAAGGGGGAAGCTACAAGGGGACTATATCTATTACTAAAAGTGGTATCAAATGCCAGCCATGGAATTCGATGATACCACATGAACACGGGTAAGAATAGTATGAAGAAATAATAATCTATTTTCTTAAAAAAACATAATTTGAGAAAACAATCTATTTAACCAAATTTTAGTACACTTCCACCATAATGTAAGTCATTTAAGAAAATACATTGCATCAGGTTCAATGTGTGCCTGTGTGTGTGTGTTTAGAAATACTAGATATGTGGCAAAGGATGAGCCAGTTTAGCCTTAAAACTTGACCTAACAATGTCCTTGGTCTTCTGCTATTTTATAATTGCTTTGATTCAGATACATCGGTTGGTCCTGGTGGCATGTATTATGAAATACACAAGCTATCCTTGTGAGCTCATAAGGACATAGTACGATGTCTACCTTGGAAAGTTAGTTAAAACTGTGTTTTCCCATTAAGTCCCTTTTACTGGTTGTGCCTGTGACCCACTGATACCAAAGCATGAAAAACGTTTGTGCCTGTGAAAGTCTTTTTTGGAAGAGAAATAGTAATAAGAGAGAGATTTGGATTCAGAGAGGTTCAAGAGAGTCTGTGGAATACTGGGCTGCTGTTTATTATTGCTTCAACATTGATGCTTTCCTTAGTTGTGGATCCCATCAAATTCAAGGAAAAAATCTCTTGATGGAAATACTATTCATTTTTTTAAAAACATCACTTTCTGTCTTCCTCACAACTCTAAAACAGAAGGACCAGGCTTAAGTAAACAGGATTAAGTGATTTGCCCAGGGCTATACAGATGGGAAGTGTCAGAGGCCAGATTTGAACCTAGGTTCCCCCCTATTCCAGGCCTACTGCTCTATCCACTATACCACCTAACCCTCACTTATTCTTTTTTGAGGATTATATGCAGTGATACTTCTTTATTTATTTAATATTGTTATTTTATATGATATTTTAAAATGTATGAGAATAAAGGACAGATTCGTTAGATTATACAGTTAAAGAATGTGAAATATAAGCCCTTGGAAACTCTAAAACAGTTAATAAGTCCCAAGATTGGAGGAGGAATCACATCATTTTCCTGGCTTAATCTGAGATATTAATTTCAGTGACTGAGAAATTGCCTGAAATATAATGAAAAGTTAAGAATCAGATTCATTTCAATACAAAATGGCATCAATGTTTGATCAATAAAAAATAGCAACATTAATATTAGGTCTATCATATCCCCACACCCAGTAATGATAATACATTTGCACCAATTTACCTACTCTTTCATACTACCTCTCCTATACTCACTGGACTATATTTGCAAGATATTTAACTTGGATTAGTGATATGGGCTCTGACTATTTAAAAGAGTAAAGCTAACTGGTGACCAAGAAAAGGAAAGTACCCATGACCTTGGTCTCATTAACAACGGATATTAAACAATTTAATTAATGAGCTGTAGACATTTCAATACCAGAGATTAAAAAGTACTTTTCTAAATAAATAGTTTCAAAATCAAAATGGCATTTGATTTTCTCGAGAGCACAGTGATATCCTTGAATTAAAATAAAAAAGAACTAATTCAGCTTTGTCTTCAGTCAAAGACTAGATTGGTTTCACTACTTGCATTAAGAGGATAAAATTACACTTAAATAGATAGATCCTGGCCTTACAGAAAATGATGTAAGTTTTCTATGAACAGAGGAATAACATTTGCAATTGATCCTTCTACAGTGCCAGGACATGCACTGGACCCAAAAGAGGTCTTATTTCAATCCCAATATTCTGTGATGACAATTCATCATAGAACTAGAGAGGATGAATCTGTAATAGATCTTCCTGGGAATTGATTGTTAAGTCCAACCAACTGCTTTACCAGCTAACTTTTCATTATGATAGAAAGCCTTACTACAGAGAGTCTCTCATATTCAGTAATTGCAAACTCCCCATGTATACATGATATTAGGAAGAAATGACCTTCATGGACTACTTGTCCTTTTGGAGGCTGGTATATACAAACAATTTAAAGTAAGATGTCTGATTCTTGGACCATATTTCAGGGGTGATAGGGCAAGAAACATGCCCTTGGCTGAAGTAATAATATATCATTGACTCCTTAAAATTAAATACTTTATAAATAGACTTAATGGTATCATGATGATAGATGGTCAAATGAATAGAAAAGATAAACCAGAAAATCAGATGACCTCAGGATATAGCCATGGTTTCTTTACTTACTGTTCACCGTTTTAATTAATAAAGTAATTTTTCATCCATAGAAGATACTCAGGGAAGAAAACTAAGGGTAGCATTCTGAAGGTTTGAGCTATAATTAAAAGCAAATTTGAGAAGGACTCCATTTCAAATATTTCTTCAGCCCCCTTGGTCCCCTAAAATCTGTGATTGGATCAGAATCAGTGGACATGTTCCAATCCTGTCCCTATTCTTAACCACCTTGTGAAGTCTTTTCAACTCTGCCTCATTTTCCTTATTTGTAAAGAAATGGTTTTGGACTAGATTATGTCAAGGTTCCTTTCTAGATCAAAATCTATGCCTCTATGACTGCATGAACTGAAGCAGAGAGCAGAAAGTCTGCTATGCTATGAATGAATGAACAAATTGATGGCTGGATGAAAGAAAACATGAAAGCCAGTCAGCCTTCATCCTATATTTAGAACTTCACTATGTGAACCAATGGACTACAACATAATGGGGAAGAGGGAAGAGAAGGAGGGGAGGGAATAAGGATTCATATGAAGCCTGCTATATATCTGGCTTTGGACTCTCAAAAAATTCTGTGCAATACATGCTGTTATTATCTTCATTTTACAGTTGAGGAAACTGAGGCAAAGAGTAGTTAAATTGCTTGCTATATTGCACACAGATAGGAAATTTCTGAAGCCACATTTAAATTCAGTTTTTTCTGACTCCAGTTTGAACTGAGCTACCTAGCTGTCTACAACAAGAACAAAAACAAAACAGGAAGCAGCACTGAAGTTTCACCTCTGGTTAAGCAAAAGAAGCACAAATACAACCATATTAACAAATTAACACAGTTAGCATATAATGGGTCTGTAATAAATATTTGTTATCTTGGCTTAACTTGGTCTTACTCGGGCATAATAACAGCTGTAATGATAATAACAAGAATTTTAAGTAAAAATTTAAGTTTTGCAAAGTCCAGGACAAGTATCCTCTCATTGTATTTTTACAACAGCCCTGGGAGTTAGGTGCTATTGTTATCTCTATTTTGTATAATAAGAAACCCTGGCAAGCAGATATTAAGTGATTTTCCCATGTCTAGTCCACCCAAGTTACTAGTCTAACCCTTTATTTTATCAATGAAGAAACCAAGACCAAGAATGGTTAAATGACTCATTCATCATCACTTAGCTATATGTATAAATGTATGTGTGTATGATGTTTGTATGTATGCATGCACAGATATAGAGAATAGGATCTTTGCAAAACTCCATTAAATACTGTGATACAAATTAGTGGTGCATCCATGAGTCTCACATTGGCTCATCAAATTTACATTAACATCACCAGATGCTAATTTGTTTTTTATATTTAAAATAAAGATGATATAAGGATATTAACTCTTCTATAAAGATAGCCTATATGTGTCATTTTTAAAAGAAAATTTCCTAAAAAGTTTAACATGTAACTTGGAATGAATGACTTAAGTCCTGACTCATAGCTTTTGAAGTCACAGATTTTACTGATGACCTACTTCATGCTCTGATGCAATATTGCACATTATAAAAAGTCATTTAGTAAATGAAGTAATGATATGTTTATTGGTTTCACAACCAAGGAAAGAACGATGATCTCATTCTTGAGTGGGCAAAGAAATGAAAAAGATCAAGGCATTTAACTTTTTTCATTATTAGGAAACAAGTTCCTAGGCCTTATCTAAAAAAAAACCCTCATTTTTATAGCATTGATAGAAACAATCATTATTAAAGGTATATTGAACTTTAATAGCATAGTTTTCTTTCTTTATAATACTTGTTAATGCATTCTGTGAATGTGGTATTTATGTGTTCTCACTTCTAATATACAAAAAAGTATACTGTAACTGATTTAAAAAGAAATGGAAAAACACATTTTTGTCATTTCATTTTGTGTTTTGAAAATGTTTCATAAGGATAACCAACATGGAATTTTTAAACTTCCTGGCTGCGCAATGTTTGCCACAAAAATTTCCCTGAGGATTCTTGCCTTCTTTCTCTCTCCCTCTCTTACTCTCCCTCTTACTCTCTTTTCTTTCCTCTTACTTTTTCTTCCCCATTCCCTCTCCCTCTTTTCCTTTCTCTTTCCTCTCCTTATGCCTCCAAACTATGCCATTATTTCTTATATTTCTTTTCCTCACAAAAGTAACATTAGTCCCTGTCTTCAGAGAGTTTAACAAAGTTTCTCTCTCTCTCTCTCTCTCTCTCTCTCTCTCTCTCTCTCTCTCTCTCTCTCTCTCTCTCTCTCTCTCTGTCTCTGTCTCTTTACTAATATACTAATACAAGATTAAGAAAATCTATAATAGAGGGAAACAAGACAGATAGGGGAGTAGTTGCCAGGGTAAGTCACTTTGACACTGAATATTTCAGAAATGGATTTTGAGCCATACGGGATAAGACTGACCTACCCTATCCAGGAACAATGGCAACATTGATTTAATCATGTTTCCAGAACTAGAGATGAAGAGGATAGTGATAAAGAAAGGGCAACAAAGGAGTTTGTAAGACTTAGGAAGAAATGGATGGAGAATTTGAAATGAAATGATGCATGACATGAGCTTTCATACAACTAGTAAGCAAATAGTAACCAATCAGGACAGTAAGTTTGTGGGGAAGTTCTAGAGCCTGATCTCTGGTGTGGGCTTCAGGACAGGTATTGCTTGCTCTGGATTTTGAGGAAATATATTGAGGGTATTGAAGAACTGGCAGGAGAATAGGGATTGAGATTGACGAATTGTTAGTAATGTTTGGTCCTCATGAAGTTCCTGGGGAACTGTAAATTTAAATGGATTGCCCAGGGCATCATAGTCACATGTATTTTTATTTTTTATTAAAAAAAAAAAACCTTACCTTCTGTCTTGGACTCAATATTGTGTATTGACTCCAAGGCAGAAGAATGGTAAGGGCTAGGCAATGGGGGTTAAGTGACTTGCCCAGGGTCACACAGCTGGGAAGTGTCTGAAGCCAGATTTGAACCTAGGACCTCACATCTCTAGGCCTGACTCTCAATCCACTGAGCCAACCAACTGCCCCCTGTTTTATGTATTAAAGGAGGAGTTTGAACCCATGTTTCCCTGAGTCCTCCACAGAGTTTTTTCTCCATTATTTCAGACTGCCACAGCTCTTCTCTAACTTCATCATGAACTAGAATCCCATAGGCACTCAGAATCCAGATTTAGAGTAGATGGGGAATTTAGAGGTTCTCTAATCCAACTCCTTCACTTTACAGAAGAAGAAACCAAGGTGAAGAGAAGTTTCAGTGATTTGCTCAATGTTGAACATCTACTAAATGGCTCATTATACATAAACTGTCAATATTTAAAATGGAAAATCTATTTACAAGTGAGCTCCATAATATATGAAGGTTTTTGAAAAATCAAGGTAGTCATGTGTTATGGGGGTGAGGTTCAAAAACTGAAAATAAAGTGAAAACAAGGTATAGTTAAATTTATCCCTGAAAATCTCTTTAGCTACCCACAAAAATGTACAATACTACATTATTAAAAAGTTGAATTGGGAAAGGAGCTAAGACCTCTAAAAGGAAGGTAACCTACATTAGAAAACTATAGGTCTAAGTTGTTTGTTATAAAAATTGAATGTAAATTATATTTTTCACTGAATTCAGTTAATCTTATTGGCCAAGGTAGAAGGAAGAATTAATTTTCAAGTAGAAGGGGGGAAATACATAAAGAATTAACTGCTAGAAAAACTATTAAGGGGAAAATAAATGAAAGATTTTTATACATATGCTACATATATCTTATATTTTCCATATCTATGAGAGTGGAATCCCATAACTACATAAACTGTTACTCCTTTCCTACTTCACTTGTGAGGCAGTGAGCACTCTAGGAAATCAAAACAATACCACAGTGGCATTCTAGGTTACCAGGAATATAAAAAAGGCCAAATAAGGCTGTCCCTCTTATTAGCTGTTTTGCCCCAAGTAGAGGGTGGCTAGTGGCACAGTGAATAGAATCCCAAGCCTGGAATTAGGAAAACTCACCTTCTTGAGTTCAAATATGTCCTCAAACAATTACTAGCTGTTTGATGCTTGGCAAGTCACTTCACTTGTTTGCCTCAGTTTCGTTATCTGTAAAATGAACTCAAGAAGGAAATGGCAACACATTCCAGCATCTTTGCCAAGAAAACCCCAAATCGAGTCTCAAAGAGTTGGACACAACTGAAAGGACTAAACACAATAACCCTGAATTAGACCACCACATGAATTATATGCTGCCCATGAACAGCAGATATAGTTCTTCTATCTTCTGAGCTCAAATGGAGAGTTCTGTCTGTATTATTTGAAGCATTACTTCTCTCTCTCCCTCTCTTTTTCTCCCTCTCTTCCTCTCTCCCTCTCTCTGTCTCTCTTGGTCTCTTCTCTGCCTCTCTATGTCTCTGTCTGTCTGTCTGTCTGTCTCCTTCCCTCTCATGCTCCCAAGTTTGTCTGTTGGTCTATCTTTCACATGTACCCCTTCCACATACACATATATTTTACTAATATTGCTGAGCTTGTGATTCAAATCAAGAAAGTTTTATATGGATATAATGTGAAACCAGTTTAAGCATTTTTCTGATTTAATTAAAACAAAGGGAAAAAGTGAGATATTTCTCTTCAAATTGGATGAGTCTGGGTGGGTGCATAAGAAATACCCCCTCACCTCGTGAGTAATAAAGCAATGGTTACAATAAGATTTGCATGCTCTTATACTGTGATGATTATCATTTTAAAACTAGCTTTTTGCCTTCGAGCTATCGGGGTAAAGACCTACAGGAAAATTACTGTCGAAATCCACGAGGGGAAGAAGGGGGACCTTGGTGCTTCACAAGCAATCCAGAGGTACGCCATGAAGTCTGTGACATTCCTCAGTGTTCAGAAGGTAAATTAACAACATTAAAGCATGGTGGGATACTCTTGTTTCTTTTTAATGTGGAAGTCTAACCCTTATGACTGTAAATAGTCACTAATCAAATGATCACTGAAAATGGGCATTAGAAACGCAGTCCTGTTTATATGTGACTAATTTAGAGATAAATTTTTAAGAGAATTGTTAAATATGGAGGGAATATAGCTCTAGTTCTAATGCAAAATAATGAACATGGTTCTTTCCTGCAGGTGGCAATAGGAGCTGGCTGAGTTAAATCCCACAGAGAGAGCCTTGAGGTAGCTTCAGGCATCCCTTCATGGGGAGGACAGGAGAGGGAGAAACTCTCTCGTTCAGGGGTATGCCCATGTGCACACACACACGTTGCTCCTCTTCGCTTCGGCCCCTTCCTTACAACTCCCAAGGGGCAGGTTAGGGAGTAGACCTGTTAGCCATGTATCAATTCCACTCACCAGACAGCTGCTTCTGTGGAAGCTTTGTCCTGGAAGACACCGGAGAAGAACATAGGATTGGGACAATGCAAGCTTTATTACTCTGTGTGCTTTGGAGGACATGGTACAAGTGCTTTACTGGACATATGAGGAGCACTGAGCACAACACAGAATATTATCTGAGAGGTTACAGTAGTGGTTCCCAAGCTTTCTGGATTGAAGGCACCCTCAATCCATTTTGATTTTTTTTTTAACCTCCTCCCACAGCATAAATGAGCATTGTCTCAACTTTTGCAGTGGAAAACTGAATGACTCACAAGATGGAAGAATAAGCATTTCAGCATTGTCTATGGTTTTATTTACTTAGGTAAATTTGGCTGCTAAATAGTTGGAACCTTGAATTTTGTCAGAAATTCAACATTTAAAAAGTACATCCAAAACGTGAATTCTGTTGTATTAGGAATTCGTTTTTTTAAGTACTCAGGGATTTACTGGAATGGTGCCTACGTTTTCTAGAAAGATGTCTCCTTTATTTGCTGTGAACCAAAGGCCTTGCTTGACAATTTTCTTCCACATGCATTCGTTTGATATTAAGATAATTTTTGTCATTCTTATTGTTAAATAATTGTTATGGATTAATTTTTTTATTGTTCATTGATTTAAAAGTTAATTTAACTTTGTGCTTGAGCCAGTTCCATCTCTGCATTGTAAACTATTACTTTCTATTACATATCACATTCTGTTCATTATAACTTTCTCCATGTTTTCTTTAAAAAAAAATAAACTTGTCTATGGTAACTATGAACAAGTCTGTTTTATATGAACAAGGGTATAACAAAACATTTGAAGTAAATTTACACATAAGAGAGAAGTTTCTATTTTTAGAGGGTCTCAGTTACTACAGTTTTGTGGAAAAGTTCTGAGCTGTCCCCCAGATCTACTGACTTCAGTCAGATGACTGACGGGCTGGCTGGCTGGCTGGTTGACTGACTGACTAACATAGTGTTAAGAGGGGAAGTGAAAGCAAAAAACAAAACCTGACCCTTTTCCAGTTTACTGTATCTTATTAGCCATTGAACTCTTAGAGGTCTCTCTGGTCAACCCACTCAGAAAAAAAGTCTTAAAATTAGTAACGAGTAAAGAGCAAACTAAGCGATAACCCTACTTCCCCACCTCCCCAGTAGCACTATAGCTTACTATATTTGGAAATTATTCTAAATATGTAATGGAAATACAGCAAAATATGTGGGAGCTTGGACTAACACTATCTTTAAAGACTAATCAATTCTATGTTTTAAAGGGAATTGCTGCCATTTGATTTAACATTATAACAAAATATGTTTTAAGAGAGTTGTAATGTGGTTCCAATTCCAAAAGGGCATTCTAATTTATTTCTGTGGAAAAACCCAAAGATGGTCATTATATAGAATTTACTTAGTAGGTAGGAAGAAAACTTCCAAATTAAAGACATAACACCTGAGGTGAATGTTTTCTATCTAGGTATGCAAATCATTATTATTATTATTTTACAAATAAATAAAAAATGGAACAATCCAAAGACACCTGTTACTCATTGATGGAATTTGCAGGGCAGTGGTATCATTATTTAAAATACAAGATTTGTATTTGTTTTATGTCTCTTAGATTGACCACCATTACCAAAATACTAAATTTCTAATGAAGAATCCTTTTGAATTTACAAGATTGGTGCACATAGAAGACATATCCTTGAAGTCTTTCCAATTTGTGAGGATCTGTCTGAGCTTTGAAATTTTTGATGGCTATAGGTTGTTAGTATACAAAGTGACTTTCAAACTATCACCTTCAATTAAGTCTTCTGGGACAATTGATGGGCTATATCTTTTGCAATTTTAACTTCTAAGATGGTAGTGATTAACTTATTAAATAAATATCCACCCAATTTGTTTGAAAATTAAATGAAATTTATTATAAGTTAGCTATTTAATAATAGATGCCAACTATGATTTTTCTGGAATTTAAATCTTTCACATATAACAAATTCTATTAATTGAAATGACAGATGCTCTCATTCAGAACATTCAGAACTAAGTTACACATAATGTAAAAAAAAACTTTTACATAACTTTTACATAATAAACAATTTTACACAGAAAACTCAATTTAGAAAGTAATTAAAGACTAAAAATGTTATCAGCTTAATTCAAGCATATATGTTTTAAAGTAGTTCAAAGGAAAGAGTTCAAACATTATCTGTTGTTAAATCCCCTTCCCCAATGAATTCTTACTCATCCTTATTGTTCCCTACTCAATCAGATCATCCATTTAAGCAAAGTTAACTCTTCCTATATAAATATATATGTGCGTGAAATTTGTGGTGTAATGTTAACAATCCAGAAGAAGTTAATAAGGAAACTGGCATTAGTTTATTGACACAAGTAAACATCTCCTAACACAACATAATAAATCTTAGTGAAGGGATTAAAATATAGCATAGGCATATGTACAGAATATTTACAAATCATTCATTTAAGTGTGTAAACACAGATTCATCTGTGTTTTTATATTGGACAACTCATGGAACACAAAACAAATTTGTTCATTTTTTGTTTATTGCTGTCATCAGAAAGATTTTAAAGTTGCATCAGGCTTTATAGTTCTTTTTTATGCTTTAATGGCCATCACTTAGGTCATGTTTTTTCTTTACCAAAGGAGGACTACTTAAAATAGAACATTTCATTTGGCTTCTATTCATGTGGCTGAGTCCAGCATTTTATTTTGATCTTTTAAAGTGAAGGATTATTTGTAGCTGCTATAGAAATAATAAAGATTTTGTCTATGCTTTTTTTTAAACATTATTTTATTATTTTATTTGGTTTTGTCTATGCTTTTAAGTTAGGATACTAAAACAAATAAAGCAGGACTAGTAGCAAAGTTAAAGGGCCATACTTATCCTTCTTTGTGCTGTATAAAATATTGGCACCTGCTGGGGTGTTTTAGGAGGAAGTCATTTCAGAAAAAAGATTTTGCTGTCAGATCCATACCCTTCTAGCCAGATTTGATTGAGAATTTGGAATTCTGAAAGTAATAAAGGGTGTGGACTTGGTTTGGCTTATTCTTCTCTCATTTTCTTGCCATGCACTGAATTACTGAAGGTGGTCATCCTTTGCCTAACTAGAAACATGGATTAGGGAGAAAGATTTCCAAAGCACCAAATAATTCAAGCAACCCAACTTGGGTAACATGATCAAACCCTTTTCCCCCTCTTCCTCCTATTCTTCTCTTTGACTCAACCAGGTGAGTATCTAGAAAAAGGTCCCATTACTATTTAGAAAGGGAAGAGGGAAGGGAAATGCTGAAGGGTGTTAATGATTACATTTAAAAAAGAATTTTCTGATTATGTGCATGTGTATGTGTATATATATGTACATATGTGTACTATATATGTAATATAAATTTTCATAAATATGTGTAGATGCAATTCGATCCTAGGTCTCAGAGAACTCATAGTGTATTGTCCAAATTTATTAATCTGATTTTATAACATTTTTAAAAATCTGATGATACCCTGCCCAAACAATTGCATCTCTAACTATTGCCCCCTGTAATCCTCAACGATTCATCCTGTCTGTTTATTTGGTAGGCTTACTCCCTTTATTCTCAGGGTTTTCTGCTCAGCATTTTGAACATATTGTTTTCTCCAGGTCTTTCCTCCTTCCTTCCCTCACCTTTATATCTGACTTTTCTCTGCTGTCCATATTCTAAAACCCATCCTAAGCCCTGTCTCCTCTATTATGCCTTCCCTATTCTCAGTTGCCTATTTTATCTTGTAGAACTTACCTTTATAACTTATTCTGCGATGCAATCATAAACTTTTTTTATGAACATACAATCTCATATCATCTCCTGTTATATTTGTATGTCTTGCTCCTCCAACTAGATTATAGATTCCTTAAATAAAGAAGTCCATATTTATATCTATTTTTACACCCTCTCCCCATAGTTCTTCTCCATTTCCCAAGTCACTTATTCTACTGCTGAGTAGAAACAGCATGTTCAAGAAATAATAATGAAATTAATAGCCATAGCCCACAAAGATATAGTGCTTTAGAGTTTACACAATGCATTAAATTTATTATCTCGCTTAATCCTCGTGATGATAATGTAAGAGCTAATTCTTGTTATTGTGTTGAAAAATATATCTTTACAGAAAACTTACATCTGTAGAAGGAACACAAAGGAAATACATATTTGAGTATGATACAAACTTAGATTATATAGATATCACTACTTGTATGTGACATGGAACTATCCATGGTCTTATCCTAGAAAAAAAGAACAAAGAGAATTTCACTTTATTTTGTATAAAAATACACAGAAAAGTATAGAAGGCTTAGAAAGAAATAAGGGTGTGAATCAGTCATGTGGGAAGCTGAAATGTGTTGACATATGACCCATTTGAGGGGTATCAATGTGAAAATGAGCCATCTAGAGGACTTAGGTCAATCCAAATGCCTTCAGCAATGTGCTGTTAGCCCCATTCATTTGCATCTTAGGTGCTTACGGAATGCAGGAAGCTGGGGTTTCTTAGTATCAGGGTGAAGGAAAGATTGAATCAGTGCTTTGTCTTGAGATCAGTCAACAATGAAAGGAATGAGAGTGGGAAAGCAAAGTGGTGATGTGTTTATAAAAAAAATCAATATCTGAAGCACTGCAGTAATAAAATGATAAATAGAATACTCATATATTGTCTAAAATTCCAGATTGACTTGTTAATCACTGGGGCAGATTAAATTTGAAGATGGTCAGGTTCTTTCCAGCCTAATATTGAGACACTTAATTTACCTGAAATAATATCAATAGGCCCCAAACAAATCATATGATGGTTATGATCTAGTTTCCAGGAAAAATAAACATTGATGGTTTTCTTCTGTATGTATAGAATACCCTGTATCTAATCTTTTGACGAATCCCATGTTCAGTAAGGAGTGCTCAAGACAGAACACCAGAATGGAGTGGGTTTAGAGTTATCAGTTTAATATTTGTGAAGCATATCCATTGCCCAAAACAGACATATTAGTTTGCCAGATAAGCTCTTTATGAGCAGTGATTATTTCATTATTGGCTTTTTTAACAGGGGCAAAACATTTTATTCATAGAAGGTGCTTAATAAACACTTGCTGACTGATTACCTTATAGGTTCATTTTATATCATTTAAGAGTAGAAAGTATAATGAATGAAACAGACCAATTTATATATTTGTAATAACAATTAAATTCAATATCTATGTAGAAGAACATTTTCAGAGAAATCCCATTTTTGGTCAAAATTATTATGAATATAATCTTTGTACCAATGAGATGCTTTTATACACACACATATGTGTGTATATATATATATATATATATATACATATACATTAGATAATATATGCTTTCTGAATCAAGATAAAATTCTGTCTGTCTAGATTGGTTGGTTACCTTCCTGTGACCTCTACCTTAGGTGTCTGACTTTTATTCTATTATAATCTATTGGGTCATTATAGGCTTGCTCTTTCAGTAATTGAGATGGTACTGAAAACCAATAGTTTTAGGAGTGCTGGGAGAAAAGTAGCCCCTGGAAGAAGCTTAAATTCTCAAGCTTCTAGATGTTTTTTTTCCATGGTGATTAAGTTCTCATTTTGTTCTTGATCTGATTGAAACAACCAAATCTTAGATATCTAGTACTTCACATTCATAGTAATCTGACACTATCTTCAATATGCTTTAAATTTATGATTGTAAATTTGATTTCAAGTCACATCATCTATTATTATACTATTCTGAAGCTGACTGATGGGAGATTTTTCACATTAACATTAAGAAATAATTTTAAAATATCCTGACCCAAAAGTGTCATTTAAAAAAAATTTCACGGATAAAAATATCGATGTTTTTAACAATAGTGTCTCTTTTTTGTGCTTTATTAAGCTTCTAACATGCTGTTTCCTTTTCTTTTCATAGTGGAATGTATGACCTGTAATGGGGAAAGTTACCGAGGTCCCATGGATCATACTGAATCAGGCAAGATATGTCAGCGCTGGGATCATCAGACACCACACCGACACAAATTCTTGCCAGAGAGGTAAAGATGTCTACTGATTTTATGTCTCTGCCGTTGAAAATTCTCCTTATGCCATTAGTTGAAATCCTTCAATATTCCCCCTTTATAGATGATATTTACTATTCCAGTGGACCAATAAGGATAGAGTTAGAAACCTCCCTTTACTATGTATGATACTTTTGACACAGTTCTCAGGACCATGAGAGTTCTGGGAAAAGGAGTTCATGATGAGGACATAATTACAGAGTTATAGCTCCATCTGGCACTAGCTCAAACCCCCAGTGGTTAGAATTCTTGCCATGAGGATAGTTCTGAGGACAATATTATCATGCAAAATATGGGAGGACTTTTTTATGACCCATTTTTCTAAACCCTTGCATATCTTGGGGGAAGGAGTAGGTGTGGAAGAGGAAAATTCATTAACAGTTCTGTAGGTCTGAAATACAAGAGCTGAGAATAGAATTACAATTCCTGCTAATTTTTGGCCTGTATACTTCTTTCTGGAGCAGACAGTGTGAACAAGTGAAAAGAATTCTGAATTTGGAGTCAGAGGAATTAGAGTTTAAATCCCAATTTTACAATTTATTACCCATGTGATCTTGGGCAAGTTACATTTTCTCTAGGTTTTGGTTTCCTTATCTGTAAAATGAGATGTTTGGATGAGAAGATTTCTGCCTCCAAATCAGTCTTTGTTAATAGTGGCTGTATTCCTACAGGTGACAAGAACTGAAGAGTGAAAACAAAAGCAAAGTATCAATGATCAGTTCTGATTAATTAGCCAGGCCTATATTTGTGTGGAAATTGTGTAGTGAAAATAGATGTATCCAAACTCCCAATGTTTTTTCCCCTACTAGATAATTGGGTCCTGAATTTTCTCATAATTGTCTCTGTTATCCATATCTGTGTGCCTTGAAGTTTTACATTTTTTAAGTAAGTCTATTTCATTTTAACTATATAAACAAAAATGCAAACAAATAATTATAGGGTAACAATTTCTCTGCTTTTGTTCAGCATTTATTAGAGCATTTCTTTGGCCCTTTTATAATTCAACTTCTGCTTTAAAAAAACCACCAAAAAAACCCTCTTACCATTCTTTTAGGTAATACCACAGGGAATGTGGTAACAATTAAAATCAAGCAATGGTTTCAGATCCTGCTAAGTTAAATGTAGGAGAAAGCAAGGCATAAGCATTTGTTTTTTACTCCTGAGATGGTGAGGGCATGACCTAGAAATACTCTATTAAAAGAACAGAGCTATCATTAATAATAGAGCTATTAGAACATAATTTTCATTTTAAATTTAGAAAGAGATGCTACAAAAGGACCACTTTTCTTAAAGATCACTCTATGGCAAGTCATGTTTATATAATCCTTTTTTAATTGGGTTCTATGAGATAGGGATTCAGTTTTGTCTCTGGTTCTGGGCCACAAGGAAGGCCTTCAATAATTAGCAGAGTTAACCCTATCTGGTGCCCCACACTTGACAGCACATGAATGTCAACCTCATGCTTGATAGGTAGCAAATTCTAATAAGGCACAACCGCAACAAAACTTCTTTTTTTCCTGGCTCACAGGATCTGTGCTTAGTTGAAAAGAACTCCTCAAACAGAAGGCTGGGTGGTGTCTCCAGGCAGATTTACATGACACATTTCTTGGTGTGGTTTGCAGATATCCTGACAAGGGCTTTGATGATAATTATTGCCGCAATCCTGATGGCAAGCCGAGGCCGTGGTGCTATACTCTTGACCCTGACACCCCTTGGGAGTACTGTGCAATTAAAACATGTGGTGAGTTAGAGACAAATTTATTGCTTCCTTTTCCTCTTGAGGGCTGGGCCTAAGTGGACAATTATCCATGAAATAGGTTAACAGCTCATTCCACCCATTCTTTGAATTTCACAGTTTTTTTAATATTAAAAAGTTTTCATTATAGTATTCTCTTTTAAATGCATCATATCATTCTTCTGAATGTCTTTAGACATATGATTTCATAAACAAGGTACAGAGACAGGCAATGGTCTTCATTGTATCAATTGGTTGAACATATGGAGAGAAATTAAGGTTAATGGACCTGTTCAAGGTCTCAGAGTCAATGGAGAAGTGAAAACTGAGACCTCTGTTTTTCTACTTCTGGTTCTGCATGTTTTTTGTTAGAGAACATTTTCTCCCCAGAGAGAATCCATGTGCTGCCAGTACACCTTGAGGTCTCTCTTGATGAATGACATACATAGGAATTAAGGATAATAAGCATAATAGAAACTTCTAACACCTTCAATGCACTACTAGCTAATCCCAGCCTAGCTGTCTGCTCTCATATATACTTTGCACCACACAATTCCAGTTCAGCCTGCGTTTTTGCAGCTCCCTTTCCTTTAGCATGCCTTTTATGTCATATAAGTAAGTCTGCCTAGGGTATCCATTATGTAGTTCATTAAAATAAAACATTCATTAAGTACTTGCTATGAACAAAGTTCTGGGATAAGCACTGGGACAAATAATAAACAAGTACAATAATCACTTAAAACAGAAATGTCCTTAAAGTTGGGAGGATTGAGGAGAGGTGAGTTGTCTTCATCTGTCCTAGCAAGGTAATTTTAGGAGGGAGAATTCATGTAATAAACTCCCTTCATTTTTGTTTCTTAGCCCTGTCCTGTTCTCTCTGATTTATTCTGTCAGTTATCTGCTTCCTCAACAATCAATTCAATTTTAAAACATTAAATATCTGCTATGCACAAGGTGGGAGGAAATTATAGCAGATACCGAAGGGCAGGCTTAAAAGCAAGAACTGGGTTCAGCTCTGCCTATGATACACACCAGCCATGAGCAAGTCACAAACTTTAATTCTTTTTGTTATTATTTAGTCATTTTCAGTCATGTCTGACTCTTCAAGACCTCATTTAGGGTTTTCTTGGCAAAGTTACCAGAGTGGCTTGCCATTTTGACTACTGAACATTTTGACAACTGGCGCAAACAGGGTTAAGTGACTTGCCTGAGGTCACTTTTTTAGTGTCTGAGGTTTGATTTGAACTCAGCTCTTCCTGACCCTAGGCCCCATGCTCTTTCCACTGTGCCACCTATTTCCCCTTTTAAATCTTTAAGCTGATTATTTACAGAAGAGTCAGCTCTCTACATTAGTGGAGGGAATTTCTTTATAATGGAGATTCCAACATGGATGAAAGTACAGACCTAGATTCTTTTCCTCTACCTACTCAGCCATGTCACCACCCTCCCCCAAATATGCTAAGCACTGTGGATATATACATGTGAACACACACTTGTGCATTCTTACACATTTAATACTTATGTAGCCATTACTTACTGGAGTTAGGAAAAGGCTAAGAAGCAATGATCCTAAATGCCAACCTCTTATTCTTCATCCACTTTAAACTTTACCCTCACATCTGGTTCTATTTTGAAAAAATTTCCCTTAGTTTTGACCCTCTTTCCCTCAGAAAAGGTGTTTCCTGGATCTACCTGAACTTCCCAGCTGATAATATTGATTGTGATCCTCTTCATCATTGCCTGTACCTTTTCCTTAATCTCCTATTACACAGGTCATTATGGGGCAAGTGTAACTACTTGTTATTCCTCATCTCCACTCCTATATTCTTCCTTTGCTGCTTTCATTGGGCATCTTTTCTCCTTTTAAGTTCACTCCATTAAAAAATTTAACACAATAAAAGTGATGGTGGATTTTGCATATGTGCCTCATTCTACCTCTCTTCCCTTTCACAATAAGTTCATTAACTGGATCACTCTCTTCATCACCTTTCCAACTCCTACCCTTTTAGTAGGCTATTTCAGAATTCATGTTAGAAATCTTAATCTATTGTTTTTCACTGACTGTTCAAATCTAATGACTGTTACTCAATGTCACCTCATATATACACAAAATGGACATTCATTTTTTTTTTAAACCCTTACCTTCCGTCTTGGAGTCAATACTGTGTATTGGCTCCAAGGCAGAAGAGTGGTAAGGGCTAGGCAATGGGGGTCAAGTGACTTGCCCAGGGTCACACAGCTGGGAAGTGCCTGAGGCCAGGTTTGAACCTAGGACCTCCCATCTCTAGGCCTGGCTCTCAATCCACTGAGCCACCCAGCTGCCCCCCACAAAATGGACATTCTTAATAACTCACCATTACCCACAATCATTCCACTTCCATAATAAAAAACGAACATTCCTCTTTATAACTATGATCTCCTTTGATTTTTTCTCCCTATGTCTTAGTTCTTCCAAAAAGTTCTCTTTATATTTTTTTCAATCTCTAGTCCTACTTTCTGTAGAAAGTTTTCCTTGTCCCTTACAACTAAAACCTTTCCCCAAAATTGCTTTAACAAATGTAAACAAATACATATAAATATATATGTATGTAAAACATAGGTATACATGCGTACCTGTATCTGTATCTTCTTTGTACAATTTTTTTGTATGCTGTATCCTCCAATAGAATGTGAGCCCCTTAAGAGCAAAAATATTGTTTTTGATTTTTTTTAATTATCTCCATGGGCTTAATACAGTTCCTAGCACACTGAAAATACATAATAAATGTTTGTTAACTGAATGACTGCTCAAGTCTATTCTTTAGTACTTCTATTGGCCACTACTAATGCTCTGATATCACCCTCCAGTTTTCTCAGTTTCATTCCTTTAGTTAACTATTTCACTACCATATTACTCACTACTTTGAATCCTTTGCTCCTTTGCCCTATCAGCATATATCTTCCATGAAACTACATCGCTTGATTACTCTTTACATGTTGTTAATAAATCCTGAAGGAAGTCATGTAACCAAGTTGTCTCAGTAGAATACAAATTTGTATCATGTAACTTCAACTGTGATTTCATTGTAGCAAGATAATCATTTTATTCTTCCCTAAGTGATTATTTCCTTCTCCACAGAATCTATTCCTTATCTTAACATCCTTCCTTAAACCTCCCTGTACCCTTGCAGCTGAGGATCTTGCGTCTTATTTTTCTGAGAAAACTAAAGCAATTTTCTGTGAACTTTTGTGTCTCCTTTTCAGAACATCGCTCTCTCTCTCTCTCTCTCTCTCTCTCTCTCTCTCTCTCTCTCTCTCTCTCTCTCTCTCTCCTTCCATCATTTCATCAACCTCATAAATAGATGGCCTTTTTTTCTTTTCAAGACTAATCTCACTACATGTGCTTTTGTTTCCACCCCTTTCTTTTCCAATAGACTGTCCTACTACTATCCTTTCCTTTTTTTTTTCTTTGTAATTTTCAGTCTTCATCTACTCACTCCTTCATTGGTGCCTACAAACATGCCACGGTCTCTTTCATTCTGAAAACAGAGGAGAACACAGATTTTGCCTTCATTTGGAGCTGCTCTACTATATCTCTATTTCCCTTCTGAGAAAATATTATCTGTGCTCATTGTCTCTATTTCTCCTTTTACCAGTCCTATCTCTTTTGTAATTTGCCTTCAGCCTAATCAGTCAACTGAAACTTCTTTCTTTAAAGTCAGCAAAAGTCAGTATTTAGATGATTCTATGATCTGGGTCATTTGGGAGTTCCTTCAAACAAAGCAAATCATAGCCCATCTGTTTATTCACTTATACTATGAAATTCTTCTCTGTGTTTTAAAATTTCACTCTGTGGGGTCCCTAACTTTTTCCCAGTGGTGTAGCTGTCACAATGGAGCACTCTGTCCACCTTTTATCTCTTACTCATGTGACTATCCCATCTTCTCTTTCTATCATACAATGCCTTGATGACATCCTTTACTCTTGTTCTTCAGAATTCTTCATTGATCATATTTTGCAGTCTTCTCACACCTACCATTAACTTCTCCATTGCTTTTTGCATATATTTATTTTAAATTCTCCAGAGGCAGTTATTCACCCTGAATTGCTATCATTTAATATCAGTACAATGTTAGTATTGAAAATATGGACCTTTTCTTTCAGGGAAATATTGGGGTCATTAAAAATAATTGGTGATTCCCGATGGCAAACTGGCCCACTCTATTCCTCCTTTTCATTTTTGTGCTCAGCTTGTTGGCCATTTGTATTGTCTGTCCTAGATAAATATATTGTTGCACAACTTCTATAAGGTCAGTCTGAAAGGATGTTGAATTCTGGTCAACATTCTTTATCCCTTTGATTTTTACTCTGTGTACCCTCAGGCCAAACTCCTTTGAATGTGTAAAGATATCTTCTAGAAGGATCTGGAGAATTTTGTTTGCTGTGAAAATTTAGGTACCTGGCTTATGTTCTTGCTCAGATTAAGGGTCATCCATTAGCATCTGAAAATTGACCTTAGAAGTAGTTCTGAATATGACCTATATTTTCCTTTAGAAGGAAGTTTTGAATTTCTTTTGGCCCTTAAACTAGTATTTGGCTGGAAATTCAGAGTTATACAGCCACCATAGAAGAGATGTTTTGGCTTCTGGATTTGGGAGAAGTTTTGGTTAGAGATAGATGAGGATTCACTTTCAAACAGGAGAACTCAAGATTAAGCAAAATAATGACTTAAAGGAGAAGGGGGCAAAGCAAAAGAAAAAGGAAGAAGTAGAAAATGATGGAAAGTCTGGGGAGAGAAAATGAGTGAGTATATAAGATGCTAAAAAGGTGAGGTATTAACTAGATAAGAATTCTCCAAAGAGAGCCTGCAGCAATTCCCCATGAGAGCTGTCCATAAGAACTATTCCAGTAATTAAGACAAAGGATTTGAGAACCTTACTTCTGATAAATATGGAGAGAAGGGGATGACTTTGTAATGATACAGTAACAATAATAACACTAATAATAACAATAATGCTACATAGCATTTATTTTGGGTTTTTGGATTTATAAAGTATTTTGCATGTTATTTCAGTTGGTCTCAGCAACAACTTTGTGAGGATTTTTATAATAACCACTTCAGAAATGAGGAAACTGAGGCTGGAAGATGTTAAAAAAAGTAGACTGTGTCATGTCATGTTGATTTTTTTTTTTCGCATGGCCAAAAAACTGCTCTTGATATCCAAATTCAGTCTGGACTACTTCCTACAAAACAATAGAAAGTAGGAGAAACACTTCTGTTCTCCAAGTCATCAGGGAGAAGGAAGTGTTTCATAAAAAGGAAGAAGAGTTTCAATGTGTAAACAAAAGAGAAAAAAGAAAGGAAGATGCGGAGAAGAATCCTGAAAGGGTAGAAGAGTCATTAAAGGTTTTGAGTTGTTAAAATAGGAGACTTTTCAGGGAGGAGGGAGCTATATCTTTTCATCTAAAGAATGATGACTTGGCTCTATTCAGTCCAAGAAGTAAAAGATTATCCAGTAATGACCAAAGAGGGAAGAGATAATTAGTGATAGCAAATGATTGCCTGTTGAAACAGCATCTTTTTGAACTGATAATAATAAAGAAGACTGTTCTATTCTTGGAGGATGTTAATAAAACAACCAATAAGCATTTATTAGTGTCATGCAATGTTTTAGTCCCAGCCCTATGGCACTGTGAATAAAAAAAATTTAGTTGTATCTAACTCTTTATGACCCCATTTGGGGTTCTCTTGGCAAAGATACTAGAGTGGATTTGCTATTTCCTCCTCCAGCTCATTTTACAGATGAGGAAATTGAGTCAAATGTGGTTAAGTAACTTTCCCAGGGACTGTTGTCTGAAGCCAAATTTGAACTCCAGAAGGTGAATCTTCCTGACTTTAGGACTAGCATCTTATCCATTGTATGACCTACCTACTCAAAACAAATACAAAGAATGAAACAATTCCTGTAATTTGACTTTTTTTAACTGTTACTCTCTACTTCCTACCTAAGATCTACTATTTATGGTAGCTAGTTTAGTATTAAATATACTTTCCCTGTATTCAATCACTTAGTAAGCATTTATTAAACATCTACTATGAGGCAGATATCATGCTAAGTACTAGAGTACAAAGTTGGTAAAAGGTTTTGCTCTTTTAAAAAATCTCTTCTTTCAAGGAGATTTTCCTTTTTTACTATTTAAGTTTTTTTTTTTGCTTAGACTTGCAAGATTATGATCAAATAATTCTTATCATCTCTTGTTACTCCATCCCTGACCAAAAGCCTATCAATTTTATATTTTAATATCCAATACAAAATCCAAAACTCATGCAAAATTTTATTTTTGATTGACTCTTCTCTTAAAAATATGGATTTTCTTTGAAATCAGCCTTTCATTAGCTATAATGATCAAATATTTTCCTGTGCACCTAAAATATTTAGTTTCTTGCCTGAAACTTTGTAATCCTTAGAAATTTTTTCTAGATTCTTTTTGGCAGTATCACATATTCCTACCTGAATTATCAGAAGTACACAAAAACCATCAGATTAAAGAGAATAACAGTAGAGAATCTCAGAAAATCATGGGAGAAAACACCTAGGAGGCATGGCTTCAGTTTTCTATACAAAAATATACCCAGTGTAGAAACAATGTTAGTAAGGCAATATTAGAAATGTTAAGTCAAGGAAATGAATTTGCAGGCAGTTCTCATTGGAATTTTATAAATTAGACCCATAACAATCCTATACCTCTTAAAAGTTATTACTTAACAGACTGCTTAAAAATTGGTCAATATAACTAATATTTCTTTATTAGTAACCTTTTAAAGATTTTGGTTAATTCTAGAGGTACTGAAAGTATGAAGAGAAGAAAATATTTTAAAAAGGAAAAATGAATAGTGATAAATTAAAATAAAAGGTCTTGAGTTCATTTCTTGGCCAAGTTTTAGAATATATTATTTGAATAGAAGATTAGTAAATATTCAGTATGCAGTATTCACAAAGAACCAGAACTGCATTAAAAATTATTCCCAGGAATTAAAAAGACTATTTCTTCCTTGAGGCCTCTTTCCCTGCTCTCATAGCTGCCATCTCCTCAAAGACTACACTCATGTAATTATTAGAATGTAAACTTCCTGAGAGCAAGAGTCATTTTGAATTTTCTTCATGTCTCCAGTGCTTAGCACAGGACTTAATAAAGCATGTAATAATTAGTAATTAAATTTTTTTTGATGATTGATATAGAGCTGGAAAGGGGCATAGAAGACATAAAATCCAACCCCTTAATTCTATAAACAAGTAAAGTGAGGCACAGCATTTAAAAGATTGATCATACAATGATTAAAGAAGTCAGGATTATAACCGGTTTTCTGACTCCAAAACTGGCACTTCTTTTATTGTACCACATTAGCCTTAGTTTGTTCATGTGTGTGTGTGTGTGTGTGTGTGTTTATGTGTGTATGTGTGTATTTATTAGACTGGTTGATCAGGGGAATGATGATATGCTTTACCTAGATTATAGTAAACTATTTGACCAAGTCATGTTATTCTTGTAGCAATGAAAAATGTGGGGTATATGATATATTAGTTGCATGAGTTCAGTACTGTTTGAATGGTCAGATCCAAACAATAATCAGTGTTTAGATATCATTTTGTACAAGGTTTATAGCGAAGTGCCTCAGGTTTCTGTTCTAGGACATGTGCTATTTAGTCATTTTAACTAATGACTTGAAATGAAGACAGATTGTTTATTAATTTCTCAGATGATGAAAAGCAAGGAGGAATAATAGAATCAGGATTCAAGAAGAACTTGAGATTCCAAAATAATTAGCAGAGTATTGTTGTTTAGTAGCATAATTGACTCTCTAACCCCATTTAAGGTTTCCTTGGAAAAGGTATTGGAGTGGTTTGCCATTTTTTTCTCTCAAGCTCATTTGACAGATGAGGAAGCTGAAGCAAATAGGGTTAAGTGACTTCTCCAGGGTCACCTAGTTAGTAAGTTTCAGAGGCCAGATTTGAACTCAGGAAGATGAGTCTCCCTGATTTGAATCCCAGTGTTCTAACCACTTTCCACCTACCTGACTGAGCTGATTTAGTAGGGATAAATATAAAGTCTTTCACTTAGTTTTTAAAAATAGCTTAACAAGTACAAATGAGAGAATCAAGGCTAGATGTTTGGAAAAAATAGAAGCTAGATGTTAAGTGGAATATAGGTCCAAAATGAGCCAACAGTGTGACAATAAAAAATAATTTGATATTAGACTCCATTTAGGGATGGGGGGGGGGTCTTGGATTATGGACTTGATAGCATCCTTGTACTCTGCCCTGGTCTTACCACACCTTGTATACTAAGTTCAGTTCCAGCAATTACATTTTAGGACAAACACTGATGAGCTTAGAGAGCATCCAGATGAGAAAAACAAGGATGTGGCAAAAAGCCTTGAGATCATGCCATTTGAAGGAACTTAGCATATTTTTTCATGAATGAACAGATTTTAGGAGAAACAGAATAGATCTCTTCAAGTACTTTAAAGATTTTTTTCTGTTGATATGAAGCAAAATAGGAGGCAAATTTCCCCAGAATCCAAGCTCCTTAATAATGGGTTACATCATGACTTAGTGAACTCCTCTTCCTTGGAGAGCTCCAGATTGATTCTGGACAACATATGGCATGACTTCATGTTCCAGTGTATGCTAGGCTAGTCTGACCCACTTTATGTCTTTATTGCCTGGGTCATGGAAACATCTTCCAAGATACTTTGTCTCAAATAGGAATTCTTAACTGGGTGTCTACAGATCTCATTAGTGCCTGTGGACTGATTTTAGGAGGGCCACAAACTTAAATGAGAAAAAAATCTTCAGTTTTCCTTAACCTTGAACCAAAATTTAATATTTTTCTAATTATGAATTAAGAAAAATATTCTGAGTTTTTCAAAGGCTTAAGAGCCCTATGTTTAGAGTCAAAGTTGTTAAAATAAAAACTGATGACTACCAAAATACATGTTGTAGGACAGAGTGCCTTAGAGTCAGAAGACCTGAGCTAAAAACCAGACTCTCATATGTAAATACCTTTGTGACCTCCATGTCTCAGTTTCCTCTTCTGTGAAATTGGGAAAATGATACATTATTTAACATAGTTGTTGAAGTAATTTCTTAATAGTAGAACATAGTATGTATATAAGATGTTATGTGGTATAGTGGACAGAGAACTGGCCTTGACACCAGGAAAACCTAGGTTCAAGTCAACCTGTGACACGTAGTAACTTTGGGACTTTGGCATAGTCACTAAAGTGCTAAGTACATTAGAAAATGTTCTAAGACTCTAAATTGTAGAGAATGTTCTGACCTGCATAGTTGAAGTAATTTACTCATTTGGGAGTTTCCTAGTCAATAAGAATATGTCTAGTCTATGTCTCTATGAATAGGAGCTATTAAAATATCATATAAACCTCAATGCTTCAAGAATCAATGATTTGATGGGTGTTGCAAGGATGATCATTAAATTCTATTAAATGGCCTTTGTTGGTTCCAGGAAATGGATAACAAATATCATGTGGTGTCCATGTCCCTGGTGATGTGATAATCATAATTGCAATTTATACTTTGCTTTAAGTTTTGCAAGCTGCTTTGTTAACCTAAAATTTACAATTTTATCCTCACTAAAAACTTTATATCGTTATTATTAACTCTGTTTGTCAGATGAGCAAATTGTAGTTTGGTAGGGTGTGTCATATGACCAGGAAGGTTTAGTGGCAGCATTCCAACCCAGGTCTTTTCTAAACCCAACTTTACTTTCCCTTCCACTATGACATGCTACTTCTCCATACTCAATACAAATTTTCCTTGGACGATAGACATCTAATCTATTACTAGGCCAATACTTTAAGCCTTTCCAGGTTGGTTGTATTGGACTCCTCCTGAAGAACTTGGATTCATCTCTATTCCTCAACAAGGCATCAGGGTAGAACTTTGTTAAGGTAAATATCCAAACCATAACACAAATACTCAGAAATCTATATCTATACCTTTCAAGGAATGGGATTGTTTTAGACAGCAAAGTTTTCTGGAGATGTGATAATTGTCCACATTTTGATTTTTATTGTTTAATCAAGATTTTCTAAAGTTCATTACAATTCATGAACTTGTTATTTTAGAAGTATTGATGTCTATATCAACGTAATGTGCTTCCTTTAAAAATCCATGTATTTTGTTTTGGGCTTTTATTTTAAACACATTTTTTTTTTCTGAGAAGGCTTCTGTAGGATTCACTAGACTGGCAAAGGGCCCACGACACAGAAAAGGTTCAGAATCCTTGAATTGTGATTACTTCCTACTTCTGGATGCTATGCTCCCCTTAATGTTGCAATTAGGTGGTTTACTGCATAGGATGCTGGACTCAGAGTCAAGAACAGTAGAGAACAGCAAATCTTGCTTCAAGTACTTACTAGTCATGTGATCCTGGGCTTATCACTTAATATCTGCAAGCCTCAGATTCTTCCTCTATAAAGTAGGAATAATAATGATAATAATAATAATAATAATAATAACTACTTCATAAGACTGTTGTAAGGATCAAATAAGAAAACATATATGTAATGGATAGGGGAATGGAACCACCCACTATGTTTACTTGAAGCTAGAGAGTGAGAGAGATGGAATGGAGTAAGAAGGTGGAGAGGGGGGATAGACTGTTTCTCCCCTCTTTCCTTAGTAAAATCCAGACTAGTTGTCTTCAGAGTTACAGTCTATATTTCTTCAGAGACTGGGTTGAATGTAAAGTTCAAGACTGAACTGATTCTCCCTCCTTGAGGAGAAAGTCTAGTTCTCCTCCCCATGCTTCAGGTCTCTCTCCATGGATATTATGAGGCAGACATTTGATCTAAAGGAACAGTTATTTATCCTTAAGGAAAACACACAAGATAGGGTAAATAGGATTGTTGGGTAAAATAATGGGAAAGTCCCTAAGCGACTAACAATTGACCCCTTCCCCAAATCCTGAAGGGTCAAGCTGACTGCCTGATCTTTCTGGGTCAGTTGTGGAAGCTGTCCTGACTTCTATCTGTCCTAGATATAATATGAAGTTCAAAGGACCACTTTAGGGGATAGAGAGGAAATCTTCCTTGGGTGAATAGTTTTATGATAAAGTCCTATCCACTCCTATTATATTCCACTGGTTTCAGGGGGTCTGGATTCATTGAAGGATGATTAAGGCTCAGAGATTCTCTTTAGACCAACCTCTCTGAAAGAGTTCCCAAAGAGAAGTGAAATAACTGCTTTGAATCGACTCAGCTCTTCTGTTCTTTCCCAGAATTCTCTGTATTCCCTTGCTCCTCCACAGCTCGGGTTGCTTTTCTTGAATGCCGAGTTTGACTTCCTCTCTTACATATATAAAGTCTTTTGTAAACCTAAGAACTTTGCATATATATTATGTTATTTTTGTTATTGTGTAGTTATTGATTCATCAAAAATTGGTGTTAGTGTCACCTTCTCATGGTTGCCAGATCATCTCAAACCACTTTGGTAGTTTCCCCCCAAATTCCTTCACTAGTTTCAGAGTAAAGTAAAAATTAAAAAGACAAGAAAAATTAAAGTCATGGGAAAAAGTTTCATATCATCAGTATACATCAAAGATTTTTTTTCTTCTTTCCCCATTGAGCCTTACTCAAAATCCTCTGCCATATGTTCCCCATCTGATCCCTATGTTTTCTTATGCAAGATATTTATCTTCTAAATGTACAAAATCTACTTCACTTTCTTTTTAAAATGATGTTGCCTTTGACCATGCTTAACTCTTCTAGAGTCATATTCCAGCCCTGAGATTACATTCTATCAAGTCTCAGTGATACTTAAGAGTGTGAACCAGTATATCTCACTTGATGATCCTACCTATACTCCTAGAGCTTTTAATACTTTGTCTGGGATTTGATCCCTAATTTTATTTTTTTCTAGAGGTATAATTTTCCTTCTCATTCATCATCATACACTTTGGGTTTTATGATCATCAGGGACTATCTAGCCTAGCATATGCCAGATATAGAGCATGGGAAGATAATATCTTGCTAATTATATTTCTATGATTTTGACAAATACCATGTTGGTACTACCCAGTAGGTCATCACTAACTGCCCATATGTCTCTTTTACTTTCCCACAAATAAGGAGCTATTTCTCCCCTAATTGGGTTAATTTCACCCTCTGAGAAGAGTTTGTTATCCCTCATATATGGATTCAAGAAAAATTCAGTTCTAATCTTCCCTTAGATATTTACTATTTACTACCACTCTTTATGTGAATCTGGACAAGTCATTTAAGTCTCATTTTTCTTAGCTGTTAAATGGAGATAATAATAGCACCTACTTCACAGAGCTGTTAAGAAGATCAAATAATATAACAAACACATTCAGTGGCCTTGAAATCCTGAAAATGCTGTTGTTAGCTATTATTATTGTCATTGTTATTCCACAGTCCATTAGTCAGAAACAAGATTTCCTTAAGAATAAAAACAACAGGTCTCAATGAAGATATAATCAATGGTTTGAAATGTTTAAAGAATTGTTATATGCCTTGGAAGTAGTAGTATTAGATGTGTTATGCTTATGTACAGAGGATATAGGTAGGACCAGTAGATGAAAGTTTTGACTCAGAGGAGTTTTAGACTCAAAATAAGAGAGAATTTCTTAACAATTAAAGGAGTATGGAAAAGAAATGAACTTCCTCATAAAGTCAGCAGGTATCCATCACTGGAGAGATTACAGCTCAAGTTGGATAACTTGTCTAAGGTATTGTAGGACAGATTCTTCTTTCATTTGGTTTAGCTAGATGACTTCTGGAGCTACTTCAGTTTGTTCTAGGCAGTTTGGAAAAAAAGTTTATTCCAAAGCCTATAGATTCCTTGTCATCAGAAAATGACGTTTCTATAGATATGACACTAGCCATGGTTTTCTTAAAGTGTTTGACTTTTAACAGAATGATGGGCATATGCAACACTAAAAAATGTGTTTTGATATGGTAATTAGATCAAAATATGTAATACATAATGGCTTCATGATGGATCAGCTGTCTCAATGAATCTCTTTTATAACATTTCATATTCTAAATAATAACATATTGATATTTGTCCCTGAGTTATATAGTACTCTACAAAAGTTCCTTAAAACAATCCTGTGAGGTAAGCAGTGTAAACATGATTATTGCCTTTTCTACAGATGAGAAAACTGAGCTGTAGTGTGGTTTGGAGAATTGTTTGCTTAAAGTCAGATAACTAGTGAGTTGTAGATCCAAGAATCTACTCCCTTCTTCTGACTCCAGACTCAGCACTCTTTCCATGGTCTTTTAGAGGAATCAGTCAGTGACTAATACACATACTATAGTCTATTGAGGGTTAGTTTTTAAGTGATGGTACCTGAGTTCAGACCCTGCATATGACACTTACTAGCTATGTGACTCTGGGTAATTCGCTTGATCTTTCTGTACATCAGTTTCCTCATCTGCAAAAATGATCAACATTATGGCATTGGGGTGAGGCTCAATGAGAATTAGGTGGACAAAGGGCTTTGCAAACCTTAAAGCACTATAAATGTCAGTTATTATCATTAAAGACGGTGAACATATTACCAGACTCTAACCTTGTTTCCCCAGGGTGAGCCCTATAATTATCTAGGAAGAGAATAGCTGCTCCATGTCTGACATCCCTCTAGCATGTCATAGAATGCACCTTTTCAGGCAGCTAAAGCAGAGATAAACACTTGCTTAGCCTCTCCTCTCCCCTCAGGCTGCAAGCAGAGCTTTTCTATCTGTTGTCTCTTTACTTCTGGTTTTCTTCTCTCCTTTCAACAGGTTTTCTTATTGTTGTTGGCATTGTGGCTTCTAATTGCCACCACCTGTACCTGGCTGTTGCTGATCTTCAGGGCTGTTTTCTTTCCTCTTCTCCATGCTTTTCTTTCTTTTTGTCTCCTCTGTCTCCTATCACTTCTCTGGTGCATTCTTCCCTTTGTCCAGAAAAGCTGGCTTTTTATGGACAATGTCAAGAATTCAAAATTGCTGAGTTCTCACTGAATGCTTTTTCACTGTCAAATATTTTGTTTCTATAAGCTTCTCAGCCCCACCAACTTTAAAAACTAGACTCTTCTGGAAAAACCTAAATTTTCCAAATGGCAGGTGGCTAGGTAATTGAGAACTTTTCACTCCTCAGTTGCCATGCTTCCTTTTTAGGATAACTTAAGCCACTTTTAATTATTATGAGGCATATTTAAAACTATAAATCACCACTGAGAATTTGATGTAAAAGTAATAAAGCAAATATTTTAAATTTTAAAAAGTGTAGTTCCTTCTACATGATTAAGAAAAGCAAATTGGATGAAGTTTTCATATTTGAAGAAAAGTGATTGCATTTGTGCATTTTATAAATTCAACAGAGAACAGAAGTATGACACCAGTTGTCTACTTATATTCTAACTCAGAGAAACACAATGTTAACAGAGTGCCCTCCTGCCCGTACTGATCCCTAAGGGAATGAGAACATATTGAGAGGTCCTTTCAAAGCAATAGTCCAAATAATAAACCAATAGTTTTGAAGACTTTTTAGGACAATCTTTTCTCTTGAGCTTTCCATATGAGCTTGGACAGAATCCAGTGAACAATTCAGATATGAATCTTGGCATCATATCCAAAGCAAACGTGCAAGCAATTTGAGGTTTGTGCATTAGAAGCTGTTACTACTTTCCCATGTCAATTTATAGTGAGAGGCATTTTAAATTTATAATGAAGCTCTATTCTGCCCTTTGTTACCAGGAGGTTACCAGTAAAATTCACAAGAGAAAAGCATCACCATGGTCCTGGATTTCTCCAGGGACTACAACAGAGAAAGAACAAGGTTTAATTTGCTATGCAATGGCTGGAAGTCAGTCAGACTAACCCCATATAAACAATCAGGTATTTGCCCAGTGACCTATGGAGGTAATCTGCAATTTTCTGGGTTGGGAGTAGAAATTGACTTCAATTCTTAAAAACAATCTGTCTAGTGGCTTGAGTGTCTTACTTTATGAAGTCCATTCAAGCTCAAGGGTGATCCAGGTTGAGAATCACAAAGGAGAGCAGACCTTATCAGAGAGATATGCTTATATAAATGAACTAACTAAACATGGACACATTTTTTAGATAAATATGCAAATCGACACTGCTGAGGGGATATTGGCATGATATTTTGTTAATATTTACCATCTAGATATGATTACTTAGAATGAATTTTCTATGTAATTTATAAATCTTAAGCTCAGCTTATTCCTTAGATTATTTCTAGCATCTAGCCTTCCATATTAAAATCCATCAAGAATGAAAGCATACACTGACATAATTTGTTATTGAGTTCTTTATAGAAATTCTCTCTCAATTTCTGCATTAGATATTATTGTGTAACCTGTATTTGTTTTCATAGAAATCTTTTTGCAAGCATTCATCATGAATTTTTCAATGAGGTGACCAAATATCTCAAATTGAGATATCATCTTATCTTAAAGTGACATATATTATTGCCTTTAGACACACAAATCCACCAACTATTTTGTTTCTCTAAGGAGAACAAACTAGCTTTCTTTTCATTTAAATACAACTTCTATAGTTATGTGTATTTATATTTTCTATAGTAATGTATAGTTATACTCAACCTCTAAACTGTGATTCTTAGCACTTCTGTCCCCTTTTCTGCCACTCAACCACTGTCATGGAAACAGAAGAGGGTCATAGTGGACAAAGGACCATTTTGTGTTTTTCTTTATTTCATAGTTTTAAAATAGCCAAAGAATTCATCATTAACTATACAGGTTACTGATACTGGGCCCCTAATAAATAACTAGTCTGGTCTTTGTAAAGCAAACATTTCTTTTTTCAGGTGCCCACTTAAAATCTTCCCAACATATATAACTTTTTTTTTTCTACTGGTAAAGCTTATGAGAATACAAGGTCACTTCCATGACATTGATGTAGGACAAGTGTCTAATGGTTCATTCAAGAAATATTAAATGCAATGTACAAGAGAGTGTGCTAAGTGTTTAATATGCAAAAAAGTAATATAAAGGACAATTCCTTTCCCTGAGTATGCAGTCTATCAAAACAGATAGGAAGCTTGAAAAGTGTAAAAGAGAAGTCAGAACAAATTAATATGAAAGATTTGAACTCTCACTTCTAGTTAAAGGCTTTGCTGAGGAGATGACATTGGAAATGGGTTTGGGAATTTCTGGAATTCCAGGGTGTAATTTCAAATGGAGATAACATGAGTAAAGAAACAAATACAGGAGCAGGTAGGATAATGCAAAGAAAATAGCAAGTAACAAGGCCAATTGGGCTGGAACATAGAGTATGCAGAGAAGAGAGTTTAAAACAGGACTGAAAAAAGTTGTTTGGAGCCATATTGTGTCAAGTCTTGAATACAAGCTTAAGAGTTGGCATTTTAATTGTTAGGTAAGAAAGGGGTTAGAAAAATATTTTAAGTAGAGAAATGATGCAATCAGAGATACACTTTAGGAGATAGCAACATTGTGAAGGTTAGAATATAGCAGCAACAAGTTAAAGGCAGTGTGACTAGGTAAAAAATTCCAGGAGAGAGGTGATAAGGGTCTGTTTGATTAAAAATTAGGGGTTACAAACAAAAGCAATGCAACCAAGATTAAAAGGCAAACAATGAACTGGGGGGAAAATCTTTATAGCAAGTATCTCTGACAAAGGCTTCATCTCTCAAATATATAGAGATCTAAGTAAAATTCATAAGAATGCAAAGCATTTCCCAATTGACAAATATTTGGTCAGGGATGTGAAAGACAATTCTCAGATGAATAAATCAAAACTACCTAACTGCCTTTAGTATATTAAAAATACTCCAAATAATTATTGATTAGAGAAATTCAATCAAAACAACTCTGTAGTACCATCTCACACCCATCAGACTGGCTCATATGAAAAAATATGCCATAAAAGGAAAATGATAAATGCTGGAAGGAATATGGAAAAATATACTACTGAAGGAGCAGTGAACTAATAGAACCATATAGAGCAATCTGGAACCATGCCCAAAGAGCCAACATATATGATTATTCTTTAACCTGGCAAAACCAGTAGTAGGTCTTTATCCCAAAGTGATTAAAGATAGGGCAAAAGAAGCTACCTGTACAAAAATATTAATAGCAGCTCTTTTGTGATGACAAAGAACTAGAAACTGAAGGGATGTCCATTAATTGGGGTTGAGCAAGTAGTATATTCTTATAGTGGAATATTATTGTGACATAATAAATGACAAACAAGATGATTAAAAAAACCTGGAGAGACATATGAAATGATTCAAAGTGAAGTGAGCAGAACCGAGAGAATGTTATACAGAGCATCAGCAATAATATATGATGATCAGTTATGAATGACTTAACTATTTTCAACAAAATATGGATCCAGGACAACTCCAAGAGGCTTATGACAAGAAAAGAAAAAAAGAATATCCATTGCCATAGAAGGAACAGAGACTGATTGCAAAATAAAAAAATACCATCCTTCAATTTTTCTCTAATGTAAGCAATATGGGTCTTCTTTCACGATGTGGCAAAAATGGAAATATATATTATATGATAATATATGTACAACCTATGTCATATTATTTGCATTCTTGGGTAGTGGGGAAGAGTTGGAAAGAAAGAGAACATGGATTGCAAAATATTGGAAAATGGACATTAAGCAATTGTACATGTAATCTAGAAAAAAAGAATTTTTAAAAAAGGAAAATTAGGGGATAGATATGAAAGCTATTTTAGAGATTATATCATTATATCTTGGCAATTTATGAATATGAAGAATGAAGGAAGGAGAAAAACGTCATGCCAAGGTTTTGAGAAGGGGTAGGACAGAGATTGGTAGTCCTATTAACAGATGTTGGGGAATTAAGGTCCTCATGCTTTGAGAGAAGTGCTTGTTCCTTTGTTTTCTTTATATTGGGCCTGGAATGATTGTTTCAATAATTCAGATTCATTTAATTCCTCTTTCCCTGGTATTAGCATTCTCTCCATCACAAGCCTTTGACCTGGCTTTCAAATACTATATTTGGTCTTTAAAATAGGACGCATCTAGGCAAAATTAAATTGATGTTCCAAGAAGCACTTACTTGAACATGTTTTTAATAGCCTGGGGAGAGGTCTCAATAGCAAATGTTGTTTTCCTAAAAAACATTTCCAAACAGAAAATTTGTTTGAATCATCAGAGGAAAACATTCCTTCTCTCTTAGGCCAGCTGAGTATCATGTAATAATGCCTTTGTATCTGTTTCAAAAGGGTGGCTGACATTGACACCCCCCTCATCAAATTTTTCAATTTGTGAGAAACTCTCAAAAGAATGCTCATTGTTTTCAGGATGGGCCTTGTGTATCTGTCTTCAAAAACTCTTTGCATGTGGTGAAGCTTCAGCTGATTTTCAGGGATATTTGTTTGGCAGCTAAAGATGAGTCTCTCTTTTAGTCCACTAATTCAATGAACTTCTCCAAAGAAATAGTGTTCCCAACATTTTATATCCCCTCCCAAGTCGATTGGCGTGAAACATTTGTTTTCTTTTTGCACCAAGCCTCTGGGATATAGTTGGCAACTTGTAGTAATAAGCAGAATAAGTCTATTTTTTTAATACTTCATGAAGAATGAATCCTGTTTTAACAATAAATAACAAATTAGTAGTAGCAACATGTTACCCTTTAATTGTCAGTAGACTGATCACGCATTATCATCAAGTCCAATTGCTATTTTTTGGATATTATTTTTAAGGTTGTCTCCAGGGGCTCAGTGGTAAATTTTTAATTTGTTCTCCATAAAAAAGAAAAAAAAAACTATGCATGAATATATATGTATACACACATACATAAGTATGTCAGGCATTAAATGTAGTTTAATCTGTATTAACATTTTCCCCTTCATTTTCTTAAGCCTAATAGTCAACATAACAATAAATTGAACTTTGATTTCTACCATTTGCAAGTTCTGAGTTGTAAAACGCTCACATTGAAAATTTAACGATCATCTATCCTGAGCCAGCTCCAGCACACCTCTTGGGAAACCTTCATTGTCAGAAAAATCATATTAATTGCTATTTGTTTTTCTTGCAAATAAATATGTTCTCAGCTATACTGCTTTCTCTATAAATAGACAATGGAATTACATATTCTGGAGCATTTAATTATGTGTCATTCCTGGGAACTGAGGATCAAAAAACATGTATATAATTCAATGAACTTCAGAAGGATATTATTTTCTTTTGTACAAGGAAAAAATATAACTAAAAGACGGATGGTTCATAGGTCTAATCAGGGAGAAGTAGTTTCACTGAACTAACAACAGTAAAACGTAAAATTGTATAGAGGTTAAAAATTACAGGGTGGCTTTTTTTTTTTTTTAGATAAGGATGCTTATATTACCAGTTGGAAAATACAAATGTCAAGTATTTGAGAAAACTTATATGCTGATGAAACCAATAAGACACATTGATATTTTAATATTATAAAATGGGTATCATAATTTTTTACTCAGGTTTGTGCTCTTCTAAATTGTCATCATCCAAAAAATTCTTTTAAATTTCCCTCTTCCTCACCTCTTCCACTTGGAAATATATGGTTTAGGCTAGTTTTTTCATTTGTTTACATTTATGTGGTTGAGGGATTTTTTCTTTTGTTTTTACATTTTTGTTATTTTTTTCCCTTAAGGATTCAGTGGCTATTTCAAAAACCACTGTGAAAAGTTTAGGGCTAACACATGCTGAAAAGAAGCAATTAAGTCAAAAGAAAGTGAAGCAAATGACCCAAATTATTATCTCATCAAAATTCCTGAAACTTTAAAAATATATATGTTTCATGATTTAAATCTGCCCTGGATCATCTCAATGCCATAATCAACATCTAGTTTTCTCCCCCAAGTGATTTGTATTGACCTTGTCAGCATTTTACAGGTTACATATTTAATATGGATGTTTAAATTGCCTCAGTCTGGAGTACTTTTTAAATTTTTTTAATAAAAAGTATTCATTCTTTGACTTAAGATCTGAATAGCATGTTAGGTCAATTTTTATCTATTTCTACTTCAAAAAAAAGAACCGTAGCCATTGTAGTTAACATATGGAAAATATCAGTGAACATTAATATTTGAATTCTATGATTTCCCTTCAGACAGCCTCATGTTAGCAAATAATTTCTTCTCTGGTCATTTTTGCTAAACAGATATGACTTCAAAGAGAAAATTTTTTCATGATGATTGTTATTTTCTTTAATTATATCCTTTCAGATAATATTCAATAATAATAATTCAAATAATATTTAATTAATTCCTTCAGATAATAATTTAATCATATCCCTTCAGATCATATCAATATGCCAATTTAGGAGGCAGATACAGTGAATAGAGAACTGCCCTGAAATTAAGGAGCACTTGGGGTCAGGTTCTGCCTTTTCATGTATTGGCATTAAAGATCCCTTAATCTTGCAGTAGTCTGTTGACTTTCTAAGATTATAAGCTGAAGAAAACATGTCAACCTGCATTGTTAGAGGGAATTGGAAATTCTACAAATGAAATCTCAGTACTGGTCCCTAATAATCAGAATATAAAGTGTGTTTGATTATCTAGCATTAGTCATTCAATAACAATAAACCTTTATTAAGTGCCCACTACATGCCAGACAATATACTAAGCAATGGAGATACAAAGAAAGACAAAACTTTATACCTGCTCTCAGTCCAACAGGGGAGATTGTGCTTAGAGAATTATACTCAAAGAGGACATATACTAGTTATAACAAAATGGTTGACAGAGAAAAGACCCTAAAAATAAAAAGAAAGGGGAAATAGAATTGAGCTTTAAGGAAGTTAAGGAAGCCAGATGGTAGAGATTTTGTTGTTATTTTTGTTTTAATAAAAGTAGACTTTATTATAGCTACAACTGAGTCGCACAGCCCCAGGGACCAAACTGCAGCACCTTCCCACCTCTCCAGACCAGTCCTCCCTAGTAGGATTGTGGCATCTGAGACAAGAAAGATGAGCATTCCAGGTTTGGGGGACAATCAGGGAAAATGAACTTTCTTATTCAAGGAATAGCAAGTGGACCATTGTCACTGGATGGAAGAGTACATAGAAGGGAATAAGATAGAAGAAAACTGGAAGGGTAGGAGGGGACTAGATGATAAAGGGCTTGAAGAGCCAATGAGAGAATTTTTTAATTTGATCATGGAGGTGCTAGGGAGCCACTGTAAATTACTGATAGTAGGTTGATATGGTAAGATCTGCATTTTAGGGAGAACTTATTGTTAGCTAAAAGGAGTTTGGACTGGAGTGAGGAAAGAATATAGTCAGGAGGACACATAGTGTAGGTTTGAGGTGATGAGGGTCTGTATCAGGATAGTGGCTGTGTCAGAGGAAAGATAGGGTCATATAGGAGAAATGTTAATAAGTCAAAATCAGTATATATATAGAAATGCTGATGACTTATGCGAGTTTATTTTGGATCCTGAAACTTTGCTAAAGTTATTGATTATTTCCACTAGCTTTTTAGTTGATTCTCTAGGAATCTTTAAGTAGACCATCATATCATCTGCAAAGAGTGATTGCTTGGTCTCCTCATTGCCTATTTTAATACCTTCAATTTCTTTTTCTTCTCTAATTGCTACTGCTAGTGTTTCTAGTACATTGTTAAATAATAGAGGTGATAATGGGCATCCTTGTTTCACTCCTGATCTTATTGGGAAGGCTTCTAATTTATTCCTATTGCAGATGATGCTTACTGATGGTTTTAGATATACACTGTTTATTATTTTTAGGAAAGACCCTGCTATTCCATTACTTACCTTTTTGCTTCCACCTGAATATATAAGATACCCTGGATATGGACAGGGAGAACCTTTCTTTACCTCCTTTGTGATTTGGAATCTTATACCAAGTTTATAGCCACTGCTCACCACAGAATTATTTGACATTAGTTCTTTTTTGTATGGCACTGAGTGGTACCTGACAAATGTTCCTATTGTACATGCGAAGAACAAGAGTAATGGGATCCCTAAAGAGAGGTTCCCAAGACCAGTGAATAAGTTTCATAGCATCCCAAATGAGCATGCTCAAAATCTTTGGCTTTTCTCTTTTTTACCTTTGCCTGTCACTGAAGGAGTCTAGAGCATAGACTGAGCTCCCAGTATGCTGCAGAGCAGTCAGTACTTTAGGGGATAAATATTAAAAAATGATGCTGTTAAAAGTTTAAGCAAGTTAAATGATGGATTTCAATGGTAATTGATTTCTTCTTGTTCATATATTTCAAAATTAGAAGTAAAATGTTTTGATATAATCTTGAATATTCAACTTCTTTGGGTTCTCAACTTATAAAATTCTCCCATGTAGTTTCCCTATTTCATCAAATCATAGGTGCATAGATCAAGTACCTAGATCTAAGGAACTTAGAAGTTATCTATTCTACTTTGTCAGTGAGGAAGCTGAGGTCCACAAAGACCAAATGACTTGCAGAGATGGGTTGGTTCATGCCTCAGCTAGACCTCTTTCCATTGAATCATGCTATCTCTTAAATTCATTTGTAATTAAGACATCAAAAATGTAGTGTCTATTGGGTTACCTTTGAAGATATATATATATATATATATATATATATATATATATATATAATATGTTCAAGATCTCCTGACAATAGTGTATTTGTTGTTCAGTCATTTTCAGTCAGTCATGTCTGAAGCTTTGTGATCCCATTTGGGATTTTCTTGGCAGAGATACTGGAATGATTTATCATTTCCTTCTTCAGCTCATTTTATAGATGAGGATCTGAAGTAAACAGGGTTAAGTGACTTGTCTAGGATCGTACAGCTTGTAAATGCTTGAGACCAGATTACTGATGCAGAGATCCACTGTGCTATCTAGCTGCCTCTGACAATAGGACTCTCTCCAAAACATCACTGGGCAATAGCACTGAACTCATTGTGCAGCAGACTGATCAGCATCAAAATAAATATGCCACTACTTACAGGGATACCAATATTCATATTCCTCCATTTGCTTGTTTTCCATTAGTTGCATCTTAGGATGGAGTTCAATGTACAACCATTTCTTACCTTATTTATTAATTATGTGATCACCATCTCTTTGTCTATGACTAATTTATTTTTATTTTTTTTTGAACAGACTATTTTAAATACCAAGATTGCACTCTTCTTTGTATTACCAAACTTGTCTCTGATACATATGTTACACTGCTATGAGGTGACTTGTGGGTAGAAGTTGCAAACCAATTTTAGCATCAGACACAAAATGAAATAATGTATTTCCTTGCACAATAAAAGTGATTTTGTTTTATCAATCAGTCTCAGATTAAAAAAAAGTTAAATTGATTTTCTATCTAAAGTTTTAGTTAATTCCAATAAATCCACAATTAAATTAAGCATCTATTATTATGCTAAGTTCTGGGGATATAAAGACAAGAATGAAATAGTCTGTGTCCTTGATAAGCTTACATTCTATTAGAAGAGATGTGCATATGGGGCAGGTGGTTAACAGAGTGGATAGGATGCCAGGTTTGGAATCAAGGGGACCTAGGTTCAAATCCTGGAGATTTCCACCAAGATAAAATATAAAATCATTAATTTTGCCATTTAAAGCATACTTTGGATGTTTCCAACATTTCCAGGTTTCTTATATTTTATCCCCCTTTCATGGACTCTGTTATCCAGTGACACTGGACTCCTTGCTATTCCTCTCAGAAGTCACTCCATTTCATGAACCTATGCCTTTTCACTGGATTTTTCACAGTGGAGTTCCCATTCCTGGAATGCTTTCCCTTCCCACTTCTGCCTCCTGACTTTTTTTCTTAAAAAAAAAAACCCAAAAAGAAAACCTTACCTTCAGTCTTAGAATCAATACTGTGTATTGGTTCCAAGGCAGAAGAGTGGTAAGGGCTAATCATTGAGAACTGAATGATTTTTCAAGGGTTATACAGTAAGGAAGTGTCTGAGGTCACTTTTGAACCCAGGACCTTCCATTTCTAGGTCTGGATCTCAAACTACTGAATCACCAATTGCCCTTATCCTGGATTTTTTTCAAGTCTCAAATAAAACCCCACCTTCTATGAGACTTTTCCAGTTCTCCTTAATGTTAATGTCTTTCCTCTGTGATTTTCGCCAATTTTCCTGTTTCCATAATTATTTTCCAAGGTGTCTCCATTATAAACTCCCTGAGAACAAGGACTGTTTTTGTATTTATATTCATCTTAGCACTGTGCTTGGCATACAGTAATTACTATACTTGTTGACTTGACTAATATAATTTATTGACAATGACATCATCAAAACTGTCCTCTGGGAATATCACCTTAGCTTCTTGGTGGGTGTGTCAGGGGTTAGAGGATGGACTATAGGGGGAGAGACTAGAGAGAGGGAGACCAAGGTGATGGTGATGATGATTGAATGCAAGTTAATGAAGATAAGATTACATGAGTAGAGAGAAAGGATAAAATGAAATAGCTGTGGATTTGGCAACTGAATGGCTATACGTGGTGATTGAAGGTAAGGATTCAAAGATAGTGCTTACAGTAGACATGAGGTAGTGTTGATTTGTGAGAATAATCGCCTCAAATTGTCAGCCAACCCTAAATGAATAAAAATGACATGGAGGAGCTGTGGCCCATAAATGCTTATGCAAAAAAAAATGTTCTGTATTTATCAGTCAATGAACCAGTATTTTTTAACAGCCTTCTGAGTCACAGAGTGCTAACAATGGGGCAAAGAAAGTAAAAACAAAAATGAAACAGTTCCTGAACTCAAGGAGATTATATTATACTTCATCAGTTATGGGCAAAAAACCAATAACAAGGCAGAACCATTTCAGTTCTATGTTGCTGAAGCCAGACTTCATTTTGGCTTTTCTCTTTTCATTTTGGCAATTGCGGTTCAGAATTGGAGAACTAATTTGTGATTTTGATGTAGAATATCCCCATGAGTTCTCTGCTTAGCTCTCATTCAGAAGACCATGGAGAAGCAGAGTTCTTTGGGATTTTAACCTGCAACATTAAGTTTGACTTAGATTCCTCCATTCTGCTGGCAACATTTGTCCCCTGGCATTCAAAAAAGAAAAAGTGTTGCAGTTAGGGGAAAATACATAGATATAGATAGTTTTAGAACAAAGAATGGCAAATGTCCTAGAGTGGATAAACTTAAGTAGTGTTCATAAATAATAATTTGGGAATATAGTTCTAAAATTTTAAAATCATATTTTCAAAGTCACAAGCAGCTAATTTTTTATAAACTGAATCAATATAGTGACAAAAATTAAGTTAATATATTATAGTAGAAATTGAATTTAACTCATTTTTATTCACTTGGTGAGTTTCCTAACCTTCCAGAAAAGTGGTAAGTACTGTAGAAGATCTTGGAAGGAGACAGAAGACATTAATGTTAGCAGATACAGCAGTTTAAAATGCCCAAAAGATGGATAAAAGGAACATTTAAAGTGTTCTATTTAAAAATATGGCCAAAAATTGCATTAGCACTTTGTTAAGGATGAATTTCCATGGAGTTATGGACTACATTAATTATTTTGTTAGAGGCAAGATTATGGGTAAACATGGTATAAACATCTTTATTTTAGAGCATTGGAGAAATATTTTAGTACTGTGGAACTTCTAAAAAAAGGTGTATATATGTATATACATATGTACACGCTTATATACATACAAATGTATATATCCTTCGAAAAGTATTTAATAACAGGACTTCTATAATTTGTATCATGGGAAAACATGAACCCAGGATACTACATATAATTATATGGTAGTATGAATCAAATCAAATTCGTTAAGAACTTTCTAAAATGACAGGAATATATTAACAATATAAATGGATGGAAAAATGAGACAGACAATGCTATATAATAAAGAATACTTTCCTTTTCCGTTTTGCTTTGTATTAAATAGCTCATAGCACTATGAATAACAGTGAGATTCCTATGGAAACAACCCATTGTATCAGAGGTCAAGGAGAAGGTTATCGAGGTACTGTGAACACAATATGGAATGGAATTCCATGCCAGCGCTGGGACTCTCAGTATCCCCATCAGCATGACATAACTCCTGAGAACTTCAAATGCAAGTAAGTACAGTTTGATGAAAAATATTATGGGTCATGATAGTTTGTCCTTTGAACAGGAAGAGACAAGGTGGTCGACTCTAATATTTGGGTCATAAACCTTTTTATTTGTTCCCTGGTGCACATTTTGAAAATAATTAAAGGGTGCCAAAATTCTGGATTTTAAGTGTTTTCTTAAGTTTGTAAATTGATTTTGGAGGAGGGTGTTTTTTGTTTTTCCTTCAAAAGGGAACACAGCTCTCTTTTTTCAGATATAATTTTGTAGCATGGGAAGCATTTTCCTTTGAGAACTATGCTAAAAATTAAATATATACAAATACTTAAATATATTTCCCGAATAAATTTCCCAGAGTAAATCCAAGCAAGTCACTTTAAGCAGGACACTAAAGCTATTGTCTGAATGATTTAAGCCAAAGAAAGCTATTATTACTATGAAAAATATTAATTGAAATTAGATACTCCTGTATTTCACTTGTTACATGTTACTAATACTGTCTTCTCTCTTTGACTTCATTGTAATTGAAATTTAATTAAGGATACTTTGATTTATTCCTTAAGTGTTTTGGACACATTTTAAATTCTAATATTTCAAGAAATAGATTAAGCTAAAATTGGCAGGTTTAAGTAGTAGAGATGTTACAAATAATTTAGTCAATAGGCTATTTAAAAAAATAGTTTGCCTGTATATACTGTGGAACTCCTGTTAGGCTTATTACATTATTATTATTAAATTGTTAATGGCCATTGCCCGTCTCCCAATCTTTCCCCTACTCTATATCTATGTAACAAATCATTCATTATAACCAATCAAGATGACCCAAAATTAAAAGCTAAAATCAAAATGAGAAGATGCAAAGATATTCATAAAAAGAGAAAAAATTAAAGTTATGCCAGATTAATGGTAGATTATGACGTATATTTAAAAGATTACTATATAGTTAAACATTTAACTGACTTTTCTTTCAGAGAAAATAGAATGAGCATATGAATTGAATCCATATATTTCATACCCACGTAAATTATCAAGACTTACGTAGTAATTGGTGTCTAAGAAATTCAAGTCACATTCTTTTCCTTTGAACTATTATTTCATAAAGAATTTAGCTGTTAAATTACTAAGTGCAAACAAAAATATTAAAATAAAGAATGAAAGCCACATTGTCTAGCCTAAGATTTTGCCATGGAGTATATTCATGAGTTCATCTGGTAGTAGTGTGTTGGCCTGGTACAATGTGGCACATTGGTAAATTTCTTGTTACTTTTGAAATACTTGACATCAAATTTCAGTGCCATTAAAATGCTCTTTCTTCCAGATGCTGAATCTTTTCTTTAAATGAGAACTTTGCCAAGGTGTATTATTTAATGACACTGCTTGTGATGAAACAGTATCAATCACATAATTACCTCTTCCCTTTATTCCCACTTCATTAGCAGCCATAAACAATTCATGTTTCAATAGAGAGGAAAAAATTCAGGAAAAAAATATTAGGGTGAGTCTAGTTTTCCTTTCTACCTAAATTCCAATTAATGAGGTGTTTCCAGATTTAGACACTCACCTCAGACACTACAAAATTTGGCACTGGCAAATACGTAGGGTTACTATACACCCAATGCTTTCATTTAGTTATTTTGGGTCAAATTAAAAAAAAAAAACAAAGCTTACTTCACTGTAAACCAAGCACATTTTATGTGAAATTTAATATATACATTCGTGTTCACACATAATTTGTCAAAATGTAAGTATTTGGTGTCACAGAGAAAAAGACTTTTACTCTTATTAATTTTTTCTTAATAATTGGCTTTTTCATAAGATCTAGAACAGCCAAAGGTTTGAATTTGGTCTCAAATTATGAACACATGCCATTCAATGAGTTTGAAACTTTGGCAATCAATTTTCTTATATCCTTAAATGAAACAGTCTGTGCTTGGACGTAAGGCAGTCAGAGAAATGAAATGAGAGATATAGTAGGAGTGACTGCCAACCTGAAACTGGGTTGATGATATGGTAGCTTCACTGTTGTATATTATAGGCAGTTAGTTCCACATTCTTTCCTTTAAACTATTCTTGATTTTAGGTTGGCCTCTTAGGTGTAAATAAGTTATTATATTTACATAAAGCCCCTTAAATTTTCAAAAATCTTATTTTGTAATAAACTTTGAAGTGCTTCTAAATTATTTTATATTGTAATAAAAGATGAATCTTTACAATTAAATTTATGATTTATGATAGGTAAGAACACAAAGAAACAGGAAAAATATTCAAAAGTATAATTTTTCACAACAATAATTGGGGGGCAGCTGGGTGGCTCAGTGGATTGAGAGTCGGGCCTAGAGACAGGAGGTCCTGGGTTCAAATCTTGCCTCAGACACTTCCTAGCTGTGTGACTCTGGGCAAGTCACTTAACCCCCATTGCCTAGCCCTTAAGACAGAAGGTCAGGGTTTTATAAAAAACAAACAAACAAACAAAAAACACAACAACATTTGGTTGATGAGCATTTAATTACAAATTTGAAAATATTTTAAAAAGTTATCTAAAATGATATTAAACCTCAGGATTTTAGTACATGTTCTATACTTATGACAATATCTAGCTTCCTAGATAAATCACTGAGAAGATAAAGGAAATGGATACAACCAAATATATATTTTTTTAAGTAGTTGCCATGTGAGAGGTGACAGGAAGAGATGAGTTCTCTAAACTCTAAACATTCACAAAAATCATACTGGAGCCTGTACACAAATAAAAATTCCCTTTTGCTTTTAAGGTTCACTAGATGCTCCATTGATTCCACTGAGCTCTGAAACCCTCAGGTTCTCATAAATTATATCCAAAGTCACTTACAAGAGACAGAAAACAAATATTGTTCAATTTATGACAACTGGTACTCCATTGAGTTAATACAGAAGTATATGTATATGGGCGCGTGTGTAATGGAATATAGAGATGGTCATGAGTTCATCCCAGAATTGGATAAGCAGAAGAGAGTGATTTGGATTCCATTTTGGAAAATGTAGAGTGCTTTTAATGATGCCAAGCTCCTCTTTCCTATGGAAGCACATTGCTTAGTGGTAATAATAGGTATTAAGCATTTAAAAGAAAATCTTCTACCTCCAGTCACTGGTTGATTTGGTTATGGTTCTTTGTAGGAAAAAAATAACAACTATAAAGTATTTCACTTTTGTAGGGTTATTTTTTATTAAGTAGTTCTTTCTCTGAGCAGAAAGAAGAGACTGAGCCTCACAGGAGCCCCTTGCCCGACCTCCTCCCCTCAAAAAACCCCAACTGGAAGCCCCGCCCCTGAGAGGCAGAGCTACCCAGAAATCCACATCCTACCCAGAAATCCACATCCTGCTAAGACAGCAGGAGAGCAGGATGCTGGGTAATGTAGTCCGGGGACACAATTCCAGTTACACACCTTCAAACTCAAAAAGAACCAAAATGACATTACTATGTCAGGATGTACAATGTGTATGACTATGGCTTATGGCTGATCAGACCAATACAAACTGAAAAGGGCCTACCACTGGTCAGGCACAAATATCCCGTACAAGTGTGTGGGACAGATAATGCTAAGCACATCTCATAATGTGAAGTACTTTAATGTATATTATCTCATTTGATCCTCAAAACAACTCTGCGAAGCTAGTATGATGCACATTTTATTGGGGAAGAAACTGAGGCGGGGGAAGATAAGTAACCTGCTCGAGGTCAAAAAGCTAATATTTATCTTAGGCTATATAGGAACTCAGATCTTCCAGATTTTGGGCCTAAGGCTCTGTCTTTTATATGACCTAACTGACTCTAATCATTAATATTACATTATAAATGCTGAAAAGGACAGTGAAGGCCACCTAGTTCAAAGAATCCTTTTATTTCTATAAATAATAGAAAACTATAATCTCAGAAGAACCAAAATTGTAAGGGTCCCAAAGGATAATGAAATGATGTAGACACAAGCAGGCCTATGACCAATAATGGCTTTTATATGATATATATGATATAATTATGTCTTTGCAGATATGTATGATCAGAAAAAAATGGTAACTTTATCATGCAGTCAAAATATGGACCGTGCAAATGTTATATTGGCCTCTGTTAAATATTAAGAAAATATGGAAGTCATTCAGCCTATTGGTAGATCCTATACAAAGCTTTTATGGAGTGATAGTTTCAAGATTCTATTTTGTTTATAGATCCATCGAAGTTTAACTATAGGCAAGGCACTGAAAATAGAAATGAAACAAAAGACAGCATCTGCCCATAAAGAGCTTATAGTCTAATGGAAGATTAAAACATGCACACAAGTATAATGCAAATTAAACTCTGATAACTTTATAGGCAAAATTAAAAAAAGATGCATATGGATTTCAAAAAAGTAGAATCACTTCTGGTTGAAAGAATCAGAAAGATTTCAGAGAGGAGGAAACACATCAACTGGTCTTTAAAGGAAGGGAAAGCTCTCAAAATAGCTATGGAAGGAATCTTCTAGGTATGGGAGTTAAGTCTTTGAAAATGTACAAAAGTTGGAAGGAGAAAATTATGTAAGTTCTCTTATATATTCATAAATTTATTTGGTTATATTTAGGTTGCCATTTTTGAAACTTTCATAATAATCTCAAAAGTATCTACTAATTCAAGAATAGAAGAATTAATTTTGTTACTGGATGACAGCTGTAAAGGAAAAAAGTAAGATAGGAAAGAAAAGAAATTCAAGAAAGAAGTAACCTCCTTTATTTAGACAGAATATATTTGAGGGTCATTTGCTAAAGACATATTTCAGTGATTCATCACGGTATGAATTTTACCCTGAATTTCTATGGGCTATGCCAGTATAGCACATACTCTGGCAGGTTCTACAAAGATTTCAAATATGGATTCATTGATACTCCGTCTCTTTATTTTGGAGATTAGATCAGTCTAGCTAAGTTTGAAGATGCTCATTACATAAGGTTAGTGATCAGTTGGTGACTTTTTTAGGTCATAGCACCTTCACTAATGCATTAAAGGTTTATGATCTGCATCAGTGGATCCATATCAATACTGTGAATATTCTTTTGTCCATAACATTTAAAGCTCATTTAAAGATATTTTCTGTATTGACATACTTTGAAACTGTGCAGACTCCAAATTCTCTTCTCTTTTTATATGGTACTGTTCCTCAAGGCATATTTAAAGGCTTCATTGTGATCCTGGGCAAGTCACAACCCACAATTCCTAGTCCTCACAGCTTTTCTTCCATAGAACCAGTACAAGTCTATATATATCCACCATTAACTATAGCTTAATGTAGAATAATAAAAATGTATTTGAAACAAAATTGCACTCATCTTTAAAAATACCATAAAATGTCCTAGGTACAAATCTGGCCTCAGACACTTCCCAGCTGTGTGACCCTGGGCAAGTCACTTAACCCCCATTGCTTAGCCCTTACCACTCTACTGCCTTGGAACCAATACATAGTATTGATTCCAATATGGAAGGTAAGGGTTTAAAAAATACCATAAAGTGCCATTTATATATTATATAAAATTGAAAGTGAAAAACAGCTCAAGATATGAGAATGTATAGATAAAAGTATCAAATTAGTTAACTCTCTTCTTGCCATCTATATCTCTCCCTTATCATCCAAAAATGGTTACATGATACTTCTTCATCAACTATTGATGCTAATTATTATCTTAGAGATAAAGGAATCTTTAAATGTACAAGACTGTCTTATGTGTCTTATATAAGAATAAAGTCTTATGACTTTATTCATTGCTTTAATTTCATAAATTCTTTACACATTGGACATTATTCATCCATTATGTACATTCTGTATTTTCAGAAATATTATAGTATTGATTTCATGAGTATGAAACTTCCAATTTACATTAACATGATTATCTTTTCACAGAGATCTAAGAGAAAATTACTGTCGAAATCCAGATGGGGCTGAATCACCCTGGTGTTTTACAACAGATCCAAATATTCGGATTGGCTATTGTTCCCAGATTCCAAAGTGTGATGTTTCAAGTCAACAAGGTATAGAATCATGATATGTTTTGTGCCTAACTAAATTAGGGAAGAGCTAGTAAACTGAGGACAGGTATTTCAACATATTTAACTACACAAAAAAATATGGTTACATGTTTGTCTATATTTTATACCAGTCTGTCTCTACTTCTATTCCTATCATCTCTCTGTCTGTCTGTAGTTATCTGTCTATCTGCAGGATGGGATAGTGCATAGAACAGCTTAGAAGCCAGGAAGATTCTAGGTTCATTCTCCACACTGGTCATACGGTCCTAAGCAATTGCCTCAGTATTCTAGGCAACTCTAAGACTACAATTACAAAGAAGTCATCACTAGGTTTTGGAAGAAGGTTTCTTCCCTTCTTGGGACTTCCCTATACCAATAAATTTAGAGATACAGTCCTCAATCCTATCTACCTATAGTATATATTTTTGCATGGATAATCATATGTCTATTTCTGTCTACAGATAGCTTTATAGATAGATGGACAAATATGTGATGGTATAATCATCTCTAAATCCTCCTGGAGAGAACCAAGATTAGTTAATGGAATTTGCCTCAATGCTTTCTACTATTTCTGCATGAGACTTATATTTGTATTGGTTTGCTTTAGGGCATATGTCCAGTGTATTGAGGTCAATTTGACCAATATCTACCAAGCTTTTACTGTTCTCCAGGCACTGCGCTAGGCACTGGGAACACAAGGAGAAGAATGGCAGTCATTGCTTTTGCTAATTCTTCTTCTACCTGATCTCATCATTTTATGAGTGTCATTGCTTATTAGCAGCTGTAAGAGGAAGATTCGTGAATGGGAAAGCAGTTGGATCTCTAGTGGGTTTTATTGTTCTTGTACAGGAAGTTAAAAACAAATGTTAAAAGGAGGTTTGGTAACATCCATGTTTTCTACTTATTTGTGTTATTCATATAGATTGGTTTTGAAGTAGAGCTAGTAGAGGATAAAATTAGTATTATTCTGATACAAGCCCTGGATTAGTATTAGAACTATATTAGGGCGTATCTGCAGTGTATCCAATTCAATTTGATCAACTCTTATTAAGCCTTTACTTTTATCAAAGTACTGTACTAAGCCTTAGGAATATATATATATATAGATAATATATGCACATATTGTATATATGCATACAATAACAGTCACCACTTTCAGGGAGAATGACAATTTCAGAAGAATGAGATGGGCAGTGGGGGATATAATCTGCTACACATGAATCCATAAAGTATGTGTGATGAGGGAACATGCTTGGCGAGATCTGCTGAGGCAGAGCTCACTCTCACTTGGAGGAGAGGGAAGGCTTTGTGAATGAGTTGGGGGTGGAAGAAGAAATGGACTTCAACAGAGGGAATGCTGGGATGAGAAAAGGTGTCCCAGTTAGGCATGAAAGGTGATATGGACAAGGGCTCAGAACAGGAGGAGATGGAGAGCAGTCTTCTGGCTAGAATGCAAAATCCAGAAGGGAAATAAAAAGATAAAGTCTTTGAGCCAGCTGGGGGAGAACCAGAAGCAGGAGTATAGCTTAGTCAATGAAGGGTTTTTACTAGCTGTAAAATAATCATAGAGGTGTCTATGGCAGATCAATTACTCAGGTACTGATGGAGTGCAAAACCTAGGTAAGAACATGAAATAGCAAGGTTTTAGCGGGAAATGTAGAAGATAAAAACAACACGATTTAGCAGCAGATTTGATGGATTCACTAAAAGAGATGGAAAAACAAAAGGCAATTCAAAGATTCTGAGCCTGGGGAAGTTGGAGAATTGTGGTAGAGAGAAAATCAGGCAGAAAGGCAGTTTGGAGTCGGAGGTGAGGAGTTCACTTTTAAAATACCTTTACTTTCTGTCCATAGCAAATGCTGAGTATCAGTTCTAAGGCAGAAGAGCAGTAAGGGCTAGGCAATTGTGGTTAAAGGACTTGTCCAGGGTCACAAAGCTAGGAAGTGTCTGAGACCAGATTTGAAACTAGGACCTCCGTTCTGTAGGTGTGGCTCTCTATCCAATGTTAGCCACCCAGCTGTCCCAGGAGTTCACTTTTAGTTATGTTGGTTTTGAATGTGTCAACAGAACAAACAAGTGAAATCATTCAACAGGAAATTGAACAGAGGAGGTACTTTTCATCATCATTCGTCTTGTATGGTCTGATTTAGATATAGTCTGACTTCTTTGACTTTTTGCTTTTGCTTTGTATATCCAGTGCTCAGCACAGGACCTGGAACATAGCAAGTACTTAATAGATAGTTGTTGATTGATTATTTGAATAGCTAAATGGAAATTTAGTAAGATGTTGGGGAATGAAATATTTCATATGGAAATTAAGATATATTTAGAGGTGCTAGAGATATGCATTCTCTCCTGATTATTATCAGTAGGATTTACACAATAATAAATATAATAAATAATTTTATGTTATATGAAACATTTTCCCTCAATATTGATTTTTTAAATTTTATTTAGGATGTCTCCATATAAGATCTGTACAAAACACTTATTTTTGGCTCAGAAACTATTTAAACAGTTGCAAAACAGTTTTCTGGTAGAAAAAAGTATTTTCAAAATTTCTGTCACATTGATGGGGCATTATCTTTAAAAAGCTTTGTGAATAACTGTCAGTGAGTCAGATTTAAACACTTAAGCTTTTTTTGGTCTTCCAAATAGGAAAAAAATAGTGGATAGAGAAAATTTGGGGAACTAATTACAAAATTTAGAAGTGTTTATCTCCTATAAATTTATATCTAATTATAATCAAAATTCATTTCAATAAAAAGAAAACAAATTGACATTTGTCATTTTTAAAAAATCATCATATGTCCTTTAGTTAGTAGAAATTGATTTCATTGTGTCTGATTTTGAAACATATATGATAATAGTTCATTTTCAAATGATAACTGTGAGGTACTCAAGGCCATCTTAACTTGAGTAGATTGTTTTATATATGCAATTATATTAATAATATATTTATGAAGATTTTCCAATAATATAGTAGAAAAAAGTTAGACTTCAGTTAAATGGAACCCAATTTTCCAAAACAGTCTTATAATTTTATTCTCATATTGAATGTCTAAGCATAACACATGTACTGATAGACATGGGGACATAGAGCTTTACACATATATGATACATGTCTTTTACAAATTAATTATCTAAAAAAAGTTTAAAGAAAAACAGAAAAGCATATTAAAAATAAAGAGATCAATTTCTGGGAAAATATTCTATTCCACAAATACTTGTGAAGTACCTACTCTGTGCAAAGCACTGTGCTAGAGGTTGGAGATACAAACCAAAAAAATTAGTCTTTGCCTTCATTCTACATATTAGGGCAGAATGGATAAGTACACAGACAAATAAATATAAGATAAAGAATAGATTTCATGCGGCTTAATGAATAATGTGTTGAGTCTAAGGTTTTCTTAAACTTGAGTTCAAACCTGGTCTCCAATACTTACTGACTGTTTGACTCTGGGCCATTCATTTAACTTCTGTTTGTCTCAAGTTTCTGCATCTGAAAAATGGGCATAGCAGTAGCTACCTCCTAAGATTGCCATGAGGATGAAATTGATATCTTTGAAACACTAAGCACTGTGCCTATCACGTAGCAGATATTACATTAATGTAAGCTATTGTTATTTTGATTATTAATCAAATAATCAGCCAATTTGCATTCAGCAATTAATTGGGGGAAAATACTGTAATAGGTAAAGTGTGAGAAAAAAAGATACAGAAGACATATTCCCTTCCTCCAAAGTGCTTACAACTTAATTGGGGATTTGCACATATAAAAAGTTAACTAACAATTAGTGGGAATAAGATAAATGTCCAAACAGGTACTGAAATTTAACATGTCACTCAACTAAAAATGTTAGAGAAAGACCTTAGGTGTTTTGGCATTTGAAGGGACATTAAAGATGATATAGATGAGAAGTTATTCAACTGATGTCCACAGCCCCCCATATCCTTTGCAGGTTTGCCTATAAATGAATCGCCCTCATGCGCACGCGAGTGTGTGTGTGTGTGTGTGTGTGTTTGTGAACTTGGATAGTGAAAAATACACACACACACACATATATATACAACATATATATGTATATGATATCCCACATATATATGCATATATATGTATATATACACACACGCACCCAGACATTGGTATCATCTTTATTTTCACTAACTACTAGTGAAGCATTAGCATTTTGTTCAGTTATGGCTTTTTTTCTTACAAACCTTCATCTAAGAAGGAACATCTAGAGTCCATGACACATGCAAAAAAAAAGTTTAAAAATCAATCTGCAGATTTTGGAGATGAAGGAACTAAGACCCAGAGAAATAGAGCAAGCTGACAGAGACAGGTCAAGAGCCCTCTTGTCTGGATTCCTTGTCTAGTGCTCTTTCTGCTACAGACTACAAATTCTTAAAATAATGAGATTTTTAAAAAGACATGTTAGAAACTTCTATTTTTTAATTGCTGCTAAGTTTTAAAATTAATATTTGCTTATTTATTTTTAATACAAAAACATTAAACTTGTTTAGGGACTCAATTTAGCTTTTTTTAAAAAAGGCATAAAATTATTCCAGATTGAAAGTCTTGGGCCTTAATTAGTAATTTTGTATTGTGTTATATATAGTAGAGTTTATTTGTAATTTTTTTATTCCATTTTGTTGATTTCACTTTAGAGTTTTAAAAAGAATCTTCCTTACATTGTGCTCTAAAAATTTTCAATGATTATCTTCCTGTACTGTTATTTTTATTTTTTTTTTAATTTAGACTGTTACCGTGGGAATGGCAAGAATTATATGGGAAATTTATCCAGGACAAGATTTGGGCTGACTTGTTCCATGTGGGACAAAAATATGGAAGATTTACACAGGTGAGTAAATTTTACTTAGGAAGTAATCAACATATGGTCATAGTAGAAACATGGATTTATCTATATTATGACTGACTGTACTTTGAAATAAGACAAGTATAAATGTCGAGGCAGTGTGATAGAGTGGGGAAATAAGCTTTATTTGGAATCAAATGGGCTGAGTTTCAATGCCAGCTCTTCTACTTACTACCTATGGGACTGACATTTTCCCATTGTTATAAAAATGAGTAAATGGACTTCCTTGGGTACATAGGACAGAGACTTTACATAAGAATATCATGGGATACAAACATCAGGAATGTGGGACAAAGAAGAGTGGGAGGAAAAGGAGCATAATTAGGGTAGGAAATTGATTTATGACTTTATGTGGCTATTTAAGTTCAAATCAGAAGATATTTTTTGGTGTCTTTGATGTCCTGCCAAGGTACTGTTCTAGTTATAGAAAATAAAAGGACAAAAGTGGAAATAGAGACTGCCCTCAAATAGTTTATATTCTAGAATGAGTAAGGGAGTGAAAATATGATAACAACTGGGAGGAATCAGGAAAGGTCTAATGGAGGATCTGGCACTTTAGTTCAGTCTTGAATGTAATTAATATATTCCAAGAGAAGGGAAAGCATTCCAGGCATGGAAAAAACCTGGACAAAGACACAAAGATGGAAGAATGTCATCTTAAGTAGAGCAAGTAAAACAATTTGTCTGAAATGTAGACTCAATTAGGGGGACTGATATGAATGTGATCTGGAAATATAAGTTGAAGACAGACCAAAGAGCTGTAGACTAAAAACAAAGGAATTTGTATTTTTTCCTAAAGACAATTTTTGTTGTTATTGTTCAGCTACTTTTGTCATGTCTGACTCTTCATGACACCATTTGGGGTTTTCCTGGCAAAGATTCTGGAGTGGTTTACCATTTCCTTCTCCAACTCATTTTACAGATGAGGAAACTGAGGCAAACAGGGTTAAATGACTTACCATGATCACATATCTAGTAAGTGTCTGAGCTGGTTTTGAACTTACAGAAGTTTTTTCTGACTCTAGGCTCTACATTCTATCCACCAAACTGCCTAACTCTAAAGACAATAGGGAGCCATTGAAGCTCTTAGAACAGGAGAGACATGATCATGAAATGCCTTTTTACTGACTTCTCCAATGACTATAATGATCTTCTTTTTCACCCCCACTTCCTGGCTTCCTTTAAGACTCAGTTCAAACACTTCTTTCTCTAGGAGCCCTTTTCTTTCTTACTTCACTGCTAGTGCCTCTCCTTTGACAAGGTTTTCCATTTGCACTGTGTAGATCTTGTTTATTTCAGTAATCTAGAGAAGAGCTGAGGAGGTCCTGAACGAGTATGATGGACACATGAGTGGAGGGAGTGGTGTGCTATGGAGATAAAATTAACAAGCTCAGACAGTGGATATCAGGGATCAGTAAGAAGAGGAAAGGATTGAGGATAGGATAACCCCTAGATTTTTGTTCTTAAAAGGGTAGACATTTGATCCTTCTTTCTCTTACTTCATTGGTGACTTGAGGAAGACAAGTTTTAATGGAACTGAGAAGTGGGAGATGAAAATAGAGATGATGAATGTAGATGGGCTTTTTAGGTGTTTTAAAAAAAGAGAACTCAAGGGTTGATAGAATCCAGTGAAAGGAAGACACGGGGAAGTTTGTACATCGTAGGGAAGGAGGCAGGTGATAAGGAAAGGATGAAACTTTAGGACAGAATTAATGCTTGAAGAGGCAAGCTATTATTGGAGGATTTATAGATCAAATTACTTTTTAAAAAATGTCCTGAAGCTCAACACACCATTAGAAATGGGTCTAATAAAATACATATGTAAAAATCTTACTCAATAACACTTTGCATTAGGTCTTCCCATACTTCTCAGTAGTATTGTATCTATGAACATTAAGGGATACAAAATAATTAAATATTAGTATGATGATTATATTTCCCTTCATATTGCATCATTTGATTTTTGTAATTTGATTTCTCTAAGGCTCTAGTCTTAGCTCTCAGTGTCTATTAATACTTTTAGCTCATATTCTTTGCATAGCTGCAAATGATGCAAAGTCTAAAATATTTGCATACATATAGATAAGTATTCATTCATATGTGGCCTTAACCATAAAAATGGGCTCAAACAATAAAATCTTTTTTTTCTTCCTGTCTGTCTTTTGGATGCCTTTACTCTCTTCACTTCAGAGGTTATAGAATAAAGAGCAAAACAAACAAATAAAAAGTTGCATATTCGTCCTACATTTTTTATATCTCTGACAAAAACTATTTTAATTGAAGAGAAAAGGATTCTATTTATAAAGAATGAAAGTTTGTGAATTCTTTATGTCCCTAATTTAAGTTGGAAGTTTCTAAAGAAAGGGTTCATTCACACACATACTTTTATAAGTGGTGAAAGTGTAAGATCGGTAATGCAAACTATATGCTCTCTTCTTTGTAATATTTTATTTTCTTGGAGGGAATAGCTTATGATGTATGTAACACGCTTTTATGCAGGCATACTTTCTGGGAACCAGATGCTAGTAAGCTGAATAAGAATTACTGCCGTAATCCAGATGATGATGCCCATGGGCCCTGGTGTTACACAGGCAATCCTCTTGTTCCTTGGGATTACTGCCCAATCTCTCGCTGTAAGTGTGCTTGCTTCTAATGTTTTTCAGATGAAATATTTTAACTATATTGTGTCCATTTATTGTAGTAGTAATTATTTATGTAATTTTTCACATTCTCTGCCCCTGTTCCATCACTCTACCACTGTGTAGCAGAAGTAGAAGGGAGATTGTTCAGGATTGGTAATGATTTTGGAGTTTTCTTGCATATTAATTGCATGGCACCAAGGTTTATCACCAAGTGTCCAGGCTACTTATTCATAGACACTCAAGTCAACTGGTCTTTGGAAAACTGACAGTCTTTTGGTAGGAACATACCCGAAAACTTCCATAGCTTGAGTTGTCCTGAGGTAGATTTCAGTAATCCAGGATTGTTTTCATGTAAAAATCTTTAAGAAAAAGTCTCAAGGAATTGTTTTTTGTGATGCTGTTGAGAGTCTTAAGGGGCAGGAAGCTATGGACTGTCTGTAACTTGCATTGTTGAATAATTATGCACATGAATGTAATCAATGACAGTATGTTACTCAAAAATAATTTATTAAGTGCCTGTTTGGTAGATACAAAGAAAGACCAGATGAATTTTAAATAACCCAATAAAACAAAATGTTCTATGTTTCACAATCTTGTGGTTGAAAAAGAAAGGAAAATTAAACAAACAAACAAAAAGACCAACCTCATAAACTGAAGATTTGTGGGCTGTTTTAAAATACATGTTAACAGATATTATAAAGATGATTAAAATTATTAGTGGATCTTAACCCATTTTTAGGAACATTTCTTCTACAAATTACATTTTTGGGATTCAGCTTAATTGTAACTGAACTAAGTATCTTGTATTTGCAAAAAGAATCAGAATTCCATTCTGTCAGAATTAATAAAAATTAGATGACTTTCTAATGAAATTTTTTCAGTTTAAAACCAGTTGTTTCCATTTTTTCTTTTGCTCATTCTTCCTTCTAAATATTTTCCTCCTTCTCCCTATCCTTATTCCTTTTTTCCTTTCTTCTTTTTCCACATATAACTTGAATATGATATCTAGATAATGACACAGGGCAGCTGATGGCACAGTAGACAGAACACCAGATATAATATCAGGAAGACCTGAGTTCAAATCTGGTATCAAATAGATACTGACTGGTTGACTCTAGGCAAGTCATTTAAACCTTGCCTTAACTTCCACATTTCTAAAATGAAATCGACCACTTTGGTATCTTTGTTAAAAAAAAAACAAACTCCAAAAGTGTCATAAAGAATTGTGTGTGTGACCAAAAACAACAACAGATGTATAATAATCCAGACATTTCTACCTCCAGAAGAATTACTCAGATGTACTTCCATTGACACAGATGATATAGATACCCTGGTACCCTACTTCCACTCACTCCTAGATAATTGTGAAAAGCCTTTGCACTTCCTGGCTTTCTAGTCACTTATGTGGACTATCTTCCTCAGTGCTATTAATTCCTGGAGGATTTTGTACATCCTTCCTTGTAAAACATGAAACATGACCTCATACAACAAATAATGCCTGTGTATCATGAAAAACTGATTTTTTTGTAAGGAAAAATTTCATCTATAAAAGGAATATCCAATTATTTCTTATATTTCCTTGCTTGTTGTACCCTAGGCAGTTCTCTACCCACACTCCCTATTATCTCTGCCTGGATAGAAGATAAAGATTAGACCTGTGATTTCCTTGGTGTAGGGAATTAGCAGATGAAGCCACTAGGTGCAAGTTCAGATCAGCACTCTTTTTGTAATAACTTTGTAACAACTTTGAGAGTTTCTTAGAGCCATGAGATTTTAAGTGACTGGGTTATATAGAATAACACTGCCAGGATATATGTCACAAGCAGGACTCCAGCCTTGGTTTACCTGGTTCTGAGCCTGGCTCTTAGACCGGTACAACAAATCTGTTTGCTTTACAAACAGATGCTTTACATCTGTTAGACTGCAGTGAACTAAGGAGCCGTTCCTTTAGGTGATTTGTTCATAAAGAAAAGAAGCCAGGTAGCGTATCAAATAGAATGCTGCACTGGATCTCAGGAAGACTTGGGCTTGGATCTTGCCTCAAAAATTGTGACTTGTTTGATGCTGTGTTTCATTCAACCTCTGCCTGCCTCAGTTTTCTTGTCTGCAAAATAGAAATATGAATAATACCTATGTCCTCGGTTTAATTTGTGAGGTTAAAATGAGATTATATATGAGAACATTCCATAAAATGAGTCCATTAAGAGATCTCTGGTAACACTGGGAAAAAAACCACCACAATTTTAATTGAGTAATGAGGTCAGATGTCAGATTAAAAAGGCAAAGGATTGAAAATAATTTTAATTTTAAGGTTTGAAAAGTAAATTTTTTTAAAGCAGCTCAGAAGTCTAGAAATTGATCTAGTCAACAACTTAAATCTTCTGCCAAATCAAAATATATATGTGTATATTTGTGTGTATGTGTACATTGATGGCCAGATGAATGATAAAAAAACCAAAAACAAATGAACAAACAGTATTGAGATATCTTCACAGTCATCTAAATGGATATAAAGTCTACAAAGTATATTATGACCCAAGTAGAAAAAAATCAAGCATAAAGGTAATATTGGTATATATTACACTAGAATGTCAAAAACAAATTATGTCTGAATTGGAAATTGTATATATGTAAAATGCATTATATATGTTATATTATGTATATACAAATAGCAGGAATTCAATAGATATATTTAGAATTCATGGGCGGGGAATTCTGGAGTGTTATCTGGGAAGAATTACTGTAGCTATTGTTTATTTTACAAATATTGTCTCATTTTTTTTCTGTACAACAACCCTCACAAGAAGGGATTATTTTATAGATGAGGTAACCAAAGGAGATGGAGATTAAGTTCCTTATTCAGGGTCATGTAGCAAGTAGGAGCCTGATGTTGGAACTAAACTCCGTTCTTTCTGACTCGAGGTCTAGAGCTCTGTCCACTTTGCCACTTAACTGCCTCTGTGAGTGAAAGAGGAGGAAGTGAAGGTAACAGGTACAGACATTTTTTTTTAGCTACTTGATCGATCAAGAATGCTAGGTAAGATATAGGATACTAGCTTTAGGGTATAATATAGTCTAATGAGGTTTTAGTGGAACAAAGGACTTTGCACATTTTGAGCCAGTGAAATAAAAAATGCTACTTCATTATGAGAGAGTGGAAGAAAATAGAGAGGTTCAGATGATGAAAAGGGGAAGGAGAAAGCCTTCAGAGTGAATAGATCTATTTTCTAATTAGAGGCAATGCCCTCGACTGAAAGGGGGAAAGGTGAGATGTGAGAGATTTGAGGGATAAACAGAAACTTTAAACTACCCTGCTTTGTAGAATTCTTCTTTTCTTATGTAGAGCTCAAGAACAATTTTCTATGTATAGATTTATTCTGTATACTTTACATATGTATATTTTTCTTCCCAAAAGAATATAGCATCTTTGGAGGTAGGGACTATTTCTACTTAGAACAAGGACCCAGCATGACCCAGCAGTCAGAGCCCACTATACCAGCCCAACAAGGTCCAGTCTTGTATTTTTTCTATTAGATCCCGAGCACCTGAAATAGTCCACATTTTCAATAAATGCATGTTGACTGATTGATAAAGTGATTGATATACTTTTAATTATTATTTTCTGGTCCCAAACCATGGTTACTATTGTCATTTTATAAATATTCCACAATTGCTAAAATATGAATCATTAAAAGCATAGTTAGATTTCAACAAACTTGTTAGATTTACAAAACAAATACTTCCAGAGTTGCCCAGGCCATTATACTTTTTCTATCCAAAATGTTTTCCCCTATTACACATATTATTGTATAAACTTGAAAAAATTATTTTTAAGAATATTTATGAAGAGATCACAGTTTCAGAGTTCAAAGTGACCTTAAATGTATCATAGCATAGTCTCCTTAGTTTATAGACAAAGAGAATGAGATACAGAGATAGTATTGGTAGATCCAGGATGTGAGCTTAGTTCCTGAGGGTTAATACCAGAATTATTAGCCATTTACCATATTACCTTAAAATTAAATAATTATTTAAATGACAATATTTTTTTAAAATTTAGATAAGATCATAAACATGGATTTTCATTCAAATCTATCATTGTCTAGTAACATTCACAACCAACATTTATTTAATTTTTCTCAAAATGGCAAAAGAAATGACTCTGTAGCATAGATAAATTATTTTTTAGTGTTTTCTATTTATTCAAGTATTTCAACTTAACAATTATTTATTAGACTTCAATGAATGAATGAATCAAGAAATGAATTAAAACAATTTATTATTAATCACTATGTGCCAATCACTGTACTTACTTCTAGGAATAAAATCCAAAATGTGTCACTTCCATTACTTCTAAGTTTCTTATTATTTGTTTTTCTATCCTTTTTTATCTCTCCTAGAGGTTCATTTTGGGCTTGATATCTTTGTACATCTTCCTTTCAGACTTCACATGATTTTGTTTTTTTGTTGCCATCCACTTCTGAGTTTGTATTTTGGTCATCTCTCTTGTTGTCTAGGGTCAGGCTTTTTTATTGTCTTTTGCTCATTTGAAGGTTATTTTTCTCTTGATTTTGCCTATATGTTGAAATTTAGCTCCATTCCTACGTTGAAGGAAGGCAGAATTGTCCAGTGCTGGGATTGGCAAAACAGCTTGATTGGTCTGATGTGTGGAAGTTTGTAGCTATTCAATTCAGCTGGTTTGAGTTGGGTTCTGCCCAATCTCATGGAGGCTGGACATTGTTGGGCTGAGTTTCTACCATTGCTGCTTGAACTTGGCCATTTTGGGCCTTTGTTCTGACTGGACTGTGCAAGGCTACTTTTTCCCCACTGTTTCATGTTCTATATTGTATTAGTTTCTGTTCTTATTCTTCTGAAGCTGGAACAAGCTGACTGTGCTCTTTCTTCTTTTGCTTGTACTATATTATGTCCCAGTTTCACTGAGGCATGCTCAGAGCACTCACCCCATAACCCATGGACATGAATCCTCCTTGCTTTCTCTTGACATTTTTCTGGGCCAGATCACTGATTCAAGCCTCCTTCTATTGGTTCTACCATTCTAGTATTCTTTTTGAGGTCTTTGTTCTTTTGTGGTCCTTTGGAGAATGGTTGGTGGACTTCTCGCCATCTTGGCCTGATCTCTTCAGTATTTCCCAACTCAATCACTAAGGTAATGGGCAGCTCCTGACACCACCACTACCTTCCAACAGATATTTCTGGTCATTTCCATTACCATAAGAGCTTTCATCCTAATGAAACAGTGACATCTAGGAAATAAAAACACAGTGAGAGAGAAACTAAGTCCATTAAATGACAGTACTTTCCAGGGACAATAGTTTTGATGATTTCATTATAGTTCACAAGAATAAGGTTGGAAGTGGGGTAGGGATGGGCTAGATACAGGCTGCAGAGTGCTGGAGCTTGCTCAAAAACCACTTATTGACACCAATTGTTTCATTTACCCTGTGAGTATTTGTTTCTTGGAATTTGCAAAAGTTACAAATTAAGACTCTATTGTTTTGTTAAATTTTAATCTTAAAGTCATGGAGAAAATGTTAAGACAGTTAAATTAAATGTATATAGTATGAATATTTGGTGGTCCATGTGTTAAGTGTTTATCAGAACATCCGCAGGTATCAAGGTGGATGTTTGCCTGCATGAAGTTGAGGTTTCATAATTTGAGGGACTTAGGAACTCAGTAGTGACTGTGTGTCTGGTTTAGTAAGTGGAGTAGAAGCAAGGTGGGAGGAGGGAGGGTTGGAAATGACAGGACATTTCCATATCTAGTATGAAGATGATTGTGCATGGTCCCCTGAAAAACTGAAAATACATAATTCATTTCAGAACTTCTGTTGTAACATGAAGAGAGCCTTTGGACTTTTATATTCTAAATGACCCCCACAACAATGATCTATGTAGTTTTTAAACTATAAAAAAATCTAAATATCATGTATTTAGAATCACATTACTTATAAGATCTAAGGAATTTTTTAAAGCATTATCATTACTAAGCCTTGATCCAATGTCAATTAATACTTGAGAGTCAAAAAAGTGTGCAAGTGTCTGAATTAATAGCTTAGATTTTACTTTGGCATTTAGGAAACTGACAAGTCATATCCTCATTACTAAGAAAGAAATTGTTTGGTATACATTTTTGCAATCTAACTCTTCATAGACTTATTGTTACTCAAACAAAAGAATTAAATTAATCAAGTACATCAACTAATGCTTCTTTCTATATTTTAAAATATTTTTGCCAACCTCAATAATGAAGCACAAGCTTTGCAAATCACATCTTCTCAAGATGCTATCTGTAGTATTCTGCTGTCTTGCAGTCTTTCACATCAAAGCAGCCAAGGGAGCACAAAGCTATTCATTTTAAAAATTACAAGTAATTGACTTGGGCGGAGAAACCAATAACCTTGATGTTTTAATTTCCCTAGCCTGCACCTCTCCCAATTTGTAGACTTCCTATCCATACCAACTAATAAGCTGTCAGCAGCTGACTCAAAGACAGAACCTACCTCAAAATAAGCTTAAGGGAAACTGAAAGGGGGAAGGAAAGGGGAATGATGAAATTCATATTCTTACAGTATTACCAATCTTTCTTCTTATGTTTCTAAATTAAATATAAGTTAGATAATAAATCCTTCGTAAGACCTAATTGCCTAGAAAAACCCGAAAATAAATAACTGTCAAATTTGCATTCTTGAAAAGGAAATCCATATGTCTCCCTCCCCATTGCTAATGTATTTGTGTTCAGGGCACTTCCAGAGATTAACCGCCAGCTAGTGTTAATTGTGCCTGACTGCACTATAGGCCATCAATTCTGAACAGCTAGTCATTTAGCTCCAGGAAATGTCTTGTGCCTCATTCATTACTGCTTAATTATTCCCTATCCCAGGCATCTTCCTGGCCTGTCTCTATTGCTGCATTTAACCCCCAGTAGGGGGTTTGTGAAAAGGAGTGTCTTTTGAAATTGAAATTAATGTTCCAAACAGTTACTAAGCAGATCCCCATCCTTCTCACCATTTTGGTCTATTCTATCCTTGAAATATGAACTGTGAAATATGAAATGGAACATTGAATTTCCACTAGTAGCTCAGATTCAGAACTACTGGTATTTCTTATACACATATGCATGGTATGTTCATTTCCTATAGTTCTTCAGCTTAGTTTAAAATTTAATGTAAATAAATATTTTTAAGGGGAAAATCATGAACAGAAAGGTTAAAATAGTCTATCTAAATAACTAAAACCAGTGCAGGCAAGAACAGTTCAGTGTTATCTATGTTTTTCCACCACGATAACTTAGTTCTACACAAGATGATATATTACCCATTACTGGGTAATTTTTGGCATCTCAATAGAAATTAATGTAACTGAAACTGCCATTAATTCAATTGCCAAATGGTGCAAAAGCCCAAACCTGATAGCCTACCAAAGAGTTATAAAAGAAACAATCAATGTATGAACATCATCTAGTATTAATATGTACAATGATCTAATTTCTTCCAATATATACAATTTATAAAAACCTTAAATAATTCTGGTTTCGTTCTTAAAGTCTGGAGACATTATACATTTACATATATATATGTGTGTCTGCTAGACAGATGTATTTTTTTACACATATATATTTCTGTGTGTTTATAAAGGGGGAGGAAAGGGAGGAGTAAGATAAGGGAGAAAGAGATGGGGGAAAGAGAGAGGTGGGGATACAGAGTGAGGGAGACAGACAGAGAGACAAAGAGAGAGACAGAGAGACATAGAGACACATCCACACACAGAGACAGAACGACACAGAGAGACACAGAGAAAGAGGGTGAGAGAGAAGTTACAGCAATACACATGATGAAATATTTTGTTTCCTTTTTATAGCTACTTATTTTAGGACTTTTTAAAGGTCATTTCTCATCAATTTTAATCCATTTTGTTTACTTTTACAGGTGAAGGGGATACCACACCTACAATAGTCAATTTAGATCGTAAGTAATGCTATATAAGCACTTAGAAGTATATATTTCCTTTGTGCCTGGATCTTTCATGATTTGTTTTAAGTTTTCCTCCTAAGATTTTGAGTACTGTCAAGTATTTGAAATTATTCAGTATCATGTAATAGGGAGAAAAATAATTTTTCTTTAAAATATTCTTGCTAATTTTATTGGAGGATTATTATATGTGTATGTAAGGGAAAGAGAAGCTGGCAAATAGGTCATGTAAAGTTAAATAATATTTGGTTTTGGACATGTGTTTCTGCATTTGCATCTTAATGAATACTAGACTATCAGTTTTACAAGGGTCAGCATCTGTCTTAGTTTATGTCTCCCATTGGAGATATAAAGTAATACAATTAGCATAATATTCTTGCCATTATAGGGATTTAATATATACTTATTGAGTTGGTTTAGTTATTAGTATAACTGAACTTATGAAAATCTGACTTCATGGAAGCATGAGAAAAAATCATTTAAAAATTCCAGTTGCCATTCTTCTCTCCTGTTCATAATAATATCCTATCTGTTTTCTATTTTATTCAGATTTATTTATATAGTTTTGAAAGGGTCTACTTAGCACCAACCTAAATTAAGCTGTTGAAAGCCTCAACATTTTTACACCTTTCATAAGTTGAAGGAGGCAAAGAATTATTTCAATTTTATAAACCAAGTGAGGCATGCCAGTGTATGTGGGGAAAAATATAAATACCTGGGTCATTGTGCATGTGTAATAAACATTGAAAACAACAATGAATACAGAGATATAGTATGGTTTAAGATTTTGACCTCATTTAAATATGTTATGAATACAGATTTTAAGCTCCTTGAGGGCAGCTTTTGTCATATTTTATATCCTCTGTATTTAGCACACTGCCTGGCATACACAGTAGGTAATTAATAAATGTTTATTGAATTGAACTGACCTTTTAAATAATCACACTAGAAAAACAATTTTAGAGTAGAAATGGATCTCAGAAGTCATCTAACCTAATGCTACATTATGAGAATTGACCATATTATGGAGAAAACATTAAAGAATTATTGTAGCATTATTTAGATGAACCATTATGTTATACTGTTCATAATTATTCTCTGCTCTTCATCTTTATAAGGAGGCAATATACTCTTTGGAGACATATATGTTGGGATTCAACCTAATAAATGATTGTCAAAAATAATTTAATTAATTTAATTAATTTAATCTCTCTCCCATGTAATCTAATCTAATCTAATGTTAAAATATAGAAAGTATGGCCCTCTAAATCTCTTCTTAGACAAAAATGCATAGTTCATTTAGGAAGTAAACAAATGATATTGATTCAACTCGTGATCAGCCGCTGGAACACATCACTTGTTCTTTTCAAAGTTTAAGAAAAACTATCTCAAAAATAGTTATCTTCTTATGTCTCTGGGGGAATGTATTTCCAATGATTTAATTAATATTTACATTTTAAAATAATGAAAATGATTAAATTAGCAAAAAGAAAGTCTCATTACTTTTTGAGCTTTGGGAGTTTCCATCTGAAGGAGTCAGCAAGGAATAGTGCAAGGGACACTGACATGCAATCAGGACAGTACTGAGTTCATAACCTGCCTATGACAATTACTACATGTGTGACCCTGAACAAGTCATTTTGACCTTTTGCTGTTCCACTTTCCTCATCTGTAAAATGAGGGCATGGGATTCTATGCCCACTTCCAAGTCTTTATGTATCATAATATGAATTTCTGATGGACTTTGAATTCAGAGCAAATGCCAAAAGGACCACCACCAACTGCAACTGTAGCAGAATGTCCTAAGCAGTAGAATGGCTTTTCAAATCTTTGCCTGTTTTAGTCCTTACCTAATAGAGGGGGACAGACAATGTTGAATCCTTGATGGTTTAGAGTAGAGTTTTTTGGTACCATTGCTCATGATGATTGAATTCTCCTTCCCTCGCTGACCTAATTACTTTGGAATTGCTGTATTATTTGTCACTAATTTCATAATCCAAGCAAATTTTTGTTTGCATAAAGAATAACTCATCCAACCACTTCCCTGTCTATGCTTTGAATTTTTCTCCATTTCGCCTTCTCCTTTATCATTTCCTACTAGTTGGAACAGTCCCTTCATCTGTACCCACATCCTTATGTTTTACCTCCCTTTAAAACTGGTTAAGAATGAGAGCATAAGAAATAGGACACATACTCATCAAGGGAAAGGAAGGAAGGAAGAAAGGAAGGAAAGAAGGGAGGGAGGACAAACCAATACAATTGCTCCAATTTCTGCTCTTTCCAGTTGCCATCTCCACATGCCCCTAGTTCTAGAGTTACTAAATGGGACAGCAGCCTGTAGTCCCCAGAATTAGTCTCATCAGCAGTGTCCCTAGCCCTACAATGACTGAAGTCATTTAATAAGGAATCAGATGGATCTTCAATTAAAGTTTCTTAACTTGGGGTCCATGACTGGTTCTTTAAAGATTCTAACAGTGCAATATAATTTGCTTCCTTTGTAATCTCAGGTATTTTAGTTTATTAATTAATAAACATTATTGCAGATGGTGATATGGTTCTGTTGCATGACAAATAGTAGACTTTAATTATGTACATTATCTGCCACAACTTGCAAAATAGCATTTTTCAGTGGAAAAAATTAATTCTTAGTTTTAAGAAATCAATTTACAAATGATATTTTGGAACATAACCTTTGCATAGATTTGGGTCTTTATGTATGTGTATTGTTTCTTTTTTTTTTCTTGAGGAAGGTATTTTTATTATTTTTTTTTAACATTATTTTATTTGGTCGTTTTCATACATTATTCACTGGAAACAAAGATCATTTTCTTTTCCTCCCCTGCCCTCCGCCCCCCGCCTTTCCCTCTCCCATAGCCGACGCATGATTCCACTGGTTATCACATGTGTTCTTGACTTGAACCCATTTCCCTGTTGTTGGAATTTGCATTATAGTGTTCATTTAGAGTCTCTCCTCAGTCTTATCTCCTCCAACCCTGTAGTCAAGCAGTTGCTTTTCATCGGTGTTTTTACTCCCACAGTTTATACTCTGCTTGTGGGTAGTATTTTTTTTAGATCCCTGCAGATTGTTCAGGGAAATTGCACTGATACTAATGGAGAAGTTCATCACCTTTGATTGTACCACAATGTATCAGTCTCTGTGTATAATGTTTTCCCTGGTTCTGCTCCTTTCGCTCTGCATCACTTCCTGGAGGTTGTTCCAGTCTCCATGGAATTCCTCTACTTTATTATTCCTTTGAGCACAATAGTATTCCATCACCAACATATACCACAATTTGTTCAGCCATTCCCCAATTGAAGGGCATCCCCTCGTTTTCCAATTTTTGGCCACCACAAAGAGTGCAGCTATGAATATTTTTGTACAAGTCTTTTTGTCCATTATCTCTTTGGGGTACAAGCCCAGCAGTGCTATGGCTGGATCAAAGGGCAGACAGTCTTTTATCGCCCTTTGGGCATAGTTCCAAATTGCCCTCCAGAATGGCTGGATCAATTAACAACTCCACCAGCAATGAATTAATGTCCCCACTTTGCCACATCCCCTCCAGCATTCATTACTATCCATAGCTGTCATGTTAGCCAATCTGCTAGGTGTGAGGTGAAACCTCAGAGTTGTTTTGATTTGCATCTTTCTGATTATAAGAGATGTAGAGCACTTTTTCATGTGCTTATTAATAGTTTTGATTTCTTTGGCTGAGAACTGCCTGTTCATGTCCCTTGCCCATTTGTCAATTGGAGAATGGCTTGATTTTTTGTACAACTGATTTAGTTCTTTATAAATTTGAGTAACTAAACCTTTGTCAGAGGTTTTTATGAAGATTGTTTCCCAATTTGTTGCTACCCTTCTGATTTTGGTTACATTGGTTTTGTTTGTACAAAAACTTTTTAATTTGATGCAATCCAGATTATTTATTTTGCATTTTGTAACTCTTTCTAATTCTTGCTTGGTTTTGAAGTATTTCCCTTCCCAAAGGTCTGACATGTATACTATTCTGAGTTTGCCTAATTTTCTTATAGTTTCCTTCTTTATGTTCAAGTCATTCACCCATTTTGAATTTATCTTGGTGTAGGGTGTGAGGTGTTGATCTAAGCCTAATCTTTCCCACACGGTCCTCCAATTTTCCCAGCAGTTTTTATGAAATAGTGGATTTTTGTTCCAAAAGCTGGGATCTTTGGGTTTGTCATATACTGTCTTGCTGAGGTTGCTTGCCCCCAGTCTATTCCACTGATCCTCCTTTCTGTCTCTTAGCCAGTACCAAATTGTTTTGATAACCGCTGCTTTGTAATATAGTCTAAGATCTGGGACTGCAAGACCCCCTTCCTTTGTATTTTTTTTCATTATTTCCCTGGATATCCTTGATCTTTTGTTCTTCCAAATGAACTTTGTTATGGTTTTTTCTAAATCAGTAAAAAAAATTTTTGGAAGTTCCATGGGTATGGCACTAAATAGATAGATGAGTTTGGGTAGGATGGTCATTTTTATTATATTGGCTCGTCCTACCCATGAGCAGTTAATGTTCTTCCAATTGCTCAAGTCTAGTTTTAGTTGTGTGGAAAGTGTTTTGTAGTTGTGTTCATATAGATCCTGTGTTTGTCTCGGGAGATAGATTCCTAAGTATTTTATTTTGTCTAGGGTAATTTTGAATAGGATTTCTCTTTCTCGTTCTTGCTGCTGAGCTGTGTTGGAATTATATAGAAATGCTGATGACTTATGTGGGTTTATTTTGTATCCTGCAACTTTGCTAAAGTTGTTGATTATTTCGATTAGCTTTTTGGTTGAATCTCTAGGATTCTTTAAGTAGACCATCATGTCATCTGCAAAGAGCGATAATTTGGTCTCCTCCTTGCCTATTTTAATGCCTTCAATTTCTTTTTCTTCTCTAATTGCTACTGCTAGTGTTTCTAATACAATGTCAAATAATAGAGGTGATAATGGGCATCCTTGTTTCACTCCTGATCTTAATGGGAATGGATTTAGTTTATCCCCATTGCAGATGATATTAGCTGATGGTTTTAGATATATACTATTTATTATTTTTAGGAATGACCCTTCTATTCCTATGCTTTCTAGTGTTTTTAGTAGGAATGGGTGTTGTATTTTATCAAAGGCTTTTTCTGCATCTATTGAGATAATCGTGTGGTTCTTGTTGGTTTGCTTGTTGATGTGGTCAATTATGTGGATAGTTTTCCTAATGTTGAACCAGCCCTGCATCCCTGGTATAAATCCTACTTGATCATGATGGATGACCCTTCTAATCACTTGCTGGAGTCTTTTTGCTAGTATCCTATTTAAGATTTTTGCATCTATATTCATTAGGGAGATTGGTCTATAGTTTTCTTTCTCTGTTTTTGACCTGCCTGGTTTTGGAATCAGTACCATGCTTGTGTCATAAAAGGAGTTTTGTAGAACTCCCTCTTTGCTTATTATGTCAAATAGTTTGTATAATATTGGGATTAACTATTCTCTGAATGTTTGATAGAATTCACTGGTGAATCCATCAGGCCCTGGGGATTTTTTCTTAGGAAGTTCTTTGATGGCCTGTTGGATTTCTTTTTCTGATATGGGATTATTTAAGAAAACTATTTCTTCTTCTGTTAGTCTAGGCAATTTATATTTTTGTAAATATTCATCCATATCACCTAGGTTGGTATATTTATTGCCGTATAGTTGGGCAAAGTAGTTTTTAATGATTGCCTTAATTTCCTCTTCATTGGAGGTGAATTTTTCATCCTTGATGCTGTTAATTTGCCTTTCTTCTTTCCTTTTTTAAATTAGATTAACCAGTACTTTGTCTATTGTAAACCTCAAAATTTCTTAGACTTATAAATGTTGGAAATTTCACCATTGGGAAATTTCATACTTGAAAAATTTCCTATTGATAGTGGGTCTTGACTATTTTGTCTGTTTTTTTCAAAGTACCAGCTTCTAGTCTTGTTTATTAGCTTAATAGTTCTGTCACTTTCTATTTTATTAATTTCTCCCTTAATTTTTAGGATCTCTAGTATGGTTTTCTTCTGGGGGTTTTTAATTTGTTCATTCTCAAGTTTTTTGATTTGCATTTCCAATTCCTTGGTCTCTGTCCTCCCTAATTTGTTAATATATGCACTCAGGGATATGAATTTTCCTCTAAGTACTGCCTTGGCTGCATCCCATAAGGTTTGAAAGAATGTTTCGCCATTGTCATTTTCTTCAACAAAATTGTTAATTGTTTCTATGATTTCTTCTCTAACTATCTGGTTTTGGACTATCATGTCATTTAATTTCCTATTAATTTTTGATTTGGGTCTCCATGTACCCTTGCCGATCAATATTTTAATTGCCTTGTGATCTGAAAAGCCTGCAGTTATTATTTCTGCTTTTCTGCATTTGAGTGCCATGTTTCTATGACATAGTGTATGATCTATTTTTGTCAATGTGCCATGTGGTGCTGAAAAGAAGGGGTATTCTTTTTTGTCCCTATTTATTTTTCTCCATATGTCTATTAACTCTAATTTTTCTAAGATATCATTCACCTCTTTTACCTCTTTCTTGTTTATTTTTTGGTTTGATTTATCTAAATTTGATAGTGGTTGGTTCAAGTCTCCCACTAATATGGTTTTACTGTCTATTTCCTCCTTCAATTCTCCTAGTTTCTCTATTAAAAATTTGGATGCTATACCATTTGGTGCATACATGTTGATTAGTGATATTTCCTCATTGTCTATACTCCCTTTTAGCAGAATATATTTACCTTCCCTATCCCTTTTGATCAGGTCTATTTGTGCTTTGGCTTTGTCAGATATCATGATTGCAACTCCTGCCTTCTTTTTATCAGTTGAGGCCCAAAAGGTCTTACTCCAACCTTTAATTCTAACCTTGTGAGTGTCAACCCGTCTCATATGTGTTTCTTGAAGACAACATATGGTAGGGTTTTGGGTTCTAATCCAATCTGCTATTTGTCTACGTTTTATGGGTGAGTTCATCCCATTCATGTTCAAAGTTATGACTGTTATTTGTGGATTTGCTGGCATTTTGATATCTTCCCCTAGTTCTGACCTTTCTTCTTTAGCTTTCTCCTTTTGGACCAGTGATTTACTTTAGGTCAGTCCCCCTAGTCCCCTCCCTTGAGATGCTTCCCTTTCTAGCCCCTCCCTTTTTATGCTCCCTTCCCCTCCCCCCTCTCCTTCCCTCCCTTTTTATACTCCCTCCCCCCACCCCCTCCTTAATTTTCCTTTCTTTCTTGCCCTAATGGATAAGATAGAATTCAGGATCCCACTGGATCTAGATGTTCTTCCCTCTCAGATTTGATTTCACTGAGAGTAAGGTTTAAGTAATTCCACTTCACGCTCTCTTCCTCTCCTTCTCATATGAGAGTTCTTCCCCTCCCCTTCCCATGTGTATCTTTATATGGGAAAGATTATTCTATTGATTCCCCCCCTATTTCTAGAAGTTATTCTTAGTATTATCGACGGTTCCCCCCTCCCTTTTCCTTTTTTTGTCCCCACTTTCCCCAAATCTTCTTAATGCCCTAATCTTTCCCTATGCATGTTTCTTCTAACTACTCTTATGATGATACAATTTATGAGAGTTACACAAAACATTTTCCCCACATATTAATATATATAATTTGATGTAAATGTAGTCCTTATAGAAGAGAGTTTGACTTAAAGAAAAAGATAAGATTTATCTCCTTTTCCCTTTCTTTCATATTTACCTTTTCATGTTTCTCTTGCTTTCTGTGCTTGGATATCGAACTTTCCACAGAGCTCTGGTCTTTTCTTAGCAAATGCTTGGAAATCTTCTATTTTGTTGAATGCCCAAACTTTCCCCTGGAAGTATATAGTCAGTTTTGCTGGGTAGTTGATTCTTGGTTGGAGACCCAGCTCTCTTGCCTTTCTAAATATCGTGTTCCATGCTTTGAGGTCTCTTAGTGTGTTAGCCGCTAAGTCTTGTGTGATCCTTATGGGAGCTCCCTTATATCTGAAGCTCTTCTTCTTGGCTTCTTGTAGGATTTTCTCCTTTACTTGGAAACTCTTGAATTTGGCAATTACATTCCTAGGCGTTGTCTTTTGGGGATTTAGTATAGAAGGTGTTCTATGAATCCTTTCTATTTCTATTTTGCCCCCTTGCTCCAGAACGTGAGGGCAATTTTCTTTTATAATCTCCTGTAGAATAATATCGAGTTTATTGTTTATCTCTGGTTTTTCTGGGAGACCGATAATTCGGAGATTTTCTCTTCTCCCTCTGTTTTCCAGATCTGTGACCTTCTCAGTGAGATATTTTATGTTTTCTTCTAATTCATTAATTTTTTGGGTTTGCTTTATTGATTCTTGCTGTTTTATCATCTCACTTTCTTTGAGGTGCTTAATTCTGGTCGTTAGGGACTGGTTTTGCTTTTCAGCCTTGTCTGCCCTTCTATTGGATGCTTCGAGTTCTTTTTCCAATTGAGCAGTCTTATCTGTCAGACAGCTGATCTCTTTCTCCCATTTTTCTTTCCAGGTTTCCATCTTTTGGATAAGTTCCAGTTTGCGATCTTCCAGAGCTTGTTGATAGTTTCCATTTTGGGAGGCGTGTTCTGAATTTTTTTGGATTTCCTCCTCATTCTCCTCTTTTCCTTGGGTACTTCCACCATAAAAGTTTTCAATAGTCACTTTTTTCCCTTTCTTCCTGGAGGCTTGATTTTGGACCATGTGAGCCATCCCTTTGGTGGTTTTATTCCCCTTTCCTTTTTGGTCTGGGATCTGGGTTATATGGGCGGTTTTTCAGTGAATTTAGGTTGCTTCAGACTAGTTCTTCCCAGCCTCTGAGGTTTCTTAGAGCACTGGGCCCCTGATCACAGCCACACTGCCCCGGTGTTCAGCTCCGTTCAGATAATCAATGCGTGGTCCTCCCCTGGTGTTTAGCTCCGCAGAGATGTTCAGCGCAGCCTGCCCCAAGTACAGCTCTGCTGTAGAGCTGGATTCTCCAGTGAAACCTCCCTGAGACGTTTTATCCTGGCAGTCCCCAGATCCCAAGGACCCTGGAGTGCCCCCCCCCCCAGACAGAGACTTTCCCCACTCACTCGTTGTCCCGGTGAGCGCTCAGGTAGCTCAAGCTGGTTTAGTGGGGGAGGTGGAGTGGGGGAAGGGCGGCTCAGTTCACTTTTCTGTGCAAGCTTTTCCTACTTATTATAGTGTGGAAATGGTCAAACCCCATGTACCTTTGCCTCTGTGGAGTACTGGGAGTACTGGGGTGGCCTGTTCCTCCAAAGGTGATTTTTATGCTCCTTTGATGTAGTCTATTTCATTCAGTGCCGGGGAGAGGAAGCGTGTGCCATCTAGATTGCAGCCATGATTACCCGGAAGTATGTGTATTGTTTCTTAATGCTATGTTTGGTACTCTTTTCAGATCCTGTCATTTCTTGTGCAAAAACAAAACAGTTACGAGTAGTAAATGGAATCCCAACACAAACAAATGTGGGATGGATGGTTAGTTTGAAATACAGGTAATTATTATCCTTCAAATAGAATGCCATAATTTGTATTCAGTTAATTAATTTTTAAAGTTACTCTAATTCACATTTCTATTATGTCTAAATAGTAAATAACTGTGTCAAGAATAGGTACATTTTTCTCTAGATATAGATATATATGTATATAAATATTTATATATACATGTTTATATATTTGTGGATTCTCAATATAGAAATTTTCATATGAATGATATATTTAGTTGCTCATACTAGGGCATATCAAATTAGTTATTATAAATGTATTTATGTCAGGAATTCATATGCAAAATTTAAGATATTTTTGTTTCAGGTATTTATCTTTAGAAAATTAATGGTATAGTGTCATTCTATTGCAGGCTAATCTTATAAAGGACAATGAGTGGAAAACCTATTCTGTTCATATTTTCGTAACATTATGAAAAATCAAACTAGTTGGGAAAAATCCAATAGCCGAAGAATCTATTATTGGAAGTTATTAAGAGAGGGAAGTGTAGATCCTATGTAATTTTCTAGGGGAGATATATTTTTAGTTTCAGACTATGTTTTTTTGTTTGTTTTTTTTACTATCCAGTTAGTTACATTAAACAGATATTCATTAAGAATTCAATATGGACAAGATACTTGCATGGGTGAGGAGAATTCAATGACAGAATGAAAAAAAAACGTCCTTATATTACGCACTGTGCCTACATTTATGTAAATTAAGAGAACAACCACCACAAACACTGAACACTTTATAATTATAATGACCAAGGCTATCCCTGAAGAAGAGCTAAGAAAACATACTTTTGTTCCTTTTTTACAGAGGTGGAGGATTATGCAAGAACTTTGCAACTCCTGTCCGAGTAGATTAATTTGTTGGTTTTGCTGTTTTGCTTTCCATTTCTTTTTCTCCTCTGAGTGGAGGAAGAAAATGTATACATTTAGGAATGATGGTACTATAAAAGAAAAAGTTAAGAATATTTTTTAAACTCTTAAAATAGCTCCTGCCCCAAAGAGTTGAAAATTCTACTGGTTGCTACCATAAAACACCTCCAAGATTAAAGAAAGCATTCTTGGAATCTTCACACTCATTTTAATTTCATTTTTTGATACCTTTTTTTTGGATTCCTCAGTTTAGTACATATTTTTTAGGTTTTATTGCATTTTACAGGTATATAATACTTCCATATATACACACATAATGCATTCATACATACATATATTTACTGGAAGTAATATAATTGTAAGTACGTAAATGAAATGAGAAATTCATGTGGTATTATAACATTGTAGATGAAGACTAATTCTGGTATCAAGAAATGTCTATATTGATACTAAGTTAAGCCTGAACTCATCTGATTAGTGCTTACTCACCTCAATTCTTTATGTCCCATACTAAAATTCACAGTTTTTCCCAACATGACCACCAAGACATGAGGAATAACATGTCCTATAGAGGCCTTTTGGCCTCATCTCCTTTTATTCTTTAGATTGCCTTGTATGTCACAGCTATGATATATACATGCATAAACATACCAAATACATACACACATAACATATTAGAACCTTTAGTGGAAGTAATAATTATAGACATAACGGAACTGTAAAATTATGTAGTACATAATATCTAATGTAAATACTAATTCTGCTATCATGAAGAGTCTATATAGAAATAAACTAACTCTTTTGATTGATGATTAAGTGCACATTTATCTCAACCGTTTATATCTAATCTACACTAGACCCCAAATCATGATCCATCCTAACATCCATCAAGACACCAGGTAACTCTCTTGTAGAGGTACCTTTCCCTCTCCCTCCTTTTAAAAATAAATTAAATTAAATTTATTTTAAACTTTTACCTTCCATCTTAGAATCAATATTTGGTATTGGTTCTAAGGCAGAAGAGCAGTAAGGGCTAGGCAATGGGGATTAAGTGACTTGTCCAGGGTCACACAGCTGGGAAGTGTCAGGGCAGATTTGAACTCAGAAACTCCCTTCTCTGGGCTTGGCTCTCAATCCACTGAGCCACCCAGCTGCCCCTAAACCCCCTTTCCCTCTCTTTATCTGACTTTCAACCTCTTCTCTTGCACTTAACCAAATCAGTACTTTCATTTTTACTGGAAAGAGTCTGACAATTTACTGCTTTTAGCATGTGCTTTAATAAATGGTTGTTGAATTAAACTTATGCTACTTGTTACATTTTCCTATTGCTTTTTCCACAGAAATAAGCATATATGTGGAGGCTCATTGATAAAAGAAAGCTGGATTTTAACTGCAAGACAATGTTTTCCTTCTCGGTATGATATTTATAAAATAAGTATTAATTTCAAATTATTTTAGAATTTGTATATTCAGGTATATTTATTGTTTAGAGACATAAAGCAAAGAGACACTGCATGATTTATTACTCATTTATATTTTAATCCATAGACTTTTCTCTTGCCCTCATTTCACTTATTTTTTTTAAACCCACATAGGCATATCCTTCAAATTTCTATGAAAATCAACCCAAGGAAAGAATGATATCCAGTATGTTATATGTCTTCCACCTCACCTAATTCTTAATAGACATGCTCTTTTTTCTTTTATTTTTAAGCTATCGAACATCTTCTCAGCATTTATTTTAATGTTAAATTTAAACACATCAAAATTATATATACATATATAATATTTACACACAAACACACATATATATTTTGTCCAGATGTATTTAAATTGGTGGAAGTGGGCATACTTCTTAGACTAATGGATATCAGAAAATCTTCTTAGAAGGTTTTATGGAACACTGAGGGGTTCACTGATTCATTCACCCAGAGTCTCAGGACCAGTGCATATCAGAAGTGGATATTTGAGCCAACATCTTCTAAAGATACAGAATTCATCTAGCACATTAGGGTCCTCTGTCGTGCATAAGATGCAGTGCTAGAGGAAACCTTATCCATCATCTCATCCAGGCCAGAGTGGAGAACTGACTAGACCAAAGTTAAGTGGCCAAGCTGGAAGTGGCAACTCAGGACTCCTTTTACTACCCTGCAGCCTTTAGGATTTGTAGGAAACAGGATTTAAGCTACATTATGGGTTCTTTTTGCATAACTGTGCTTCATCAGAATCTCCTCCTACCAACAGATTGTCCCCCACACTTTTATGTTGTAGGCTACAGCGATTTTTATTGATTTTTTGCCATATTACATAGACCAAGAAGAATGAACATACTTAGAGTAAAACAACCACCAGAATCATACTAAAATGATTGATTACACTTTAATATTTTATTTAGTACTAAAGATCTGAAAGACTATGAAGCTTGGCTTGGAATTCATGATGTCCATGGAAGGGGAGAAGAGAAACACACACAAGTTCTAAATATCTCTCAATTAGTATATGGACCTGAAGGATCAGATCTGGTTCTACTAAAACTTGCAAGGTTAGTTCTTTAAAAAAAAATTTAAACTCCTACGTTCCCTCTTAGAGTGGATATTAGGGATTGGTTCCAAGGCAGAAGAACAGTAAAGTCAAAGCAATTGGGGTTAAGTGACTTACCCAGGGTCACACAGCAAGGAAATATTAGAGGTCGCATTTCAACCCAGGACCACCAATCTCCAGGACTGACTCTCTATCTGCTGAGCCACCTAATTGCCCTTGTATCTTAAAATTTGAAGATTATTTTTTCTTAACTTACAAAGAAGTTGATAGTTAATAATTTAAGTAGACACAATTGCCTACTCCTATGTCTTACTATAAAATAACATTCCAAATTGATGTGGCCATTCACAAAATGAAAGGGAGGCAAAAACTTTTAATATTCATCTTTTATCAGCTTTTGGGTTTGTGTCAAACGACCTGTTGAGGAGCACCACTGGTGAATTTGACCATGTGAAATATCTTCTTGGACTAGAGACAAAAGATCTCTCTGTCTTTCTCTTTGTCTCTGTCTCTGTCTCTATCTCTACTGCTATCTCTTTCTCTATCTCTCTCCTTATCTATCTATATACATCTATATATATAGTTTTGAAAAAATAAATAATTGCTAACCTTTATATTTACTATTGTCTCCTTAGAATACAGGAAAAAAGATGTTTTCACAATTGGTTTAGATCTATTTTAAAACTTCTAAAATGTTAAATAAAATCAGGTGTGTTGACTTTTTTTTTTCAGACCTGCAGTACTGGATGACTTTGTTAGTACAATAGATTTACCTAATTATGGCTGCACAATTCCTGAAAAGACAACTTGTAGTGTATATGGATGGGGATACACTGGATGTAAGATATTTAATTTTCAATTAAAATGCTATGTTGCTTATATAAGTAGAATGATTTCTATTTAGAGACCCCATTATTTATCTACTTATAATTTTGATTATGTATTTTTTATTTAAGTAATAAACTTCGATGGTCTCCTTCGTGTGGCACACTTGTTTATCATGGGGAATGAGAAATGTAGTCAATACCACCAAGGGAAGATCACTCTGAATGAGTCTGAAATCTGTGCTGGGACTGAAAAAATAGGAACAGGACCTTGTGAGGTAAAGAGATTCATAAACTGAGAATGTCTAATAGGAATTATGTTCTCTGGAGTATTTTCTTTTTGTTTCTCTTATTAAAAACAAAAGTTTGTACCAAGCACACTATATTATTATGCCAGAATCATCCATCTGATTTTATTGATTCCATGAAAACATGACCTTATGAAACAAAATTACAAAGGAAGTTAGCTCCACAGCAATATCTCAATGTCATTTCTACAGGCTTTGCAATGTTTTGGAAGTGTATGATGATAAGATATTAAAAGCTTTATGAAGTGGTGCTATTCAGAATAATTATATTCTTTGCCATCCTTCCCCCAGCCACAAAACAAAAGAAAAACAGTGCTAATCACATTAGTAGAAATCTTATGAGTATTTGGAAAGGAAAAGGAATGACATCTCAAGCTGGAAGAAAACCAAAATCTAAGATTAGGCAAATCCCACCTACCTCCCACCCCACATCAACTAGATCAGATGCTCCATTTAAGTTAGATTATTCCCTCACCCTTAAATATGTCTCCTGCTTTCCAAACTTCCATTCATTGCAAGCCTGGCTGTTAGGGATTGAAGATATTTTTATTTGGGAGTCAGAATAAATTGTTTGGATAACCTCATATGATTATAATGGATATATTAAATTATAATGACCTAATATTTTTTGTCTATAAGTGACACTTTTTGACATGCATGTCATTTTCCTAGGGAGATTATGGTGGTCCATTGGTTTGTGAGCAACATAAAATGAGAATGGTTATTGGCGTCATCGTACCAGGCCGTGGCTGTGCCATTCCGAACCGCCCTGGGATTTTTGTTCGAGTAGCTTATTATGCCAAGTGGATTCACAAAATCATATTGACATATAAAGTACCTCAGTCATAGCTGAAATAAGTGTGGCTAGACACTCCACCACTATAGCTCCCTTTACAGAGCGCATGAAACTAAAATGTCACATAAAAATCCTAAAAAAATACTTGATTGTCAAGTTTCTTAAGATACTCATTGGTATTTATGAGTGTTTTCTGTCATTCTGTCTGTCAGTGTTATTTTGTAAATGTTGAAGTGAATTAAGATATATGCAAGTATAGTAACATATCTCCTGAAGATACTTGAATAGGTAAAAAAAATTGCAAAGTTATTGCTAGATGATAAAAGATTTTTAAGGAAATAGATCAGTTAAATCCCCTATGCCACTTTCCAAGTTTAATACCTTAATAATAAATGACAATTAAAAATCTGTCAAAATCATCACCATTACATAGTAACCTCTGTCTTTAATATGGCCCTTTAAATTACATTCCATTATGTCACTTAAGCTAACCATTCTCATTTTTTTCCCATTTCATACTCTTTACCAGTCTTATGTGGGCACACACAAATGGTCGGGGCATATGGTTCATGGTCATGACCATTTTGGAACTATGTAATTCTGGTCAGGCCATATAGCTATTTCTGAAGGCTAGAGAAGATGAAATACAGAAGAGTGCCAGAAATTTTTTTAAAAAGCACCTGATTTTTGTTTAAATAATGCAGTATGCTGGCACCACTAAAAGTTGACTGGTAATCCAGGGACCATAACCTCTTTAACATTAAGAAGCTCTAGTCTCAGTATTGGCAACTCTTAGCATATTTGGTGCTGTGTTGATGGTTTTTGTTCTCTTTTGCAGAAGGAGGGTAGAATGAACATCCATATAATCTTTCCCTACTCAGTTTAACACCATTTATTTATATAAGTTACTCAAAACTCTTTACCTAAAGAATACTTTAGATTCTCTGTAGGTTATTAACTAAGAAGAAAAAGTTTATTTCTTCACTAAAAAGATCTAACTAAATTATTATTTTTTCTATATTTAAACAATAAAGCAAGTTAATCCTAGAAATTTATAGTGCTAGATAGGGACCAATAATATCTTGTTACTGAAAAAAATTGATTAGTACTGAAAATATTATTTTAATCATGTAGATATCTCAGTTTTATAAGTAGCCCCTCAATCTAGACTTATTGAAATTGGATGGAAAATACCTCTTCTGATCCAATATTCTCTCAGAGATAAAGCCATAGATTTGGAGGCAGAAGACCTTAGTAGTTTAAATTCTGTTTCTGCCTCTTATAAAATATATGTTAATGGAAAGCCTCTTAATGTCTCTTCGGGCCCTAGTGCCTAGTCTATAAAATAAAAGAAATGAAATAACCAGAACTCTTTGTCCATCCTAGCTCTGAGACTATCATTCTATAAATGTAAAGCTGTTCAAATGAGGAAACAATGAAATTATTAAAATCTGATGAAAAAATTTGTTTAGTTTTTAATACAGACCAGCAAGGTCTTTTGAGCTATAGTTTCATATAGAGAGTTTGTTTGGAAAAACATAATCTGAGTTCTCATTGTTCTCTCCTCCCTTTCCCCCCCCCCATCTCTCTCTCTCTCTCTCTCTCTCTCTCTCTCTCTCTCTCTCTCTCTCTCTCTCTCTCTCTCTCTCTCTCTCTCTCTCTCTCTCTCTCTCTCTCTCTCTCTTCTCTCTCTCTCTCTCTCTCTCTCTCTCTCTCTCTCTCTCTCTCTCTCTCTCTCTCTCTCTCTCTCTCTCTCTCTCTCTCTCTCTCTCTCTCTCTCTCTCTCTTCCCCCACACCCTTTCCCCCTTTCCTTTTCTCTGTCTCCCTAGACAACTAGGTCTTAGATAGCTTTAGCACTGTTTAATCTTTGACATGCTCTCTTTGAAAATAGTTTAAATTAAAGAATTTTTGATAGGACCAAAAAAAAAAGAAAGAAGAAACCTGGTTTTGAGACACTCATTCAGTGAAAGATGCTAGGACCAAGAACAATGTACTGGTTGATATCCTTCAAGAGAAGAACCAGCAGATTTAGTGACTGTCAGTGTAAAGCAAGACAAGCCCATCTGATGATTTGCTTTCATTTAATTTCACTGATCATCATTTTAACCTGGCAAAATGGAGTGGGCGGAAAGAAGACATTATATATGCTTAAATACACTTCCATAAGGTAGTCATGGCCTAAGCATCATTATTTGCAGGTCATATAGAAAAGTCTACTTAAAAAAGTTTTATACAATGGCTAGCTCCTTTAAAAAAACTTTCCTTATATGTATAAAACCAAACATTTTCCTGTCAATTATTGTACATTCCTATGATTAGGAAGATGAATAGATGGGTAAAGCAAATGTACTTACAGACATGACACACCTCTGTTCTTTTAAAAATGTGTTCTTTATTATCAAAAACTGACCCCCTCCCAAAAAATCTGAAATTATTTGTTATCTTGGTCTAATTCTAAGAAGACCGTCATTTGTTTTAAAGGGAACTTTGGAAGATATATTGGCAATTTAAAGAGAGAGGGAATGAGAACAAGAATTCAGCTCACTATTACTATAATGTGTAACTGCATTGATAGTTTTTTGGTAAAATACATAAAATCTATTTTTGATTAATGTTTTTATCTTGAATAAAATATAACACTAATACAATTTATATATTTTCTTTGCAACTCAAAGACCTTTTGGGGACAAAAAAAGGAAATAATCAGTTTATTAGGATTAAACTGTTTTATTTTGAGCTGTAAAGAAAGCCTTCTTAGATGAAAAGATTGCAAATAATTTCTGTTTTGACAATTTTAAAAGTGAATATTTCCTAAGTGATACGTTTGTAGGTATTCTGCTCTACTAAAAATAAAGACAAAAAAATTTAAAATATGTTATTATCCCTCTGCTGGGCAGAAGGCACACAACCTTTTTATATGCTTTTATTGGGGGGAAGTGTTATTATATGATGTGTAGGGGTTTTTTTAACCTGTTTTTCTGTGGCAGTGCCTCAGTAAAATGGTTTATATGGAGTCAAATCTCTATAACAGGCTAGAGCTTGCTATCCAAGTGTTCAAGTGATTTCGAGATATAAGATGGAACATGAGACACTGGAGGGCAAGAAAAGAGAAGAATAATGATGTGATAGCAAAGTTGTATTTCACTTATTCCTGTGAATATTTCTTGTTGGTACCAATGGTACTGTACAAAGTGAATGTTATAGCCACAGCTTTTTCTTTAAAAGGAACACTGTCAAGAAAATGAAAACATTTTATTTGCTCAAAATTAGATTTGCATCCAGTACTTTCCCAATATTTCTGTGCAATTTGCTTTTAGAAAAGAATTATAATAATATTCATGATGAAGAAGAGATGTAATTAAGAGAATATTTGACACTGTATATAGCATAATGATAGGATGCAATCAAGTTCTTTCTGGTTTATGAAGGTAGCCCTTTTGAAGACAAATTGTTCAATGTAGTTTGTATATAAGCTTAATTGAGAAAAGAGTAGTTTCATTTCAGAGAAATAGCTCTTGTGCCTTTGTATATGTTTTTTTTTCATCATGAGAGTTCAAAACCAAAGTTAATTTTCAATCTAAAAATAAGAATGACCCTTAGAATTTCAAAAAAGGAAAAGTAAGCCATGAATAATCTTTTGGACACTATGGGCCTTGACAGTGTGCCTTTTAAACAGGCTTATTTCTATTTGCACAGAAAGTGTTTGTCTTTGGGAACCCATAAATGAAATACTGTGGATATTATGACCATTTGTCTTGCATGTAAATAGGAAAATAATAATGCTGCCTATTGAATGGGTATAGTGGGAAGCTTACCCAAACAAGGGAACACTGTGGTTATGACTTGTATTATAAATTTTCTGTAATTAATGACATTATTATTAGTTAATAAAGTTATTTTTGTAACCTTGTTTATTATATTATTATAATTAATAATAAAATATTTTACCTAAATGCTTTATGTCTATTATTTTAATCAACTGTAGTTTGTTTCTAATTCTAGGAAGAAATCTTAGATCAAATTCTCACCTGGGATACAGATGTTTATAAATAGGCAACTTTGCATACCTTGTAATAAGAAAGTAATATGATCTTTATCTAGACCTTCAATACAGAAATTTTACTATCTTCTTATTCTACTCAGTACAATTTATTGCCTTGGGCAAGGTGCTAACATTCTGGATTTCAGTTACTTCCTGTGTAAATGTGTAAAACATGCTCCCTATTTCTCAAGATTTTTGTCTTAATTGATATTTTAAATTGCTGCCAAAGTACTTGTGATAAATCATCAACCAGATTCCAATATAATATATATATAATTGCTTGTGTTTCACAAATTTCTTAAAAGAAAATGATTTTTTTTTAATAATGAAAGATGATCTAAATGAAAGTCATTTCTCTACAACTTGGAAATTAAAAAAAACAGTTTTACTCACTTGAAAAAATAATATTGCATAAATAAAAGGTGCCATTCCATTTCAAGGAAAAAGGAATGGTTTCACTTTTAAATTATATCTTGGGAAAAAGTTTTATCACTTAGATTTTTATCACAACTACTTTTGCTTAATTAAATATAACATTTACTCTTTATTTAGAAATATTTGTTAATGAAATGGAGTTTAATCTTGAATTCACCATTGTACCATTTAATAATTCATCTCCAAATTCAAAAGAAATATACAAAAATACTGAAATAGATGTTCATTTCATTGTTTTGGGAGTTTCATCCAGCAGTACAGATAAAAACTCATCTATGCCCATCTGTCCCTTTGGACCTATGAAACATATCCTCCCAAAATTTCCCCACAGGGGAATTACCTTGTGTGTTAGAAATCTTACTATTTTCCCAACATTGCAAGAGAACAGTACTCTGGCTACTCATCTCTCATCACTCACTGTTGTTGTGAATAAAAAGATATGTACATACATTTTTCTTCAAATTCTCTTTCAGATTTTCTTAAGTTTCTTTCCTTTGCAATCATGGATCCAAATTCCTGGTTCAAACTGTGGTACATAATGATTCCAAAATTAAATATTAGAAAAGTCCTGAATACTTTTAAGAAAACTGTGCTAATATGTCTTTTTTGCCCCTCAGGGTGATCCAATGAGCCCCTTATTATTTTTCTTTTTTTAGAAAATTTTTTTTTTGAAATTTAGCAATTATAAATTCCTTTTTAAAGAAAAATCTATGCTTCTTCATTTTTAAGTTGTTCATTCCCTTAGGGTAAAGTTCCCTTTTGTCTACTTCATGACTCTACCATACACATTCTATGCTTATCATAGATCAATACCTCAAAGAGATTCCCATTCATATTTACCAAATAATCTACCTCTAATATGCAATTCAATATAAATCTCATCTTCCTGGCAGCTCAACAATTCTTTTCTTTTTTTCTTATAAGAGATGTATATGGACACTCATATTGGTTGGAAATCAATGGGGGATTGGCCAATGGGGACAATAGTCACTGGAGCATATAGAGACTTCCACCTAGTGAATATTGATGTGCATCCTTAGGACCCAGCTTCTGAAAATATTTACTATGTGTAATGGAAGGGTACTGTTCCCTCCCTTAGAAAATAGCTTCTAAGAGGCAAAATAACAACTCAAATAAAAACTATAACTATAATATTAACAAAAGGTTAAGAATTCTTGCTCTAAATCTACATAATCTTAGAGAACATAAGTGGCAAAGAGATAACTTGCAGCATCTGAATTCTGGAAGTCTTTTTCTTCCATTCATGAGGTTTTCAAGAAATTACCCCCTAAGCGTGAGGGGCCTGTATCCCATCTGTCCTTGGCTCCTGATGCTGACACTACTTCTAGGCTGTTGTCCTGGGGGAAGGGAGGGGATGTGAGGATGCTGCTGGGAAGATGGGAAGTCTGAAATCCTTTAAATCTTCTGAGGCTTCTAAAGTGCTTCTCTGATAAAAGAGAGTAGAAAGGAAGGAGACAAGAGATGAGGCCTCTCCTGTCACTATTCCCTACTCACTAATTAGTTCCTTTTCAGAGTTTTTATTGGAATACCATCCTTCATCTTTTCTATTTTATCCAGTTCTGACTATACTGATAATTCATATAAGATCCCTTGGATATCACCAATATTACTTGGTCTGTTCATCACTACAGTTTGGAAGACTTTTGTTTAAAGTTTAGTTTATAATAAATATTTTTTTTATTTTTTTTAAATATTATTTTTAAATATTATTTTTAAATAATAAATATTTAGTTTATAATAAATAAAAAATAAAGTAATAGTTATAGTTTAAAGCTGACAAGTGATTGATTATTGCATATTTTCATTTTAATTGGACTGGAGTGATTTGATTGAATAAACCTCAGTTGATCCTGCCTTTGCATCTATAATTCTAATTTATGGTTAGTTATTAATAATAATTTCTCTCATTTACTTTAGGATTTTAAAGTTTTTAAAACTGTTTGCAAATGTGCATTTTACTTATCTACATAAGTACTCTATGAAGTAAGGAGAGATAATCTACTTCTCCTTTTATAGAAGAAGAAGCTAGGGTTCAGATATTAAATGGTCATAGAACCAGTAAAGTATTAGAGGAGGGATTAAAAGCCAGGCTTCTTCTAACTTCAAATGTAATATATCTTCCACTGCTGAACACTAACTATATTATTTTAAACAACCAAAGTTGGAGAATTGGAGAGTACAATACTAAAATCCTGAAGTTTAGAAAAAAACAGATTATATTATGTCAACCTTACATTTGTCAATACTAAACACTACTCTATTAGAAACATTTTTAAATGGCTCATTATCAACCTGTTAGTATCAAAATGCAAGTGTTTCATGTATTTTTATTTTTAAAAGGTTTGGGAAGCACCTGGATGGCTCAGTGGATTGAGAGGCAGACCTAGGGATTGGAAGTCCTAGGCTCAAATCTGGCCTCAGACACTTCCTAGATGTGTGACCCTGGACAAGTCATTTAACCCTCCATTGCCTAGCCTTTACCCATTTTCTGCCTTAGAACCAATACTCATTATTGATTGTAAGATGGAAGGTAATGTCTTTTTTTAAGGTTTAGCATATAAATTATAGCAATTTTAGTGATGACTTGATTAAATTCAAATTTGATTTTATCATTTAATGGCAGCTTAGAAGGCTGATCAGAATAGAATATCTGGGCTATAATGAACAATTTGGGTATGAATGAGTATCTCCTGTTAAAAGCTGACTATTTTAGAGCTTTCTTTAATTTTATTGCTGAAGTTTGAATTAATGGATGTAGTCATTTTGAGATATTTTATTGGGCACACATAGACCATGCAGCTGGATAAGATAGGAAATGTGGAGTTTAAAGTGTTAGTAAATTTATATGGTTGAATGTGAGTATTCAAAAGAATTTTTTAAAGCAAAACTGTGCTTTTACTTACTAAAGATGAGGGAGTTTAGTTTATGATACCTAATATAGTTTAGATTATGTTGGTTGAACATTTTTCCAGATGGCTTTCTTTTCTGGAGAACTGATGTCATAATACTGAGAGGGAAAAAAAAAGTATCACATCAACTCTTGCTAAAACATCATGCGTCAACAGCAGGATACTCATTACTTATGTGCAAATGTGCCATCTGCTGTGCATTGAGGAATTGCACAATATTGTTGCTCAATAAATTGGTTAGAAGGATTTTTCCTTTCTTTACTAAAAGAGAAAACATTGGGAGTGTTTTGCAATTTGTGGTGGTAGAGAAAAGAACTTGCATTTCATATTCATTTTAATGATTGTTGAAAAGTTCAACAATACATAGTCAGTTAACAACCATTTATTGAAATTTACTCCACATACAAATTTAGTCACCAACTTGGTGTAGATTGAAGCTCCAGAAGTAAATCATTGCAATTCCAGCATTTTTACCATAGATAATGTCAAGGTTCTGTGCTGAGTTCCCTTCTTTCTTTAAATGTGATTTTGGCAATTTGTCCGAGTTGAAGTAATATCTTTGTGTAGATAATTACCCAATGAAAGTTTTCTCTTTTTTGTGCTCCAGACCTATACCACTATTTAAATGTTCCACAGGAATCTCAAATTCAAATTCATCATATCCAAAATGGAACTCTGCATTCCAGCCCAACTCCCACTCCCCTTTTCTGACAAATTATTTTTTTTTTCTGTTGAAGGCATCATTCTTAGCTCAAATTCATAACCTCAGAGTCATTGTTAACTCTGCTCTCCCTCATCCACCATATCCTAAACTACATCTTTTCAATTTTATCTTTATGACATCCTTTGAATATCTCTTCTCTCCACTCATAAAGACACAATCCCAGGTTCTCATCATTTCTCATCTGAACTGTTATAATAGACTCCTATTAATGTCCTTCCTTCAAATCCTCAACCTTTCTTCCACATAGTAACCAAAATAATATTCCTTAGATGCAGATTTACATATGTCATTCAATGTATTCAAAGCTTTCAATTGCTCCCACTTTCCTATGTAATAAAAATACCATCTCCTAGCTTGGCAGTTAGGCTTCCCACAATTATTCTCTTTTTTATCCTGATAGCCCCATTTCATAAGTCCAATTAATGAACTTTATGTTTGAATTAAAATGGACTACCAGTTCCTCAAACTTGATGCACCACCCCTTCTAAAAGCACAGGCCATTCATGATATCTAGAAAGTACTATGGCATCATCCCTGCCTCTCCAAATCCTTGTATTCAATTGAAATGCCACCTCCCACATGCCTGCGCTAATGCTCCTAGCTTTTTATCAAACTATTTTACACTTACTCATATGTGTACACTTACTCATATGCTCTCAGAAGGTCAAGATTATTTTATTTTATTTTTATATCCCTGATATCTAGAAATTACTTTATACATAGTGGGCAAAATGACAGGGGAAGCAGCCAAGCTCTCCCAACATTCCCCTTCAAACAACTTCAAAATAATGCCTCAAATTGAATTATGGAATGAAATAACCAACATTTTCCCAAGTAAATAAAACTTAGAAGATTAGAAGGAAAAATCTGTGACACTAGAGTAGGGACTAGTCAGGAATTCATGTAGCAACAACATCACCTGTTGCCTGAGGAGGCAGCAACAGCACCAGCAATAGCAGCAGCTTCAGGAGCTTTTAAGCCAGAGCTGGTAAGGGGTTTGGGAAAGTGGTCAGGTAGAAATTACAGGTTACTTTGAGCTGACATTGAGTATAGGGCAAAGTATTATTGTTAAATCCATTGCCTATACTCACTTCTGGGTCAAATTTAGAGGGCAGAAAGGAGTGTTTTGAGTCCCATGAGAGCAGGGGTCCAGAGGATCAGTGTAACATTCTGTTCCAATATAGCAGGAGTCATGAGGAACAATATCAATTGTAGTCACAAGGGATCAGGGGATTTTTCTGGGAAGAAACAGAATACAAACCAGGGGAAAAGTGATCACATCACTCTCTGTATCATGTCCTTGGAAGCACCAAAGATTTCCAACCACCTAGAACAAGCTCTGAAAATAGCAGTGAGAAAAAGCCTAAAGTTTGGGACAGTACCTCTCCTCTCTATCCCAGAAAGAGCCCAACTTTAATATAAAATTCACAATAAGGAAATGGACTGGAAAAAATAGCAGACAATAAAAAAAGAACCTGACCCTAAAATCTACTCTGGTGACAAGGTTAAGATACAAACTTATAAAAATCATAATAGTAGAAGAAAAATGGCAAAACTAAATGAGAGTGAAGGAAGAAAATTATGAAAAGATAATCAAAAGCCTGGTAAAATGGGTACCAACAATACTGATAAAGTGTTACTTTATAAAAAGGAACTGACTAAATGCAAAAAGTACAAAATAACATCTAAGAAAATAATTCTTTAAATGTAATAATTGGGTAGTGGAAATGAATGACTTAGATACAAAGAAAAAAACAAAAAAGAAAACAGTTAAATAATGAAAAAATAGAAGAAAATGTGAAACATCTCATAAAAAACTCAACTTTCCCCCAAAACTGCACACACACATACACACACAGACACTCATGCTTGCACACATACTTACACACACACACACACATACACATATCACCTAATTGAATATAGGGGAAGGGGAAAATAGAAAGAGGAAAGTGATAATAGAAGATGGATACAAGAAGATAGTGGCCAGAAGCAAAACAAGATTGGTTTTAAAAGGAGAGAGAGAAGGATAAACAGAACAAAATATTATGGAGGAAAATATATCGTTAATGATCATAACTGGAATTTGATAGGCATGAATGAATTCACCCAGTGAAACATGGTAAGCAGAATAGAAGTCAGAATACAATATCTTGTTTTTAAGAAATACACTTCAAACTGAGAGGCATACACAGAGTAAAAATAAGGGGACAGAAAAGAATTTATTATGTTTCAGCTGATGTAAAATAGACAATCATGATTTTAGACAAACCAAAGGCCAAACTAGATGTAATTAAAAGAGACAGGATAATTACATCTCACTGAAAGGTACCAGAGATAATGAAGTAATGTCAATACTAAACATTTTGCATTGAATGGCATTGCAATCAAATTCTTAAAAGAAAAAGATAAATGAATTACAGGAGGAAGTAGTCAAACTATATCAATAGGAGAGAGAACTAGATAAAACTAACCCTGAAATAAAAAAGAAAAAATTTAAGGAGATAGAGTTTTAGAAAAATTAGAAAAGAAAGACCTCTGGAGACAACTGAAAGGGAATAAAAAAGATAATAGCTTTTTTTCAACTATACATGACACCTTCACAATAATTGAACATGGTTGGGGCATAAAAACCTTGTAAATCAATGAAGAAAAACAGAAATATAAAATAAACCTTTTTAAAACTACAAATGAAGGAAAATGCTATTCAATAAAGGGCTATGAATGCATTTATTTCAATTAATTGCAAAATAAATAATCTATTTCTAAAGCATGGGTGGGTCAAAGAATGAATCCTAGATAATCAATAATTTCATCAATGATAACAATGAGAAAAAAATTTAAAATTTGTAGTATATAACCAAAGTAGTGTATTTAGGGGAAAACTTATACCTCTAAATGCATACATCAAGAAAAGAAAGATTGGATCAATGAATTGGGCATACAAGTAAATTTTTTTAAGTTAAAAATACCCAAATGAAGTTAAAATGAAAATCATGAAAATAAAGAGACTAATAAAATTGAAAGTTAAAAAATAATATAAAATGATGGCCTAGATATGAAAACTATTCTCAGCAATGCAAAAGTCAAGACAACTACAATTCATTATAGAAATGGGTATCTGCTGCCACAGAAGGATAGAGTCTGAATGAAGATGGAAGCAAACCCTTTTCCACTTTATTTCTTTATATAAGTGACAAGCATCTTCTTTCACAACATGATGAACATGGAAATAGGTATTGCATGATATCATGTGTATGACCTTTGTTATATTGCCTGATGCTTCAAGAAGGAAATAGGGGAAGGAGAGTGGGAGAGAACGTGAATCATAAATTGTAATAAAATGATTGTTAAAAATTGTATCTACATATAATTGTAAATATATAATTAATAAATATTAGGAACTGGTTCTATAAAGAAGTCAATAAAATATAAAGCACTGGTTAATTTGTTCAAAAAAGTTAGAAAAAGACAAATTATCAGTATCAAAAATGAAATGTATAAAACACTAATGGAGATCAGATAAAAGCAAATATTGGGAGTTATTTTGTCTACTCATATGCTAGTAAAACTGATGGTGTAAGCACAGATTAACAGAAGATGAAAGAGAATACTTTAACCCTATATTAGAAAGAGTAATTCAAACCATCAAAAAGGACAACCCTAAGTAAAAATCCCCTGGGCCAAATGGATTTCTAAATGAATTTTACTAAACATTTATGAAACAATTAATCCTGATATCATATAAATTATTTGAAATAATAGATAAAGAATTCCTACCAAATTCCTTTAATGATAAAAATGTGACTTGATACCTAAATCAGGGAGAATAGAGAAAAAAATATTGAATAATTTACTTAATGAATAGCAATGCAAAAAATTTAAAAAAATACTAGCAAGTACATTATAGCAATAAATTAGAAAGATCATATACTATGACTAGTACAATTTATACTAGGTATGCAGTTAGTTCAATATTAGGAAACTATGAGCATAATTGTTCATGTCAAAAAGAATAGGCCTTGAGGCTCACCTTTTTTCTTTAGAATATTTTTCCATGGTTATGTAATTCATGACCCCCACCCCACTCTTTCCTCCCTCCTCCCAAATCCAACAAGCAGTTCCACTGGGTTATACATGTATCATTGTTCAACCTATTTCCATGTTATTAATATTTGCAGTAGCATCATCCTTTAACATCAAAACCCCAATCATATCACTATCACATTAAGTTATCAATCACATATTTTTCTAATGCATTTCCATTTCCACAATTCTTTCTCTGGATGTGGATAACATTTTTCACAAGTTCCTCTGGATTGTCCTGGATCATTGCATTGCTGCTAGTAGAAAAGTCTAGTATATTTGATTGTGCCACAGTGTATCAGTCTCTGTGTATAATGTTCTTCTGGTTCTGCTCCTTTCACTCTGTATCAATTCCTTGAGGTCTTTCCAGTTTACATGGAATTCCTCCAGTTCATTCTTCCTTTCAGCACAGTAGTATTCCATCAGCATCAGATAACACAATTTCTTCATCTATTCCCCAATCAAAGGACATCCCCTCATTTTCCAATTTTTTTTTTGCCATCACAGAGAACATGTCTATAAATATTTTTGTACAAAAAATTTTCCCCTTATTATCTCTTTGGAGTACAAACTCAGCTGTGATATGGCTGGGTCAAAGGGGACTGCCTCTTTTCTCATTGTATGAAGGTATATTAAGAAAATCCTAGAGAATGAACTAACGAGCTAGTTGAAACAATCACCAGCTTTAGGAAACTTATAGGATATAAAATAAACTCACACAATTCATTAACATATCTACATATTACCAACAAAACCCAGCCAGAATAAGTAGAAAGAGAAATTCCATTTAAAATAACTGCAAATACTAGAAATGCTTGAGTCTTCCTACCAAGACAAACTCAGCAACAATATAAACACAATTAAAAAACATTTTTCACACAAATAAAGATCAATCTAAAGAACTGGAAAAATATCCATTGCACATGGTCAATGTAACAAAAATGACAATTCAACTTAAATTTAGATACTTATTCAGTGACATACCAATTAACTATCAAATTATTATTTCATAGCTCTACATAAACTAATAATAATATTCATCTAGAAGGACAAAAGGTCAAGAATATGAAAGAAATCAATGAAAAAAATGAAAGAAGACTAGAAGTAGCAGATTTTACACTATATTAAAAATAGTAACAATCTAGTACTAGCTAAGACAGAGCTAGGAAAAGTAGAAAGCAGTTTGGCAGAAACTCAGCAAAGACCAACATGTCACATTTTATAGAAAGATAATGTCAAAATGAGTTCCTGATTTAGACCTAAAAAAACATCATAAGTAAATTAGGAGAGTATGGAAAAACATATTTTTCAGATCTATGGATAAGGGAAGAATTTATGACCAAACAAGAGGGAGAGAGAATCATGGGAAGTAAAATAGATAATTTTTATTACATAATATTAAAAAGGCTTTGTACAAACAAAACCCAATGCAGTCAGTATTAAAGGAACACAGAAAACCTGGGTGGGGTGCTTGGGGGAGGCAAGATTTTACTAAATTTCTCTGATAATAAACTCATTACACACATATTTTGTTATTATTGACCAAATTAAAAAATACATATATATATACAAGCCAACTGATAAATGGTGAAAGGATATGAACAGGCAATTTTGAGGAGAAGGAATCAAAGTTATAAAAAATCCCTCAAAATAATTATTGATATGAGAAATGAAAATTAAAACAACTCTGAGGTATATCTTATAGCTATCAGATTGGCTAGCATGACACAAAAGGAAAATGACAAATGCTGGAGTGGATGTGGAAAAATTTGGATAATAATGCAGTATTATGGAGTTGTGAACTACTCCAATCATTCTAGAGAACAATTTGGAGGTATTCCCATAGATCATAAAACTGTGCATACTCTTTTACCCAGCAATTTCACTAATAGGTTTGTAACCCAAAGAAAGAAAAGGAAAATATAAAGAATCTAATAGTAAAAAATATTTATTGTAGTTCTTGTGTTTGCAAAGAATTGGAAATAATGATTGAACAAGTTGGATTAAGTGATTGTTTTAAGAAATAATAGAGGTGACCTCAGGCACTTTTGGACTGTATGACCCTGGGCAAGTCACTAAATCCCAATTGCTTAGACGTTGCTGCCCTTCTGAGACAGAAGATAAGGCTTTAAAGAAGAAGAAATGATGGGCAGAATAAATCCAGGAAAAAATAAAACTTAGAAGACTTGTCAAAATTGATATTAAATGAAATGTGCTGAAACAGGAGAAGATTGTATACAGTGCAAAGTCAGTCATTGTGCACAAAATATTGTAATGACTATAGTGAACTATAAAAGACTAAACTACTCCTTTCAAGACTCTGATCTGAGGTAAGTCCAATGGTCTTTGATGAAAAATGCTATCTTCTTCCAGAGAGATGTGAACTCTGAGTTACAGACTGAAGCATCCTCTTTATTTTAACTTTATTTTTCTAGGTGATTTTGTGTGTGTGTTTTCCTTTTCAATATAGCTAAGATGGAAATATGTTTTACTTAACTTCACACATATAATTGTTATATTGATTGCTTTCTTAAGGGATGTAGGAGGGGCAGGTGGGAGGAAATTTTGAACTAAATTTTTTTTTAAAGAATGTTAAACATAAATGTATATTTTAAAATGAAATGAGTTGAATTCTTTTTACCTATTAACTCCTCAAACTAAAACTACCTTTGGCCAAAAGTTTAATACGTTTTTTAATGCAAAAATTCCTCTATAAATTGATATCTTTCTCTCCAATGAAATCCTCCCTAATGTTCTGTCAGTCAGAATTAAGCACCAAAATTATATTGTACAACTATCTCAGTCTCAGAATCCTGAAGAAACACATCAAATCAATGATCAGGTTCTTCTGAAATATCCCCACCTGTACAGTGTCTCTAATGTTATTATTTTTTTAATTTTTGTATTCATACTATGTACGTTTTTATTACCTCTTATTTTATCTTCTACCACACCCAAATGACTTTTCTTTGTCTAGTCTTTTCCCACAAACTATAATTCAACAACTAGTTCCTGATAGAATCTTTCTCAGATTTCATTGTCATTAGCATCAATAAAAAGATTTTGTATTTATAGCTTGAAGGGCCATTAAACCTTAGACATTACCTAACCAAATGCTTTTATTATATGGAAAAGAAAAATGAGACACAAAGAGGTTAAAGAGGCTAATGTGAAGGCAAATATCTGGTAAAAGACTCAGCACAGAAAATCTGGAACTCTTTTCACTAAATTACATTTTATCACCTCTTCTGAAAACTTCAAGAATTCCAAATTTAACATATTAATTAGTATTTAAAATGCCAACATAATTTTAGTTGCTGTATTACAGATACTCTCCTAAAAGTGGTTTAAGACATGGTTCCTGTTGAAGCCTAAAGTACAGTTAACAGGCTACTGAAATTGAGAGGCGCTCATCCCTTTTAAACTTCATCAGTATTCCCCAATCGACAAATGGTCAAGGGACATGAATAGGCAGTTTTCATAAGATGAAATAAAAACTATAAATAAACACATGAAAAAGTATTCTAAATCCTTCCTGAGGAGGCGGAGTCAAGATGGCAGATTAGGAGCAGTAATAGTTCAGACCTATGAAAAACCTTCCTTGCCAATCACAAACTAAATGCTCCTAGGGGACTGAAAATCAAACCTAACAACAAGACAGAGCCGGGGAACACTCCTGCTGAACTCAATTCAAAATGTATGCTTCCCAAATGCCAGAATACAAGAACACTTGGGCTTAGGGGGAAGGCAGAGGGAAGGTCCCAGGACCCCCCAAACACCCACCTAGAGTGCTAAGCCTCCAGTGGCAGCGGGAACCTCTGGGTGGGAAAAGTTGCTGGTCTGGAGGGTGTACCTTAAGGGCAGGGCTGTGCCAGGTTCAGAGCATAGAACACAGGCGGCAGGGAAGCAGCTAGAGAGGGAGCAAAGAGCTGGCAGCCTGTCCAGGACGGCTGACTCCCTCCATATTGCTCCATTCTTCCAGATGGTTTTGGCCTCAGTGAACATCCAGCCCAACCCAGCTGAATTTGATCCCATAAAAAGTCTTTAGAGCTCAGGGAAGTCCAAGTTTCAACACCCGTCCCTCACTGACTGCTGGACTTTAATCCAATCAAAAACCTCCAGAGGACAGGGAAGCTCAAAATTCAACACTCCTCCCCCAGAGACTGCACTGAAAGATCTAACAAAGCTCCAAAAGGGGAGGCTAACAGAAAGCACCAAAACCAAAAAAATGAGAGGAGCAAGAGCACAGATAAATACGGGGAGAAAAGAAGGTATATATATGAGCAAAAAACAGAAAAAGAAGGAATAAATTACAATTGAGAGCTTGTGCACAGGCAATGAACCAAGAACAAACAATTCTCAGGAGGAGGCAAGTAATAAAACAGCAATCTCAGCAAATTGGATACAGGATTTGGAAGAACTCAAAATGCAATTCAAACACAACTAAGAGAGGGACAATTGAGAAAAGAATTTTAAAACTAAGATAAGTCATCTGGAAACAAAATAGTGTCTTGAAAGCCAAAATCAACCAGTTTGAAAATGAGGTAAAGGAGATGAAAGATGAGGCAAAGAAGATGAAAGATGAGGCAAAGAAGATGAAAGATGAGGCAAAGGAGATGAGAGATGAGGTAAAGAGAATGAAAGATGACCTCCAAAGAAAATCAGACCAGAAGGAGAAGGATGACCAAAATCCAGGGATGAAATCCAATTGTTAAGAACCAGAATACACAAGGCAACAGGGCACTATAAAACAAAACCAAAAGAATGAAAAAAATGAGGAAAATATGAAGCATCCCATTCACAAAACAGAGGATTTAGAAAATCATTCGAGAAGAGACAATTTAAGAATCATAGGTCTACGAGAAGACCATGACAAAAAAAAAAAAGCCTGGACATAATACTACAGGAAATTATTCAAGAAAACTGCCCGATATTCTAGAATAAGAGGGAAAAGGAAAAGATTGAAAGAATTCACAGATCACCTCCTATACTTAAACCCCAAATGACAATACCCAGGAATGTTATAGCCAAATTCAAGAACTATCAGACCAAAGAAAAGATATTACAAGCTGCCAAGAAGAATTCATTCAGATATTACAGAACCACAGTGAGGATAACACAGGATCTGACTGCATCCACACTGAAGGACAGAAAGGCATAGAATATGATATTCCAGAAAGCAAGGGAACTAGGTCTACAACCAAGAATCAACTATCCAGCAAAACTGACTATATTCTTATAGGGGAAAGTATGGCCATTCAACAAAATAGAAGAATTCCAAGAATTTGTAAAGAAAAGACAAGACCTGAACAGAAAATTTGATGCCCAAGCACAGAACTCAAAAGAATCATCAAAAGGTAATTTAAAAAGAGGGGGGAAAAGAGAAAAACAAAACAAAACACTTTTTTTAAGAGACTGGATAAGTGAAAATGATATGTATCCCTATAAGAAAAGAGGTCATTGGTAACTCTTAAAAACTGCTAATTTCAACTGGGCAACTAGAAGAATTACACTTAGAGTGAACAGTGACAAACTGTATAGGATGAAATGACAAGACATAAATAGGTATATAGATATATGTATGCATATATGTACATATATGTATGTGTGTGTATATATATATATATATATATATACAACTAGAGCTAAAAAAGTGGTTAATACTAAAAGAAATGGGAAAAGAAGCAAAAGGGGATAAATTTATATGTCACAATGAAGCTCATGGCAGGAGGGGGGAGAACATCAATACACTGGAAGAGTAAAAGTTTGGAGATGGGAAATACTTAACTCTTACATGCATTGAAATTGACCAAAAGAAGGAAGAACAAACCAATCCAATAGGTCAGAGAATAGATTTTCACCTTATAGGGGAATAGAAGGGTAACAAATGGACTGGTGGGGATGGAAGCAGTACAAGGGAGGGATAGGGTGGGGGTAGTTTTAGAACGATTGCAAAGCAAATGGGGGGAATAAGAAGGGAGGGTTGTAGAAAGGGAAGTAAAATAAGGATGGGAACTAGGGGGATTGACTAAAAACAAACATTGATGTAGAAGGAAATAGTGAAAGAAGCAAAGGCAGGATCAGGAGTAGAAATCAAAATGAGGAGAAATACACAGCTAGTAATCATAACTCTGAATGTGAATGGAATGAACTAACCCATCAAATGCAAGCGAATAGCAGAGTGGATTAGAATCCAAAACCCTACCATATGCTGTCTATGAGAAACACACATGAGGAAGGTAGATACACATAGGGTGAAAGTAAGAGGATGGAGCCAAGTCTATTGGGCATCAACTGATAAAAAGAAGGCAGGAGTTGCAATGATGATATCTGACATAGCCAAAGTAAAAATAAATCTAGTTAAAAGAGATAAGAAAGGTAATTATCTCCTGATAAAAGGCAGTATAGACAATGAGGAAATATCAGTACTCAATATGTATGCACCAAATGGCATAGCTTCCAACTTTCTAAAGGAGAAACTAGTGGAGTTCAAGGATGAAATAGATAGAAAAAGTATACTAGTGGGAGATCTGAACCTTTCTCTATCAGAACTAGATAAATCAAACCAAAAAATAAATAAGAAAGAGGTGAGAGAAGTGAATGAAATCTTAGAAAAATTAGAGTTAGTAGAAACAGGAACAAAAAGGAATACATCTTCTTTTCAGCAGCACATGGTACATTCAAAAAAATTGACCATGTATTAGGGCATAAAAACATTGCAAACAAGTGAAAAAGAGCAGAAATAATAAATTCAACCTTCTCAGATCACAATGCAATGAAAATGATAATTAGTAAGGGCACATGGAGAGGAAAATCAAAAATTAATTGGAAATTAAACAATATGATTCTCCAAAACCAGTTAAAGAACAAATCATAGAAACAATTAATAATTTCATTGAAGGAAATGACCATGATGAGACATTCTTTAGAAACCTATGGGATGCAGCCAAAGCAGTACTCAGGGGGAAATTTATATCCTTGAGTTCATATATTAACAAATTAGGGAGGGTCAATGAATTGGGCATGCAAATTAAAAAAAAAAACTGGAAAGTGAACAAATTAGGCAAAATCCTCAGATGAAGACTAAATTAGAGACCTTAAAAATCAAAGGAGAAATTAATATAATTGAAAGTCAACAAAATATTGATTTAATAAATAAGACTAGAAGCTGGTATTTTGAAAAAACAAATAAAATAGACAAAGTACTGGTAAGTCTAATTAGAAAAAAGGAAAGAAGACAACCAATTTGACAGTGTGCAAGATGAAAAGAAAGAACACACCTCTAATGAAGAGAAAATTAAGGCAATCATTAAACACTATTATGCCCAATTATAAGGCAACAATTATGGCAATCTAGGTGATATGGATGTATACTTAAAAAATATAAATTGCCTAGACTAACAGAGGAAGAAATAGATTAACTAATAAACCCCATATCAGAAAAAGAAATTGAACAAGCCATCAAAGAACTCCATAAGAAAAAATCCCCATGTCCTGATGGATTCACAAATTATTCTATCAAACATTCAAAGAACAACTATTCCCAATATTATACAAACTATTTGACAGTAAGCAAAGACCGAGTTCTACCAAATTCATTTTATGACACAAATATGGTACTGATCCCAAAGCCAGGCAGGTCAAACACAGAGAAAGAAAACTATAGACCAATTTCCTTAAAGAATGTAGATACAAAAATATTAAATAGGATACTAGCAAAAAGACTCAAGCAAGTCATTATGAGGGTTATTCATTATGATCAGGTGCGATTTATACCAGGAATGCAAGGATGATTCAATATTAGGAAAACCATCCACATAACTGACCATATTAACAAGCAAACCGACAAAAATCACATGATTATCTCAATAGATTCAGAAAAAGCCTTTGATAAAATATAACACCCATTCCTATTGAAAACACTAGAAAGCATAGAAATAGAAGGGCCTTTCCTAAAAATAATATACAGTATATATCTAAAATCATCAGCAAACATCATCTGCAATGGGGATACATTAGATTCATTCCCAATAAGATTAAGAGTGAACAAAGATACCCATTATCACCTCTATTATTTAACATTGTACTAGAAACACTAGCAGTAGCAATTAGAGAAGAAAAAGAAACTGAAGGTATTAAAATTGGCAATGAGGAGACCAAGCTATCACTCTTTGTGGATGATATGATGGTCTACTTAAAGAATCCTAGAGAATCAACCAAAAAGCTAATTGAAATAATCAACAACTTTAGCAAAGTTGCAGGATAAAAAATAAACCTGCATAAGTCATCAGCATTTCTATATATCTCCAACTCATTTCAGCAGCAAGAATTAGAAAGAGAAATTCCATTTAAAATCCGCCTAGACAATACAAAATACTTAGGAATCTATCTGCCGAGACAAACACAGGAACTATATGAAAACAACTACAAAACACTCTCCACACAATTAAAACTAGAACTAAACAATTGGAAAAACATTGATTGCTCATGGATGGGATGAGCTAACATAATAAAAATGACCATTCTACCCAAATTAATTTACTTATTTAGTGCCATACCCATTGAACTACCAAAAAACTTTTTTACTGAATTGGAAAAAAAAAAGCCATAACAAAGTTCATTTGGAGGAACCAAAGATTAAGGATATCCAAGGAAATCATGAAAAAAAAAATACAAAGGAAGGAGGACTTGCAGTCCTAGATCTCAAACTATACTAGAAAATAGTGGTCATCAAAACAATTTGGCACTGGCTAAGAGACAGAAAGGAGGATCAGTGGAATAGACTTGGGGTAAATGACCTCAAAAACAAAGACTGCAAAAACAAAGACAACAGAGAGACTCATCCTGGAAGCTCTCTTTGCAGATGACTGTGCTCTCATGGCCCACCAAGAAAATCATCTCCAAACCATTGTGGACAGGTTCTCCACTGCAACAAAACTGTTTGGCCTGACTATCAGCCTCAGCAAAACAGAGATGCTATTCCAACCTGCACCAGGGAGGCCAACGAACCAGCTGTGCATTACAATCAACAGCACGCAGCTTTCTAACGTCAACACTTTCAAGTCCCTGGGCAGCACCATCGCCAACGTCGGGTCCCTAGACCATGAGATCAATGCCAGGATCCAAAAGGCCAGCCAGGCACTCGGGCGGCTGCACTCCAAAGTCCTCCAACACAGAGGTGTAAGCACTGCGAAGAAGCTCAAAGTGTACAACACAGTGGTCCTTAGCTCTCTCCTGTACGCTTGCGAGACATGGACACTGTACCGGAAGCACATGAAACAGCTGGAGCAATTCCACCAATGCTCCCTCTGGTCAATCATGAGGATCCGATGGCAGGACCAAATCACCAATCAGGAAGTCCTCGACAGAGCCAACTCCACCAGCATTGAAGTCATGGTCCTCAAAACCCAGCTAAGATGATCTGGACACGTCATCCACATGGACCCACAGCGAATACCAAGACAGGTATTCTATGGTGAACTGTCAGCTGGACTCAGGAAACAAGGCCGACCAAAGAAAAGATTCAAGGATCAGCTAAAGTCCAACTTGAAGTGGGCTCCAACTTGAAGTGGGCTGGCATCACACCAAAGCAACTAGAACTCGCTGCCTCTGTCAGAAGCAGCTGGCGAATCTACATTAACCATGCCGCCATCACCTTTGAAGATGAGAGATGTCGACGTCTTGCCGCTGCACGTGAACACGGACACCAGGCCACAACCGCACCTCCCTTAACAACTGGCGTCCCATGCCCCATGTGCCACAAACTCTGTGCCTCAGCCTTTGGACTCCAAAACCACATGAGGGTACACCGTAGATGAAACTGCACAAAGACAATAGTCATTCTTGATCACCGAGAGACTACCACTAGAAATGACCTCAGCTAGGCAGTCTATGATAACCCCAAAGATCCCAGTTTTGGGGACCAAAACCCACTATTTGATAAAAACTGCTGGGAAAATTGGTAGACAGTGTGGGAGAGATTAGGTTTGGATCAACATCTTACACCCTATACCAACATAAACTCAGAATGTATGAATGACCTGAATATAAAGAAGGAAATTATAAGCAAATTAGGCGAGCACAGAATAGTATACTTGTCAGATCTATGGGAAAGGAAAGACTTTAAAACCAAGCAAGTGCTAGAAAAAAATAACAAAATGTAAAATCAATAATTTTGATTACATCAAATTAAAAAGGTTTTGTTCAAACAAAACTAATGCATCCAAAATTAGAAGGGAAGCAACAAATTGGGAAACAATCTTCATTAGAAAAACCTCTGACAAAGGTCTACTTACCCAAATTTATAAAGAGCTAAAACAATTGTATAAAAAATCAAGCCATTCTCCAGTTGATAAATGGGCAAGGGACATGAACAAGCAGTTTTCATTTAAAGAAATCAAAATTGCACATGAAAAAGTGTTCTACATCTCTTATAATCAGAGAAATGCAAATCAGAACAACTCTGAGGTATCACCTCACACCCAACAGATTGGCTAACATGACAGCAAAGGAAAGTAATGAATACTGGAGAGGATGTGGCAAAGTTGGGACATTAATGCATTGCTGGTGGAGTTGTGAATTGATCCAACCATTCTGGAGGGCAATTTGGAACTATGCCCAAAGGGTGATAAAAGAATGTCAACCCTTTGATCCAGCCGTAGCACTGCTGGGTTTGTACCCCAAAGAGATAATAAGGAAAAAGACTTGTACAAGAATATTCATAGCTGCGCTCTTTGTGGTGGCAAAAAAAATTGGAAAATGAGGGGATGCCCTTCAATTGGAGAATGGCTGAACAAATTGTGGTATATGTTGGTGATGGAATACTATTGTGCTCAAAGGAATAATAAAGTGGAGGAATTCCATGGGGACTGGAACAACCTCCAGGAAGTGATGCAGAGTGAGAGGAACAGAACCAGTAAAAAATTATACACAGAGACTGATACACTGTGGTTCAATTGAATGTAATGGACTTCTCCATTTGTGGCAATGCAGTGATCCTGAACAACTAGGAGGAATCTATGAGAAAAAACACTATCCACATTCAGAGGAAACACTATGGGAGTAAAAACACTGAAGAAAAACAACTGCTTGAATACATGGATCGAAGGGATATGGTTGGGGATGATGACTAAATGAAAATCCTAGTGCAAACATCAACAACATGGAAATAGGTTCTGATCAAGGACACAAGTAATAACCAATGAAATTATGCATGGGCGGTGGGAAGGATGGGTGGTGCAGAGGGATGGAAATAATATGATTATTGTAACCAAGGAATAATGTTCTAAATTGACTAAATAAACTAATTCATATGAAAAAAATGCCTCCTGATTAGAGAAATGAAAATTAAAACACCTCTGAGGTACCTCGTTATACCTAGCAGACTGACCAATATGGCAGCTAAAGAAAGTAATAAATGATGGAGGGGATGTAGCAAAATTGGGACACTAATGCATTGCTGGTAGGGTTATGAATTGGTCCAACCATTCTGGAGGGAAATTTGGAATTATGCTCAAAGGGCTTTAAAAGAATGACTACCCTTTGATTCAGCAATGCCATTATTGGGTCTGTACCCCAAAGAGTAAATAAGGAAAAAAAAAACTTGTACACAAATATTTATAGCCAATGTCTTTTTAGTGGGAAAAGATTAGAAAATGATTGGATGCCCTTCAATTGGGGAATGGCTAAACAAATTGTGATATCTGATGGTGATGGAATACTATTGTGCTCAAAGGAATTACATATGAACTGGAATTACTTCCAGGAATTGATGCAGAGCAAAAGGAGCAGAACCAGGAGAATCTTATACATAGAGACTACTACATTTTGGCACAATCGAATGTAACAGACTTTTCTGCCAGCAGCAATGCAATGACCGAGGACAATTCGGAGGAACTTGTGAGAAAGAATGCTATCCACATTCAGAGAAAGAACTGTGGAAACAGAAATGCAGAAGCAAGGCATATGATCAAACATGTAGTTTGATGGGGATAGGATTAGAGTTCTAATGTTAAAAGATCACTCTACTGCAAATATGAATAACATGGAAATAAGTTTTGAACAATGATACAGTGGAACTGCTTGTCAGCTCCAGGAGCAGTGAGGAGTGGGGGGTGAGGGGGAGGAATGATAATGAATCATGTAACCATGGAAAAATAATCTAAATAAATAAAATTTTAAAAAATAAACTCTATCAGTGAAAAAAAAAAACACCAAATCACTGATTTTGTCATCTAATTAGCCAGAAGAATTAGTTAAATAGGAAGTTACCAGTTAGTAGTCTTCCACTGGTGGCTACACCTAAGTGTTCTTTTACAGATTGCCTAGAAATGATATCAAATTGTCTTAAGGTATCTAATAGGGGTCTAGGGTCTTTATGTCTCTCCATCTGGGGTCTTGTTTAATGGAGTCTCTCCACTACACAACTTATTTCATTTTGATAAGTTGATGTGACAACTTATTTAATGTTTCTTATCCTGGACATAAAAATATTAATAGCTCTAGTACTCATCCTAAACTCTTTTTTTTTAATTTAGTCCTCAAAATAAATGAGAAAATGATACCATTTATATTTAATGATGATTTAATTCTGTATGTATGCTTAGGTCTGATTTAGTGATTTCAGTAAAATTATTAAAGTACAACTTAGATCTTCGAGACTTGTTTAAAATTTTTCCTAAATTGCTCATGTAATAACTAAAAACCATGACATTTTCAACCAGTAAATTCTTTCATGCCTTCTTCCTTTTATTTTTGTTATTTTCCTTTCATAGCTTATTGTAGTCATTATTAATTTCAATAATAAAAATGTTTTATTAGGCAACATTGCTTAGGTACTAGTGGAATATAAATAGATACTATAAAATCCCATCGAAAGTCACAACTAATAGGTTACAAAAGATAACTATTTCATTATTAAATTATATAACCAAGTTCTGTAATGACAACTGTATTCAAAACATAACCACTGAAATTTCTTCTTTAAAGACAAAAAATGGGAGTTTTCCTATAGAAAAATTAAATCTTTCCATCTGTCTTTTAAAATCTTTCAACTGAACACTCCTTTCACTTAAAATGAATACATATACACACCCATACCTTGATGTTTGTTCCTTATTTTTTCCCCAATCTTGGGAATATTTTATCCTAATGTTATATATAATTCATGCTTTTATGTAAAAGTTATTCCTATTGACTTAATGCAGGAAGTTCTATTAGGTAAAAGTCTCTCTTCTCCTTTGTTTTTAAAAACATGGCTCTAATAATGGACAAAAAGACTTGTACAAAAATATTCATAGCTGCGCTCTTTGTGGTGGCCAAAAATTGGAAAATGAGGGGATGCCCATCAATTGGGGAATGGCTGAACAAATTGTGGTATATGTTGGTGATGGAATACTATTGTGCTCAAAGGAATAATAAAGTGGAGGATTTCCATGTGAACTGGAACAACCTCCAGGAAGTGATGCAGAGCGAGAGGAGCAGAACCAGGAGAACATTGTACACAGAGACAAACACACTGTGGTATCATCGAACGTAATGGACTTCTCCATTAGTGGTGGTGTAATGTCCCTGCACAATCTGCAGGGATCAAGGAGAAAAAAACACTATCCAAAAGCAGAGGACAAACTGAGGGAATAGAAACACCAAGGAAAAGCAACTGCCTGACTACAATGGCTGAGGGGACATGACAGAGGAAAGACTCAGAGCGAACACTCTGATGCAAATACTAACAACATGGCAATGGGTTCAAGTCAAGAACACATATGATACCAGTGGTGGAATCACACGTCGGCCACGGGGGGGTGGGAGGGAGGAAAAGAAAATGATCTTTGTCTTTAATGAAAAATGCATGGAAATGATCAAATAAAATACTATAAAATTAAAAAAAAAATCAGGATCAAATAAAAAAAAAACATGGCTCTATATTCACCTTCTCTAAGAACTGATTCAACGTTAAGTTCTATATGATGTGCACGTGTATGGCATGTTCCCTGACTTTAAGTAATTTAAATACCATTTGGAAGATAAGAGTACTAGAATAGAACAATTACAAGACATTAAATGCTAAACAAAATATAGTAGGAGTTCAGAAAAGGAAGACATATGTGGGATAGTGTATTTACAGGAAGTGAGGATTTGACTTTAGTCTTGACATGATTCATTTACAATTTATGACCTAACTGAACTTAGAATGTTAGATATGGAAGGAAATTTAGAGATCATCTAACTCAAACTATTTTATATAGGTGAAGTAACTAAATACCACAGAAGCTAAAATTAGTGTTAGAGACAATATTAAAACAATAGCTCCTTTAACCAATATTACTTCTATTTCCGTATGATAAAGAAATTAAATATTGGAGAAAATTTATTTTTACAAAAATATTTAAAGCATTTTTGTAGTTGTAAAGAATTGGAAATTTAAGGGATAGTCAACAATTGGTGAATGGCTGAATAAGTTGTGGTATATGCTTGTTATGGAATACTGTTGTACCACAAGAAATGACAAACAAGATTATCACAAAAAACCTAGAATGTGATGCAAAATAAGGTGAACAGAACCAAAAATTTGTACATAGTAACAACTATAATGCATGTATGAATCAACTGTGAATGACAACTATTTTCAACAAGCTAAGGATTCAAGACAGTTCCAAGAGACTCAACACACACACACACACACACAAACACACAAACACACAAAGATATCCATAGAAGGAACAGACTGAGTCTTAATGCAATATAAAACATACTATTCTTAACTTTATTTTCTCCATGAATTTTTCTCTAATGTAAGCAATATGTCTTCTTTTACAACATGATAAACATGGAAATATGCATTGTATTATATGTGCAGGCTAGATCATATAACCTGCTTTCTATGGGAAGGGGGAAGGATGGGATGGAGAGAGAGAACATGGGTTGCAACATATCAGAAAATGAATATTAAGAAATTTTATGGATGTGTAATCTGGAAAAAAAAATTAAACCTGGCTCCTATATACCAGAGACTTTAACATCAAACCAAACTATTTTTTCTCCATGGCTTTCTTGTTCCTCTATACCTTTTTCCTCAAAAAAGCTCCTCTTCTGACTAATTCCTGGGAACCTGTTTAGAAATCCAGAGAATTATACCTGAAAGGTTCTTACATAACATCTAACAGAGGCCCTCATTTTATAAATGAAGAAACTCGGGTCCCAAGAGACTAAGGGAATTTTCAAGAGTTTTAAAATTTACAAGATGCAGAACTAGGACTATTCCTGGTCTTCTGACTTTATAAAAGTCCCTTTACCACAATGATTCTTCCAAATGACTTACAAATCTTTTTTAAACTTAAATTATGCCATAAAATGCAAATGGAATGGTGACAAATGAATATTTCTAATAATTGAGCATTTTTGAAATAATTACTAATATCTTTTTATATCATTATAAAGGTTTTAGATAAGTAATATTAAAGGAAAATTAGATATATTATGAAATTTCAACAACAAAAATAAATATTGTTTTTGTTATTTAAAAAGTAATTGTGATTTTTATCACCTATACTTTGAAGCAAGTATTCATTTTGAGCAATATAAGATTCATTATGTTAGATTTAAAATGGTTGAAGGCCTTAAACTGTAACAGTTAAAAGAGTGATGTTGTAAACTGTAGTGAGTTAAAATGGTAGGAGATATAATTGTGATAGATATAAGAGAGGGTGAGTAAATTTGACCGCAGAAAATATGTTTCACTACAGTGTCTTGGTTTTTAAACCAAATATAAGGTGGTTGCCAGGGAAATATTCCCAATTATTCAAATACCCAAGTCAACTGGGTTTTATGGAGATTTTAATTAATACAAATTTGGAATTAAAGAAAAGAGAGAAAGAGAGAAAAAGGAAATAAGTATGAAGGGCCTTAAGCCAACATGGCCTAGACCTGAGTCTTAAGAGAGAGAGATCAGTCAGTCAGTCTTTTAACACTCACCACAAGGTCTGTCTAAGCAAGGATTCTAGTGACACCAGGCCAGCTCCATCTCAGCTGACTTCACCAGAGAGAGTTCCAGCCAGAGTCCTCCTTAAAGAGCCTTCCAGCTAGAGACTGTTCCAAAGGGCCTCTCTCCAGAGCCTCCAGAGGGACAGAGTCCCCTCAGAGGAGCTCCAGTGAGACCTCCTTAGAGATTGTCCTCCAAGAGCTTCCCTTCTCCAGAGCCTCTCTCAAGAGATTCTTCCCAAGCGATCCTCATCAGAGATCCTCCAAAAGGATTTTTTTTTCTCAAGAGATTCTGCTTTTTCTTATATAGGGATTTTTCTCCTATGTCACCTCCCCTAAGTCCTTACATCTACCAATTACTGTAGACGTTTTCCAAAGGACTGCCCATCTGAATTCCTGCTAAGTCGATTAATCTCCTCAGTAAGTCTGAACCAGAAAAAATGCTGCTGTGTCGACTAATCTCCTCAGTAAGTCTGAACCAGTGAAAACACAGCTGAGTCAACTAATCTCATTAAGAGAAAACTTGCCCGACCCTTTTAGTTACCCACCATCTCATTGTATCAGTTCTAAAAAACAGGCATGGCTCAAAGAACTCCTTGCCTTATTATAAGCATGGGTCCAAGTACTTTCACTGTTTAGCAAGGAGTTTTCTCCCCTAAAGCAGTCTTAAGTATGGGTGGAGTAGAGGTCCTCCCACTTCTGATCCTGGCGAGTTCTCACATCAAAATAGGGAATGTTTCCCAGTAGGGAATTTGTTCCAATGGAGGATTCCTCAGTGTGGAAATTTTTAACATTCACAAGTCTGAGAAATTTCAAGATTTACAATTAGATGCAAAGAGAATGAAATAAATATTCTAAAAAAATACACACTGACTTCATACTAATGAATGTACCTCAATTGAGAACAAATGCAAGAAAATCAGTTTTAGTCTGTTTAGAGTTTTCAAAGACTCTCTGCTGAGAAACAATCCAGGATTTTCTGTTCTTGTAACACACAGTGAAGATATCACAATTAATGGCATAAGAAGATATACATTATACTTTTGGATTTACTTATCTTTTACCTCACTCTAGAACAAGGATATGCTGGTAAATATTTAAAAACTGGCTAAAAAACAAACACCCTTTTAAGTTTAATTTGTGTTATTAATATTTTATTCACTATTTAAGTTTACAACCAACCACCACCAACAACAACAAAAAAACAATCCCTAATGCTTTTTAATGGTTTGTAACTGATTTTTAAAAATCCTTACTTTTGGTCTTATAATCAATACTAAGTTTTGGTTCCAAGGCAGAAAAGGGGTAAGGGATAGAAATTGGAGCTAAATGACTTGCTCAAGATCACACAGATAAGAAGTGTGTAAGGCCATATTTGAACCCAACTTCCTGGCTCTCAATCCACTGAGTCACTTAACTTCTTCATGATAGGCTTTAAATATAAAAATCAATTCTTGAGCACTGGTAGGAGCCAACTTTAGCATACTTCTGCTCCATTTTGAGTAAATGCAGCTATCATGACAGGCACCATTCAAATCATAGTTCATCATACTTTGTGGAAGAGAGATTGTTTGTCCTTTCTCTTTCTTGAAAATAATGCTAAATAGTTCAGTGGAGCCAAGATGGTGGAGTGAACTGAAAGAGCTCCATGTCACCATGAGAATCCTCTCTAACCAAGATTAAGATATTGCAAGCTAACATTCAGATCTTAAAATCCTGCCTGGGAAAATAGTGGTACAAACCAACCCACATCACTTGAAATTTCAAACCTGTGGAGAACTCTGGAGTCCCAGATCAGGGCAATCTTTTTCAGATCAAAATGAGGTAAAAATCATCATTAACAAGGGTCTATGGAAAGACAAATTTAAAATCAATTGGAAACTAAATAATCTAATTCTTTAAAACTGGTGGTTCAAAAAAATCATAGAAACAATTATGGACTTCATTGAAGAGAATGACAATGAGGAGATAATATATCAGAATCTATGGGAGATAGCCAAAGCAGTACTCTGGGAAAATGTATATCTTTGAGTGCCTATATCAACAAAATAGAGAGGGAGATCAATGAATTGGGCTTGCAACTTAAAAATTAATTAACTTAATTAATTGAGGGAAAGAACTCATTTTAATTTATTTTTTGGGGGAGGAGGGCAAAGTTTAATTCTTAGCAACTTACCTTCTACCTACTTGACAATGTACCACATTCTATAGTATTCTAGAATTGAAATCATATACACTTGTGTTTAATCTTACTTACCTCTGACACAGAGGTAAATTACCTCTCTTTGAATCTGTTCAAAATAATAATATGCATACTACTTACATCACTTGAATGCTATCAAAGTTCAAATGCCAATGTAATTTAAGCATGGCATAAACATTAAGGATTGTTAATGAATGCTTATTTAATTCAGTTTAATAAATTCAATTTTGAGTTGAATAGGAAGGACAAACAGAAGATTAATCTAAAGTGTAGGTGCAAGTACTGTACATGAAAAATTAAGGGGCAATAAACTCACAGTTAATATTGTAAGTACATATGAATTTCCATACTTTTGAAAAAAACTGAAGAATTTCATAAGGAAAACTACATAAACACAAACACAAACAGAGGATTAAGGAATGAAGGGGAATTCATAGTTGTCCTTCCTAATTAAGAAAACCTAATAGTAACTAAGAGTAACTAAGTCCTAGTTACCTAGACACCTTCTTCTATGCTAGTGTCAAATTACTTCTCTTATGAAAATAAAGAAGAGTGATTTCTTTTATGTAACTGTTGAGAGTTAACAAGTTTTTCTTGTTTACAAAATAAATTTGTACCTAAGGATACTTGAATCTCCCCATCCCACATACTTTTACTGCCTAGGGAAACAAGGGGATTCCCACTGAAGTTATTGAGTATGGGGGATCAGAACATGCAATTGTGCAAACTGTAAAATGGAATATATATCCCTGGTGAAACAATACTATATGTGGTAGTTATCTATAGTTTAAATATAATTACAGATTTGGAAAGGAACTTGGAGCTCATTTATTTCAATCTCCCACCCAATTCAGGAATGTCCTCTAAAATATCTCAAATATATGGATGCATATCCTCTCCTCAAATATTTCCAGATACATGGAACTTATTATTGCACCCAAAGCCCATTCCACATATGTAAGTGCTTCTTTTCTTGAGTTCTTTGGATAGTTGTCACTGTTTGTAATAATTCTAAATTTCTATATTTTAAAGGTTCATCTTTTAAATATTCATATAATTTAACTGGTCAAGATTATTGTGCTATAATATATATGTATATATATTCATATATGTATATACCTGACAATAGAACCAGGAAAAACAATGTTTTAATCCCATCTTTGGCCTATATTGCCCTTGTGACACTAGACAAGTCTCTTTACTTTTCATTTCTTTATGAAATTGTTTAAAACTATCAGTTTCCAACCTACATTCATAGTTTCCTATATTATATCAATGAGGTATATGTATATACCTGTGTGTATATCTGCCTATATACACATACAAACAGATATAAAATGATAGACACATAGAAACTTGCCCATATGTGTGTATATACAATACATTTATACATACATGTACACACATGTTTATGAGCTCAAGTTGAAAGAAGGATACAGAGAGGAAGAACTATCTTTACAAGTTTAAAAAGAGTCCGTCCGAAATCCAGAGATGGATTTCCATTGGAAGACTGAATTGACAACAAGGGGTGGAAAAGAGGAGAGAACCTTCATTTTTCCTAGCTTCTCTGCTTTTATTTATTTCATAAATCTTCTTCCAAGATTGTCAGGTTCACCTATTAAAGTCCACAAGAAGTGTACTTAAAATTTATCCATTCGGTGATCAGCTGTTCTCTAATTTCACTAAAGGAGTGACAGGATATTTACTTTTCTGAATTAGTTTAATTCTATTATGGTGGATTCTTTGTTCTCTAGCCACTTATAATGTAGGGACTAAAAGGGAACAAGGATGATGGAGGGAGAGAGGGAAATAGAGAGGGCTGAGAAATCCTTCTTTCCCTCTCTTCCTTTTGGGAGAAGGTAACCAAGTCTTGTTTCCTTGACAGAGGGAGTATGTCTTCTCAGAGAATGGTTCTGGGAGATGGAGGACAAGAACTAGAGGGGAAAGCCCTGGCAAAATAAAACACTGTCCTTCCCTTGAGGTCCAATTTCTTATGGAGAGGCAAGATGAATTCCTCTACCTCTGGTTTCCTCAGGGACACCAACTGCCAGTTCCCTTCAGGATCCTGGGGCTACACCACTATGAAGAAGAAATGTTTGTTCCTTGGGTCTGGTAGTTTGGATCACTGGGTCTGGTAGTTTGGATCACTGGGATCCAGAGGTTAACCCCCTTTTTGGGGAGAGGTATGACCTCCCCAAATCTTCAGTCCCCTTTCCTACTATTAGTAACTAGCCCAGACCTAGATGTAAGGTAACAGATGAATTTATTTGGGTTCAAACAGGGATGGAGTGGTAAAGGGTATCAAATGGGTAGGTGGGTGAACAGGAAGCCCTAAAACTTATCCCCTCTGACAAGTTAGTCCACCAAAGTCTTGGGGTTCAAGACTTTTGGCCGTGATCCTTCATTTTGCCAGCTGCCAGTTGGCAAACTAACTAGCTTTGAATACAGGAGTCCAGGAACAGGTTAGGGAGAGAGATGGAGAAAGAAATCTTTGGAAAGGGGTGTCAGTGGACTGCTTCCTTTCAAAGTCCCAGTCCACAATATCCACAGATGGCTCTAACTATCTTCTCTCTGGCTTCCAGCTGGAAGAAGTGAGAAAAGTGGCCAGCTGGACTTCTCCAAACTTCTGAATCTTTGACTGGAATCTTGAGTTTTTTCCTTCTTGTACTTCCTCCACACTCTCCAGCTAGTCTCTGTCAGAGACTGTTCTCTGCTCACAGTGGACCCTCTCTTTTCCTGTCTTACACATACCATTGCTGGGTCTGCACCCCAAAGAGATAATAAGGAAAAATACTTGTACAAAAATATTTATAGCCGTATTCTTTGTGGTGGCAAAAATTGGAACATGAGGGGGGTGTCCATTGACTGGGCAATGGCTGAACCGATTGCGGTATCTGTTGGTGATGGTATACTGTTGAAGTAAAAGGAATAACGAACTGGAGGAATTTCATATGAAATGGAATGACTTTCAGGAATTGATGCAGAACAAAAGGAGCAGAACCAGGAGAATATAAAGAGACTAATGTACTGTAGCATGATCAAATGCAATAGACTTCTCTACTAGCAGCAATGCAACGATCCAGAACAGTTCTGAGGGATTTATGAGAAAGGACACTCCCCAGGTCCAGAGAAAAAATGGTGGGGATAGAAACACAGAAGTAAAACATTTCCTTCATCACATGGTTTGATGGGGATATGATTGGGGATATCAAATTTAAATGATCACTCTAATGCAAATATTAATAATATGGAAATGATACATGTAAAATCCTGATAAATTGCCTTTCTTTCCCTTTCAAGTTCACTGACTCTTAATTCTCTTATCAAGAAAGAGTTTTACAAAAAGTACAATTTCAGTTGGCATTGCACAATGGGGACCACCTTCTGCGGTCACATGAAGCCTGAGAGTAAGCCTTTCATCTACATCTACCAAGGCCAGGTTGTCATTTGTTTATTGAGGTCTGATTAGAGCACAGATTATATTCTCTCCACAATAAATTTCTAAATAATAAAGACTACAGCATAAATTTCAAATACTAGAAATCAAGGTCTTTAGCCTTGAAATAGAAACACTAGCCTTTATTGTATTGTTGCTTTTGTTCAGAGTTAAAAACCAATGTATTGTAAAACATTTAGTAAAACAATTTAAAATTTGTATTAATTTTAAATTCCATACTCCATTCTTCTTTACATAAAAAACAAGTTGCTCTTTTATAAAAGGAATCTATTGAAGATATGTGTTAAATAAAAAGAACAAAGAAAAATAGGTTGCAGACCTTAAAGCCAGGTAATGAATCCCTGCTCTAGGCAATTATATTTGGTCTAAAGGCTCACTGTTATCTTTCTTTTTGACATGATCTAGCATTCCCTAAGGTAATGATATTATCCCAGGATGGGGATGGGGAGGAGGGAGTGGAGAGTGATCGTGGAATTGAGATAGGATGCTGGAGGGGAAACCCAACACATTCCAATTTAATACTGACTGGTAGTGGAAAGAGCACTGGGATTTGGAGTCAGAAGCTTTTTTTTTGGAAGTCAGCTCTGCTGCCTACAACCTTGGGCAAGTGTTAACATATGGTGTGCACTCTAATTTTACATATATCTGTATATACTTCAGTGCATGAAATCAAACTTTATTAAGCAAAGCCTGTAAACAATATTCTCACCAGCCTGCCTCTTAGAGATATCAATAAGCTTCTTTCATACCAGACTCACAGAAACTTTCCACTTTGCCCACCCCAAGACCTTGTGTCTTCCTCTGAGGTGGTCATCTGGAAAATCTCCATCAGTCAGCACTGCCCCCATGTGAAAACTGACTGCTTGAATCTCAAATGTTGGGAACACAAAGTCAGTCCTAATTCTACCCTAGGAACAGGCTTTTAGTTGGCATTTTGGGTTGGTTTTTTACTTTTAATTGTGGGTGCTCCTACACTGGTTACCACAGAGTTTGATTGTTGAATTTGTTTAGAATACTTTTTTCCCTGGTGGCCCATCTTGTCATGTGATCCATATTTTTTTTTTTACATATTTAGATGGACTTACAGGTGTTATTCTGTAAGAAATGCTCATATGTAAAATGAATTTATCATTTGTTTAGGAGTAAGCATATATCATTTCTAGAATACACCATGCTGACATTTATATTATTCATGAAAAACAACTTAGAGCAATTCAATCACAAAATAGACAAAGTCAAAATGGAGTGAGGTATGCTAAGTTGACAAGCTATCTTCTTAAGGTAATAAAATGATTTAACTACACTATCAGTTATGCTAAATTGAAATGTGTATTTTTACTAACTTGAACTTATTCTCTCTACAAAAATATACTAAATTAATAAACTTATTCTCAATACAGTAAGTCACTTGACTTTCAGGGGACAACTTTTATTTGTCTGTAAAATGATCAGGTTATGATATTTGATCTCTGGATCTCTTACTGCTCCAAATCTACAATTGTATGGATCTATTCAAACATTTCCAGAGATTTTGGAGCAAAGAGACTTTAAAGGGAGAGATTGGTGTTGATAGGATGGTGCCAGCATCTTTACTGCTAATGTGGTATTGCATCCTTACAATTATGGCTCAGTTACCAAGGGAACAAATTCTACTCCATCACCTTGCTTGAATAGAGTAAATCCTGAGCTTCTTAGTTCAGTGTTCATTACCATCACCAGGATGAGCTAAACAATACAGGCCCAGATATACAAAGAGGAGAAATTGAGTCACAACATAGTTTATTTCACTGAGCGTCACAGTATGAATTCATGGTACCTCTGTAATTAATGCTGTTAGAATTTTTTGCACCCAAGAGATGAAACTAAATGATACTTTTAAATATAATTTCTGGCAGCCATTTCATTTTGAAGCAAAGATATTTCTATTCTAGTGGTAAAGAACACAGTCTTTAAGGGGGAAAATAATCCAACTAATTCTCCAAGGAACTTTCCTTTCTTTGATGAATTCTACAGATTTATGTGCAAGGCTAAATTTTCTTTGAAAAGGGCAGATTCCTTTGTTTTAGTGTTTGTACATAGTGGATTCCTATGTTACATGATTTCTACCTTTTTACTCATTAAGTAGATTCCACTTTTAGATAAATTTTGCAATTAAATTATGTATTGAGTCACTTATCAATCCTATAAAATTGATTCATTCTGTCAAAAACTTTAAAGCATATTTGACATATGCATTTTCTTTTTAATACTGAGGATGAAAAGGAAACTGTTTTGAGAAGGGTTCTTGTGTTATTAATGTATATATACATTAAGATACAGTCTCTGGTTTACACCCTTGTGAAGGAGTACTGTGAATAGGTAGAAGATAAGACATCAGCTACTAGAGAGAATCAGGTAAATATAAAAAGTAGGGAGGCAATGGAAGATAGAAACTTGTGCTGTGAGAAATGTTCTAGATTTATTTTTTGAGGGTTACATATTTAGATGGACATAAAGGTGTTACTCTGTAAGAAATACTCATATGTAAGTCTAGTTTAATAATATTGAGTCAGAAATTAAGCAGTGTGCATATGTGTGTGAAATATGTCCTGTAGTTTTATAGTATGTTAAAATTTTATTTGGTAAGATTGGTTCTCAGAAAAACTAACATGTCTCCAAGATGTTAATACTTTGGCCTTGATGATCAAATAATCTCATATGTCTCTCAGCAATTGTGAAGTTTGTCAAAATGTGGAGTCATGAAAAATCAGTGAATGTTTAGAGTTACTTTGCTGCTTTCCCATTTCCTTACTGCCTGCCAGATCTGGCATTATCAAAGTATCATTTAGCCTATTTATTATTAGGTAGAATTGAAGACCTTAGAGTTGGAAAGGACTTGCAATACAGTTTAACATTTTCATTTTATGAACAAGAAAATGGAAGACAAAAATGTTTAGGTGATTTTCACAGGGACAATAGTAGAAATGGAAGAACTCAGATCTCCTGGCTCTAATTCCAGGAGATTCTAATTTTTCCATTACACCACACTGACTCTCAGAAAGAGAAAGTAAGCAAAAAAATCTCAACAACAAGGCACACACTCAGTTTTGCTAGAGGGCATGAAGTAAAAAAAAAAAAATCAGAGTTCTCCTTTAGAGGGAGAAGAAATTGCTTTCTTATTTTGCATCCATTAGTTTTTGTAGCACAAAAATTACTGAGTTCATACCAAACTTTAGAGTTCAAATATAAACCAATATTGTCATCATAAACTGATGTAAACCTTTCAAACTCAAACTAAAGCATTGAAAGCATGTTCTAACTGTGCCAGTGAATATCTATTCTTCTATCATCACTAGAGTAGAAAGAAGGATTTATCATTGTTTACTTAGTCTTAAGTATCTCAAACTGTCTCTGTCGAGGGACAAAGGCAGTTTTGATAGTCAATAATACTAACTGACCTGAAGCACACCTCTGAGCATCTCTTCAATTGCACTCTTCTGGACTCCTTCAATGTCACCTTTATCTTCATTAAGATGAAATCACCAGCTCCCCTTCGAGCAGCTGTGGTAATGCAGTTTGGTAATGCACTTTGTCTCTGTTTAAAAGGAACTGGTGATTTTGTCCTTTAACAATGTCCTTTGTGTTTTATGCCTGTTTAAATGGAGCTCTCTAAAAGCCATGTTCTGTTTTGGAGTGATTGTTGGGGAAATATTTAGAGCCATTTTCATCTCACACTTGAAATCATTCTAAATTTTGCTTGCAGACCTAAAAATCATCACATGATCAGAAATACTCAAAGTTCTCTGGGCTATATTACTTTTCTTCTATTGATATAAATAATACTGCCAAAGCTTTTAGGGAAAACAGAGATATATGTGTATATAAGCATATAGAATTAAGGCCTGGTGGAAAAGAGATTCAAATGCCAAGTTTTCTTCATCCTGTTTTTATGTATTTTAGACATATTGATATATTTTCTTCTATCTTCTAATTTGATTTTTTTAAGCCAATTTAACTGTTCAGTTCACACACTTTCTCCCCTTCATATTCATATTATTCACATAAGAGAAGGGTGTCCTGCATATCTTTCACCAGTGACAGAGTCCATTTGTCAACCATTGGGAATGGTCTTTGAGGAGTTTGTGTGGAGTCATTTGGGACCTGGTCTTTTGGAAGCTAAGATTGAGCTCCCCAAGTTGCCCTTATGGAAAAACTTAGACTACCTCCCTACCTTAGAACCTGGTTTTGACCTCAGACATCTGGGTATGATTCTAACGCCGGACTTTCTCTTTCTTTTCAGTGTTTTGGACCACGAAGGTATCTGAAACTGAAAGTCCGTGGGCAGTTTGTATCCCCCTTGCATACAATGTAAGGGACTCTATTGGTCCAGTAGGGCAAAATAAATCTAGTGTCTCATAAAGCCTGAACCTTGGGCTCAGAATTCTCATTGGACATCAACTTTGGAAAATGTACTTTGTTACAAGGTCCAGTCGCTAGTTCCGGGTGGAAAGTGGGGATTATGGTAGGAGTGGCCAAAATACCGTCTGGATCCTGTCTTCCCCCGATGCCTCTGAGCAGTCTTGACTTGACCGTTTTAGTATGTAGCTATATTTATATATACTATATACGTAGAGACTTAGTGTCATGCTGGGAAAAGCTTCCTGAAAGTGCCTCAATAATGAGTTTTAGTCCTCAGCAAATAGCAGGAGGCAACTAGGTGGCTCAGCGATGCTGGCCTTGCAGTTAGTAGGACATGAGTCGGAATCCGGTACCACACACTTACTAGCTGGGTGTTCCGGGGCAACTAACTCTTTTTTACCTCAGCTTCTTCATCTCTAAAATGAGCTGGAGAAGGAGATGACAAACCATTCCAGTATCTTTGCCAAGAAAATCCAAATGGGGTTAGTTACAAAGAGCGGGTCACTACTAACTGACAAAACAATCATGAATGCCTGGTAATGGAATTCTTGTGGCCATTACTCACTGGCATGTACTCTAGGGCTCATTTCAGCAAGACTCTCTCCATAGGTCTCCAGCAGATGGCATCACTCCTTTTTCTGTCATTTTGTCTGTGTTACAGCCTTGATGGTATTCTGTGGTAGGAGGTGTGGAGACCCAAGTTCAAATCCACTTTACGCTAATTTCTAGCTGTGGGATTTTAGGCAAGTCACTTATTCTTTCTCTGCCTCTGTTTTCTCATTTATATCTAAAAATATCTATAAAATAACGCCCATATGAAATAATAATAGAAAAGAGTAGCATATTTCCTAGCATATTTTACTATATAAATGTTAAATATTGTGATCATTATTATTGTTTTGACCTACCATTTATTTTTATTTTTATATATAACACAATATAATATATAACAATAATATAATGCATATGATTTATTAGAAATAAGGACTAAATTACAATAAATATGCTTATCTAAGAGAAACAAATTTTCACATTAGCTATGTCCAAAATTCTATGACATCTCCCACCCCCATCTTTTCTCCCTCCCCAAGAAGGCATGTAATATATTATTTGCACATATATTATCATATAATACATATTTCCATGTTCATCATGTTGTGAAACAAGACACATATTGCTTATACTATTAAGTGTAGAATGATATTTCAATCTGCATTCAGACTGTTCCTTCATTAGGTGGGGATAACCTTTTTTGTCATAAATCCCTTTGAATGGTCTTGGATTCTTACATTGCTGATAATAAAATTGAGTCATTCACAGTTGATCAATGTACATTATTGTTATTGTGTATAGTGTTCTCCTGGCTTTACTCATTTCACTTTATATCATTTCATGTAAATCTTTCAAGGATTTTTTATGTTCATTTTATTTGTCATTTCTTATGGCACAGTGGTATTCCATTAAAATCATATACAACAATTTCTGCTACCATTCTTCAATTAATGGGCACTACCTCAATTTTTTGACCCCACAAAAAGAAATGCTATAAATAATTTAGGACACATAGTTTCTTTTCCATTTTTCTTTATCACCTTAGGAAATATACCTAATAGTGGTATTAATTGGTCAAAAGGTACACAAAGTTTTATTATTCTTTGAGAATAATTCTGCATTTTTCTCCAAAATGGCTTGATTAGTTCAGAGTTCCACCAACAATGTATTGGTGTCCCTATTTCTTACATTCCCTCCAATATTTCTAATTTGCCCTTTTATCATTTAACCACTATGTGGTGTGAAATGATACCTTAGAGTTATATTGATTTGCATTTCTCTAATCAATAATTATTTTGAGCATCTTTTCATATGATTATATATACTTTGATTTCATTATCCAAAAGATGTTTGTTAATATCTTTTGATCATTTATCAATTGGGAAATAGTTCATTTTCTTATATATTTGACAAAGTTCTCCACATTTTTTAGATATAAATTCTCTATCTGAGGAACCATCTATAAAATTATTTCCCAACTAATTTTCTTCTAATTTTGGCTACATTACTTTTATTTTTATACATTCTTTTCAATTTTAAAATATTCAAAATTATCTATTTTACATTTCACAATGCTTTTTATCCCATCTATTCATAATGTTTTCTTCTATACACCAATCTAATAGGTAATACATTTATACTATTTTCATTTCTATATAGGACATATATCTATTTTGATTTTATCTTGGTAGGTAGGGTAAGATTTTGGTCTATATGTAGTTTCTGCCAAACTGTTTTCCAGTTTTCCCAATAATTTTACAGAATGGTGAATTCTTATTCCAAATATTTGGAACTTTATCTTAGTCAAATGTAATATTACTGTCATCTTTAAGACTATTTGTTTCATGTTTACTCTGTTCTACTTATCTATTCTTCTCCTTTTCCTTTTCCTTGTTGTTGTTCTTATTGTTGTTATTCTTCTTGTTGTTGTTCTCCTTGTTTTTCTTGTGCCTCTTCTTCTTCTTTCTTCTTCTTCTTCCTCATTATTATTGTGCCTAAGATTCACATCTGTCATTCTTTTTCTCTGGGAGGAGTCAGATTTCTGTCTCCATTTCTGTCATGTTAAAACACATTACACATCACTCCACATTAGTATGCACCTACTCATAGGGCTCCCTTTTAATAATATGACTTCCTGTGGCCTTTAGCCTCACAAGAGAATTATCTTATTCTCCTTCCCAATTTCTGCCTTCCCTGTTAAAATAGAGTTGCACGATCATAATATACATCAAATAAACAGTTCCCAGTTTCAAAGAGTATATAAATTTTAATAAGTATATGTAGGAACATAAAAGATGCACACAAATTATATTTGATAGAAAAGCATCATTACTTGCTGGGTTACCAAAAAAAGTGGCATTTGAGATGAGTTCTGGACAGAATTTATCAATAAAATGTGTTTTTTTAAAAAAATAACTTGACTAATGAATACTGTATAAAATTGTTATTCTTATTTTAATTATTTTCCTCTTAAATTATAATATATAGTGATCTAAAATTAATGAAAAACAAATTAATATTTTGCATCAAGTTATTTCTTAATTTTGTGATCATTTTTAAACTTAAGAAAAAATAAATTTTAAAATTTCACATTCTCCAAAAAAAATCTATTGGAAAATGAATCAAAGTTTCTGTTTATTTTCATGTATCATTTTCAACTAAATACTTGAAAAAAACTTAAAAGGGAGATAATCAGGTGTTAGGTTAATGACTGGGAGTTTCTGATACAAATGAAATCACAGGTAAAAGTTCAAAAAATAAGACAAACCAACTTAATTTATTAAAGCCTACAAAAATCTTTATGAATATTATTTCATTTTCTATTAATAAGAAATGGTCATGGTACGTATTCTATGTATTATTATTACCATTTTACAGAAGAGTGAATTGGAATTTAGGACATTTAAATTACTTACCCAGGGTCACAAAACTGAGAAAATCTTGAGCCAGGAATTAAAATCAAAGCTCTTCTGGATCCAACTTCAGTTGTCATTCTAACACCTCAGAAAGTCAATCTCTTATCTAGAATGTTAAAATAAAAAGATAAGAAGCGAATTTATTTATTAATATAATTTATGTTCACTTATGTTGAAGTCTATGTGTTACAACAAAAACAAGAATTCATTTTCATGGATCACTTCATTTGATCCTCATCATCTCAATGATACAGGTTTCATATGCACAAATGTTTCTGGTTTATAGGTTAGAAAATTGAGGTTCTGACTGGTTAAAGGATTTCTGCAAGTCCACATCCAACTCAATTAAAACCAACAAGTACCAATTCTATGCCTTTAGAATGCAACAATAGCCTTTTTTTTTTTTGAAGTAGAAATTGAGTGACATGGACCTTCAATCAATCAACAAGTATTTAAGAACAGCTGTAAAGGAACACATATAAAGAAAGATACAATCCCTTCTTAGAAGGGTTTTGCATTCCAACAATCCATGGTAAGGGATGAGAAGGACTCATGGAGAGTCATTGAAGTCTTTGCCTTGAATTGCTCTTCTTGAAATAGTATAGTCTCCTTAGTAAAATTGGAAATTTTAGTAAATGTTTTAAATTAACATGTAATGCACAATTATTTTTTCCTTTTTCTTCTTTTACAGGTGAAAGTAAGCTATGTGATAAAACCCATGATGACTAGCCCAGTGTACCTACACATAGAGTTGGGCAGAGAGTTCATTCTGGAGTAATCTTCTAACACATCATTAAGATAAAAAAGCTTCCTCACTATTTGACTAGACAACCCAAATTTGTCTGTCCTTAATCTGGTATTCTCTTATCTTATTGAAGTACGCAGTAGTGATCTATGCCTGTTCTTCTGCTTAAGCCTAAGAAATATGACCAAGGAGGTAACACTGAGCAAATGATTCCTCTCTGGAGAAATTTAATACTGCCCACACATACTATCAGGGTTTGACTGGAGTAATATTAAGTTAGTTTTCTTTTTTGTGAACAGAGAGAGAAATTAGGAAAGACTCATGCTGCTATCTCAGTATATCTTCCTTTTTCTTTTAACTAATAAAGGTATATGTGTTACAATGAAACCCATGCCTCCTGAATTCATAATCTTCTGGTTTTATTGGTAAAGTCAACATTGGAATGTAATTCTAGTGTCCTTTTTATAAGATTTTCAGGCACTCAAGGTTTTGGCTCATTTTTTATAAGCACCCTCAAATTTTTCTCTTAGAAATATACTGTATTTCCAGTGGGAGATATAACAAATGCATTTTATACATCTGCCTAAATTTGGAATTTTTTCTCCCATATTATGAGCAACTCTACTAGTTGGATGCATATTTATATTGTTATAAAATTCTTTTCAAATGAGGTATTGATTCCAAAGCCTGAAACACAATCTTTTTACAAAAACATATTAAAACTTCATTTAAGTCAGAGGACCTTAAGAAAAATGGTCATTAACTGTATTGTGGTGTTTTAAACTTCCTACCTTAAATTATTGTTAGTTACTGGGAAACAGCTGTTGCATTTCAATGTAGAATTGGCTATATTTCAACAATGGATGATGTGATGCATACATCATGGCAGTGCAGGGTGGCCCTTTGGAAAAAAGAAATCCTACAAAAGCAATCTCACCTCAAATGAGGTTGCTTGTAAGAAGGCTATTGCAGTCAATTTTCAATTATTCTGGAGTAGATCATCCATTGTGATATGGAATTTCATTGGTATAGACATAAGTCCTTAACAGCCAATATTGAAGCTCAGATAGGAGCTCTTGTCAAAATTGGACAGAAAGTGGAAGAATAGCACCGTATGTGTGTGTATGTATACATATATGCTACTATTGCACACCTGCCTTAAAAAATCAATGATTTCCTATTATCTGATATTTAAAATCAAATAATTTCTGCTCCTTGTCACAAATTAGACAAGCATATCTATGGGTGTTGGTGTTAGTAAAAAAATAATATATGTTCTATGTACAGAAAATGCTGTGTTTCAGTTTGTTGGTATCACATAGGTGACTAAAGCACTTGGGATCTATTAGGATAGGAAAACACTTTAAAATACAAGGTATTCCAATTTTACAACATATAACTTCTAAAACATACACGTTGCCTTCTGTCTAGCCTCAAAAATGTATTTATAGCTGAAGTCAAAGTTACCAACTTAATCCTTAAAATGACATTATGAGACCAGGTATAAATTATTCTCTCCTCTTGTACAAAAATTGCACCACCGTCTTTTGAAATGGAAAATCCTAAATCTTTTTGGATGAATTCAAATGTATCCTCTTTCTAATCTGAGATTGAAACATTTTCACTTTGTTCTGTAAAACTACAAGTTAATGATAAATGAGGAGAGCCTACAGTTACATTTACTCTTATCTCTTTTGAAGCAGAAAAATCTGGCAGCATCTTATCTGGACTTTAACAAGTGGAGATAAACCTTGATAGAAAAATGTCTCTGGGCTGCCATAGCTTTTAGTAACAGTAAACTATTTAAACTAAAAGCAGCTGTTGGATTAAAAAAGTCAATCTGAAAGTAAGATTTTCTTTAAAGACAGACACACTATTCAATGTGGGTTTCATTCAACTGAGAAAGCAACAATAAAAGAGAACTATAAACTATATGTTACACATGTAAAGCTATTTACATTAATTTCTTTTGGCTGGGGAACATAAAGGCTGAAATAATGACCAGTTCAAGTAATTGGATGTGATTAAGGACAATATTACAATGGTACACAACTAAGCTCATCATTATTATCATTCTTTTTTTTTAGTTTTGTGACAACTCAAGATAAAGTGATCTGACTTCTCAGTTTCCTCAGAGGAAACCTATTTTTCACCTTCTCATCTCAGCTGCTTGGAGGCTCTCAAAGAACACCTAGAAAGGGTCTTGGCTCCCAAGGCAGCAAAGTTTAGGAAGTCTTCCTCCTCACAGAAAAGCATGAAAGGAAGAAAAAAAATATTAAAGTCTATAGGATGTTGGAAAAATAGGAGGAGGAAACCTTAGAGGAGAGACAGCCAGCAAACAGGTGTTCACTAAATATAAATATAAATATAATTGGACACTTTAAGATTTTTACCACTTTTCAATCTTAGCTAACATCCACATTTACAAAGTAAAACAGCTTCTGAGTATTCCTCACCTTACTTCACAATGATTTTAAAATCCTGTTCTCTTTTTTCCCAGTGCATGAACTTGTGTGCAACTCTTAGATTGCATCAAAACTCACATGTATTTTCACTGAGTTATGGCACAATCCATAAAATGGTAGAATGGAAAGAAACTGAATTTGGAGTCATATCACATTCATTACTTGTTAGCTCTATGGAATTGGGGGAAGTTATTTCATCTGTCTAGGACTCAATTTCCTCATTTGTAATATGGGACAGTTGGATAGTTGATCTCTAAGGTATTTTCCAGCTCTAAAACCAATGGTTTGATATGGTCTGTCTTATTTGTAACTTCCTGGAAAAGCAGAGATCACCAAAAAAAAAAAAAAAGGATTTTGGTGATTTACATATAGCTGTAGACAGCGGGAAGGATCACAAAAACAGCCTGATTTGGTCAGTTTTCTAAGAGACAGAAATGTTCATGAATCTTGCCCCTAGATTAAGTTAGTTAAGCTCTTGTCTCTGAGGATGCTCTGTCTTCACATTCAAGGAACAAGATTTGGGGCAGAAAGAGATACTCTATCTGATAGATTGACTCCTGGCCTCTTCTTATTAATAAATTCTGACAAAATTTATGTATTTATGAGGAGAATAAAGTTAGCTAGTTGGACAAAATTCAGAAAATCCTATTTATAGTTTAATATTAATAAGCAATGGGAAGTACTATATAGGCAGAATTTATAATAATTATATTTTTGCTCTCAATGAAAACTGCAAAATAATTCTATGGTATTGAGGCAAGAGGGATTGTTTGAGACTTTGCAGAACAACAGTATAATTGGTATTCTGGGTTTCTCAGGTGGAGGCCTAAAAATGATATTTTTTGGCTTCTTCCTAGGAAGGCAGCCTGGTAATTGATGAAATAATTCTGGATCTAGAATCAGATAACCTGGTTTCAAATCTGCCCCCAAGCTTACTCCTTGGGTGGCACTGAGAATGTTGCCTAAGTCTCTAAGGTGCAATTTCCTCATCTGTAAAATGAGTGGGTTGAAATAGAGAGCCTCCAAGGTTTCTTCCAATTCTGAATCTATGACCATATGATCCCAAGTGTTGCCTCCAATATGAAACACAAATTTCTCAATGTGGCATCAAATTTCCTCCATAATCAGGCCTCAGTCTCCATTCTGAATTGTATTTCATATTACTCCATTTGGGGCACTCTATGGTCAAGTCAAATGCATCTACTGTTATCTGAATTGTGCATATCTCCCATCTCCCTACCTTTGCAGAAGCTACCCACTGAAGGTTGTTTGAATTCCTAGTTTCCTTCAAGTTTCAGCCTAGGTGGTCCTTCTAGAAGGAAACCATTATTGATACTCCCATTTATTAGTATTCCCTAATTTCTGAAATTATTTGGTATTTAAATTAAAATAAACAAAGCTTTTAAGTACCTAAGATAGGTCTATGCAAAGGCATTGGTGATCCAAGAACAGGAATGAAACAGTTTTGCCCTCAATGGACAAACTTGGTAACTGGTAGGACATGGGAGTGAAAGAGAAGAATGAAGGATGGCTACAGAATACAGATAAGTATAACTATACAGATAGTGATAATTTTGATATAAGTAAGACGTTTTGGGATAAAGGTGAGGTTTTGTTTTGGACACGAGTTTAGGACAAGCATGGGGCATTTAGATGAAGGTGAGTATCAGAGAGTGGAGATGTATGACTGGAGCTCAAAAGAGAGTTCAGGGCTCTGCTCATGCAGATTTGGGAGCTGTTGATAAGAAATGATAACTGAATCCTTGGGACATGATGAGATCACTCAGAGGTATAGAGAGAAGAAAAAAAGGGTTGAAGATTAAGTTCTAGTATACAGCTGCAACAAAGGGGAGTGGGAGAACTAGAATGTAAGCTCCTTGCGAATAGATTGGTTTCATTCTTTGTACTTGCATTCTCAGTTTCTGGAATATAGCTGGTGCTTAATAACTGCATTCTGAATGATTGACTTACTGGTCAAATAGGTAGAAAGAGAACAAGAAGAGAAGAGTGACAGGAAAACTCAAAGAAGAAAAATACTCAAAATGGCAGAAACTGTATGGAACTTTGTTTCCCAGAATCTACCCTAGTGCCTAGTTCATAAAAGGTACTTGATCAATATTTAATGAATTGAATTTTTTATAAAAATGAAAATAATAAAAACATATGGGAGTCTCAGATAAATGGCTTCAAACCCTGGGAGATATTTGGATCTGTGTTTTAGGGAATCAGTGTTCACAGTCCTTTCAAATTCTGAGGAACTTTCCAAAAAATTGATTTCAAAATGCCTGTAATCTGTTTGAATTTTTCCAATATTGGCTCACTGACAATTCTTCTTTTAGCTTCAATTAACTTCAAAGCTTATTTTTTGAACAAAACATTTGTTTTTTCTATTGATTTTGAGTTCTTCAGTTTTATGCTTTGTTTATGAAGCAATGAGTATGGACTTTCAGGAATTTATTTTGGAACCCTGAAAGAACATCAACTCATCTGCCAATTCCTTGGATGTGATAGGTCCTATTAATATTCAAAAGCTGCCAATTTTCTTTATCTTTGCTCTTTATGAGAGACGGCTGGCTGGCAGGGGGGTTTGTCTTCTTTCATCGAGTTTGGTTGTATGAGGTGTCATTATAAAATAATGAGTCTGATTTTCCACTGTGGGTTGTGGAATGTCTCATTATTATATAGTCAAAACTCATCTACATGGAACATTAAAAAAAGGTTGGGGGTGAGATTTTCCACATTTTTGCTACTTTTGAATTCTTATAGATTTCTTTTGGCACCATGATATGTTTTATAGTATTGAATCCTGTTTTAGAAAAATATGTTTTATTGATGCATTTTTATATCAGTGTCTCTTGACAATGGCCCAATCCCTACCTCCATCCTCTCTTGTGACAAAGAAGCATAACTAAGCAAAACAAACCAACATGTTGATTCTCTCTTACAATGTAGTCTCATTCTACACGTACATTCTGTCAAGAGGGGGAGGTATGTTGCACTATCTGTAAAGTTAAGATTGGCCACTGCATTCCTCACTGTTCTGATAACTTTCTTTTAAAAATGTTTTAAGTGAATTCCTGCATTAATTTTTAATATTCATTTTTTAAAATGCTGAGTTCCAAATTCTCTCCTTCCTTCTAGTCTCCTTCCCATCCATTGAGAAGACAAACAATATGTTTCTGATGTCTTTCTCTCTCTTTAAAAAACAACAAAACTTACCTTCTGTATTCTGTGTATTGGTTCCCAGGTAGAAGAGTTGTAAGAAGTAGGCAATGGGGACTAAGTTACTTGCCCAGGGTCACACAACTAGGAAATGTCTGAGGCTAGTTTTGTCTTTATCCAGTTAAATAGATAAAACATTTCTCCACTTGCTTCTAAATGGAGACCTAATGCATTGTAGAGGAAAGAATATTCTATGGGTATTATATGCCCTGGTTCCATATCCTGGTCCCGAGAAATCTTAGTTGTGTGTCCACATCCAAATCATAATCTATCTGTACCTGTTTCCTCATTTCTAAATTGTGAAAGAAAAATGTTGTATTCCTAAATCTCTGGGCTGGGCAGCCATGATTTTGGTCAAACATGCCCCCATTCTCCATTCCCTTTGCATAGCGCAGAGAGGCAGCACTGTCTAGCATATAGAGTATGAACTTGAAAGCAATCATATTTGGAATCAAATGCTATTTCAGACACTAGAAGTGATGAAGTCATTGAACCACTCTTGACCTCAATTCTGCAATATGAGGATGGGTTTTATAGCCTCTTTTGCCCCTTTATTGATATATTATATTTTGGAGGTCTGCTTTTGGAGATCTGCTATTGTTAATTGACTCTTGGTTCTGGGTCAAACAAGTACTTTTCTAATTGATCATTTAGACACAAATTCTGGTTCTGACCTCAATGTTGTTTTGGAAGCCTTTCCCCCTTCCTCTAACCTACTGACCTATTAGCTCATTCTATACTTGAGTCACAAATCTATAAACTACTTGTACTAATTTCTCTGGCATCCAAATCACATCAGATTTTCCAAGTATCTCTTTGTATCTCCTGCTCCTCATTTTCTCAGTCCTTTTTTCCTTTTTATTCACAGCCCTCTACCTTTATCCTTTTATCTCATTTCTTACTCATCTTTCACACCTGTTGCTCAGTTGTAGCAGCAGGAGAGGTCTGTTTAACTTTTGTTCTCTCTCTACATTCATTCTGTCTCTGGGCTAACATCCTGAACATCATAAATATCCCTATTTGCATTTATAAAAGTTCTTTTCTACATGAAAAAGACAGTGCTACTCATAATGAATACTAAGGCCAGGAAGGGGATTATTCTTCACTGTAGGGAACCTGACTGTTGTCTAGAGAAGCTGATGGTGTCAGGCATACAGACAGTTGAGTCCCTAATGAGGAACACTAAGAAATCTGGATTCTCAAAATGGAAATTATGTATTCAACAACCAAAGCCAGAGTACTAGCTGAATGGTAAGGAGGAACTTCTTATTCATCTCTTTCTTTCTGTTGATGTCCACTCCTCCTTCTTCTTCTCTACCTAAATTAATTTACTTACTTGATGTCATATTAATTGCTCTAACACAGGATTAATCTAGAGAATTAGAAGAAAGCCCCAAATAATATGAATACTCAAAACGTCAAGAATCACAAGAGAGATAATGAAAAAAAGTAGGAGAAAAGGAATCCTAGCAGGGTCAGATCTCAAACTATACTACAGAGTACAACTCTCAAAACAATTTTTCAAATTGAAAGACTCCTAACTATAGAGAGGATCATAGTCAATTAAAGGAATAATTTAAACTACATTGTAAAAAATTGACAAACTCTAAGATGAAAAGGGAAATAACTTGAAAAAATCTTTGCAGCAAGTTTTAATAATAAAAGTCCAATTTCCAAGACTTATATGGAATTGAATCAAATGAATAAGATTATTTCCCAGTTGATAAATGATCTAAGGATACAAACTGTTCTGAAAAAAACCAAGAGTATCTATAGTCTTAAAAGTAAAAGGGCTCTACACCATTACTAATTAGATAAATTTATATTAAAGCAAATCTGTGATTCTACCTCACACTAACCTTACTAATGAAGATAAAAAAATGGAAAATGATCATTATTGGATCGATTATGAAAAAATAGACACATCATTGCTTTGTTAGTAAATTTGTGAAAGGGTACAATCATTCTAGAAAGAAATTTGGAATTGTCCATAAAAATGTGAATGCCCTTTGATGCATGACACAAATAGACCTATAACCCAAAGAAATAAAATAAAATAAAAGGGAAAAAGTCTTTCATATATATGTATAGATGTTTGTATGCATGTGTTTGTATGTATGTATATGTGTATATTTATATATAAAGAAACTGAAAAGTAAAAATTGTCCATAAATTGTGGAATGAAAAATAGATGACTTTGAAAAGATATAGACAACTTTATGTGAATTGAGGTGGAGTGAAGAGAACCAGAAGAACAACTGATACAATAATATCAGAATTTAAAAATTTTGGGAACTTTTTTAAACTGTTGAAGAGCAAAATGATTAGAACCAATAGAATGATTTATACAATTACTATGATACTGTAAAGAAAACAACTTTGAAATCTTTTAAGAACTATGATCATTATGATGACCACACATGATTTCAAAGAATGGATGATGAAACATACTACCCACATTCTGACAGAGAGATGATAGATACAAGGTACAGAATGAAGCATAGATATAAAGACATAGACACATGTACTCAAAATATATGCATTATATACACATACATAGTATACATTTAATGATGAAATTTGTTTTGTTTTATTACGTATATTTCTTTTTCTTTTCTCTTTCCCCCCCTTAATGTGGAGAGGGGAGGAAGGAGAAAATAAATTTCTATTAAAAACTTAAAATAGTATTTTATTTTTACCTCAATTACATGTAAAAATAATTTTAATATTTAAAAATTGCATTACAAATTATCTCCCTCCCTTTCCCCTTTAATCTCTCCATCTAATATAGATTTTACATACATGATTATATGAAACATCTTTCATATTGGTTATTTTGTAGAATAAATATTAAACAAAAAACAAAGAAAGAAAATGAAATGTAGTATGTGTTGGTCATGCAAATTCCTTCAGACTTTCCCTGGAGACAGATGGCATTTTTCATAATTTTTATTATTTGTCCTTTGGGATTCTCTTAGATTATTGTATTGCTGAAAATAACTAAGTCATTCACAATTATTATTCATACAGTATTGCTATTAGTATCTACAATGCCTTCCTAATTCTGCTCAATTTACTCTTCATCAGTTTATGTTCATCTTCCCATGTTCACTTGCAATCATTTTGCTCATCATTTCTTTTTTTTTTTAATTTCTCTAGGTTCAATGTAAATACAATTTTAAAAATAAATTCTATTTTTTCCAGATTACCTATCAATACTATTTCTTAATATTTGTTCTCTCTCCTTCCCAAATTTCTTCATTCCCCACCTCCAACCAAGGAGGCAGGTAATATGATATAGGTTGTACATACGTAATCATATAATACATATTTCCATGTTCAGCATATTGTGAGAGAAGACATATATTGCTTACACCTGAGAAAAATTGTATTTATTTGTATTATATAATTTGCAATTATATGTTTTCATCTGAATTCAGACTGTTGTTTTTTTTTTATGGTGGTGGATATCCTTATGGTGGATATCATTAAAAGTCCATCGGAGTTGTCTTGAATCCTTGTAATAATTGTTAAGTCATTCACAATTGATCATTATACATTATTGTTGTATTATTTACCCTGTTCTTTTGGTTCTACTCACTTCATTTTGCATAGCTTCAATTAAGTTTTCCAAGGCTTTTTGGGGGATAATAAACTAAAAGGATTTAAATATATCCCTTACAAATATTTTCATATTAGATTTGGTCCAAGCTTTAACATTTGAAGTACATTTTCAAACACCCTCCTTTTCTCAAGGATTCTCATTACATGTGCACATAACTTCTTTTATTAGTGAGTTCTTCCTTATACTGAGTCTAACTTGTCCTCTTTGAAATGTTAACCCAATGATCCTAGCCCTCCTTTCAAGTACCAAACAGAAATAATCTATTCCCTTAAAAAAAAAAACAGAAAACACCTAAATATTTTTAGATAAATTGGCATATATCAATTCCTATTCCATATCATATTTAACTTTCTTTTTCCAGATTACATCTTGATACAATTTTTAATATTCCTTTCTGACATTTTGCAAACCATGTTCTCTCTCTCTCCCAGGCCTTCCTTCTCCCTGAAAAAGGAGATAATATGAAAAAGGTTGTACATATATTATCATACAAAACATCTTAAAATGTGAGAGAAATGGCTAATTGACTTAGCGACAGACCGAGGATTTCAAAAGATCTTTACCATTTTTTGTGGTGGGGGATGCAATTTGTGGAGAAGCTAATAAAATTAAATTTTAAAGGATATGAATGTAAATTCAAATATAGGTTCAAGAAATAAGTTCCAAATATTCTATAGAGTACAGGCCTCATGAATTTTTCCCTAGCATAAGTAACATATCTTATTTCACAATGTGATGAACCTGGGAATCATAGTTTTTAGAGCAACAGTTTCCAATTTCAAAATGGCCTGCTTTATTTTACACAAGATAGAAATATTTTTTTTTCCACAAATGAAGAGGTATCAGGCAGCTGAACATGAACACCAAAGTTAAATTCTTTAAAATTTCCTTTTCAGATGTAGAACCATTTTTTCTTATCTGATAGAGATATATTTTTTAACTTCTTCAGCCATGTCAGTGTATTATTTTTGCTGCCCAAAAACCCACAGTGTAGATAATACTGTACTTTGAGTTGGGATAACTTGACTAGGGGTAGCTAGATGACACAGAGTGTATTAGAGGCTAAAGCAACAGGAAGATCTGAGTTCAAATATGGCCTCAGACCCTTATTAGCTGAATGTGATCCTGGGTAAATCACTTAGCCCTTATTTGCCACAGTTTCCTCACCTGTTAAAAATAGAACCTAGTATTGAGGATTGTTGTGGGGATCAAATGACATAAAAATTGAAAAGTGATTAGCAAAGTTCATGGCACATACTAAGTGCTATGCAACTATTAGCTATTATTAATATTATCTTGATTGGGAATCCTACCTCTGATATTAGCTATATGACCTTGGGCAATTCACTTACCTCCATAATCGGATTTTACTCCTATGCAAAAAAGAAGAATTTGAAACTGATGGCCTCTAAGATCTTTTCCAGTACTTAATCTATGATCTTTTGAATCACCAAACTGGATACCCTGCTGATTACTATACTTTTAACTTTACTTTGCCAGCTCACAGATGATATAGTTCTACTGAACTGAGTATTTCAAACCTTTCTTTCACAGAACCTAAACACTAAAACCACTAGTAATCACACTGCCAATGGTCAAACAGATTTTCTGTCCCAAGAGTTTCTTCTACAAAATATCTGGGACAATATGCCTGCTTTATAAAATATGGCTGAGCCTTGTAACTAAGAATTATAAATCAGAATCAGTTTCTGGTCCAAGCCATAAATTAGTGGAACATTTTACCAGCACATGTAATTCACTAGCTTGTGCTCCTTTTGCCCAATTTTTCAATTCAGTCTGATTAATTTAATTTTGGCTAAGGAGTCTTTTTCCCCTCTTTCTTATCTGGTTCCAGCTACTAGTACAAGAGAAGCATGATAAAGGCTGCAAAGTTTTTATCAAGACTTATTTTGTTCATTTATTGCTCTTTTTGTTGTTATCAAACCTGACTCTCCCACCTCATAGAAATTGTGTGGTGGTATTTTTGATATGTAAATGGGTTGCAACAAAGTATAAATTGGATCTCTGTATCTCATTATTTACCCTTAGAGACTTTGATGTCCTTAAACATTACCATTTGAAATTGTAAAGATCAGGGTTTGTTCCCTCTATCCTTTAGCTCCAGGATTAAAATAATTTTTAATAAAACTATAGCTACAGGATTTAAATTGACTCCTTCAGCGCAAGCAGTAAGACTTAGTCTCTCATGGAACCTGAGGTAAAATTGGAGAGGAACTGGACCTTTATTCACAAGGAGTGAAAATTTGATATTTGCCCCTTGCATAAGTACCTCCTGCCTGAAACAAAAGTACAGCAATATTTTCCCAAGCTTTATAAGAGAAAATGAAGGCGGCCAGGAAAAGGTGGAAAGAGTCCTTCAGAAAGTACCCTTTCATCCCATATTTGAAGAGAAAACTTTACTGTGGAGCATTAGAATTTTGATTATTTTTTTCAGAACCAATACTAAAAACATGCTAAAGCAAGCAACAGAAAGACATTTTTTGGTCATTGACCTAAGAAATGGCTTAGATCCTGGACACCTTTTAATGAGTAGCATAGAAGCACATTCTTTCTAGATTAACTAATTATTTTTTATACCTAGTATATATGTTGTTTTTTTTTGCTAGCTTTAAAAAAGTCTTGATTGTTGGGGTTTGGAATTGGACAAATAGTTTGCCTTACAAATAGATAATTGGCCTCAAAGCCTGGAAGACATGGTCTTAGGCATTTCCTTTGACAAATACTAGCTGTGGCCCCTGGGTAAGTCACTTTCATTCTGAAATAGCTAGGTCATTCTCTAAGAATTATAACATAAATAGAAGATACCAATTTGCAATGATAGTAGCAGTGCATTCATCCAGGGAGTTCCTTATTCCAGTGAAATTACTGGTCCATTCCCTATAACGGGATCTAAAAAGTAAGGGGAAAGGGTTTCTCAAGTCCTGCTCCTTTTGGGCTCTAAATCCTCAAACCATTTGGCTTTTGTCATAGTGATAATATCAGAGATGGAAAAGTTTGGGGCTTTCTAAGCTTTACCTGGTAAACTTTTACGAATTCCTTTGATTATGAAGTTAATGGACTTACTCAGAGTCATACAGTCAGCATGAGTCAGAGGTAAGACTTGAACCCAAGTCTTCCTGACTCTGAGACAATACTTTAAATGTAAGGCTGCCATTTTATCTAGCGATTTGTAGCATTGCTATTTATAGATTATATAAATTACCATTCATTTATATTGATTTAAATGGTAATGCTATAAATCAGTATATTATCTAATATAATATGATTATATTATACTATAAATCAGTATATTAAACAATATTATACAATATACTGATTTTCTATGGGGTATATGGTATGTTTCAGGATAATTAGCACCTCTGGTCTGATGACTAACTAAACCCTTTTCATGGTTGCTCATCCAACTTTGAAGCCCATCTTCCACCCAACTCTAATTTGTGGCTCCAAGAATCTATAGTATACATAGCAGCCATACTTGATCCATCCATTTGATAAAAATATATCGTACAGATTTCAAAACCAGCAGAGTTTGGGGATTGCCTCCCCCAAGCATGTGAAGACTTCCTTGGCAGAACTAATGGATGAAAACAATTTGTTCCAATAGCCAGATTGCTGCTGAAACAGGCACTGTAGAGTGCTAAGTGTTTGGTTAGACATCAAAGATGCTACGGTCATCTAGTCCATCCTGGATCATGCCAATCATCCCTAATTATTTTCTTGCAACTGGACAAGGATGACTCTGGAAGAGAGTTTTTGCAACTCTGCTTCATTTAAAATACAATCCACACACAGTCCCGACCTCACTCCATAATGTCATTTGTTTTCTTCAAAAAAGAAATATGAGCAACAACAATATAATGTAGTAGTTTGTAGCACCAATACATATCAATGTATAAATAAATAATACTATAGATCATGGCATACATATACATATATACATATACATATACATACATATATTATAGAAGTTATTCCAAAAGTTTTAGTGAAGTTTTCAGCTTTAACGAATTAAAACTGAACTAAGATATTTTAGTACTTTGTATTATTTCATAATATACTACACTGGACCACACTACACTGTACTATATACTGTGTTGTGTATAATAACATATTTTAACTTCTTATGAACAAAATACAAGATACTAATATTTAATACTAATACTAATAAAATGTGATAGATATTGATATTACATCATATGTAATAATAGGATATATTTTATATAACTAGATAATAACTAATCAGTTGATAAAATAGAGTCATAGTACTGCTAATCAATCATCTAATAAATTGGCTTTTAGTATTATCATTATATATGATAGTTTCACATGGTAATGCTTTAGATCAGTGTATTACTATGGAATCCTTAGGGCAGCTGGGTGGCTCAATGGATTTTGTGTCAGGCCTAGAGATGGGAGGTCTTGGGTTCAAATCTGCCCTCAGACAGTTCCCAGTTGTGTGACTCTGGGCAAGTCAATTAACCCCCATTGCTAAGCCCTTACTGCTCTTTTGTCTTGGCATCAATACACAATATTGATTCTAAGATGAAGATAACTTTATTAGTCAATTTGGTACATTTCCCCCTGGTTACAAGAATTATGTTCCTTCCCTCCCCTCCCTACCCCTCCCGTAGCCAACACACAATTCCACAGGGTTTTACATGTGTCCTTGATCAAAACCTATTTCCATGTTGTTGATGTTTGCACTAGCATGATTATTTAGAGTCTACATCCCCAATCATATCCCCCTTGACCCATGTGATCAAGCAATTGTTTTTCTTCTGTGTTTCTACTCCCACAGGTCTTTCTCTGGATATGGATAGCATTCTTTCTCATATGTCTCTCAGAATTGTCCTGAGTCATTGCCTTGCTACTAATAGAAAAGTCCATTACATTCAATTTGTTAAATTTAATTGTGGTTGGTCTTAATATTAAAATTTGTGGTTTAATTAGTGCTTGCCAGGAATTTAATTTCTAAATACCAAAATGAATTACTAAAGTAAAATGCAATTTGTGGTAGTTTATTTTACAATAGAAGTTAGATATTAAGGAAGTAAGAAAAGGGTAGAGAGGGAGAGAGAGCTCTGGCTTCCTCAGAGCCAGATAGAAAATCTAAGGCCCTAATCAGGGAAAAACATCCCAAGACAATGGGCCTTTCTCAGAGGTTTACACCTCTGAGAATGGCAGGGTTACTAAATCAGCCTTTCACTTACAAATGGTGATCATCTAAAAAGAAAGCAGACAGGTATCCTGCACGAGCTCCTCCAGGGGTTCAATTCTACAGACAAGTCCAAGTGTCTGTCTTCCAGTCTCTCCTCCGAGTGAGAGTTCTTCAATCTAACTTGAATTGAATATATATCAATTCTTCTGGCCTCTGGTCCTCTTTATAAAGATCTTTTTTCTCTTGTGTTACCTCCCCTAAATTTCATGTCTACCAATCGCACAGTCTCCAGGACTGCCCACTCCTTAGTTCACACCTTCTTTGGTTAGATTATACCTTTTTTGATGACAACACCTTTTTTGGTTAGTTCACCTTTTGTTGTTAGTTAACACGTTTTTGTAGTTAAAATGGGTAGATATACTTCCAATACTGAGTTAAAGATAAAAAAGGCATCAGCAACAGGTGGAAAGAACACTTCAGTCAGCTTCTCAACCGACCCTCTTCAGTCGACCAAAGCGCCCTTGACCAGATCTCCCAAAACCGCTCCATTGAACAACTTGATGTCCTTCCTTCAATAGAGGAAGTCCAAAAAGCCATTAAACAAATGAGTGCAGGCAAGGCACCTGGTAAAGACGGGATCCCAACCGAGGTGTACAAGGCCTTAAATGGAAAGGCGCTCCAGGCATTCCACATAGTGCTGACCAGCATATGGGAAGAGGAAGACATGCCCCCAGAACTCAGAGATGCCTCCATCATAGCCCTATACAAGAACAAATGCTCACGAGCAGCCTGTGACAACTACAGAGGCATCTCACTACTCTCCACTGCTGGAAAAATCCTCGCCCATGTTATACTCAACAGACTCCTGTCATCTGTTTCAGAGCAGAACTTGCCTGAATCACAATGTGGCTTCCGACCAGATCGCAGCACCATCAACATGGTCTTCACGGTGAGGCAAATGCAGGAAAAATGCCTTGAGCAAAACCTGAGTCTCTACATTGTCTTCATAGACTTGACAAAGGCATTCGACACAGTGAACAGGGACGCATTGTGGGTGATCCTCAGCAAGCTTGGTTGCCCAGCAAAATTTGTCAAACTGATCCAGCTCTTTCATGTCGACATGACAGGGGAAGTCCTATCTGGTGGAGAGACTTACGATCGCTTCAACATCTCCAATGGTGTGAAACAAGGCTGTGTCCTTGCTCCGGTACTATTCAACCTATTTTTCACCCAAGTATTACAATATGCTGTGATGGATCTAGACCTGGGCGTCTACATCAACTACTGACTGAATGGTTCACTATTCGACCTTTGCTGCCTGACTGCAAAAACAAAGACAACAGAGAGACTCATCCTGGAAGCTCTCATTGCAGATAACTGTGCTCTCATGGCCCACCAAGAAAATCATCTCCAAACCATTGTGGACAGGTTCTCCACTGCAACAAAACAGTTTGTTCTGACTATCAACCTCAGCAAAACAGAGGTGCTGTTCCAACTTGCACCAGGGAGGCCAATGAACCAGCCGTGCATTACAATCGACGGCACCCAGCTTTCTAACGTCAACACTTTCAAGTACCTGGGCAGCACCATCGCCAACGACGGGTCCCTAGACCACGAGATTAATGCCAGGATCCAAAAGGCCAGCCAGGCACTTGGGAGGCTGCGCTGCAAAGTCCTCCAACACAGTGGTGTAAGCACTGTGACGAAGCTCAAAGGGTATAACACAGTGGTCCTCAGCTCGCTCCTGTACGGTTATGAAACATGGACACTGTACCGGAAGCACATGAAGCAGTTGGAGCAACTCCACCAACGCTCCCTCCGGTCAATCATGAGGATCCGATGGCAGGACCAAATCACCAATCAGGAAGTCCTGGACAGAGCCAATTCCACCAGCATTGAAGTCGTGGTCCTCAAAACCTAGCTACGATGGTCTGGACACGTCATCCGCATGGACCCACAGCGAATACCAAGACAAGTATTCTATGGTGAACTGCCAGCTGGACTCAGGAAACAAGGCCGACCAAAGAAAAGATTCAAGGATCAGCTAAAGTCCAACTTGAAGTGGGCTGGCATTACACCAAAGCAACTAGAACTCGCTGCCTCTGACAGAAGCAGCTGGCGAACCCACATTAGCCATGCTGCCACCACCTTTGAAGATGAGAGATGTCGACGTCTTGCAGCTGTGCGTGAACGCGGACACCAGGCCACAGCTGCACCTCCCGTAACAAATGACGTCCCATGCCCCATGTGCCACAAAATTTGCACCTCAGTCTTTGGACTCCTAAGCCACATGAGGGTACACTGTAGATGAAACTGCACAAAGACAATAGTCATTCTTGATCACCGAGAGACTACCATTACTGAGTTACCACCATTTTGTAGATTAAAATCTAAGAATAGACTGGATTATAATTCAATCTTCCCAATAAAAGGAGAGCTAAGTACCTTCATTGTTACAATTAGAGGATTACAATTTAATCTTAACAATAAAGGAAGAGCTAAGTATCTTCATTGTTACGATCAGGAGATAGTTAAATCCAATCTTCACAAATTGTATCACAGTGTATCAGTCTCTGTGTATAATGTTCTACTGGTTCTGCTCCCTTCACTCTGCATTGATTACTGGAGGTCATTCCAGTTCCCATGGAATTCCTCCACTTTATTATTCCTTTGGGCACAATAGTATTCCATCACCAGTATATACCACAGTTTGTTCGGTGATTCCCCAATTGAAGAGCATCCCCTCATTTTCCAATTTTTGCCACCACAAAGAGAGCAGCTATGAATATTCTTTTACAAGTCTCTTTCCTTATTATCTCTTTGGGGTATAAACCCAGCAGTGCTATGGCTGGGTCAAAGGGCAGACAGTATTCTAGCACCCTTTGGGCATAGTTCCAAATTGCCCTCGAGAATGGTTGGATCAATTCACAACTCCAACAGCAATGCATTAATGTCCCAATTTTGCCACATTCCCTCAAATATTAATTACTTTCCTTTGTTATGTTATCCAATCTTCTAGGTGTGATATGATACCTCAGAGTTATTTTGATTTGCATTTCTCTGATTAAGAGATTTAGAACACTTTTTCATGTGCTTATTAATAGTTTTATTTCTTCATGTGAAAATTGCCTATTCATGTGCCTTGCCCATTTATCAATTGGGGAATGTCTTGATTTTTTGTACAATTGATTTTGCTATTTATAAATTTGAATAATTAGACCTTTGTCAGAGGTTTTTATTATGAAGATTTTCTTCCTAATTTGTTGCTTCCCTTCTAATTTTGGTTGCATTGGTTTTGTTTGTACAAAAACATTTTAATTTAATGTAATAAAATATTTATTTAACGTTTTGTAATTTTTTTGTAACTCTTGCTTGGTCTTGAAATCTTTCCTTCCTCACACATTTGACACGTATACTATTCTGTGTTCACCTAATTTACTTATAGTTTCCTTCTTTATATTCAAGTCATTCACCCATTCTGAGTTCATCTTGGTGTAGGGTATTAGATGTTGATCTAAACCTAATCTCTCCCATACTGTTTTCCAATTTTCCCAGCAGTTTTTGTCAAATAGTGCATTTTTGTCCCAAAAGCTGGGATCTTTGGGCTTATCATAGACAGTCTTGCTGAAGTCACTTAACCCAAGTCTATTTCTCTGATCCTCCCTTCTGTCTCTTAGCCAAGTATCATATTGTTTTGATGACCACTGCTTTATAGTATGGTTTAAGATCTGGTACTGCTAGGCCACCTTCCGTCACATTTTTTACTGGTGAGGTTTCAATAAATCCAGTGCCAAAGACAACTCGGGGGAGTTACTTCCTTATAACCTAAGCAATTCTGTCCCTATTTAAAGACATCTCAGAATTCAAAACAGCTATATGCAATTTACATAATCTCTGGATTGCATTCAAGCCTTCCAATAAGTGTAATCTGAAGACTGAGAAGGAAATGAATCATACCTAGGGGAAAGTCCATGCAATTCCTCCTCAAATTAAATTTTAAGTTTAAATCTAAAGAGCTCAATTTCTCTTTAAGTCTCCTTGGGGTCAAGGACAATTAAGAATTTTTTTCTAATGTTTGTTAATAGAAGTACTCTTCTACTGGTCTTGATTGCATTTACTCATTCCTTGAAAAAATATTTAAGCACCAATAATACTCATTAGCTACTCTATCACTAAGTCAAAAGTGAACATTTCTTTCATTTAAGGAGTGGCATTTTGGGGGTTGAGAGGAGATATGGATAGCTGTATATACATCTAAATAAATACAAAAATATACAAAAATTATTTCGTGTAGGATAGAGGAGGGATGAAAGAAAGGGACAAAGGGAAAAAGTATGTGAATGAAGAATCAACAGATCTTGGTAACCATGTATGTGCCCAGAGTTAGAGAGAAAAGATAAAGGACTGAGTGTGACATATGAACCCTATAGAGTTACACAAAATAGCACTGTGAGTAAGTAGTAGGTTCCATCTGGCAGCTCTGTTGACCATTACCCAGTTCCACATTACAGATTCAGAATCGAAAGGAGTGGTTGCAAGTGAGCACAGGGGCCCACCTGATTCCTGAGCACAGAACTCATTGTAGAAAACTTGCATTGTGGCTCTGAGCTCAGGAACAGAGGAAATACTTATTTCTAACCTTCAACTAGCACATAAAGCTGCAGTGGAATAATCAGAGCATGAGACCAAGACCAAAAAGAGGATTCAGCAGTTCAGTCACTCTTGAACATACAGAATCCCCTAGTGGGTGGACAATGATAATTCAGCAACAGAATAAATAAATTCAACAACAAGAAGACCAAATCTACAGAGCACAGAACAAGGGCCAGTAAACATATATGCGCTTGATGACAGACAGCATTTTTGAAGCACTGAACACTTGTAAGCCTCCAGAATGACCTGTGAAAGAAGCAAAACATAATAGAAAAGCATCTCAGAAGAGATATTTGTGCCCCCCAGAAAAGAACAAAGCCCAACACTTACATTAAGTCCATAGTTAAGAAGTAGGCTGAAATAATGAGCACACAAAAAAGGTCTTGAACATAAAGAGCTATTATGGTACAGAGAAGCTCAAGACTCAACCAAAGAAGATGATGACAACTCAAAACCATCTACAAGCAAAGCCTCAAAGAAAAAAAAAGATAAATTTAGGACATAAGCCGAGCAAGAATTCCTATGCAAACTATAAAATATTTCAAAAAGGATCTAAAGATGATTTTAAAAAGTCAAATGAGGGCAAATGGTTGAACATAATGACATATGATTGTGATGTAATACTATTGAGTCATAAGAAATGATAAAGAGGACAATAACAAAAAAATATGAAAAGACTTAATATGAAGTAATGCAATGTGAAGTGAGAAGAACCAGGAGAATACTATGCACAGTAACAGTAATAACGTACAATGATCAACTGTGAATGACTTAAGTATTATCAGCAATGCACAGGGCCATGAGATAGGCACAGTGCTCTGTATATTGAGACCACTAGCTGTCTTCTAAGCATTTTATGGCAAGTCTCAAATAACCTCATTGGAAGAAGGATCAGTATTCTATTCTTAAAACTGGTCATCCACAGGAAGCAAAGAAATTTAGCAGTTAACAGATGCTCTAATGTGTTCATGTTAAAATTGTCTCTTTTACATTGTCCAGCAAGGAACACTGTAGCTTTGGCTTAGTGACTTAGCACTTATAAAAATACCTGAAGAAATTTTAAAAGTTATTTTCTTTCTTTCAAGCAATCATGCCATTTCTTTTTGTACTAAATGTTATGGCCATCTGATGAGTTAAAATTAAAAAATTAAGTCCTATCCATAATTGAAGAGCAGTTTCCCCTATGCTCAATTTGACATTGAAAGAATCTCACCTACAATAAAGAATATCTATATCAAAGTGAACTTGCAGAAATAGATAAATAAATGGACTGAAATCTTGCCACGTCTAAGACAATACTTTAGATATCATTAACTTTTAGGCCATATTTTCTTAGTATCCTATAGAAATGCTTTTACTTGCTGAGTTTAATGTTAATGGTACAATGGATCAGTTCCTGTATTCATATTTTTCTTTTCAGGAAAGAAGTTTGTTTTGCTACATGGATTTATAAGATTTCTTTTATAAAAATGAATACTATTTATTTTTGCTTTAGATATGAAAACTCTGAGCAAAATTCAATGCCCAGCTTTAGTAGGCAATTTACCTCATGTGCCTAGTAGTAGCAATTCCCTTAGTTTCCTTTAGATAGTCTCAGTTTTGCTTTTATTTTTAATGGTTATAATTCACTTAATATTCCACTTGGAAGCCATGTCAAATCCTTTTGGAAGAATAGTAGAATATAATTACCAGATCAAGGAATAACTAATAAAAGTGAACATAGTACCAAAAAATAAAAATGAATGCCTTATTTACATAATAGCTTTTAATAATAACAATGGTGAAAAAAAACAAAAAACCTAGACCTAGGAATTTTTTTCCACTGGGGGGAAAAGTCACAAACATTGAAATGATATGGGCTAATAATTGTTATTTTAAATAGTTAAGTGAATTATAGCATATTCAGCAATATGGATAGTCCTGAAACTAGTATAAAAAATTTGGGTTCAAATCCTATCTTTGAGTCTTAAAAACTGTATGGCACAAATCACTTAATTTCTATTTGTTTATGGCAACTCAATAGGATTCATCTGCTTAATCACAGACAATTTAAAAGAGTTCACACATCAGAACATCCTTGTTCTTGTAAAATCATAAATCTTTACTGAGTATTAACATACATAACATTTGGCAAAACTGATAAAGCCTGTATCTATCAGGACTCCTCATTCAGGTCAGCTTATTTAGACTTGATAATGGACTTCTAATCATGAATTTTCCATTTGTTCCAGTCTGAGAAAACCAGAAGATCTTTATTTACTTTAGGGGAACTAAGGTTGAGGGAAATACTTGGGACAGCCTTTGGAGAATGATATTTTTGTGCTTTTTATTTTAGTCCTTATCAAATATATTCATATATTTGATAAATATACAAAATATTAAAAAAGAAAGCTATAGTTCTATTTACATGCATGCATGCACATATATATGTGTTTGTATCTATATCTATATCTATATGTACACATCTGCTCCTGGCAATCTATAACTCACATACCATCTGACTGTTTCTTAACATACTGGGTGTCAGAAAAGAATGTGAAAGAAAGACATTACAAAGAAAACAAAAATGTAAACTCCTAGCAAACATATTAAAATAATGTATGCAAAGCAAAACAAAGTATACACCACAGGAGGGAAGAACTATCTGGAACACATATGGAATAAGAAAGCTGTTAGTTTAGATAGATTTATTAGACCTTCATTTTTATCCTCAAAAGTTATTATCAGAGCTTCCTAAAAATGATTAATATGGATGACATAAAAATCATGTGTCTTTATATAAAGAAACAGATTGTGAACATACTGTTTGAATTACCTCCAAAGTGTAAATTTGAAATGTTATTTCAGGAAAAACTAAAAATGTTTTACATTATGCCAAAATGCTAATAATGGAGAAACCATGATTTAGCCTAAAGTTGATAATTAGAAAACAAAAGAACATCTTGTTAATATCTTCTAAGATAGGTTGCACATTAATGATCAGAATTGGCTAATAAATATTAGCAAAATAAAAACTGAATTAAAATGTAATAAAATATATAAGGATCATAGATGCAGTTAGAATAAATGTTAAATATCACTTAGTCAAGTGGTTTCCATTTGGTGGTAAATGAACCCTTGAAGGTTTAAAAAGATGGTTTGAGGGTTTCAGGTTCAAATTTCTTTACTGATGCAAAAATCAGTGAATATGAGCTCAAATATTTTACAAATAGACTTTTCCTATGTGGCAAACATGCACATGTATGAAGCATTAAAGACTTGTTTGAAATTATTTAATATGATCATTATTATACATACATATTTCTATATATGAATAAAATTACCATTACAATTTCTTTTATTAAAAATGTCATTTAGACAAGCTTCTAGGGGGAAGATTCCCAACATTTTCCTTCAAACAATATTAAAACAGCACCTAAATCAAATTCTGGATTGACAGAGTGAGCAAAAAGTCAAAGTGGGACATTCTTGTAGGTCAAGACGATTGAGGTGGTAGGAAAGAGAGATATCTGACATGTCATTGGAGGTTGACCCAAAGCACACACAGATGAAACAACAGTGGTGGGTATAGGTGACAGTGAGAAATAATAGCAGTTACAGGAGCTCTCAAACCAGACATGTTAAGGGGAGCTGGCAACTGGTCAGAATGATACTACAAGGAACTCTTAGGTTAGAATTGGATGCACAGCCAGATGCTATTTGACAAGTCCATTATTCATGTCCATTTCTGTGTTGTAGTTCAAGGGCTGAGAAGAGCACTTTCAGTCAAAGAGGAATAGAAACCCAGAAGGACCATATTACTCTTTTATGCAAAGGATCATAGACCCTGAGGAACACTATCACTTCTCATCCCAAATGTGGAGATCTTGAGAAGCATTATTAATTATAATGCAAGGGATGAGGCATCATTCCTGGATAAGGACAAAAGGACAGAACAGGAGAGCAGTGATCACAATTCTCCCCAGTTAGCACCAACTTGGAGACACCAAAAATTTCCAAACACAAAGAACTGCTACTGAAAACAGTAGTACAAAAGAGTTTGAAGTGCAAAAAAAGTAATTACAATCCCATATATGGGAACAGAACTCAATTTTAATATACAGTTCATAATCAAGAATTAAGGGAGAAAAATAAGTAAACAGAAAAAAAACCCTTGATCTTAAAAAGCTTCTATAGTGAGATGGGAGATTAAGAAACAAACTCAGAAGAAGATAATGAATTCAAAATAGCTATAAGCAAAATGTCAAAGATAAAACTGTGACTTGGAAACATGCCCAACGAGAATTCCAAGAAGAGCTAAAATTATTTTTGAAATCAAGTAAGAGTGGTGCAGGAAATTCTAGAGAAACAAATTAAAATAAATGAAGAAAATTATGAAAAGACAATTAATAGAATGGTAAAAGAGCCACAAAAATTCTGAAGAAAATAATGCCTAAAAATTTGTAAAATGGAAAAGGAGATATAAACATTCATTGAGGGAAAAAATTTGCAGAATTGACCAAATTAAAAAGAGGTACCAGAGGTCTTTTTGAAAATTATTCTTTAAAAATTAGAATTGTACAAGTGAAAACCGACTCCACAAAACAATATGTAGAAGATGTCTCAACTTTAATACAAAGCAAAAGTCAAGAAATGGACTAGATAAATGGGCAAATAACAGCTATAACAACAACAAATCTGTTCAAAACAAGTTATTATGATGATAGGGAAGATCAAGACAAACTCAGAAGACAATAAAGTGAAAATAGTCACATGCAAAGTTTCAAAGAAAAATGTGATTTAGTCATAGATTCAAAAAATAGTGCCTAGAATAGCTCAACAAAGATTTTAAAAATCAAATAAGAAACAGAGAAGGAAAATTGTGAAAATGTGAGTGATGCAAGAAAATTATGAAAAAAGATTCAATAGCTTGATAAAGGAGACAGAAAAAACAATTAAGAAAACAACCCCTTAAGAAACAGAATTGGCCTAGTATTAAAAAAGAAATAAAAATCAACTAAAGGGAACTTCTTTAAAAGTAGAATTAGACACAGGGAAAAATAAAGTGAAAAAATAACAGTAACTATGGTGAAGAGAGTACTGTTCACTAAGAAAAAGATTACTTATGGGGTATAGAGCCAAGATGACAGAGAAGCTATAGAGATCCACCTGATATTTACCAAATTATCTTCTAAACAACTATGACGTAACATCTGAAAATGAATTCTAGAGCAGCATAACCCACATAAAGACAAAGTGAAATAATTTTTCATTATCCAACAATTTTAAAGTCTGCATCCAAGATCTCTTGTTCCGGGGTGGAATTGGAATATAAAGCAACACACCAAGGCAGGGCCCACTGCAACAATAGGGCTTGGGAGCAGTTGAATCAACAGTAAAGGTTTCCAGAGATCTAAGATACAATCAGTGAGGTGGGGTTAGACAACTGCTCAGAAGGAGATTAAAGGGGTCCTATTACTGACTCTGAGGAGAAGATTCTTGTTGCATTACTCATTTGCAGATGCACATCACAGTCCTGGATTATGTTCTCAGGTTGAGGAGAAACAACTTCACAAACAAGTGCCTGTGACCACAGTGGAACAGGAGACCCTAGTCACAGTTCCAAAGTAAAAAAAGAGTACTTGTGGTTGCTTACAGACAAGAGCACAGGATGGGTGAATATTAAACACAACTCTCCTTACATCAAACCACTTTGGAAGAATTGAAAGCTTTTATTTCCCCAGAGCTGGTTCTGAAGGCAGTTGCATACAATGCCTAAAGTTTTAAACAATGATTCCTTCATCACAGCTACAGAACCCAACTTTACCAGTTTCTGTTAAGTTAAAAGAGGAGGGAAAATGGCTGCAACATAAGCAAGCAACAATAACAGGAACTCGATATAAAAAAGTTATTTTGGTGACTGGGAAGACCAAAACTCAAACTTGGAATAAGATGATAAAGTCAATACTGCACATCCAAAGCTTTCAAGAAAAATTGTGAATTGGCCTCAAGCCCAAAAAAGAATTAGTGGAGGAGCTAAGAAAAGAATTTTTAAAATAAAATGAGAGAGGTAGGAGACAAATTGGGAAAAGGAATAAGAGTGATACAGGAAAACTATGGGAAAAAAGTCAACAGCTTGGTAAAGGAGGTACAAAAAATACTCAAGAAATGAATAACTTAGAAAACAGAATAAACCAAAAGGTAAAAGAGGCACAAAAACACACTGAAGAGAATAACTCCATAAAAATCAGAATTGGCCAAATGGAAAAAAGTCATACAGAAATTTCTTGAGGAGAACTTCTTAAATGGCAGAAGGAGTGATACAGAAAAAAGAGATACAAAAATTCACTGAGGAAAAGAAATTCTTAAGAAGCAGAATTGGCCAAATAGAAAAGGAGTTACAAAAGCTCACTGAAGAAAAGCATGTTTTAAAATTAGAATTGGACAAGGGGAAGTTAAAGACTCTATGACACATCAAGAAACTACCAAACAAAGTCAAAAGAATGAAAAAAATAGAAGAAAATGAAATATCTCATTGGAAAAATAACTGACCCAGAAAGTAAATGCAGGAGAGTCTACTTGAAAGCTATTATCAAATAAAAAAGCTTTGATATCATCTTTCAAGAAATTATCAAGGAAAATTTTACTGCTATTTTTAGAACCCAAAGGTAAAATAGAAATTGAAAGGATCCACCTATTAATTCCTGAAAGAGATCCCAAAAGGATAATTACAGAGAATATGATAGCCAAATACTAGAACTCTGAAGTCAAGGAGGAAATATTAAAAGCAGACAAAAAGAAACACTGTCACTGTTTGAAATTTTCCAATTTACACAGTGTAGGATAAGAAGCTGTTCAAGAATTTATTTCTTTATATCAGCAATTTTTTTTTTATCTGCAGACTTAAACCTTTATGGATAGCTTTTTGAGAGTCTATACATTTAGATGGCAAGAAATTACATGTTTGTTTTCACTAACATCTAATTGAAACTTAGCATTTTCTTTAACCATGAATACATTATTCTATGTATGCATTATTCTAAAATGGTACAATGTATACAATATTCTTAAAGGATCAAAATGCTTCATCTCACTGCCAAAGCAGACCCTGGTACAAAAGGAAGATTAAGAACTCTATTACATATTCTTTTCCTTTTAGTATTGCTGCTTTCCTTGTAATTGTTTCTAGAAGATTCTGATAAGGAAATGATGTTTTTGTGGACTCACAAAAACAATTAGATAGTTATTTAGATTATTTAAAAGTTATTTGGACAATGGCTTTATAGGCATTCAAATCATAGCAAAGTCTTTGAAATACTAATGCCAATTTGTTGTTGTTTAATCATAGATTTTTCTTCTCATTTCTTTATTCTCTCTTTAAGACTACCTTCTTAGAAAAACCCTTGTTTTTCATTCCAATATTTTTCAACCATTTGTTTATAAATCAGTGACCAAGCTCTCCAATGTCTAATAAATAATCACTCTCATTATGTTACTGTTGATAAGTGAATCATATGCAATCATTCACAGCTAAGATCTACTACGAAACATTTGGCCAGCCATGAAATGAAGCAAGAGGAGGTGGGTTAATAAATAACCGTGAACTCCAAAGTATAATGACAAATATCCAGAAATATGGAATCTTCTGTTGGAAGTACTTGTGACCATGAAATACACTCATTTGCAGTTTGTTTTGTCTGCACATAAAACTGAAACAATCAAAGGATAATACTTGCCAAACTACACAAAAAGATAAAAATATATATTTTCCCCCTCATATAGATGAACTCTACATATATCCAAAGTATAGTCAATTATGAAGAAAATTTCTTTGTTTTTTGGACAGATTTGGTATAGAGAACTGCTGGTGAATAAATCTCCTCCAGCAATGTAATTCAGAAACTCTTTAGCAATTTGTGGTCTATGAGATTTCCTAAGGACTGAGAAGTTCAATGGCTTTTCCAGGTTTGTATAGCCAATATATGTAGGAGCCTAGACGTGAATTGAGAACAAACAGAATTTGAACCTAGATCTTCCTTTTAGAGGCCAGTCTTTTACTAATCATGATCCAATGTGATTGCATTATTATGAATATTTATTTTGCTAGAAGAAGCATGATGAAGAGAAGATTGATTTTAGCATCAGGAAAATTCATGTCTACACCCTGTCTCTGATACATGTTAATTGTATGACTATGGACAAATCACTTAACCTTTCTGCAGATCTGTATGGAGGTAGGAATTTTGGGTCTGGGAGTTCTCCACACTGGAAAGATATTTGAACAACATTAAAAACAAAAGGACAAACAATCAAATAAGCAAATAAAAGTTTTTTTTGACATTTGGAGAATAACTAGTAGAAGAAAATAAATATTCAGTTTTACAAAATAATGTCAAAATCACTATCTTTGAGGACCAAATGAGATAAAATCAGGTGATATGCTATTACTCATAACAAAATTATTGGAAATATAAAAACAGAGATCTTAAAATAAAGTAAGGTCTGTTGGAGAAAGCATAGCAATCATTCCAGCATGTCATAACTTGTTTTCTCCTCCATATACTAATAGAGGGCTATATAGATTTCATGAAAGTTAATTTCAAGAAAATTTACTTCACTATACTTTTATATGTTACACATACACATGTTTATATATATGTATGTGTGTGATATACCTACCATCATATTTGCAGACAAAATATTATATGTAATTTTGAATATACATACACACCTATATAAGATAGATGCTAGAATGTTTAAAAAAAGCATCAGGAAATGATAGCTCCATCTTTAAGTCTCTTGAATTACATTTTCTTTTTCTCTTTTATTAAAAACTCTTACCTTTTGTCTTAGAATTTAGACTAAACTTCCATTCCAAAGCAGAAGAGTGGTAGGGCTAGGCAATTGGGGTTAAGTGCTAAGAATTTGAACTCAAGACCTCCCATTTCCAGGCCTGGTTCTCTAGCTCCTGAGATATCCACTGCTCCTCAGGTTACATTTTGTCCAGGCTAAAAGGGTAAGAGATGAATTTGCAATACATTTGTTACCCTTTAACTATTCTCATAAATAATCAAATGTACGACTACAGGATTTTTGGGGGGCATCTCATTTATAGATAGGGAAAAACAAAAACAGAAAAATAAAATTTGCCCATCAAGTTTTCATTCTGTGCTCTCATTATAATGAATTTTAAGAGCTAATAAAAATCAATCTGGAATTTGAACATTTGATGCTCTGTTTTCATTCAGCAAAACAAAAAGTAATTATGTGTCATCAAAAAAATCCAGCTGCATTTACCCAGTTTAAAATGAAACATTAAAATATAAACTCTTAAATACTTAAGAAACTTCTGCTTCTAGTCATTTATTACTCATTCTACTTCCTTTTGGAAAAACTGACTGTAATTGGCAGTCTCAGTTGATGTTAATTTGATGATTTTATCTTTTCAGTTAAAAGTCTGTCTTATAAGAAATTTTGGCTCAATTGTCTTAAACTACATAAAAGATCATAACAGCATCACCTCAAAGTGAACATATTCCAAACTGAAATCATCATATTATCTTCCAAAACATGCCCCTCCTAATTCCCTTAATTCGATTGATGGTATCACCATCCATCAAGCAGACTTAAAACTCTGGTGCTTAATTTTTACCTTTCTTTCAGTCCCTACATCTAGTGCATTGCCAAGGATTTTCCATTCAATCCCACTTTATATGTTCTTTTTTACTTCTAATGCCATCCTGTCTCAGAGTCTCATAATCTTTCAGAAGGACTACTGTAAAGTCTGTTACGTGGTCCTCTGCTTCTACTACCTCCTACCTCCAATCAGTGCTACAAATTGCTGCTACATAGTGGCCTTCCACTGCTCACTGAAAGAAACCTAAATTTCTCATCTCAGTATTTAAAGTCCTCCATAATCTGAGAGGCCAACCTACCTTTTTTGGCTTTATTGCACACTACCTTTTGTACATTCAATGTTCCAGCCACACTGGGCTACTTGCCATTCCCTGATCTCACTCTGTCCTTGCTTTTGGTGTCTGGAACAGTCTCTTCCCACATCTTTGCTTGGTGAAATTCTTCCCTTCCTTCAGCATCCAAGTCATGTCACTTCCTCTGTCCTTCCCCAGCTTCAAAAGTTCCAATGACTCCATCTTACCTCTGGGATCAAGTACAAAGTTCTCTGGCTCTTAAAGCCCTTCTAAATCCAGCTTTAGTCTTCCTCTCCAGGTTTGTTCCCATTACCTCCTTCAAACATTTTACATTTAAGTCAAATTGGCCTGATTATTGTTCTCCCTACATGGTATTGCCTGTTTTGGATAGACTTTTCCATATTTGGAATGTTCTCCCTCAATAATTCTGCTTTTATAGAATTCCTAGCTTCACTGAAAACTCACTTACAAATGTCATGTTCTACATGAGCCTAAAGCTTACCTTCCTAGGTGCTAATGCTCTCCCCATCGGAACTTCATGTTTTCTTTGTACATTTAAAAATACATATTGTCTACAAACCTGTTTTTTCCCTCCCAGAGAATGTAAGCTCCTTTGATACTAACTAGCATTTATATTATACATAAAGGTTTGCAAAGTATTTTTCATGTTATCTCTTGTTATTACCTCAATCCTGTCAGATATTCTTCTCATTTAAGAGAGGAGTAAATGTAGGCGAAGAAAGCTCAAGTGACCTTTTGAGAGTCACTCAAGACAAATTTCTGATAATACTTGTGATACAAATCACTTTCTGTTTCTTCAAATGTATCCTGAGGGGATCCCCCTTTCTCCTGCAAGCACTAAATCCATATATATATATATATATATATATATATATATATATATATATGTACTATAGGAGAGATTTTATTTCATAGCCCAGAAAAGGTAGATGATGCAAAAGATTCTGAAGAGTCATAAAGACAAAGAGGAAATACATAATACTCTCACATAACTCACTGGCTCACATTGGAAGGGAACTGAACTTGGATTTGCTTTCAGAACAACCTTTAAACTGGCCTGTCTGGCCTCAATATTTTTTGGTAAAATGTAAGGGTAGGTCTTCATCTGAAAAGATGAGGGAGTTCCATATAGGCAAGGATTTTGAATCGACAGGGCCCCTATTTGCTTCTACAATAATAGTGGTGGCATAGAATGCTATGCTAAAAATCTCATAGTTTTTGTATTATCTCTAAATTTTAATTTAACTATTGGTATTTTAAATTAAAGTCCTTCCCTAATGTTCAACAAACTGATATGTTAGAGGAAATAAACCATATAATATTAAAATTTTCAATGAAAATGAAACCATAAGAAAAGGAACTTCATCTAAGTGGAAAGATACATCTTCAGACAGAGAATCCATCAAGCACTTACAATGTGTGAGAGAGATTGTATTAAAAAAAACAAACCAGAATACAAACAGAAGAAGGTAGGCACCTGCCTTCAAGGACCCTACATTCTAATGGGAATGGTGAAACAAAAAAGGGAGTTGGAAAGGGGATGTGGTATTTAATGTGATGACTTGTTTTGGAAATAATGGCCTGGATTTGGGCAACCTAAATGAAAATTCACTTATAAGAACCTAGTGTTCCTGGATCAGATTCGAAAGTTCCTACATGTGGGGTAGAAGAGGATGGCAAAAGTATAGGCTTCTTGTTTTTAAAATGTTGTCTCATGGAGACAAAAGATTTGGCAGAATTGGTTTCAATCTATGGCCAAAAGAAACAAAAATGCAAAATTCCTTGGCACACTTGGGCATTTACCCTTGTAATGTTCATGGTAAACGCACAGTAAATAAGAGGTTACCAAAGTGGGATTCATTTCTAAGTCAGTTATTTCTGTGTTGTAAAGATACTGATTAATCAGAGTAAAAGTAAAAAATCAGCATAATTTTAGAAAGACAAATATGAGAAATTTTTTCTCTTTATATTACCAGTATTTAGAATAGTGCTTGGCAGATAGTAGAAACTTAATAAATGTTTGTTGACTTGATTCGTGCAATGACGAAGTCTAACCAGACATAGCATTTACTAATGTTAAATGTGTGTAGTGAAAAAGGAAAAATATTGATGCTAATTTGTGTCATTTTCTGCAGAAATTTCACCAATATAAAGTAGTCATCACAGAAAGAGACCCAAAGATCCTATAAACTATATTGACCAGGAAGCAATATTTCTTTGCCAAGTGGAGATATGACTTTATTCATCCTTTTCTGCTTCTAAAATGTCTTCCTATTCTAAATCTTTCTGTTCATTTCTACCCATCCTTTAAGACACAGATAAAACATCATCTCGTTCATTATGCTCCTCATGATATTATTTCTTAGAACTTAAACAACAATTTCTTGTTTTTTAATGAATCTGTGATCTAGTAATAGATGACAGTCAGAGCACAGGCAGAGAAATTCTATATTTTTTTATATGTATCTTATTTTATCTCCCATACCACTAGACTTTATGCTTCTTGAGGACAAGGATCATTCATTACCCTTTCTCTGGCCATTACCTAACAGGCTTCCTTGAGCCTGCTGAATGTTTAATAAATATTTGTTTGCTGAATGGAAGTTTATATGACACAAATTATAGATAATATCAACTTAAAAAAAACCTTTGGATTATTCTCTTCAACAGTGAACCCCAGTACCTTCACCATTCTTATTTATACAAACAATAAAAAGTATCAATTTGAAATCATGTGAAATCTTGGTTAATAAAAGTTTTGTGTGCACTTTCCCAAAGAATTAGAATTTATGGAGTAATACTGATCCTGTGCACTTTATTCTTAAACTTAGAATTTTGAAGAAATATTATAGTAAAAGATTCTAAGAGAAAAAGGAGAAATATTTATTTTTGAAACAACCAAATTAGAAGTCTGTCTTCCAGTCTTGGAGGCTACATGAGAATGCTTGTTAGTGGTGCAGTGAACTAAGTATACTAGCAATGTTTGTTTGTTTCTCCAGTGAGGACCACAGATTCTAGCCCCTCTCCACTTGAGTTCAGTTTCTAGCATTATTTGATTGAATTTTCCCCTTTTGCTTTTTCGGGTCCATTTTGAAATATTTAATAGAATTGTGAAATTTGTACATAGGGATGGGCAGTGAAAATGTTCAGCATCCACTACTAGTACTCAGTAATTAGTTGTCAAATTCTTAATCATAGGTATGCATGGGAATTATACAAACTATATTCTGGGTTCTATAGGCCTATATTTAGTACAGTGAAGACAGATTTAAATCTAAACAAACTTCAAAAACATTTCATTGATGTATGTTGTATTTTATATCACCATAGTTTTCCCCAGGATTTCTCATACTCCCAAATAGCCATCCCTTAAAACAAAGTCTTTTTTAGAGCCCAAAATGTGAAAAATCAGTCTAACTTGTCAATGCATAATAGGTAATGAAAGCTTATTGTTATATAGCACTTAATATGGACCAGCCCTGTGCTAAACACTTAGCAACTATTAACTCAATTGATCATTGCAACAACCCCAGAAGGTAGGCATATTATTACCCCCATTTTTCAGGTGAGTAAAACTGATGGGGTACCAGAAATAAAGACATATTACAATCCACGAGATTGAACTTTTGACTCCAGGTTCAGTACTCTGGGCTGTGTAAAACCAAAACACAAAAAAGTCTGAAAGTACGGGAAATCTGCAACACTTATGGAACTATCATTTCAGCAGTGGGGTTGTGTGGGGAAGTCTCATCACTTCTTTTGAGTCCTGCTTTTAAAAATTATTTTATCAATTCACTTCTTTTGGAAGTTATTCTTTCCATTTGCATTGTTATACTCATTTTCTAAATTGTTTTCCTGGTGCTACTTACTTTACCCTGTGTTTGTCATGCAGATTTTTAAAGCTTTTTTTTTTTTTGTATTTGTCCCATTTACCATTTCTTATAGAACAGTAACTAACATTTCATTCCATTCATATACTAGGATTTGTTTTGTCATTTCCCAGTTGATGGACATCTTCTTTTAAGTATCTTATTTTTTTAATTGTATATTCTACTAAGAGAATAGGGCAGCTAATAGATAGAGCGCCAAGCCTAGAGTCAGTTCATGAATTCACAATTCAAATCCAACCTCAGATACTTACTACCTGTGTGTCTCTGGGCAAGTCACATGATTTTATTTGCCTCAGTTCGTCATCCATAAAATGAGCTGGAGAAAGGAATGGCAAACCACACCAGTACCTTTGCCACGAAAACCCCAATTGCAGCCACAAAGAATTGGCCATGACTGAAACAACTGGACAACAATGACTAAACGAGTAGGAAGAGTTTCTTTAAACATTTGTTTCTCATTTGTATAGATTTACATAGGGAAAAGTTAGCTGAAATAGAAGAACAACGTATGTAGTGAACACAATAATGAACAGGAAAACCGCATTGAAAGTCATTGGATATCTGTCAATACAAGCAACCAATCAACTTTGAAGCGCTCATGTGAAACATGCTTCCCTCTTTTTTGCAGGGAGGTAGGAGTCTATACTTGTCAAAGGGGAGACATAATGTAGATATGGGTAACAGGTTGTTTTTTTCTATCAGTTGTATGTCTATGTTATAATGGAGAGTTCTGTGTTGGTTTTGGGAAAGAATTCATTGGAACACAACAGCAATGTTTTTAAAAAGAGATTCCAATTTAAAACATATTTTAAAAGTTTCAGTTTCTCTTACTGGGAGGTCTCAGTCTTCCTCTGCACCCAAAGTCAAAATTACTGAATTTGTATAGAGCCTCATAATAAGCTATAGTCTGAAGACAGGAGAAAACAGAGGAAATTTATACTCATAAGCAAGATAAAATGTAGATAAAAACATAGTGCCACATTCAAAATGATATGATATGGGAACCTCTGCTAATTAGGTTTGCAGCCTTAATTTGGGCATTTTATTTAGCGTGAGTAACAGAAGAAAACTAAATCTGCCTTCCTCCTGGGACAGTTTTTAAGAATTCCTTGTGTAGACAGTCTTTTCCTGTCTGTCTCCATTCTTACCTGCCCACATCCCACAGAGGTATTGTGAAGCATATCAAGCCACTCATTTTTATCCTCCACAAAAAAGAGTCTGAAACCACCAGCAACAACTAATAGAAATGTATTTCTTTGAATTTGATGGCTTGCCAAGGAAATATGAATTCATGCCAAATCAAACTCCAAACATTAATGCTTTCACACTTAAAAAATTTCAGTCTTATTGTAATGTGATGTCCAAAGGACATTTTCTTTTCAATACAACATGATGTGAAGGGAGGGGGGGAAAGATTTTGATTAAGCTTGTTATCTAATAAGAAATAAATAATTTTCACCTACTTACTTACTCTAAAATTACAGGAGAAAAATAGTTATCCCCCTAAAAGAAAAGCTTTGTGTTGAATCTTCAATGCATGAGGGCTGGAACATAGAGTATTTTTAAGTCTTTCTCAAGATGAGTCTATGCAAGAAAGTTCCCTGAAGAACATGTTTTCCAAGTTGAAAATAAACATGGACTTTGTAGATTCAAAGACAGCAACATAACCAAGCTTTCTCTAGTCTGTTTTTGTTTAAGGATAAAAAATACCACCTTGGATTTACACAGTACTTTTCTTTCAAAGAGTTCAAAGGATAACTGGGTGTACTTTTTCCCTTCTATGATAAAAGTCTTAATGTCACAGAGGCTAAAATAGCTTTTCAGTTAAAATGTATTTCATTTTTAAAAACTATTTATAAATAAGATAATGAATAATTGAGGCTCTAATCTGGATGAACTTTTCCAGAAAATGGATACGTTCGGAATAGTTTAAACTATTGAAGGACTTGTCAAAATGTATTTAGGCTAAAAAAAAATGCAGAGTTGTAAAAGCCGGCTTAGAAATCTGGCTGGCAACTAAGAAGAAACAAGAAACATTTGGTCTGTAGTGAAGAACTCTCCAGAGGAATACTGCTCCTCCTTTAGTTTGTTAAAATGACCCTATTCATTACACAATTAGGGAATCTCAGGGTTGGAAGAGACTTCAATATAGACAATTTTCGCTTTACATAAGTGGACTGTTCTGCAGACTTCTACTTAAAGTGATTTTTATGTAATATGAATTTGCAGCAGACAAGGGGAAGGGAGGGAGGAGGCTCTTACACAGTACAAGAACATTTGGGGGCAGGAAGATGGGAGGAAGACAGAATTGTAAGCCAGACACACAAGATGGTCAGAGCAGGGCAAAGGTTTCTTCTCTCAGAGCCAGAGGTCTCAAGCCAAGCTCTAATCCACAGTAATGATGGCAGTCTCTCTAGGCATTTATTCTTCTGCTTTCACTTGTAGATTTTTTTTGGGGGGGATTTTATTTTTAGGAGATTTTATTTTTGGAGGGAAGATGGAGGCAGCAGAGGGCTGAATAGAGGGGCGAGAGTTGAGAAAGCACAGTACTGTAAAGTTAACAAATGCTTTTTTTTTTTTGGTTTGTGGCTTTCTTTTAGAATTCTTTAAAATAAAATTAAGTTTGCGAAATGCAAGTTTACATAAAAGAAGAATTATCTGTGCTGATCTCATACAATTTATGTGATAAAAAATAATCAAAAAGAAAAAAAATAAATGTTACATAAATGGTCTTCTAAATTCCATTTGCTTTAAGATTTCTAGGAGAAAGGTATAATTCACTACCCCTCTACTCACCATGTGCCCTTTTGGATAGCTCTGATTTTAATAAAATTTCCTTCTATCAAGATGAAATCTTATTCTTTATAACTTCTATGCATTGCTTCGAATTTTCCCCTGTGTTCATGCAACACAAGTCCAACTAATCCTCTTGTCACCTGACAGCTTTTGAAATACTTACAAAATTAATATGTCTTCTTCAGTCTAACCATCTTGAACAAACATTTTCATAAGATCTGATTTTTTAAGCCCTCTATCTTCCAGAGATAATATCCACTGAATGCCTTTGGGGTCTTAATACCCTTTTAAAAACTTGGTATATTGCTCAAAATAATCACCTCTTTTTGTTCTAGACACTAGGACAACCTTCTTAAGTTTTTTGACAAATTATTTATTTTTAGCATTGACTTAAGATTGAGTTCAAAATTCTTCTTCTTCTTCCTGTTCTTTCTTTGCCTATTAGGAACAAAAGCAATATGATATCAATAATACATGTGAAATTATGCAAATAATTTTTTTCCTTTTCTCAGAAATTTTTCCCTTTTCTCAGAAAAGGGAAAAAAGTAAAGAAAATAAAAAAAATATACTTTGACATTCACTCAGAGTTCATCAGTTCTCCCTCTGGCAATGGATAGCACTTTTCATCATGAGTCCTTGAGAACTGACTTGAATCATTGTATTAATCAGCGAAGCTAAGTCTTGAAGAATTGATCATTAAAATACTGCTATAAGTATGAACAAAGATCCTGGTTCTATTCACTCATTCTGCTTCAATTCATATCAGTCTTCCCAGGTTTTTCTGAAACCATACTTCACTTCATTCTTTATAGCACAATAGTATTACATCACAATAATATATCACAACTTGTTCAACCATTCCCTAATTGATGGATATCCTCTCAATTTCTGATTCTTTGCCACTACATAAAGAGCTGTTATAAATAATTTCTTTCCTTTCCCTATGACCTTTTTTTCATTACAGAACCAGCAGAATATTTCTGGGTCAAAGAGTACATGACATTTTAGAGTCCATTGGGAATAGTTCTAAATTGTTCTCCAGAATGGTTGTCTAACTTACAAGTCTAATAACAGTGCATTAGTGTCTCTATTTTTTTCCATATACCCTCTAGCATTTGTCATTTGTCTGTTATGCCATGTTAGTCATTCTCTGTCATCATCCTAATATACTTGTCTCCAACATTTCTTTATTAGTAATTTCTTCTTTAGGACCTGTGACAAAAAGGGATGGGAGGAAAGGTGAGAACATGGATTTCATGAAGAATACTAAGAGATTACAAAATAAATTACTTTTAAAATATTACAGCATCCATGTTCATATAATTTTGAATATTTGTTGTTTAAATAAAATGATGTACCCCAGGATTATGTTCCCCAGAATTCCTTTACTTTTCCCAGAATTCCTTGAATTACATTTCCCACTTTGCATCCTTATGTTTTGTAAATAAGTTGTGCAACCCAGCCTTTTCTCTCTCTTTTCCCCCATGTTCTCCTCAGTGCTCTCTTCTTTCCATGCTCTCCTCCTTGCTCTCTCTTTCTCTTTCTCTAGTGTCCCCACTCTTGGATGCTCTTCTTTGTTGAGACTATCACTGTACTTTTCTTCAAGTTATTATTAATAAATTCTTATAAAAGTATAATACTTGAAGTATTTGGATGTTAATTTTTAATCTTACGTTTCTCTGACATTTTGTAATCCATGTTCTTACCTTTCCTTCCACCTTTTTTTTTTGTCATGAGTCCTAAAGAAAAAAACTACTAATGTGATAACCCATGAATTAATTAAATTGTATAATTGAGAGGAAGAAAACAAATGAAGATGAGAAGAGTTTTTTGAAATATATATAGTAAGAAGAAAACTAATGAATAAAAATTTGGAAAGAACTATATTGGGATGGGAAATTTTGAATCAACCATTCTGAAATTGAGGAGAAGGTAGGATGTCTGGCAGAAAATGGATATATAACCCTAATTCATTATAGGCCAGCTGAAGAACAAAGAAGCATTACCTAAGAAGTTATAAGACAAAATCAATTAGCTTGGAGATACTCAAATAGGATCAATTAAAAATTGACATAAAATCCATCTGATTATTTCACATACATCTTTTTTATGGTTCTCCATATTTCTTATGGGACAACTGAATTCTGTTTTTTTAGATGCCTTCTTGTACTGTTGGTTTATATGGAGGGAGCAGCCCAGAAGTTTGTGAAAAGAGTTATTTCACTATTCATTTCCCATCTCGTATTTTTGAAACTGCTTGAAGTCCAGTAAAAGACTACAGTTTTCTTTATTAAGGTTATTCTTTCTCTAAAAATTCCTACTCTGATAGCTCATTTTGTTGCTGAGATGCTCCTGGATTCTTAAACACCATGCCAGAGGAGCTTAAGCTCTGGCAGTCTCTATTAGACTGGAGAGGCTTTGAATATTGTCCCAGAAAGTTAAGTCTTCTCTCTGATGCTCAACCAGAAAAGAATAAAGATTCTCAGTAGGCGGGACACTAATTAATTTCATTTTTGTCATGGAAACATGAAAAAAAAACCCAAAGTGATGGTAGTTGTAGGAGAAAAAAGGAGAAAGTTCTAAGAAACACAAAATTTTTATATGATTTATAAAAATTATCTTAATTACTGGTACTCCAAATCAATTATTTTTATCCAATTATTATTGACCTTACCAAATTATTAAAAGAATTAAACAATAATAATGTCAAAAATTTCATGAAACAATGGATTCAAAGAGAAACAATATAACTTGTAGAATTGGTTTAATGAAACTCCCAAGGGGATGCATGGCATCTTAAGATAAGTTTGTAGTCAGCAATTTGAACAAAGATAAACAAATGGAGTCACTTAATGCCAACTACAGTGGTAATAGAGATTCAATGGTTCATTTGTTTTAAGATTTCTTTTAGTTTAGCAAAAGTTACTACATACCTCAAACTAATTGTTTTTAAGTCATGGAGTTCATTAGCATTGATGGATAAAAATAAAAAGGACAGCTAGCATATCACTTCAGTCTACTATGCACCAGGTACTGCTAAGTGCTTTACAAATATCTCATTTGATCTTAAGTACAAGTTCATTTAAAAATATACGACTTAAAATTCATGTAGCCAGTTTTATATGCCATTTAATGTAAGCGGTATTGTTTCTCAGAATGGAACTCCAAATCCCTAGGGAATCAAAGAGTTTTAGGTAATTTTCTAGTTAAACTGATATATCTATGAAATAGGTTAACTTAGCTATTTATGATTCCACAATCTATACTGCTTTATTTTTCATGATACTACTTAATTGATGAGTCATGATGTCAACAAATAAGATATTCTATGAACAGTTATGTTCATTGTTGTTATTAGTGCCCAGAGAGGCATATTTAAGACTGCTAATAAAAAGATCTTACAAAAATAAGTTTTTTTGATATATTTTGTTTCATATCATCTAAAAATTATCTGTATGTCTTTTTAACTGCCTTCTAAAGAGCCATCCCATATAATGTTTTTTGATAATAAATACTGATAAAATTGAGTGATACTGATTTTAAAAATATGACAACATATTTAATGTCTCATAGCTGTTAGTTCAAAATTTAGAAAGAAAAATGTTTAAAATATAAAAAAAGAAAAATAATATTATGGAACACTCAAGTCTAGTTATTATTATCCCCTAGTTCTTTAAACCTAACTATTCTATCTCTTCTAAACTTAAGAGGAAAAGCATTAAATGACCCCTTTAAATATGTCCAAATCAGGAGACCCAAGTCAAGAGTCACTAAGTTCCAGAGGGAGTTATTTCATCCAAAGAATATATTTATTGAAAATTTGTTAAATGGAAATAGGCAGTGTCTTGGCCAGAGAAATCAACAATGAGATTCAAATATTTTGGACTACAGAGTACTTTTGAGGTGACGAAAATATATTATAGATGAACTACTCCACTCACTTGTACTGGATTCAACCAAGTTCTATTATCCAAGCTCTTGCAGCAGCAGCAAAGTGATAACTGCATAAATGTTATAAGGTATAGCTGTTGAATTTCCAGCAAAAAGGAATTGTTAGTTAATAACTTTCTATCCCTTCTGTTTCTTTTCTTCCACTAAAAACAGGAGTATAAGGCAGATCTTGGTATGGACCCTCCTGACATTTTGAAATATGTCATGCATTACCTGGAAGATAATCCTAATCTCCCAGAGAACCTCAGACCATGACCTAAAAACAAATGCACTACTTTAAAGGGTCCAATCCATTTTTGCAATGCGGCTCAATAGCACATTAATGGCAATAGTGTGTTAGAAAAAGCAAGAAAAGATTTCAGGTAAAATGAGGATAATTGCTCTTTCATCAATTTGACCAAAATAAAAAAAAATAGCCTACTGAAGAAAAGAATAAAATCAAAGTGCTGAATGTTAAAAATTCTATTGTTCTGATAAGTAAACAAAGATCAGATAATATTTAAAATTTGTGTTTTAAGGAAAATGTCTTAAATAATGCCTCAGCATGGTTTAAGTCTAGGGTCCATCCAAAAGAAATTAACTTGATATCATCTCAAAAAAGCACTCAATACCCAAAGTAGATGTCAGAATAGGACAACTATTTATTTCTTCCAGCACTAAAGAAATGCTTAAAACATAAAATAGACCCATAAATGTTCCTTAACTCAAACCCAAAACAATGTCACTCTACCCTAAAAGGCAAAAGCATTTTATTAGGAAAGCTGAATGGATATTTCTTGATCGCCACTGATATATGCTGGTTGTGCAATACACAAATTCAAATCTGGCTCACCTGTCTTAGGCTTTCTTATTCTTTTCAACCGTAGTATCCCTTCTAAACACTGGCCATCTTTTTCTAAAGCATTTTAAGACTAGTAAAAATCTTCTGGACAATCAGCATCAATTCAAGAACTCTTAACTACTCACTCTTAAGTTCGCTGTGCAGTCTAAAAAAACATTAATTTTTCCTTTTTTAAAAAAATAATTAAGTCAATTCCTCCATCCCCTACCCATACCATAGAAGGCAACATTCAGTAAAATACATATATAATGTTTTTCCTGTTTCTATTTCTCAGTTAATTCTCTGGAGGTTAACATTCATAAGTAATTCTTTAAATATGAAATTCTTAGCTGAATAAAATGTCTTCTTGGTTCTATGATTTTCACTCTTCATTACCTCATGCAAAAATATTAATCCTTCAAGGAAGACCTCTGTTCAACCACCCATGCTCAGGAAAAGAAACTCAAAGTGTAATATCCATACAAGGATTTAGAGTTCCTTGTAATCCTCATGTAAGTGAGCATATGTTAATTGCTCTGACTTCAGGTAGATCATAGTTATTGTGTAAGGGTGAGTAATGTCCTCTTTCCATCAGTGAGAAGATAAAAGGACAGACATGTCCCAAACCAGACAAGGCCCAAAAGAGAGGAAGGTCAAGCTTTTTTGTAGCTTCTGCAATCTGTCCAGGAAGAAACTCTTCCTAGTCACTCATTATCTTTCCTATAATCTGGCCTCATGGAGACAGATTACTATCAATCCATTGCTGTTCATCATGAGTATATTTGCAGATGGTCCACAGGAAAAAGCCTGAGTCCATTCCCAGCACCATTACTGATTTAATATATTTCTGCTTCTAGGTTTGTAGCACACATACATATCTGAATCACAATGAGAAAAGCTACAATCAAATAAATTATAGAAGTTTTGTATAATATTATTTACTCAGAAAAATAAGCAAAAAGAAGAGATATAAAAATACCTTCAAAGCATTTAAAACATTTGAGCTTCAATTTCCTTATCAATCCAATGGGAAAATAATGCCACATACATTAAGGTTTGTCATAAGGAAAGCGGGCTATAAATCATAAATACTATCTTCATTTAAATCATTATTACTCCTCCTCTAGAGTCCTATTCTAAGGCCTCATCATAGAACTGAGGTGACAATGAATTCTCAGAAGTAATCTCAGAAGAACATAATGTTGGGGAAATCTTTCTAAGCAGCTTTGTGAAATCTGGAGAGTCTAGGAATAAGAACACATTCCAAAGCATTGGCCTCATCATCGAGTAGGACCACATTTTGTCAGAGACTGCCAGAAAGGAAGAGGAAGTGGAAGATGAAGCCAAGGAGTTTTTGAGATTAAGAGAAGGGGAGGAGAATGAACTGTAGCATAGGCTAATTTTCTTTTCAATGAGATACCAGTTCCTCACACGAGATAGAAAAATGATGAATTGTAGAGGGCTTTAAGAGGAAAAGAAAGTTGGGAACAGGTTTTGATGGTATCAGATAAGTTTTTGACAGTATAAGAAAGAACTTTCTTTCAGAGGTTGAAGAGTCTTAACTTCATGTGTAATAAACTCTTACCTGTGCCTCTAAGAAGTTGTAGTATGCATGGTGGCCACACCCTGGTAAAAACCATGGAATCACTTAGGGTAAATGGCTTTAATTTTTTAAAACTGAGAAAGAAAGAGAAAGCAAGGGGGAAAGGGATGCTATGGAAGATTTGAAGGGAAAGTCAGTTTAGAATAGAAGGGGAACGTGAATTGATTAGGGAGAAGTAACATGAGTGTCTTGCTAAAGTGAGAACCCAATTCCATTTATGTAAATAAAATGATGCATTTATGATTTATCATTAGGAAAGATAAAAAATTAATACAAATAACAGAATTTCAAGTTGATGAACATATGAGTAGAAAATTGTGGGTTATGGAAAGATCAAGAATATGATCATCTTTGTATGTAGCTGAGTTGGAGTGGAAAGGTAGGTCATGAGAATGAAAGAGACTGAGGCAGTAGGAAGTGAGAGTATTTGAGGAAAATTCAAAAGAATGTTGAAGTCTCCTAACAATGGCTAGAAGAGAGAGTAAGGCTAACAACTTTGAGCAACTGTGCCCCATTTAAATCCAAGTCAGGATACCCCCCCCCATTATGTCATTGGTCCTTTTCAAAAGTAAGGATGAACAATAATAAAGAACTGATAGGATTCCATTTTGAGAGGGAATGTTAGAAGGGCAGAGACACCTGATCTCTTTCTTCCAAAAAGTATTCTATAATGTCTCAAAATGAAATCTAAAGCAGCAAAAACCACATAAAGACAGGGTTACGTAATTTTCAGCCCCAAATGATTTAGAAGACAAGCACAAAAGACTTTTTGCATCAGGGTGGAAATGGACCACAAAGCAGTACACCCAAAACACACTTAATTGTTTTGGGAGTAGCTGCTTCAGCAGCAAAGACTTCAGAACTTCAGAAGCTCTCAGTCATAGATGGTAAGGGGGGTTTAGATAACTATTTAGAATGAGGTTACAGGGATTCATTTGTTAAATTGACCATCTGCAGATCCTGGTCTCTTCCTGCATTGGTGTCTCATGGTGAAGAAGAATATTAACACTCAGCACTTGTACCCACAGGGGAGGATAGGAACCTGGTCACAGTTTTAAGGTGCTTGTAGTTTCTCACAGACCAGAGCACAGACTAGAAGAATATTAAACACCATCTTAAACAGACTAAAAGCTTATAGCTCCCCAGAGCTATCTTTGAAAGCAGATGCACAAAGACACTGAAAACTGGAACAGTGCTCCCTTTACCACAATTATAGAGATGAACTTTAAATTGTTTTAAAAATTAAAACAAAATTTAAAAATTCTGGAATATAAGCAACAAAGAAAGTTATTTTGATGACAGAGAAGACAAAAACACAAACTTAGAAGAAGACTACAAAGTCAATAATAGTTTTACAACCAACACCTCCAAAAAAAATAGGAATTGCTCTAAGGCTCAAAAAGAATTAATGGAGGAGTTAAAAAATGATTTTATTGATAAAATGAGAAGTAGAAGAAAATGGGGAAATAAATGAGAATGATGCAGGAATATCATGAAAAGTTATTCAACAGCTTGTTAAAGGAAGCACAAAAATGTTGAAGAAATTAGTATCTTAAAAAATAGAATAGGACAATCCTTTGAAGAGAACTCTATAAAAAGAAGAATTGGCCAAATGGAAAAGATATACAAACATTCCCTGAAGAAAAGAACTTCTTAAAAGTCAAAATTGGATGTATGGAAAATGATGTTCAAAAATTCACTAAGGAAAAGAGCTTTTTAAAAAGTAGAACTGGTCAAATGGAAAAGGCGGTGCTAAAGCTCATTGAAGAAAAATGTGCCCCCAAATTAGAATTAGGAAAAGAATCTAAGGACTCCATGAGACACCAAGAAACAAATAAAGTTAAAATAATAGAAAAATAGAAGAAAATATAAAATGTCATTGAAAAAAAATGTGATCTGGACAATAAATCAAGGAGAGATAATTTAAGAATTATTGGACTACAGGAAAGCCATGATCAAATAAAAGAACATAGACATCATCCTTCAAGAAACCATCAAGGAAAACTGCCCTGATATTCTAGGTCCAGAGGATAGAATAGAAATTGAAAGGAGCCACCAATCTCCTCCTTAATGAGATCCTAAACAATAACTTGTAGGAATGTTATAGCCAAAATCAAGAATATTTAGATCAAGGAGAAAATACTGCAACCAGCCAAAAAAGAAATAATCCAATAGCATACGATTTAGCCCCATTCTACATTAAAGTATCAGATGGCTTGGAATATTATATTCCAGAGGACAAAGGAAGTAGGACTTGAACAAAAATCACTTACTCAGCAAAAGTGAGCATATTACTTCATGGAAAAAAAATGGGTCTTCAGTAAAATGGAGGACTTTTAGACCTTTCTAGACTTAATGGAAATTTTTATTCTCAAATATAAGACTCAACAGAAGCATAAAAAGAAAGAAAAGTGAAGTTAAGATTTTCAATAAAGCTAACATTTCTATATACATATATGGGAAGATAATTATTGTAATTCCTAAGAACTTTATCCTTTTCAAGGTGGTAAGAAATAATATACATAGAAAGGGGGCAAAGGTATGAGTTCAATATGATGGGATATTTTAAAAAATGGAATTAAGGAAAGAGAAAGAGGAATACATTGTGAGAAAGGAAACACTGAATAGGGTAAATTTCGTCACATAAAAGGGAAATTTTAGCTATAGCATTATCTATCTATCTATCTATCTATCTATCTATCTATCTATCTATCTATCTATCTGTCTATCTAATTAAAGCATCACAGACCATGAAGAGCTATAGTATTTTCCTAAATATGATACAAGTTCATATAAAATTAAGAATATTTAATATATTTTTGAATGAACATATATAGGAATAAGAAATTTAGTTGTACCTGTAATCTATTTAATACACTCAGTTTACTATTTGATGATTATTACTTTAACCCAATATATTTTGAATTTATTTTTAACTCCCCACCTGTCCACTAGCTTTGGAACAGAGGGATTAATTCTTAATAATTGGATTAGATGATATTTATTTACCTATGATTCATAGTAACTGTGGGACCTTGGGTAAGTCCTATAACTTTTTCAAAGTTCTAGGCAACTCCATAAGACTAGAAGTCACATTAAAGGTGCTGACTTCCTTTGGCAATTTTACCAAGAGTTATCTGTATCAATGAAATCACAAGTCCAGGTTGTATCCTTGCTTATCAATTCATGTAGTTTAGACTATAAAAAACTTATTCGTGTTGCTATTAATACATAGTTATACAGATAATAATCTCAAGTGATTTCTTCTATGTGACATGGGATCTTTTACTTTCCCTAAACATCACAGAAATATTCCAATGCTACCTAGCTCATTTGCAAAAAATCATGTTCTTCACGATCTCATATTTTGCTGTTTGTTGCCTGGGATGCACAAAATATTTGAAGGTTCAATTTTGTTATGATTACTAAATTCTACTGAATTAAAGTTTTCTGATCTGATTGTTTAGTATTACTCATGATGTACCAGATGTAGAGCCTAGGAATTCCCAGGAGTTTTATGAGGTCATATAAAAAGAAAGCCTTTGTTTACTACATTAATCATTTCTTCATTACACCATATATTCCAACAATGGTTTTCTAAATATAGAGAAGAAAGAAAATTATACTACCAAATTCACTGATTTGAAATTCCATAAAATTGTTATTTTCATCTTCACATGGCACCAGCACTAATTTTCAACATCTGTGCCTTTTCAGGATTTTGTACTACAACATATCATTTATATAACATTGTAACAAACCCATTTCCTAGTCATGAATTTTTACTAAAAACTTCAGATTTTAGGAAATTTATTTGATTTGTTTTTCATCATAGACTTCCAATTAAAAGTCACTGAATATATAAGTAATATTGATTAATAATTGGAAAAGTAACCCCCAATACCCAACTTCATCAAAATTATTAGCCTACAAAATGTTAAGAAACATGGAAAGAATAAATTAAAGGATTCTCCACAAAAAATGTTAATTTGCACAACTGCCTTATACATAGTCAATCATCATCAATTTTACTGTCTTGGCAATAGTTTAAAGCACATTTTTAATGTAGCTGAATTATGTTTCTAAGTATTTTAATGCATTAAGCAAAAATTTTTTTTCAATATTATCCAGTAATTGGCTGAATTATGTTTGATTAGTATTCCTCTTTTTGAGATCATTTCCTTTAAGACTATATACATATCTAGCATAGATCCATATTTAAGTCATTCTTTTAGTAGAAAAGTAATTTTTAAAAGCTTATTTTAATTTTGATGATGCTTAGAAAATAATTTTAAATGCAATGATGATTACTTTCTATGTCAATATTGTATAAATTAAATTTCATTCTCAGAATTAATTTAATTCAATGAGTCATTATTCTAGTGAATGTTGTACACAAATCATTAAATAAAATGGCTAGTCATTAATACAGTTATAGGGTAGCTAAGTACCATAAAGGAGAGAGTGTTATGTTTGGAGTCAGAAAGATTGCGGTTCAAATCCTGTCTCAGATACTTACTAGCTGTGTGACCCTGGGCAAGTTACTTTATCTTGTTTTCATCAATTTACTCATCTGTAAAATGAACAGAAGAAGGAAATGGCAAGCCACTCTGGTACCTTTGCCAAGAAAACCCCAGAAAGTGGTCCCAAAGAGTCAGATATAACTGAAAAAACAAGTGACTGAAATTCAGACAAGGAATTTAAAAAATATATTTTCTAAATAGTAATTCAAAGGATATGAAGACACTTTATTGCAGTCTTGCAAAGTGATCCTTTGATATAAAATATAGGCATTTTCATTAGATAGTTAAGAGCAAAGGAATACTTGTCATTTATTATGCCAAAGAATATTACTTACTAACACTAAATCATCAGTATCCTCTTTACATCAAAATAACTTCCTTTAAAGTTGTAGTTTCATTGTTGTTAATACCAAAGAGCTAATTTTTTGATATCTCATTTAAAAAGGATGGGGATTACTTCTACCAAAAATGATACTATCGAATAGGAACATATATGAGATAGTTTCCAGATAGTTTCTTTACATGAGAGAGGGCATGCATAAATAATCCTTTCTTCTTTCATTCTCTGTTTCTCTCACCCTTTTGTCCAATTTGAGTAGAAGTACATTGACTACATGAACATATTAAGTAAATATATGAGATAATCACAATGATTATTTGAGAATAAAACAACTAGCTGTTATTTTAAGGAAAAAGGGTCTATTTGGCCCATGAGTGTTGTTTCCATTACCCAGGTTCACCAGATAATTGCTAAGATGTTAATTTCATCATTTTACTAGACTAGTTTTGAGGGGTTTTGAGGCAGGGCCAACAACTCACAATCTTGAATCAATTTAAGGCTCTCAGAAGTAACCCAGGTTTCTCCTAACTGATAAACATTCTTCTTGGGGGATGAGTAAGTTATAAGGACATGCTGACCCTTTTAATTGTTATTAACCATCCTTAAAGAGTGATCATAGATAGAGCAAATGAAAATTGTTTTTCTGTTAGTAAATAACAAAATAGACTAGAAAATATTGGTGCAAGGAAATTATTTGAGATTAGTAGATTGAGAAGTAGGTAGGACTAATGTGGAAAATGGAATTAAATGAGAAAAATGGGAAATTTATCAAGAAGTATGACACTTTAAATGAAAATGTTTAAAAGTAGATGGAAATTTAAAATTATAATAAAACTTTGCATTAATCTATTTTAAACAGAAACTTATTTGCTCTATTTTTTACAAAAGCTCATTTTCCAATATTATCAGTTATAATTCACATATATATTAAATGTATTTGAGGAGCATAACAAAGCCCTAGAAAATAATCCTTTCATCATTGGAATTCTTGATATTAGCCTTAATCAATATAGTACATCTAACTGAGGTTCCATTCACCCTTAACTTTACTTTCCAGTTATCTTCTTGCTAATTGCTAATATTTCTTCCCATTTCCCATTTTTAGTTCTAGAAATATAATCAATTCTGTTCTTACTCTGAGAAATTGATGAGTCTATATACTTTCCCTTTACTCGTCATACCTATACCTTTCCATTGGTCAACATTTCTTTCATGGATTATCTCTCCTATTAGAAAAAATTTCCTTGAGGATTAGAACTTTCATGTCTTTTTATTTTCTTTTCATTCATTTATTTATTTATTCATTCCATCCAAATATTTCATTATTTTATTGAAACTCATTATATATTAAGAACAAGGCAGTGAAATGATACTCTTTATATAAAAATGCAGATCTAATCATCTCCTTTAAAAATTAATACAAAGAACAAACACTTTAGCTTTTTCATTTCTAGAATAAAATACTAATTCTTCTTTGACATTTAAATCCTTTGACAAGCTGACACTAGTTGACCTTTGAAAGCTAATTATGTCTTCCAATCAAAATGCTCCAATGGATGGTCTTTGTACATATTCCATATTCCTAGAAATCCTTTGGAATATGTCATCCTTCAAATTGGGAAGGTTTTTTTTTTCCTTCTTATACTTTTGTATTGTCCAGAAGAATTCACAGGTCCCATCAATGTTCAGAGGACTACTTCCAATTTATATTTTTATTGATCCCTTCCCATGTGCTTGCTCCCTCCCAATTACTTTGTATACATATTATACACATATATATTTCTCTATGTATACATATATGCATAAACATATAGATTGTATTTGTATAAATATATAAACAAAACATAATCTGTATTTTACATATGTATATACAAATGTGTGTGGATGTATATGTATATACATACATGATACATGTATGCTGTTTTCCTCAACATAATTCCCTAGATTTCCCAAAGGAATAGCTCCTCCAGTGATGTGTTTTTTTGTTTTTCTTATTCATCACTACATAACAATGTCTGACACACTATGGGGATTTAATCAATGCTTGTTGATTGACTAATAAAAGCTAATTATGTTTTGTTCTCACTTACAATAAAATAACCAAGATAAAGGAAATAATCTATTTTTCTATCATTTCACCTGTTATCTTAACATACCACATAATTCTTGGAGTTTAGCTATTCTCTTTTTAGAAAAAGAAAGATAATACTTAACTTTCCTTTATAGTGCTCTATATAATTTTTGTTATTTCCCAAAGACCCATCTAGCTACATGAGGGAGAACACATCTGTATCTTTGCTATGAATTTCTAAATAACACAAATTATGATAAGGATGAGAAATAACGTTCAGGACTCCAAGGATATGATAGCTATAGATTGTACACTCAGAAGTGCTGGCTGTTATTCCAAATTATTCCATCTGGTATAATTATTTAAGAAAGGTAGCTTCCTATAAACAAGGATCATACAGCTGTTTAGGGTAAAAAGTTAGAGATAAATTTATAATACTTAGGTATAAATTATAATGACAAACATTTCTTGTAATAAACAACTGCTTTAATGCCCTTCCCACAAAAAAAAAACAGAAAACACTCCAAAATGTTTTTTATAGACTTACAGCTCTTACTGAAGCTATGTCTACACTGGTAATCTTTCTGACCCAAGTTTTGCCAACATTTGTCATCCATTCCCACTGCAAAAAAAAAAGAAAAAGAAAATGGATGTTTTCCATCTGCAACAACATACAGTCAAAACAAATGTATTTCAATTGGAAACACTTGCTGGTAAAAGGTCTGCTCTCCTTTAAAACATCTGGTTGTGTTTTAAGGTCATTGCCAAATAAACGGATGCAGGAACATCTATTTTATGTGGCACATGGTTGCTAGTATAGACACAGCTTAAACCTGTGTCAGTATAAGGGCAACACCCTATTTTAGGGAGGAAAATATACATTTATTTGAGCTTCAGCAGTGGTTTCTTAATGGCAGACTGGAATGTAAATGTATTTTCTGAACCTGTCTATTCCCCTGTAGGAAGGGGAAATAATGGACATTCCTTTTGAGCTCTCAGCTAGACAATACAAAGGCTGAGAAGGGGGAATTGAAATAGCTGCTACTTGCTAGTAAAGGCTTCCTGTGGTTAGCAAGCCTGCCCAGTTCCATTAGTAAGGAGTCCCTATATGACCAGAGACTCAAATGAGTCTGCTTTCTATCCTTGGTTGGCCCATGGTGTATCCCCTTTCCCCTCAGCAGGAAGGTGATGTCTCTTCTACTGGGATATCAGCACCTTCCACTGAACCATGGGCTTAGGAGGGGGCACACCGAGACTCTTTCCATTTCCAGTCTTTTTGTGTCCTTTCTTTCTCGAAGGCAGCTGGGCCAAGTTATGAGAATTAACACAGGCTACTTCTTTTCCCCAAGTAGGGGGGAAGTGCAGACAGAGCCACTTGCAGCAAGGCTCAGAGAAGAAATCCACTTCCATAGTGGATATTTGTAGTTTATGTTAGATTAGTAAATATCACATGACTTTATTAGGTTTCACTATATAATTAATCTTGACTACATTTCCAAGGATTTATTGTTGCATCACATAAGTACCTTAGGAGTCAGTCTGTAGTTGGTAAGTATTTATTAGGAGTCACATATTTGCCAGGCACTGTGCTAAGTAGTGGAAATTGAACAGCCAAAAAATTGTCCATAATCTCAAAGAATTTATAGTATTAAGAGGGATATAATATGCAAACAACTATGTAAAACAAGATGTATAGCTTTATCTATCTATATCTATATCTGCAAATATGGCAAAGTGGAGATAATCAGCAGAGGGAAGGCATAAGCTTTAAGGCATATGGAAAAAAGATTCTTGTGGAAGGCTGGATTTTACAGGGATTCTTAATCTGGAATCTGTGAATCTTTAAAAACTATATTTTAACATTTTCTCTGTAATCATGTGTATTATATATTTTAAAACATTATTTATTCTGAGAAGCCACAGACTCCATTAGATTGTTGAAGGGTCCCTGACATAATACAGGTAAAACTTACTAGTGCAGTGGAAAGAGTTAGTGGTGTTTAAAATTGGCAGACCTAAGTTCAGGTTCTAATTCTGATGATCCCTAGATATATAATTCAGAACAAATGTGTAAAATGGGGATGATATGTCCATTCTCTATGCCATATGCAAATTCTATGTAAATTATAAATTGGGGTATAATTATGAGCTATCATTTTACTGAAAATAAATTCATCAGGATAGATGAATTATAGTATAGATAAGATTACATATGAAGCTAAAATAACTGAACATTTAAAAATCCAACAATCAGCCAGATGTTTGATCTACGTAAGCCAATTAGTGCAATTCATTATTTTTTACAGAACTAATATACATTTTGCATAATGTAGATATATCTTTATAACAAAATGATTTTGTATTCACGTGAGTGAGTGCCAAATCACACAAATTCTTCCTGAAAATTTTGTTTTAATAGTTAAAGTACTGAGACCATATATACTTCATGTAGCAACAGGGATCTAAAAAGCAAATTTTCAAATGATCAGATGGAATGAATCCTTCCCTCCATCCACTGTTTTCCTCTCTTTCTCCTTTCCTCAATCCAAATCTATGGATACATTTTTTTTTCTCAAAAGTCAACTAACTGAGTGCCTATTGGTTGCATGACTTTTTTTGTAGAGGTCAACCAGTCTTAAAATTTTAAGCTTATGCTTTCTGAAATGTTCTGGGAATTTTCATTTTGAAAGGTGCAAACTAAATGCAGAATGTTAGTCCCACTAGGATAAAATGGATAGTCCAGAAGAAGCTTATAAATAAGTGCCAGTTTCTATACTAATAGCAAAACCTCTAAAAAGAGTTTCTGATTTGAGAAGTTCACTATGTCACTGAATTCTCCACAGTTATGTGGGCTGTGTAACAATGCTGAAACAGATTGAGAATTGTTCCATTTCCTCCAAGGGCTACTTAAGGCATCAGTTCAAAAGATTTTCAGTTACTCACGAAAGATCTGGGTATTTTCAGTCAAGCAACCAGAGTGACTCATAGGGTGAGTAACAGAACAAACCCTTTCTTCCCCCATCTTTGTCTCTATTTTCCTTTACCCAGACAGAAAGACTACTCTCGCTGACTACTTTTTCTCCCATATCTTTCTGTTTAATTCAGTCTACAATCTGCCAAGTTTACTCTGATATTTACATAACTGGGTTGCCTAATCCTACCAACATCATTTTAAATGCAAAAATAGTCAAGTAGGTAACAAGGTGTGAATAAAGAGGCTTATTTGGCTGAATGTCCTATTTGCTTACTGAGTTACCTCATTCTCCTTACTTGTCACAGTATTATTCAAAGAAGAAAACTATCATCACTACCTAATGAAAGCTGCTAAAGCTCTGGATTCCCATAGACCCAGGTGGCCTAGAGGGACTCTAACTAAATTTCTCTTTGGTATGTGTCCTTTCCTCAGTGATCATTAGCTCCAAAGACAAACAACAACATGAAAACACTCAGATTTATAAAACAGTTAGAGGAAAGACATGTTTTGATTTGTTTTTAAATATACCCCCTTTCATAGCCTTTAATATGCTCAGAGAACTAGCTTGTACATTGGTTCGGCTCTCAAATACTTGTAAAAAGGAAATAATTTCGTTTTGTTAAAAAGTCAAGAAATTCCCCTCCTCTCCCCCCTCCCCCACTGGCTCTAAAGACAAACAACATTTTAGCACTGCTAACAAATATCATATATATATATATATATATATATATATATGAATGATATACACATGAACACAGGCATATTACTTTTGTTGTTCAGGCTTTTCAGTTGTGTCCAGTTCTTCATAACCCCATTGAGGTTTTTCCTGGCAAAGATACTGGAGTGGTTTGCCATTTGCCATCTCCAGCTCTTTTTTTAAAGATGAGGAAACTAAGTCAGAGAGGGTTAAGTGATTTACCCAGGGTCACATGGATAGTAAGTTTATGAAGCTGCATTTAAACTCATGAAGATGAGTCCTTCTGACCCCAGGGCTGGCATTCTCTCCTCTGCACCAACAAGCTACCCCATATAATACTGCAGCCCTAGTAAAAGCTGTCAAGTACCGAAAGCTTATCTTTTGCTAGCAATATTTCTCTTTCCTGCATTTTCTCTACCTATCCCACCAAACCCATGATACCTGTCTTGCATCCCATTGTTATAGGAGATATCATAGAGAATCTGATATCATAGGATCATAGATTTCGAGGTCACTCATTTCAGAAATGAGAAGATTTACTACCAAAAGGTTAATTAATTTATCCAAGGTGAAATGACATTAGAGGAAGTATTATTTCTACTGTAACACATTGCTTCATAGTATCAGTAGAGATTCAATTTGTTATTACAAAGTAATTTGCAATTTTTTAATAGCCTCTGGAGGACCGAACAAAAGACTTGAATGAAAAAAAAAATCTCCAATGGAGATTCTGAGGTAGAGTAACAGTAAAAGTTATATTTTCAGAATGAAGGCCTTCACATATGTAAAAAAAGCCCTGCACAGGTAGAGATGACTACTTTGTCAACTTAGTGCCCCCCTCTATAATTTTATGTGAAGAAGCATAGATTATTGGATTTTGAAGTGGTTTCTGCTCCCCTCTTAAACCCATCTAGTCCAATGTCTACTATTACACTGTATAAATGTAATTTGTGACATACCTGATGGTTAATCAGACCTACCTTGAATTCCTCAAGCCCCAGAATACTCCCTTCTTCTCTATTGAAGTGGCTAATACATTTTCACAAAGATTTAGTTGTTAGAATTTTCTTTCTTACTTTGAATTGAAATGTACCTCTTATAATATGCCTCATGACCTTTTTTTATAAAAAGAAAAGAATGAAACTGAACAATAGGTCTAATAAATTTTACACATAAAAACTTTTTTGAATATGATATTTGAAGCAACTATTACATATATATATATATATATATATGTATATGTTAGTGTAAAGTACCACAAGTTCCACTTTGGTGACTTTACATTTTTTTCTCTTTTGCATCCCCAATCCTTAGCACAGTGCTGGTTACATAGTACAATCTTAATAAATATTTTCTGATTTGTTGATTAATTAATACTCTCTAATTCTACTCTCATTCATGCTAAACTTCCCCAGTCTCCTGAACTGATCTTCATATCACTATCACTTGTTTTTAGTCTTTTTGCCATTTACCTCATCTGCCTCTGAATATATTCTATTTCCCTAAAATGCCTCTAACAATGTGGAACTTAAAATTATACAAAATAGTCTCTGTCCAGCACTGCATAAATAGAGCTTGTTACCTCTTTCTCTTTTTAAAGTAGAATACTATGAATGGCATGCAATGCGAAATTAGGTCCCTTTTATTTTGGTAACAGTATAACATTAGCAGCATGTTGAATGTGTAGTAGGGAGCTAACTCTCCCAAATTCTAGTGCCTTCTCAGGTTTTCCTGATGGTATAGTTATATTTTTAAAATTGGACTGTAAGAATTTACATTTATTCAGGATTATAGGTAGAAATTTAATATAAATGAGCTCCCCACAAATTGTTATAGAGCATTCTATATGAAAAGGTATAGAGAATACTTTTTCATTCTCTTTCTAATAATATCACTGGCTGATTGAACTGCTACTTATCATCAACTCAATTGAGAAAAAATAGTCATTAATTAGATGATGATTTAATTGGACAATAGATTAGCCTTCTTCTAGCCATCCCTCTCTGACCTCACTTCTAATTCCACATAACAGGAAGGTTTGAGGAAAGAGGAGGCCAGATGTACACAGATACTTCAGAAATGGCAGACCAAGTGTGGATATTACCAAATCCTCCAAAGCATCTTGTGTTTTCATCTTCACTTTTTCTGTAATGATTTGGCATACTTTCCAGCTGAGGTTCTGTCATGTTACACTGTACTGTATCATCTCTCCATCAACTGACCCTATGTAGTAATAGGGTTGTGGTCATATCTATTAAATTTCTCTTTGATAGAGTCCACTATCATTCTAGACTTTGAAAATCTTTTTGGACAATGAAATTTATCACATAAGCACACCTAAGCAGTTCTCCCCCTAGTTCTGTGTGATTCTTCAGATTTGATGAGGATAGTATTTATCTTCATCCAAGACATGAATAAGAAAGAAAGAAATTGGAATTCTTTGGTTATGGTCATTTACAACATCTGTGAATCCACCTACTTGTATTACCAACAAACTTGCGTTTGTTTCTTCATTTTCTTATAGACTCTGGCACTTTTGAGAAGCAGACCCAGACAGTTAAAAGGATTCTGGAGTTGAGGTTTGAGGAATCTGAAATAATATCTTGAATAGGATACTCTTATATGTTTGACCATGGTCAAGTCATTTAACATCATTATATCTCAGTTTTCATATAAGCAAAATAGAAGAAATATTAACTGTGATATCTTTTTCACAGTAGCATTTTGAGGATTGAATAAGATTACAAATGTAATCTTTAGAAGCTCTCTAATGTCAAGATACACTACAGTTATAGTATTCCTCTGAGCTATCAACATAATAACCCTGTCATCAAAGAGAATTAGATTAATCTAGACAAGTTTGTTTTTACTTAATACATGTTTATTCCTAATAATCACCCTTTCTTTTCTGAGATCTCATAAAATATTTAATATTTTTTTCTAGAAAGATCCCAGGGGTAGAATTCTACTTCTAGCAGCTGAAAATGGTGGAGTAAGGAATGTTCTGAGCTCATTCAAACCTACCTCTAAAACAACCACAAAAGAAAAGAAAATGCCACAAAACAATTTTTGGAGAGATAGAGCCAGTAGAAGATAGAGTGAAGCAGGGTTTCAGCCAAAGAAAACATAGGGGGATAATAGGAAGGAGTCAGCTCACTGGGGTAGGAGGTGAAAATAATGGACCCCCCAGCATGAAGAGTGGCCAAATGTAAACACATGCTGAGGAGCTTGAAGATCAAATAGATTCAAGAACACTAAAGGAAAACTCCAGTGGACAACAACATACAAAAGTTATTTAGGATACTTAATGTAATCAAGGAAAACAATGGAGTTAAACTTATTGCCTTATTATATAGGGTAATAACATACTTGAGATGTCTGATATATGAAATACTTAGGGTACTTAAGATACTTAGAGTAATGAAGGGAAACAATGTGATTAAAGTGACTGAATTACTACATAAGATGATAACTGATATACTTGGGATGTCTATGGTACTTGAGGTGCCTGGAGTGCTTAAATTGGTTAGGATAATTAGGGTATGGAAGATGCTTGAGAATTTTAACCCTACTGAGACAGTGAATGGGGACATATATGGACAGAGAACAGGAAGTGGGTTGAATATGAAAATGATATCCAAAAAAAAACACAAAGTAAAACAAAATCAAGGACTAAGGAGGACTACACTGGGAAAAGAGAGAGAGAGAATTGGGAGTGAATTGTCTAACACAGTGAGACTGTAGGAGTCAATGCAATGTAAAAGGTCCTTCTTGTTTCTTACCTTTATCATTCAATTATCTCTTAACTAGTCTTTCTGACAAGGACTTCTGGCCAGATTGGTTGCCTAAATGGAGACAAGTTGCCCTGCTCTTTCTCAAATATTCCAATAAAACCCTGAAATTTACATTAGACCAAATAATGATCAAGAAATCCAAAGATAAATGATAGTAAGTGACCTCGCCTGGGACACACTTGAGACAAAGCAAGAAGCAATCTTTCTACCTCCCTACACTGGAACAGATCTTCATCCCTCAGAATAGCTTGAAATCCTGCCTACCCCACTGGGACCTCTTCTCTATCCTTTATTCTAAATCTATATCATTAAGACAATATAGTTTAAATGGGACCATGGTTATTGCACAATCTTTAAAAATAAAATAATTTCTACAGACAGTCTATCTGTACCACTTTGAAAAAAACATTCTGGGGCTCCTACATGCCAGTGGCATCCCCGATCCTAGAAAAGCCAATTCAAAGTGAAGCAAACAAACAGCATGCAAGAGAGATACACATGTATATATGATCTTAAGTGTTCTGATTCTGTAGCCTGCAAGAAATGAGGTCCTTCATTAAGTTCCCAGGTATCTCTTTCCCTCCTTTCCCTTCCTTTCTCCTCTTCTCTCTTTCCTTCCCTACTAGCACTAGAGAAGTCATTTAAAAACTATGTTTTTCTTATTCCTATTTTCTATGTTTTCTTATTTCTATTTATTAGGTCCCCCCCATATAACACAAATTAATCTTTAAGCATTGTGTCTGTTGCTCTTCATTCTGCTTGTTTGAAGAAAATTCTAGGAAGAGTGTAGACATTTCCACAGCAGTATGGCAGCCCTCAAATATAGAGAATGCAGGCCAAGGAACTTCAAGGTATGTACTATCCTGTTCTTAGTATCATAGAAGGCCCTGAAGATTCAGTACTATGAAACTCAAGTATTGGGCAGGGGTTTGGGGTGGGGTTGAGGAAGTCAACTGGAATTCAAGAAGAGACCCATTCCACATGACCACCCTACCAGAAAGTGCAGCAAAAGTTGGAGTCTGACCCTGGAAAAAAGCTCCAATTCAGGACCAGAATTTGGAGAGTTAAGCAAAACTACTCTATAGACTTATCTCAAATCTCTCCTCACTCTGGAATTCATTTCACATACTGATATCACAGAAATTCTTCCCAAAACATATCTCTGACCATATGACTCTCCTATTTAACTCCAGTGGTTCTTAATTCCCTGAATAAAATCCAGACTCCTTATCCTGACACTTAAGGTCTTTAGTCTTTTATTTTTAATGAATGAATTGAAAATTTTTATTTAATTAATTGATTTAGAATATTTTTCCAGGTTTACATTATTCATGTTCTTCAATGAGTAATTCCACTGGGTTTTACATATGTCATTGATCAAGACTTAAGGTCTATAATCTTGTCTCAATATACCTTTCTAGTCTTTCAACTATTGCTCTAGACACACTCTAAGATCCATAAAAATAATCATTGTCATTCCTCAAGCACATGCTGTACTTTTATTATGGATGCTTCGATTTTTACTTAGAATACTAACCCCATTCTCTTCTGAGGAGTCTCTTCCCTTCCCATTTCTGTCCTCAGAATTCTGTAAGACCCAATTGGAATACCTTATTATTAAAAACAGCCCAGCCTGTAGTGATAGCTCCTTATTCTTAAATCCCATAGCACTTGGTGCCTACATTATGATACTTATGACATAGGCCTTATATTCTAGTTTAAACTGATGTCTTCTTTCTACTAATGAATTATAAATTCCTTAGGATAAAATCAGGCTTCACTCATCCATATATTTATTACAGTTCTACTTCTAGTACTTCATATGTAGCATTGTTTAATAAATTTGTATCAAATAAACAAGTAAATGAATTTCAGAAATAGTCCTAATAAACATATGTGTAAAAGTATCAGCTCATGGAAATCCTCTTTCCCATAAGGGGCTTGTAGTCTGGCCTCACATAGATGAGATTTCATTCTGCCACCACCACTGACCACACTTCCTCCTAATATGTTTTCCCTCCATAGTTTCTGGTTCATTATAATCCGTCCACACCTAAAGAAGTACTCCAGGAAAATCTCTCAAAGATTAAATTTGGTTCCTCTTCAAAACAGAATGAATGTTGTTTAGTGAAGTTACCAAATGCACTAAATACTAGGTATAAAAAAAAGGCTACTTTTTTTCCCCTTCAGAACAGAAGAAACAATTAAAACAAGACTCACAAGCACATATTAACAAATATTTAAATCATAAAACAATAATCCAAAACAGGGCACTCCAAGGAGCCCATAAAGCTAAAGAAAACACATGCCATTCTAAAAGGACTCAGAGAATCCCATCATCTCCATTATACTTTATGGGGAGAGAAAGCTCCCTAGGAAACTGTTGTCCATTTGACAGATTTCACCTCAGACTACTCTCTAGGAAGCAACTCAATCTAAGTGCATTTTTGTAGCCAGCCAGTCATAAGATGTATAGGAACGTGGCCAGTGCATCCCCCTGGCAGTGGTCCTTTTATCTTCCACTTAAGGGGGAGATGCCAGGAGCTATCAATCTTTCAGGGCACTATTTTTTAGTCACCTTTGCTCAGGGAAAGAAATGCAAAGCACAAGAGGAAGATATGGACTTGAGATTCAGCCTCAGGCTGACCCATTCAAATACATATAGTGTACTACATGCAATCAACCTCTGGTCCGTAGTCAGAGGGATGAGGAGTTTGAGAAAAATGTTGTATTGAATATAGCTTCAAAACTGGAAGTGTGGGGTTGGGGGACAGAGTAGGAGGAAGAGAGACAAGGACAGAGACAGTATCAGAAAAACAGAGAATCAGTCATTTTAAAAGTTGACTGAATGAGTTGCTTTTCCCGGCTCAGTGGTTAATCGATTGTGACAAAAAATGCATCCTTCCCCGTGGAATCAGAACTTATGATCATTGTTACATGTATTTAAACATGTATTCAGAATTTTAAAAATTGTACTCCTTTTCACTTAACAAAACATTTATTTTAACAGTTCAAAGGGCATGGAATTTGGAGGCATAAAATTTGGATTCAGAATTCAGGACTTACTGTCTATGTGACTTTGGATAACTTTTTTGAGCTGGTTTTTTCATCTCTAAAATTAGGGAATTGGATTAAATAATCTATAGGGTTCCTTTTAGTTCTATACATGAATCTATAAATCTATGACTTGAAAAAAATCAGTTTAACACTAGTTAAATGAAAAACTCATCCATCTCTTCCACCAGACCCCAGCCACTAATTATAAAAATATCAAATTCTAAAACTCAAATCTGAAATCATCATTTATTAATTTACAGCTATATAATATTCCTGACATTATTGAAAACCATCTTCACCACCTATAGTTGGAAAAAACAACAACAACCTAGCAACGGAAATAAGATCCATGCTTATAGTTATTTGGAGGTGGGGGGAAAGTAACTAGATTTACTACTGGGCAAAAACATGTTGACTTGTTGGCTTAATTTGAAAAGAGATTAACTAAGTACAAGTAAAATGAAACAATCTGTTAGGAAAACATTGTCCTTGTAAGCAGTAGATGATTTCAGAAAGTCTGAACATGTACATCTTCAGGGCTCTTTTAATATGCTCAGGTAAGTTTAGGTTTAGTTTTCAAAAATTAAGATTTGTAATTCATAATATAGTCTTGGAAAAAAATGATGGATTTGCATTTTAAAATTAAGATAAATTTTTTCATATTAATGTGCTTAAATATTTTGAAGTAATTTACTAATAGATATGAATGAATTTCTTAAAATATTTAAAAATAATTAAAATGCCTTGGAAGTATAAGATTAGTAATTAGTATTTAATACATGGTAGTATTATTGGGCTATATTCTATAACACTGAAGAATTCTTTCATATGAGAATATAACATATTTCAATCATTAGTTACTTTTAAAAAAGTAATAGGAATGTAGAATTTACTAAAAGGACATAAACATAGGTTAATATGTTTTGATTCTTTAGCATCTAGATATATGTTGTGATACACTTTTTGGATTTTATTTTCCCTATCTATTAAATTTAGAAGTCCTTTAGATTAAAACCTGTTGAATGGAACATTAAAAGAAAAAAAGAAGTCATTGATGATTATACTAGAGGGCCTATATGTGATAATTTAAAGAGATCTTGTGAATTTGAACATAAAAGATTGATATTTGCATGATTTTATGTGTATATTTGTAGACTCAGAAGTAGAAGAAACACAGCTAAACAAGTTTTTAATTATAGTTAATTATATGTTATAATCACAAAATACTAATTTTATTCTTGAAAAAAAACCCCAAAATCTTATCCTATGTTGGCATTCGAATTTTTTTACCACCTTACACTAAGTTCTTTATAAAAATGGGCCCCATAATCTTCTCTTCCCCAGTTTACTGACTACATTTGTTTTCAAAAGCATTGCTAAATTGGGCTGTTGAACCTAATACCCATTAACATATCTGTTCTGATATCTATTATAACTCTAAAATATTAGTGAAAATCGACTAACTTTGGAATTGGATAATGATTAACATTTGCACAAACTGAGTTTTATTATTTTGTTTTTAGTAAAAAAAATCTAGTTTTCTTTGAAGCAAACAATAGAAATTAATTTTTATGAAAGTTTTGGACAACTGTACACAAGATTTTTCTTGTTATGTTCAGTGATTCTTAGGGTTGCAACAGAAATCCAGATTTTAATTAATCCTGTGAATTTGCCTGAAAATATGCCTCCTGGGACACAACTAAGCAGAGCTTATGACAAAGATGTAGTTGGAAAACCAGATGCTTATCATTTTTTGAATAAAACAAATGAGTTTATAATTAATTCAGGTATGAATTTTAACTACTTCAATTACTACTCATAGTATAATTGTTGTTCTATTTACTTCCCTATGTGTGTACTTTAGTCACAACTCATTTGAGTGATGGTTTCAAAAATGCAACACTACATTTCTGCCTTTGATGAAAAGCAGGAAGGAAGGGGTAGCTTGGTGACCCAGTAGCTAGGGAGCTAGGCCTGGAGATCAGAGGTCCTGGGTTCAAATGTGACCTCAGACACTTTCTATCTATATGACCATGCGCAATTTACTTTTCTCCCATTGACTAGCCTTTACCACTCTTCTACCTTAAAACCAATACATAGTATGGATTTCAAGATGGAAAGAAAGGATAAAAAAATGAAAAGGAAGAAAGGAATTAGGTGAAATGTTTAAAAGTTCCAGCAGGAGAAGACAAAAGAATGGAGGCAACATGATACTCTGTGATTTTGTCCTTTGGTCAATTAGATAATATAGAATAAAGAAGAAAATGAGGATTTTTTTCTCTCTAAAGAAATAAAGGATTCCCCAAATGTCCTTAAATCTAATTACATTTGAGGAATACCTACTTTTATTTTAGATAAAAGTTAAGTGACAACTATTTATTAAATAATCATAGTCTTTGAATATAGAATTAAATAATAACTTAAAAAATTTTAAATATTGGTTACCAATTTTGGCAGCAATGGATCATTCCTCTATCTGTTAGAACTACAGTTTTGGAGGGAATACTCTGAAAAGATGATATAATAAAGCCAAAGAATTTTGAATTAATGTTTTCCTTGAGAGCTTTGTGGATTCATGTTTCTGCTTATATTTTGTTTGTTTTATGATGTAAAATGGATCAATTATATAACCTCTATGGACCTCAGTTTACTTACCTCTAAAATAATGGGATTGACTTAGTAGCTATCTATTTTCCCTCTTATGTCTAAAAAGGGCAAATTATCTCTATATTAAGTATAAAAAAGGGCTGTTTCTGTATTTCTCAGATTCTGGTGTGATCACAAGTACCAAAATCTTTAATTTTGAGATGGATCCAAGAAGGTTCCTGTTGATAGTTGACACAGGAGGAAGTAAGAGGCATGTTTTGACAATCAATATTATTGATTTACCTGAACAGCCAGACTGTTCTGTTGATCCTCAGTTTTCTTCTGGAACAGGTAAAGAATAAAACTTTTTTTTTTTCAATAGATATCTAGAATGGGGAATCTTAGAGATGACTAATTCAGGTAGGATACTGAGACATTTGAGCAAGAAAACAGAAATTTTGGAGGTAGTGAGAAATTCATAATATCTAGGCTTAAAATATATGTTTATAATTAGGATTCCCAGTCTATACCCCTGAGGTTGGAAACTGAGGCATAGAAGAGAACAGTAGGAATCCTTCTGTAGTATAAAAAATGGGGCACAGAATGCAGAGGAGGAGAGGATTTGTGAAGATGAAATGTAAAAATCATATTGAAATAAAAAATCAATTTATATATATGGTTGATAAATGGGATTGGACTAAATCAGAGTCCCCTTCAACTCAGATCTAATGGAAGAAGACAATGTATAAATGAAAAGTAGGGGTAGGAAAGAGAGAATTTTGTAGAATTTGGCATCTGATTTTTTGAGAGAGTCAGAAATTTTAAGTATTCCTGAAAAACTGAATGTGATAGTGACTTTGGTAGCAATAGTGAAGTTAAATGGAGGGACACTTTTTCCAGGAAAAAATGGTTAGCTTTGCATGTGTTGTTTTTGGCGGTATTTGGACATTTTCCTTTAGACAGAGATATAGGTCTGGAAGGTAAGGTCAGTGGTCAGGCCTTGAGATATAAATTTGGTACATTTGTGTAACATCAATAATTGCAGACATAAGGCTAAAATTCATTTCATTCAAAGTGAGTATATTTAGAGAAAAGCCTAGTCAAAGACTGTTCATCTTAATGAGTTGGGAAGAAGGGATATCTGGGAAGATGCAGCTCTTGCCTTTCTTTTCAATAGCTATGGTTCTCTGTATGGCTTCACTTCTAAAGAAGTTTTTACTGACTCTCTCAGATGTTAGTGTCCTCCTATTCCCAATTTACCTTGTTTTTTTTTACATATTCATTTTAATGTACACATCTATCTCCCCTAATAGAATGTAAACTTCTTAAGAGAAGGGACTATTTCAGTTCTGTCTTTTTGTCCCCTAGCACAGTGCCAGACACACAGCAAAAATTTAAAAATGCTTGTGGATTGGATTACTTCTTATAGTGCAATAGAGTTGAAGTTCCATATGACTTTTCCCCTTCCGTCCTATATGCCAATCCTTTTAATCCTCCCCTACTTCTTATGTTTTTTAAATTAAATTTTATTGTTTTTTTATACATATATAATTTCTTCCTATTATCCTTCTTTCTTATCCCAATGGGGGAAAAAACAGAAAACAAATACACAAGCCAAAAAAAAAAACCACAAAAGAACAAAACCTCTTACAAACATATATAATGAAGGAAAACAAATTACTATATTCACCAGGTCAAAAAAATCTCAATCTGTTGTGTGAGATCATCACTATTTTGTGGTAGGATGTTTCATTTTTAATACCATAGAATTGTGATTAATTATCATATTGCTCAGCGTTCCTAAATCTTTCAAAGTTGTTTTTACCCTACCTTCCATCTATAATTCAAAAAAATCCTTGAACACCTTTGGATGTAAGTTTAAAAATCTATTAATTTCAGTTAATTACAAGTGAAAGTTGTTTTATCCCTCTAATTGTCTCATTATCCATTTGATTTTATTATTATTATTTGTTAAAATTATAAAATCTTTCATTCCCTGAACTAAAAGAGTTCACAAATTCATGAAGGAAACAACATGCAAACAACCTATATACATCATATAAATAGAATCTAATCAACAGAGGGAAGGCACTAGAATTAAAGAGTGATTGGGAAGGATTCCTGTTGTAAGTAGGTTTTAGCTGGTACTTGAAGGAAGCCAGGAAAATCTAGAGATAGAAATAAGAAAGGAGAATGTGTGCATGTGTGTGTGTGTGTGAGTGTGTTGGAGGGTGTTTGCAGTAAGAAGATGGAAGGGAAGAAGAGCAAGGTTTAAAAGGGTCTGAAATTGCAGAGGATTTTGTATTTTATCCTTCAAAAAGAGGCACTTGTTTATTGTTATTGATCGTTTATTGAATAAACAGATTCAATAGGTGACTTGGAGATATGATGGGTCATGCTTAAGGAAGATTTCTTTGGCAGCTGTGAAACTGTAAGTGGCAAGAGATTTGAGGCAGGCAGAACAACCAGCAGTAAGAAGAGATCAGGCATACAGAGATAAGCACCTGTACCAAGGTGATGCCAGTATCAAAGAAGAGGAGACATATTGGAGAGATGTTGCAAGGGTGAAATTGAAAGGGCCTGGCAACAAATTGGATACAGGAAGTGAAAATAGTGAGGAGTTGAGAATGACACTTAAGTTCTGAGTTTGGGGGAATGGGAAGACATTGGTATTAAAGAAACTATTCATGAAATGTTATTTTTTCTATACTCTTTTTAGAAATTTCTATAGTCATTGATCTAAAAAAAGTAAAAGTAATCAATTCTTTAGGATCCTTTTAAAATTAAAAACTAATTGAACTCAAAATTAGAATAAAATATTATTTCATGCAGTGCTACTAAGTGCATAATATTAAAATGTAATAACAGGTATTTATTTTTACTTTACAGCTACTATAGCTATTGATGAGAATTACCCATTATTTCAGTCCATCTACAGAGTAATGGCCACAGATGAAGACATTGAAGATAATGGTAGACTAAAGGTACTATATGTGTGAGTGGTGCTGTGAGAATTAGGTTATGCAGTTCAAATATAGTACTGTGACTCAATGGTATTTTTAAAAATGAATTGCAAAGCATCAGCAATTCTTGAAGGATGAAGTCCTTAGTTTGTATTTCTGATTGGTAACATTCAGTTTGAAAAGATTTAGTTTGAGAAAGTGATGAGCCAAGAGTCCCTTATGAATCTGCTGAGGAAGAAATCAGAGTAAGATTCTTTTTCCACTTTCCATACTAAAATGGGAAGAAACACTATTAGAAGATGACATTTCTTTGATGTTTTGAAGGAAGTGGTGTAATAATTTTTCCAATTAGAAAAAAATATAGTTTGATGCTGAGTCAAGATAGAGATCTTGTCTTTACCTTTCCATTTCTAGTGGTTTAATTGTCTCATTTATTTTACTTTATGTTATTATTAATTTATTTTTTAAAATATGACAGCTTCCCACATACAGGTATATTATCTGTGATGATCCCCTTTCCAATTTTAAAATTGTATGAAAATTATGTCCTTGAATATCTCATAACTTATCGTTGCAAAATCTTTTGGAGGTCTGGGAAGTAGAACTCCCCTATCAAGTATGATCAAATATTGTTAGTACTTTATTGGACTAGGAAATACTACTCTCTCACATCTGTTCATTTTCAGCACTCACAAAAATAATAGAACACTAGTATTTTTATAATTCCCATAATATGAATTAATTTATATTCACAGGGCTTTAAATTTATATTCACAGGGCATTAAAAAGTCATAAAATACACTACATTCATAGTTGTGAAACTTGAGTTTTAGGCATTGTCATCAAGTAGCTATATGACTTAAGGCAAATCATTTATTCTATCTGGTTCATTCTGTGATAGGTTCTTCCCAATTCTTGTAGTTTCCTTGAATTATATTTAAGTGTAGATGTATTTTCAAACAAAAACTGTAAGGGACCTGAGGTGTTACCTTGTCCATTCCCTCATTTACCAAGGCACTTGGAAGTTAAATGTTTTCCTGAAGTCAACTGCAGAAAAAAAGATTTGAATGGAGGTGGTCAGGCTACATATCCAGTACTTTTTTTCCCATTAAACATTTATAAACAAAGCATTAATTAATTAATTGAGTGTTTGACACTTTAGGAGGCAGGAGCTAAGCAATGAAAAAACAGAAGGGTAAAAAATACAAATGGCCTAAATAAGTCATTAGGTCATAGAAGAGGTTATGGTAAAGTCTTTGAATTGTGATTTTTTTTGGTAGAAGAAAGTTCCAGTGAGGAAGTTCCCTCTAAATAATACAGGTTTTCATAATTTTAATGCAATCTATAGTCATAGAGTCTTGCCTAGATATTAATTGACTTGTTTAATACACTTAAACAGGATATGACAAAGCCAAGACTTGAAACTACATCTTCTTGACTATGAAAGTGATTCAGCTTCTGGTATCCTCCTATAGCAGGCATTTATGAAAACCCATAAAATTTTTAAATTTGATTGTATTCTTACTCTCATTGTAGAGGCATGTTTATGGAACATTAAAAAATTATGAAAATGCACTGTGTTCATAGTTGTGAAATGAGTTCTAATACTAGCCTCATCATTAACTAGCTTTGTGACTTAAGACATGTCATTTATCCTATCTGGAACATTCTATGATAGGTTCTTACCAATCAATATAGTTCCCTTTAAACATATTTAAATGTAGATCTATTTTCAAACATGAAAAGAAATATTAAAACTATTGGGTCATACAGAAGCATTATTTATAGGTTTCAAATATTTAGGACTTGCCTGAAAACAATTTTGCCAGGAAAGGACAGGAGCTAGACTTATCTTTTAACCAAAATAGGGAACTCATGGATGAGGACAAAGACTATCTTTTTTTAAACTTTCTTTTCCCCTCCCAATTACACCTAAAAACAATTTAAGCACCTTTTTACAATTGTTTCTGACATTTTGCAATTCAGATTATTTCCCTCCTGTCCTGCCCCCTCCTCAAGGTGGTAAATAGTCCAATTCAGGTTATATCAGTACTTTCATACAAAACATATTTTCATATTCCCCATACTGTGACAAAAGACACATATCACAATACAATTAAAAAAAAAAACCTCATGAAGGCATTAAAGTAAAATGGAGCCTTCTTTGATCTGCAATCAGACTCCAATAGTTCCTTTTTTGACTGTGGATAGCATTTATTATTTTGGGGGGTTATCTGGGTACTTTGTTTTGCTGATAATAGTTTAGTCCTTCACAGTTGATCATCATACAATATTTCTGATACTGTATACTCTTGGTTCTGCTATCTTCACTTTGCATCAGTTCATATAAAGTCTTTCCAGGTTTTTCTTAACTCCTCCTGTTTATCATTTCTTATGCCACAATAGTATTCCATTATAACCACATACCACAACTTGTTCAACCATTCACCAATTGATAACTTTTCATTTTCCAGATCTTTGTCACTATCAAAAGAGCTGCTAAAATAGAATTGTACAATATCATCCCCCCCTTATATCTTGTCTCTTTGGGACACAGATCCAACAGCAGTATTGAGATACAGACTCAGTAGTCATCAAAGGGTATGAATAGTTTTATGACTTTTTGGGTGTGGTTCTATATTACTTTCCAGAATAATTTAATCATTTCACAGATCCACCAATAGTGTATATGTCCCAATTTTCCTACATCTTCTCCAACATTTAGCATTGTACTTTTTCATCATTGAAATCAATCTCATAGGTACGAGCTGTATCTCAGAGTTGTTTGAATTTGCATTTCTCCAATCAATAATGATTTGGAACATTTTTTTCACATGGTTCTAATTTTAATTTCATTATCAGAGTTCTTCCTGTTTGTATCCTATCACTATTTATCAAATTGTAGAATGCAAACATAATATCTTGATATTTAAACTTCTGCTATTTGAAAATAGTCAGAGTTTTGGTATTCCATCTTATGTCTTTTAACTTCAGTTTGCAGGACTTTTGTATGAAAGATAGGTTAAAATTATTTCATTCAAAGGGTAAAACTAGGATTTTGCCTCCCTCTACAAAACAACAACAACAAAACAACTTTCTAACAATTTGAGGCATTCCATAATTGAATAGTTTGTCATCTGAGATACTTAAATAATGTGACATTTTGTTTATTCAGAAGCTAGATAGTCATTTATGTAGGATGTGCTAAAGGTGATTCAAAAGTTGATAGGAAATTAGACTGACATACCTGGGATCCCCTCCAACTCTGAATTGATTTTATGTTGATTAGAAATATTTTTGCATAGAGTCATAGATAAAAGTACTAATTACTTGTTCCATACTTATATCAATACTTGAAAGTATTCTATTTATATTGAAAATATTTGAAATATTATTTCTGATTATTTTCTCAAACATTTTAAGCCTATTGCTCAGTTAACTAATCAAACTAACAAACCAAAGACTAAAATTAATTAGTTTGAAAATGATAACATTGTCTAAACATTCCTCAGACATTCTATCTAAATACACTACAATACTTTTCCATTCCTTTGATGGTGAGTAATATATGTATTACTTTTTTCCTTTTATAGTATTCAATTGAAACACAATCTTCTGGACCCAAGAATGGAGCAAATTGCTTTGGTGTGGATTCTGTAACTGGTATTGTTAGCCTGAGATCTGAACAATCTCTGGACTTTGATGCAGGATATCATGTAATTAAAAAACAAATTTATTTGGATCCTTTTTTATTATTTTAAAGTATTCTTTTTTCACGAAGTTTTAAAATTATTTTGATACTTTCCCTTTTCAAGAAAGTGAACTTAAAAGAAAAAGAAACACCTTATTTTAAAATAACATTACTAATCAACTCTTATTAAGGGGAGTAGTATGATAGAATGAAAAGGATGGTGGTGGTTTTGGAGTCACAAGTTCTGTATTTACCTAATCTCCTTGGTCCTCAGTTTCCTCATCTATAAAATGAGGAGGTTGGATCATTTGACTTTTGAGGACCTTAGATTTATGATCTTGTGAAATGTGGAAAATGGAAACAATGCTAGTTCTGCTGACACTAAAAATAAGTCAGGACAGAACTCCAAATACATGCCAAAATAGAAGAGATTTCTTCATTTTCATATACTTATATACTTGTGTAGTTTATCAAGGACTAAAACATTTATTTCTAGATATTCACTTTGTTGCCTTATCTTTGACTAATAAAACCAATCATTTAAGTACTCTGTTGCTTAGAACTATCATAATTATGAAGCACTTAATATATGAAATTTGTATAAAGGATGGTAAACTGCTTTTCATCCTAATACATTACTAATGTAGGTAAATGTTTTGAAAATCTTAAAATACATTTTAAAATATTTTACATTTATATTATATATGTATAATATATAAAATATTGTATTTATATTGTATCTAACAATGGAGCAAATTACTTTGGTGTGTATTTGGGTATTGTTACTTTTAGCAATAAATGCTACATTTATTTATACTATATTAATAACATTTAAATCTGACAGTAATCCATGTATAACTGCATAGTTATATATATATATATACACACACACACACACATATATATATATATATATATATGTATATATATATATATCCTGATGAGATAAGTGAGGCTCAGAGACTTCAAGTGACTTTGCTACAACAACCCAGAAAATCATATTAGAGACCACATTCAAATCTGTGAATTCCAAACTCCAATGTGAGCATGCTCTCTCTAGCTACATACTGCCCACATTGCTATGCAATTAAAACTATGGTAATTTTAAAAGAAGTATAAGACAATCCTACATTGAAGCTCTGAAGCAAGTTGATGAGACAAAAGTGACATACAATGAATAATTGTGGTTTGGTTAAATGCAAAATTATATGATATTGACTAAAACTCAACTTAAAGCTTTGAAGGGTGAGAAAAGATAATATGGTAGTGGAAAGATGAACTGATTCTTCAAATATGAATATCTATCACCAAACAACTGTAATATTCTGATTTGTTCACATTTATTTTTGTTTGTTTTAATCATACTTTTATCCCTGTTATAATAGCTCAAATGTTCCTGGAAGGCAGGAACTATATCTTTTGCATTTTTTATTTCATCAGGGCCCTTAGAATAGTGGCTTACACATAGTGGATACCCTATCAGTATTTATTTAGGCAATGAAATAATGAACAGACAGGCTATTAGGGGAAACAAAGTCACAGATAGCATATAGGATATAAGGTGGATGAGAAAATCTGACTCATGGGATGAGAGAGCATTTGAAAAGGAATAATTCGAATTATGTTTGGATGGCTGGAATGAAGCTAGATTCTAGGGGGTTTAGGAAGCCATGTGGAGGATTTGTATTTAATAGACATAGAATCATGATTAGGCAGACTGACATGATGGTAGTCATGGTTAAGACATCTACAGTCATAGAATTTAAAAACTGATAGTAAGTTTGGCAATGAAAAAACAAGATAATTAGTGGTAGAACAGTATAATGCTCAGGTTTCCGATGGCCACTCCACTATATAATGATTTAAGAATATCATCTGACAGTGGTATGCAAAGATGTCCATGGGAAAGGTCATGGACTGCAGGAAATAGAGGATAGCTGGATGGATCTTGGAGTAATTAATAAATAATACATATAGCACGATGCTGAATACTCTTTTTCTTTCATAATGATAGCATCTGCTACTTGCAAAAACTGTTGGATCTCTTCTCATATTTTCATAATTTACTCTTATTACCATTCAATCAAATAAACAGCAAATAGGAGGAGAATGAAATAAGCATTGATGTTTCAGTAACTGTGCTAAGTGCTTTTCTTGTGGTATCTCATTTGATCCTTACAAAAATCCTGTAAGGTAGGATCATTATCATCACTTTGCAGTTGAGGGAACTGAAGCAGTGTTAAGTCACTTGTCAAGGGTCTCACAGTTTATAAGTATCCATAGTCAAATGAAAACTCAGCTCTTCCTGTCTCCAGATACAGCACTGTATCCACCACACCATCTAGCTACATCATTTTTTTAAATATTTAGTAATTGCTTACTATAGCATATACCAGGCACTATCTAGATACCAAGTTCACAAAAAATAATAATCTGATCTCAATGAGTTTACTTTATATCTGGGCATACAAATATATTAATACAGTATATGCAGAATCTATTCAAATTAAGTAAAAAGTTGTCTTCTGAGGGAGGCAAATAGCAGCTTTCGATTAAGAAAGACCTCCAGTTGAATGTACTGAACCTAAATTTTGGAGAAAAAAAGGTTTCCAAGGCATGCTCATTGATCATTCTTACAAATTATATTATTCTCATAAAATGTATTATACTACTTGAATGGATGATTATTGATGAATTGTGGGTTGCATTTGTTATCTTTTGAAATGTTTAATATCAACTCCCCAAGATATCTTACAAAAAGATCACTCAACATTTTTAAGAATGTTTCATTTTCTAGCAAAGATTTCCTTAGGATTTAGAGACTTTGGTCGAGTGGTTCTTCCAAATTTTATTTTCTCCTGCACCAATCATTTTGACTTAAACACAAAATAGTACTCCAGATTCCAAAATTGGCAGTTAGTTATACTGTCACAAATAAAATAGATTGTGATAGAAACACCAACATATTTGTTCCATTTTGTTTATACTTTTTGTTCTCTTTCCAGTTTCATCTATGACTCCTCATAGGACAATGTGATTTATATAGGTATCCTTTTATTTACATGCCTATGTAATTTTTAATGATCATTTTCTGACACTTTGAATAGATGGTTCTCAAACTTTATTTTGCTTCTATTATGTTTTACTATATTATCAGGTGATATTGCTTATAATCTTCCATCATACTATTTATCAATTATTTTGTCTTTGAAATTGCCCCTGGCTTCCATCTCTTTGAACTTGGCAAGAAAATCAAGTGTTTGCTGACTAATGTTGTTTATGGACTTTTTTGCAAAAAATGGTAATAAACCTTTTAATGAAAGGATAGTCTCATTGTAAGTGATCAGGTTCCTTTTATTTAATCATTCATCCTTTTAATTTCTTATTTTATATTGATGGTTCAAAGGTCAGATTAAAGCAGTTATACTTTTATGTAGTGTTTTCATTACAATTTTATCCCTTCTAATTTGACATGGATATAAATTTTTTGGCCTGACTAGTAGATGATTTGCTTACATGCAAACAACTTCTTATTTTTCCCATATCAGAAATTAGATGTCTTTTTCCCCTGTAAAAATAATTACTTTTATTCATTGTGATGACATCTGTTGCTTATCACTTTCTTCCTGAAAAAAATTTTGAAACATAGATATGAAGCTTCCATAATATCTATAAGAATGTTAGTCTTTTTGTTTCTTAAATTTGACCTGTATTTTCCAACTTTTGGGGGTGTTGTTTTCTTCCCCTGGGCCCATCATCCCATTAATATCAGTATGGAAGATCTCAAGTTCTCTGCCTAACTTTTAAAACTTGTTCATTTGCAGTCAATATTGGTGCAGAGACTACAATGATATTTAGTTTTCTTTGCTTGATATTTTGACTTGTGTTCACTATCACTGCAAAGTGATCTTTCCAAGAGTGTCATGAAATGATACATCCTCTGAGGGGAAGAAACCACATCTGCTAGCTTCTTTGTTTCTTTCTCCAAAGGGAGTCCATGAGTCATACTTCCATTCTATTGCAGCCTGTATTATCTTTAATTTGCATTTATTATGATAATAATAAATGTCAATATCAATATGACTGAGTTCTTTCAGTTGTATGCCAATGCATTTGGCTTTTGTACAAAAATTCATTATTTACACTGCCAATAGTTAATGTTTGTAGGTTAACCCAAGAATATGTGATTTCTATAATACTCTGTCTCACTTTCCATATTCTATCACTACCCCATTGTGGAATCATAGTCCTGAGGGCCACTAAGTTTTTCTTTGAATCTTGAGTTGCCATTACCAAAACATTCACCACCTAAATAACTATATAACTGGTCATGAATCCCTCTATTAATTATTCAAGTCTTCATCTAGAAGATTCAGTCTATTGTTAGGGCTATACTGTTAGTAAAAAATTAAGTAAGAGAATGTCAGGTCAATAAGCACATGATAGAGGAAGAACAAGCAGCACACAGGGAGCATAGCTGGAGCTTGTTTTCATCAGTTGTCCTTTATCCTGGAATAACAAACTCCAAGATTCTGATGTTGGTGATCTTATCTATCCATCTTCCAAAAACAGTGATATTGATTATCATGATTTTTGGAATCTTTCTATCTAAGCAGGATTATGGGAGAGTAGCAATACTGATACTTTGCAGCATGGACGTTTGTAGATGAGGTTGAAAAACGAACTGGTTTTTCTCTGTTCTGTAAAATGGATTCGCTTTTTCCCACCCTAGTTCTAATATATAGTCAATTTTTTCTAATTTCTGTGCCAGCCTATGTAATATTGGCAAAAAAGAAATAAGTATTATTGCTGTGTTCCTTAAATAGTAGAAAGCTCTGTTTAGGGATACCTTTAGGCTATGTTGCTTTTGTAAATGGTAAGAAACTGGGGAATTAGTTCAGATTACTACTGGAGATACTGATTATAATTGAATTTATCAGACAGGCTGCCATTCTTATCACTTAACGGATGAGAGATTCAGAGAACTGGTTTTGTAGAGGAATACTGAATGCATACATTCACATTAATTTTGGGATGATGGCAAGACATCTGAACTTAAAAAGTCACATTATAGGTAATGGAAAATATGGAATTTCAGTTCTGGTTAAAGGAAAAGGTTGAAGATACATAATTAAGAGTTATTCATACTCGTAGTGTTGGGCAGAGCTATGTCAGTAGAAGAGATCAGGAGTGGAATCAGTATATTCAAAGGTGATGGTCCTTAATATTATGTTGTAGAGACTTTGGCCAAAAAGATCATTGGTAGTATTTGAGAAAATGATTTCATTAGTGTTCAGAAGCTATGGTAAGGTAAATTAAGATAAATAGACCAAAAATAGAAGTGACTGTTTTAAACTATTCAATCTCTGGATTTGAGATTTTGTCAATGAAAGGATGAGAAGTTGTGCTATGTTTTATGAGATAAAAGAAAGCAGTTATCTAAGTTTTTGTTATTTTAAGAGGGGGGAAAAAACAACTGATACACTAATTGAGCTTAAGGTGTGAATGACTCAATATGCTATTCTTGTGGAATTTGCATTTCAAAATAGAACATGATAGAATCCTTTCTAAAGCAAGGAAATGATCCTATTATCCATATAATTTTAAGGCCTGTAATAGGCTAATAGCAAAGATATTATTAAGGGAGTGGGAACATTTTTAGAACTTCTCAAATCATATCACATAGGTGACCACCTGTTCTGTCTCCTCATAAAGCTGGCCCCTTTGTGGAAGTTGACATCAACCATTCTGCTTTGCCAATCTTTTGAACACAGACTAGTTTGAGTTTATGACTGAATCTGGAATTCATTCCCTTTCTTGTCCAGTTTCATCTCTTTTCAGGGCACACTGCCAAGGCATACAGATCTTTGAGTGAAATTTAATGGTGTATCAAATTAGGTGATTCTGAAATTTATAACTAACCTAGTTAACTACATTTAGAAGAGAATGGTTGTATTTCTTTCAACTGTCCAAAAGCCAAAAGGGCAGAGCTGACTGAAAAGGCAGCTGCAGAAATATTGACATGTCTGATTCCCAATAGATGAAAGATCTTTAACAAATTCATACATTACCAGATTTTCCTAAAAAGTTTTCTCTTCTTTTTTTTTTTTAAATAGGTATTCCAACTTGCATTAAGGGCAACTGACACCACAGGTCTGTTCTGCCAAGGAACACTGACTATCATGATCAGAAATATAAATGATGAAAAGCCTCAATTTGAGTAAGAAGATCTACTTCCTTTTAATTTTTACAAGATCAATTAATGGTCATATTTCAACATTATTAACTGATTGCTGAAAATAGTTACTATTTTACATTACTGTGCTATCATAAACACATTCATGAGAGAGAGAGAATTTCTTATCAATGGTTTTCTAGGTCACAATTCTATAATACAGTAGAATGCCAAATTCTTGAAGGAAGCAACTGCTTTCATTTTTGTTTTTATATCCTCTTCACCAAAAGGCATATTGCAAGTATATGATTACCTCTTAAATATAACTAAAACAAATGGAAGATTTTTTGGGTACAGGATGATGAAAGACAAATTTAGAGAGTTCAAATAATTTGCCTCAGGTAACCCAGGCAATACCCCAAAAGTCCAAAAGAAAGAAAAGATTGCATCAATTAAGCAATTATTATCTCAATTCAATAGTTCAATTTGCTGTGGTGTTCTGGACTAGTATGCATTTATGGTGGTTTCACTAATTATACAGGGATTAAGGCATAGTAGAGGGAATGCTGGACTTTAAATCAGGAAGACCTCTGTTCAGATCTTACCTCAGACACTATATGAACAAAAGCAAAGGATTTATCTTCTTTATTCCTTAGTTTCCTTAATTGTTAAAAGAAGTGACTCGTCTCAATATCCAGTGATCCTTCTAGCTCTGAATCTATGATTCTGAAAATTCTACTGAACAAATGTCTGTATTAATTCAATAAATATTTTTGAATACTTACTTATACTATGCTAAGTACTTTGGATAATAAAACATTGTGTAAATATAGCTTATCCTCCAGTCTAGTCTAGTAAAAAATGACAAACAGATTAATTTTGAAAAACATAGAAAGACCTTTATGACATACTTGAAAAATGAAATTAGTAGAACCAAGAGAAATTATATACAGCAACAGAAATATCTTTTGAGAAATGACTTTTAGGTCCACCTGTAGAGAATGAACTAATAAATAAAATGAATAAGACATATTTTTATACATACATAATAGCTTTTGCCAAATGATGATTTCTCTAGAGGGGGTGGGGGTGGGGAGACAGGGAGAGTTAACTGGGTATTTAGATGGGAAGAAGGAAGCAAGGAAGAAATAATAGCAGATATATGCACATGAAAAGTTAAACAATATAAGATGTGTGCATGTATTATATATGATCTCCAAGTTTGTTCTATCATCAAACATCCTTTGTGAAAACTTCCTTCACCTTTGCATATTGACAATTTATTAATAACTTAATTCTCTAGCATAAATCTAACTTTTGCTTTTATATTTAAAAGTAAAAAGCATTCTTAACTCTCAGACATACAAAACATTTGAAGGATTAAACAAGCTATAGTCTGCTGTGCGAATTGCTTAAGACAATGAAAAGTTAAGTGACAACCATGGTCCCAGAACCAGTGTGATTGAGAGATAGGACTAGAACTTAATCTATTTGAACCTGAGGTTAGTCCTCTACTCATTAAACTACAGTACTTTACTTCTCTAAATTTTATGTATGTCAACAATATTTGAAACGGGAGCAGAGTGTGATTAAATGCCCAATTAATGATACCTAAAATAAAAGTTGAATTTATAGTGTGAGCACTGTGGGTGATAGTAATCAATGAGGCTGCTTTGAAGAGGTTGACCTTGATCAAGAGCTTTGAAGAAAAAGAGGGATTTGCATAGATGCAAAGGATAACTAGGCATTTTAAGATGGAGAATTTGCAGATACTTTTGCTCTAATAAGTTGTCAATTTGGGCATGTCTATATGATGCCAGAAATTTAGATGGAAACTAAAAGTTTGATTTAGTTGTTGGATGTACCAAACATTAAATGCTGGCTGTTCTGTAAAATGCTAATAATACATTTAGATCGTGCTTTAAGACATATCGAGACAAATAATTTGAATACTTCTCTGGTATATTTTATATTTTATCTAGGTATTTGATGTCATTTTAATATAGCCAGAGACTAAATAGTTTGGGAGAGTTAAAGCACCTACAAAAAAGAAAGCAACCTTGCACCACAGATGGATTTTCTCAAGAACTTGAATAGTTTTTGAAGAAGTTTAAATACCAGAAAAGAGGAGGGTGGTATCATCACAAATCTCAATGAGGTTTTGCAGACATCCATAACTTGGCAAATGCATGTGCCTGAACTTGCATCCTCAACATTTTTCATTCACCAGCAAATGATTTTCTTTGGTTTAGATCATTTCCTTTCGATTCCATTAATGTGACTGAGAAAAAATCTGTTGGAGATATTATCGCAAGAGCAAAAGCTACAGATCTAGATGAAGATAGCAACATCACTTATTCTTTTAAAACTCAACAGACAGTGTTTGGTTTGGACCCTGGTAAGGTTTTTATATGCTTTTAACTTATTTCAGTAAAATGTTCAGAATCTAAAAATAATATGGACAAATAACTTATTTCTACTTCCCCCTAAGAGAGAGTATTAGTAAATTCCCCCACCCCTTTCAAAATGAAACTAAATGTAAAAAGGGCAAAAGTAAAAGCAGCAACTAGGAAAGTTGCATAAAAATGGCAAAAGAGTGAATAGGTTAGACACTTATTAGTAGCCTGAACATACAGTTCCTCCTCATGTCCATCTTTCAAAATTCTTATGTTCCTTTTATAACAATCTTCAAAATATTTCTTTTCCTTCAATAACACCAATCATAGCATAGAGAAAAGAAACATTCACTTATAAAATCTAGTCTCCATAATCAATTAAGAGCAATATTTTAAATTGTTCAATGAAACATGAATCAAATAATCATGTGTTTACTTCTCTATTATTTGCCATTATATTTAAAAACAATAACCATGTGACTTTTAACAAGGTATCATCACTATAGTGCATTGCATTTACCTCGTGGTTTGCAGCTGTTTGGCACTGATTCCTTTTAGCTAGTTGAAATCACTGGGTATGTTGTTCTTTTGGTTAGGATTTTTTTTCACACTGTATCATTTCATATCATATGTCTTTACTTTTTGGGTAATTGTTATAGTTGTTATTCCTTACAGCAAGATAAATATTAAAGTTTCTGTGTTCACATCATCTAAAATTCATTGAGGGGACTAAATATGTTGAGCCTGGAAAAAGAAGACTTCGTTGCTTTCTCCCCAAGATATGCTAACACACTTGAAGTTTTTGAAGGGCTATCATATGGATGAGGCATGAGGCTTGTTCTATTTGTAAACCAAAGGGAAGAACAAAGAGCAACAAAAAACTGCAGAGTCAAATTGAGCTTTTACCTAAGCAAGCACTTCCTAATAATTAGTGATGCTCCAAAGGAGAACTGGGCATTTGGGGTATCGTTAGACTCCCTTCATTTGAAGTCTTTAAATATTAACTCCATAATTGACTTTTGGTACAGTTTTAATAATTCTTGTTTAGGTATATGAGGAACTTTTAAATCCTTTTCAATTATGTGGATCTCAACGTAGTAGAGTTTATCGATTTATTCCTCAATAGTTTGTTACAAATATTTTTGTATAGATGCATCCTTTCACCTTATTCCTACCCTGCTCAAGATATAATGTTAAAATATAACATCTAAGTCATGGGATTTGCATTTTATTCTACTATTTATTATATAATCAACTATTGATTGAAAAAAATAGTCAAACCACTTTAAAATACTAACAGTGAACTGCATGTCTGTTATCCTGAATTTTCATTAGTGTTGAATTGTGTCATCTTTTACCATATTTGCAATTTTGCTGAGTGTGAAATTTCCAACATTCATAAGTCTAAGAAATTTTAAGGTTTACAAAGGTAACACCTCATAGTTGTTTTAAGTTGCATTTTGCTGATTAGTCATTTTGAATACTTTTGAAGTTGATGTGGATCATTTGTGCTTTTTATATTGAAAATTAGTTTTTCAAACTCCTTGACTAATTATCTTTTGGAGAAGGGACAAGTTCTTGTAAATTCAAAGTTATTCCATTGAAATTATTTTGTCTAGTAATTTTACCTATTCTTTTGTATATACTTTACTTATATGCATGTTGGATCATCCCAAGCAGAGTGTAAATTCTTTGAGGGCAAAGTTAGTATCTTTGTAAATCCAGCAGCAACACAGTGTCTTATTTGTATCATTGTCTTAATAGTTGTCTAATTGAGCTCAATGATTTTTCCCTTAAAATAAAACCAAATGAAAGGAACAACAAACTAAGATGATGGTATGAAAAACAATAAAAGAACCTAGCTTTCTCACATATATTCCAAAAATGAATTTTTAAAAAAGGGTGATATTGAATAATGATCAAGAGATCTGAAGTATACATCAATCTTGTTGAGCTTAGAACTAGAGACAGACAAAAGCATTGAGTGATTTTGTTTTAGTATATGTGCTGCTAAATTGAGTGCATTGGAAGGTTTTGGAAAATCTAAATAAACCTACTTTAAGAATTCTGAAACACATAACAGCACACCTTAATGCAGAGAATCCCACAGAAACACCAGGACCATAAAGTACTTGTTGGGACAGAGAGCCACAAAATCCTCAACCATGAAAGCCTCAGCAAGAACAAAAGCCTAAAACAGCAACTAAACAAAGAGGTGAAACAGAATCTTGTCTAAAATGAGGCTGCAGTGGAGCATGGAGGCCTAACATAGCCCTAAATGGATACAGCTAATTACAGAATATTGAGCAGGGATATTGAAGTATGTCATTGCTCTGCATGCAGACATCTAGAGAAATGAAAGTCAATGGCAGGAACCTATGGAATTGAAATTAAGAATAATTAGGAAATGAACATGCCACTAAAGAAGGCAGGATGGATAGAAATTGATCTTGGTTTAAAAACTTAAATGAGAAACTCAAGTGGGACACATGAGAAAACATAAGAAAACATCAAACCCTAAACAGAAATATTATGGATAAAGAAAAAGGAGGTAAATCTAGAAGAAATTAGCAAGTTCTATACTGTAAGTAGTTATAGAAAAAATAACTTGCTCATATGAATTATAAAAATATGAGAAAGAAAAGAACCAATAGAAAAAATGAAATATAAATGAAAGATCATAGAATTAGTCAACTATAAAACTAAATAATACCTTAGGACAAAATTTATAAAGCTTATCTTAAGTAATGGAACTCCAAAAATTTCTTTTTTTTTGTGCAGTTTAAAGAAACAGCTTTTATTTTTTTCATCATATTCTCAAGTTTAACAATATTTATTTTTTTAATTAATTTATTTAGTCAATTTAGAACATTATTCCTTGGTTACAAGAATAACATTATTTCCCTCCCTCCCCTACCCTCCCTTCCCGCAGCTGATGTGCAATTTCATTGGGTATTACATGTGTCCTTGATCAGAACCTATTTCCATGTTGTTGGTGTTTGCATTAGGATGTTCATTCAGAGTCCACATCCCCAGCCATATCCCCTCAATCCATGTATTCAAGCAGTTGTTTTTCTTCTGTGTTTTTACTCCCACAGTGTTTCCTCTGGATGTAGATACTTTTTTCTCATAGTTCCCTCCAAGTTGTTCAGGAACACTGCATTGCCACTAATGGAGAAGTCCATTACATTGGATACACAGTGTATCAGTCTCTGTGTACATTGTTCTCTTGGTTCTGCTCCTTTCACTCTTCATCAATTCCTGGAAGTTGTTCCAGTCCCCATGGAATTCCTCCACTTTTTTTATCCCTTTGAACACAATAGTATTCCATCACCAACATATACCATAATCAGTCATTCCCTAATTGAAGTTATATCCTCATTTCCCAATTTTTTGCCACTACAAAGAGTGCAGCTATGAATATTCTTTTACAAGTCTTTTTGATTATTATCTCTTTGGGGTACAAACCCAGCAGTGCTATGGCTGGATCAAAGGGCATACAGTCTTTTATCACCCTTTGGGCATAGTTCCAAATTGCCCTTCAGAATGGTTGGATCAATTCACAACTCCACCAGCAATGCATTAATGTCCCAACTTTGCCACATCCCCTCCAGCATTCACTACTTTCCTCTGCTGTCATTTTAGCCAATCTCTTAGGTGTGAGGTGATACCTCAGAGTTGTTTTGATTTGCATCTCTCTGATTATAAGAGATTTAGAACACTTTTTCATTTGCTTATTGATAGTTTTGATTTCTTTAACTGAAAATTGCCTATTCATTTCCCTTGCCCATTTTTCAATTGGAGAATGGCTTGATTTTTTATACAACTGGTTTAGCTCTTTATAAATTTGAGTAATTAGACCTTTGTCAGAGGTTTTTGTTATGAAGATTGTTTCCCAATTTGTTGCTTTCCTTCTAATTTTAGTTACATTGGTTTTGTTTGTACAAAAACTTTTTAATTTGATGTAGTCAAAACTATTTATTTTGCATTTTGTGACTCTTTCTAAGTCTTGCTTGGTTTCAAAGTTGTTCCTTTCCCAAAGATCTGACATGTATACTATTCTATGTTTACCTAATTTGCTTATAGTTTCCTTCTTTATATTCATGTCATTCACCCATTCTGAGTTGATCTTGGTGTAGGGTGTGAGATTTTGGTCCAAACCTAATCTCTCCCATACTGTCTTCCAGTTTTCCTAGCAGTTTTTGTCAAATAGTGGGTTTTGGTCCCAAAAGCTGGGATCTTTGGGCTTGTCATAGACTGTCTTGCTGAGGTCACTTAATCCAAGTCTATTCCACTGATCCTCCTTTCTGTATATTAGCCAGTACCAAATTGTTTTGATTACCACTGCTTTATATTATAGTTTGAGATATGGAATTGCAAGGCCTCCTTCCTTCGCATTTTTTTTTCATTATTTACCTGGATATCCTTGATCTTTGGTTCATCCAAATGAACTTTGTTATGGTTTTTTCTAATTCAGTAAAACAATTTCTTGGTGGTTCGATGGGCATAGCACTAAATAAGTAAATTAATTCCAGTAGGATGGTCATTTTTATTATGTTAGCTCGACCAAAACCCATGAACAGTCTATGTTTTTCCAATTGTTTAGATCTAGTTTTTATTGTTTGGAGAATGTTTTGTAGTGGGTTAATATAGTTCCTGTGTTTGTCTCAGCAGATAGATTTCTATGCATTTGATATTGTCTAGGGTGATTTTAAATGGAATTTCTCTTTCTCATTCTTGCTGCTGAGATGTGTTGGAAATATATAGAAATGCTGATGACTTATGTTGGTTTATTTTATGTCCTGCAACTTTGCTAAAATTGTTGATTATTTTCACTAGCTTTTTGGTTGATTCTCTGGGGTTCTTTAAGTAGACCATCATATCATCTGCAAACAGTGATAGCTTGGTCTCCTCATTGCCTATTTTAATACCTTCAATTACCTTTTTTTCTCTAATTGCTACAACTAGTGTTTCTAGTACAATGTTAAATAATAGAGGTAATATTGGGCATCCTTGTTTCACTCCTGATCTTATTGGGAAGGCTTCTAGTTTGTCTCCATTGTAGATTATGTTTGCTGATGGCTTTAGATATATACTGCTTATTATTTTTAGGAAAGGCCCTTCTATTCCTTTGCTTTCTAGTGTTTTCAACAGGAATGAATGTTGTATTATGTCAAAGACTTTTTCTGTATCTATTGAGATAATCATGTGATTTTTATTAGTTTGCTTGTTAATATGGTCAATTATGTGGATGGTTTTCCTAATATTGAACCATCTTTGCATTCCTGGTATGAATTCCACCTGGTCATAGTGAATAACCCTCATGAAGCCTTGCTGGAACCTTTTTGCTAGTATCCTTTTTAAGATTTTTGCATCTATATTCATTAAGGAGATTGGTCTTCTGTTTTTGACCCACTTGACTTTGGAATCAGTAACATTTTGTGTCATAAAAGAAATTTGGTAGAACTCCTTCTTTGCTTATTCTGTCAAATAGTTTGTATAATACTAGGATAAGTTGTTCTTTGAACGTTTGATAGAATTCATTTGTGAGTCCTTCTGGACCAGGGGATTTTTTCCTTAGGGAGTTCTTTGATGGCTTGTTCAATTTTGTTTTCTGATATGAGGTTGTTTAGGTAGTCTATTTCTTCCTCTGTTAGTCTAGGCTATTTATATTTTTTGTAAATATTCATCCATATCACCTAGATTGCTATATTTTTGCCAAATAATTGGGCATGAAAATTTTTAATGATTGCCTTAATTTCCTCTTCATTAGAGGCAAGGTCTCCCTTTTTATGTTGGATACTATCAATTTGGTTTTCTTCTTTCCTTTTTCAATAAGATTGACAAGTACTTTTTCTATTTTATTTGTTTTTTCAAAGTACCAGCTTCTACCCATATTTATTAAATCAATAGTTCTTTGACTTTCAACTTTACTAATTTCTCCTTTGATTTTTAGGATCTCTAATTTAGTCTTCATCTGAGTGTTTTTAATTTGTTCACTTTCTAGTTTTTTAATTTGCATGCCCAATTCATTGACCTCTGCCCTCACTAATTTGTTAATATTTGAACTCAAGGATATAAATTTTCCCCTGAGTACTGCTTTGGCCTCATTCCATAGGTTTTGAAAGGATGTCTCATCATTGTCATTTTCTTCAATGAAGTTATTATTTCTATGATTTGTTCTTTAACTGGTTTTGGAGAATCATATTGTTTAATTTCCAATTAATTTTTGATTTACCTCAATATATACTCTTACTAATTATCATTTTCATTGCATTGTGATCTGAGAAGGTTGCATTTATTATTTCTGCTCTTTTTCACTTGTTTGCAATGTTTTTATGCCCTAATACATGGTCAATTTTTTTTAATGTACCATGTGCCGCTGAAAAGAAGGTGTATTCTTTTTGTCCCTGTTTATTTTTCTCCAAATATCTACTAACTTTAAATTTTCTAAGATTTCATTCACTTCTCTTCCATCTTTCTCATTTATTTTTTTGGTTTGATTTATCTAGTTCTGATAGAGGAAGATTCAGATCTCCCACCAGTATACTTTTTCTATCTATTTCATCCTTGAGCTCCACTAGTTTCTCCTTGAGAAATTTGGATGCTATGCCATTTGGTGTGTACATGTTGAGTACAGATCATCATTGTCTATACTGCCTTTTATCAGGATGTAATTACCTTTCCTATCTCTTTTAACTAGACTTATTTTTACTTTGGCTTTGTCAGATATCATGATTTTGACTCCTGCCTTATTTTTATCAGTTGATGCCCAATAGTTTATCTCCATCCTCTTACTTTTACCCTATGTGTGTCTGCCTTACTCATGTGTGTTTCTTGTAGACAGCATATGGTAGGGCTTTGGATTCTAATCCACTCTGCTATCCCCTTGTGTTTTATGGGTGAATTCATTCCATTCACATTTAGAGTTATGATTACCAGCTGTGTATTTCCCAGCATTTTCACTCCTACTCCTAGTCCTTCCTTTTCTTCTTTCACTACTTACTTCTATGCCAATGTTTTGTTTTTAATCAGTCCCCCTAATTTCCACCCTTATTTTACTTCCCTTTCGACCCCCTCCCTTCTTATCCCCCCCCTTATTTTCTATACAGTCCCTCCTTCTCCCTCCTTTGTACTGCTTCCCTCCCCACTGGTCCATTTGTTACTCTTGTACTTCCCTATATGGTGTAAATCAATTTAGTGCCTCAATGGATTCAATTGTTCTTCCTTCTTTGAGTCAATTTCAATGCATGTAAGAGCTGAGTATTTACTATCTCCAAATTTTTTATCCTTCCAGTGTATTGATGTTTCCCCCCCTCCTGCCATGAACCACTTTGTGAGATACAAATTTATCCTCTTTTGTTTCTTTTCCCATTTATTTTAGTATTAATCTCTTTTTTAGCTCTAGTTGTATGTATATATGTATTTATGCACATATATGTATTTATGCATAAAATATTTATATACATATTTATGTTTTGGTATTTCATCCTATACAGTTTGTCACTGTTCCCTCTAAGTGTAATTCTTCTAGTTGCCCAGATGATAATAACAATTTTAAAGAGTTACCAATGACCTCTTTTCTTATAGGGATACATATCATATTAACTTATTTGGTCTCTTAAAAAAAGTTGTTTTTTTGTTTTGTTATGATTTTTTTTACCACTTTTTAAATTACCTTTTGGTGATTCTCTTTAGTTCTGTGCTTGGGCATCAAATTTTCTGTTCTGGTCTGATCTTTTCTTTACAAATGCTTGGAATTCTTCTATTTTGTTAAATGGCCATAGTCTCCACTCCAGGAATATAGTCAGTTTTGCTGGGTAGTTGATTCTTGGTTGTATACCTAGTTCCCTTGCTTTCTGGAATATTATATCCCATGCCTTTCGGTCCTTCAGTGTAGATGCAGCCAGATCCTTTGTTATCCTAACTGTGGTTCCATGTACCTGAATGGCTTCTTCTTAGCAGCTTGTAATATTTTTTCCTTGATCTAATAGTTCTTGAATTCGGCAATAACATACCTGGGTATTGTCAGTTGGGGACTAAGTACAGGAGGTGATCTGTGGATTCTTTCAATCTCCACTTTTCCATCTTGTTCTAGAATATCATGGCAGTTTTCTTGGATAATTTCCTATAGTATGATGTCCAGGATTTTTCTTTTTTCATGGTCTTCTGGTAGACTAATTATTCTTAAGTTGTCTCTCCTGGAACAATTTTCTAAATCTTCTGTTTTGGGAATGAGTTGCTTCATATTTTCCTCAATTTTTTAATCCTTTGGTTTCATTTTATAGTGCTTTGTGAATTGCTTGCTTCTAATTGCTGTATTCTGGTTCTTAAAGACTAGATTTTATCCCTGTTTTTTTGGTCATCCTTCTCCTTGTGGTCTGATTTTCTTTTGAGGTCATCTTTCATCTCCTTTGCCTCCTCTTTCATTTCCTTTGCCTCATTTTCATGCTGATTAATTTTAGCTTTTAAGACACTGTTTTCTGTTTCCAGATGACTTATCTTGCTTTTAAAATTGTCTTCAGCTTCTCTTAATTGTGTTTTGAATTGTATTTTGAGTTCTTCCAGATCCTGTATCCAATTTGCTGGGTTTTCTAGTTTTTTTGCTTGGAGTTCCCTTGTCCTTCTCTGTTCTGTTTGTTCTTTGTTCATTTCCTTTATAGAAGCTGTCAATTGTCATTTCTTTTCTCTTTTTCTGTTGTTTGCTTATATTTATCCCTTCTTTACTCCCTTGTGTTGCCTGAGCTCTTGCTCTTCTCATTTTCTTTCTTTCTTTTTTTTCTGTGGTTTTGGGCTTTTCTTTCTTCTTTAACCCTTGGAATTTTGTCAGTGAATCTCTCAGTGCAGTTTGTGTGGGAGGGGTATTGGAGCTTGAGCTTCCCTCTCCTCTGGAGGCTTTGATGGGATTAAGTCTGGCTGGGTTGCTGGATGTGCCCTGGGGCCAAAACCTCCAGAGGTTGGGGCAATATGGAGTGTCTCTGCTGCTGCAACATTGGCCCGCACCCTGAGCTCTATGTTTCTCCTCTGATTCCCCACTGCCTGTGTTGGATGCTCTTAGCCTGTCACAGCTTTTATAGCAAGGTACTCCCTCCAGACCAGTGCTTTTGCCTGCCCAGAGGTTCCAGCTGCTGCTGGAGGCTTAGCACTCTAGGTGGGGGAGGGGTCCTGGGACTTTCCTTCTTCCTTCCTCTTAAACCAGAATGTACTTGACTTTAGGCTTTTGGGGGTATACCTTTTAAGTTGAGTCCAGCCAGAGGGTTGCTTGGCTCTGTCTTGTTGTTAGGTTTGAATTTTTGTCCCCCAGGAAAATTTAGCTTTAAGTTGGTAAGGAAGGGTTTTCAGAGGTCTGAACATTTGCTGCCTCTACACTGTCATCTTGTCTCTGCCCCTCCAAAAATTTCTGAAAGAATACATAAAATAAATGAAACAAGAGTTTAAAATTTTAATTTTCAGAGAAAAGAAAAGAAAGATGAAAATATTACAGATGAGAAAATGATAACGCGTTTTCAAATATCGAATTCTCTGAGAATTATAATAGGTCAAACAGAAATCAGTGGCTCTAAGAAAGAACAAGAAATATCAGAGAAAAATCAAAACCTTGAAAATATGGAAGAAAATATAAGATAACTACTTAAAAAACTGACTTGGGAAACAGGTCAAGTAGGTATTCTTTAAGAATCATTGGACTCAGCTGCAATCTATGAGAATTTTTTAAAAATCTGGATTCTAAATTTCAAGAAATCATAATTTATTTTTTAAAACCTTTACCTTCCTTCTTAGTATCAATACTGTGTATTGGTTCTGCGGCAGAAGAGTAGTAAGGGTTAGTCAGTGGAGTTAAGTGATTTGCCCAGGGTCACACAGGTAGGAAGTTTCTGAGGCCAGATTTGAAGCCAGGTACTCCCATCTCTAGGCTTGGCTTTCAATCCACTGAGTGACTTAACTTACCCCCAAAATAAAAATGAAAAAAATTACATTTTTATTAGAACCAGAGAGAAAGGTAAAAATAGAATGAACTAATCACCTCCCAGAAGAAATCCCTAAATGAAAATTCCTGAGAGTATTATTGCCAGAGCTTTCATGTCAAAGAAAAACATTTCAAACAACCAAAAGAATTAATTCGAGAAGAAAGATTTCATAGTGAGTATCCCACAAGATCTGGCAATTACTACTATAATGAGAGATAATCTCATTGTAACAATAGAGAAGCAGCAAATATAATCATCAAAACAACCTATTAAATAAATAGAGGTGAACCAATGAAATAGATTAAGTACATGATATACAGAAGAGAGTGATTTTAGTAGTCTAATATTTAGTAAATACAAAGTTTTGACCTTCTGATATAAAAACTCACTATATGACTAAAAACTGCTGAGAAAACTAGAAAATAGTATGGTAGGAACTAGGTATAAACAAGAATCTCACACTATATGCCAAGATAAGGTCAAAATGCATACCTTAAAACATATAAAGTATACTATCACAAGTAAATTAGAAGAGCTTAGAATATAGTTTACCTCTCAGATTTATGTAAAAGGGAAGAATTTATGAACACAGAAGAGGTAGAGAGCATTAAGACACACAGAATGGGTAATTTTGACTACATCATATTAAAACATTTACCCAAACAAAAACAATGCAGCCAAAATTAGAAAGAAAATTTTAAAAAATGGGATGGAGAATTTAAAGCAAGTATCTCTGACAATGGCTTCATTACACACACACACACACACACGTGTGTGTGTGTGTGTGTGTATATATATATATATATATATATATATATATATATATATAGAGAGAGAGAGAGAGAGAGAGAGAGAGAGAGAGAAGAATTGAGTCAAATTTATAAGAAGATAATCATTCCCCAACTGAAAAATGTTCAGAAGTTATGAACAGGCAATTTTCAGTTGTATCAATTATAGTTATCTATATTAATATGGAAAAATGAAAGTCAAAATAAATGAAAAAGATTTTATAAAAATTAAGACCTTAAAAAACCTTTTAAAATAGAAATTTCTAGATATTCTGATTTTTTAAAGAGCGAAGACAAGCAAGTTACCAATATCAAGAGAATCCTAATGAAAGAGAAAGATGTGCTGAAGTCTGAATGCAGATGGATCAAAGCATGTCTTTCTTTATTTGCTTCATGGGTTTTTAAAAAATATGTCTTGTCTAATTAATTGACAGCTATGGAAAAATGCTTTGTATGATAGTACATCTATAATAATATTGCTTAAATTTTTTGCTTAAATTGCTTAAATTTAATTTAAGCTAAAAAATTGCTTAAAATTGCTTAACATCTTAGGGAAGGAAGAAGAAGGGATAGAAGGAGAGAATGTGGAAATGATTGAAAATGAATGGCAAAATTTTTCTTTATGTGTAAGTTGAAAAAAACCCCACAACATTCCTGAAGCAAAACACATAAACAAACTACTATTTGTTATACAGAATGCTTTACTAAGAGGGAGAAAAGATACTGGAGAAATTGTAGTGATATAAAAAAATCAATAAAAACTTATTTAAAAAACACTGAATCCCAACATACATCCAAGAAACAAACCTATAAATAAACATAAAAATATAAATTCCCCAAATAAGAAGTTAACAAAAATGAAAGTAAAAATAAACATTGGGATGATTAAAAAAGTAAAACTTTAAAAGAACTTTAGAGTGAGGATAATCAATTTACTCGTGTTAAAAATTAAAAACCAATGAACTAAATAAAAGGAAAATGAGAAATCATTTTAGTTTCTTTGGATCAAATGATAAAAATGATTATTACCTAAGTGGACCAAATGAATCTTTAAATATGTAAAAATAACTAATTAAGAAATATTCAATTCAAACCAACCAGTTTAAGAAAAACAAATTGAATAGTACATAAATGAAATCTGTTTCATCTTCTCTAAAATCTCTAGGAGGCGATGAATCTATAACTGAACTCTTTTCAAAGAACAGTTAATTCTAGTCTTAATAATTGCTTATTTTTTTATCATCTCAGTGGTGGCTAGGAAGAGAAGAGGGGAGACAATTTGGATCTTATAATCTTGGAAAAATATGTTGAATTATTATTACATGTAATTGGGAAAATAAAATATCTGAATTATAATAAAGAATTATTTTGAAATGATATTTTAAAGTACTTTTTATTCAGCCATAATATTCATAATTAAATCTTTGAGAGAAAATGACTAGGAAGAAAATTATAGACCAATATTCTCAAAATCTAACTGAGAATATTGAATATAATATAGGTATGAGGCTTAGTAACATATTAAAATGACTATATATTGTGGCCTTGTTGAATTTTTATCAGAAATGAAGGAATGTATTAATAGTAGGGAAAATACAGATATTCTAGGCAATATCAATAATAAAACAAAAAAGTATACAATTATATATTTATATAATATCTACAACATTGAAAAGAATATTTAAAAAACCTCAAAAACTAGGATCAAAGCAAGAATGGATATAGAAAATTGATAATTGTAATAGAGGTACAAATTTAGACATATGTTTTTCAAAATGGACAATGTACGAGTTTCTTTTGCTTGATTGTAATTTGTTACATGTGAAATTGTTTGATAGGAGCCTGAGAATTTGGGGCAATAGGAATGTTCTTTATAGTGATTTCATCCAAATTAGTAAGAAAGAAAAAGCATCTATTGAGCATTTAAAGCAAAGGGACAGAAGATCCCAAATTATAAATGTCTAAAACATATAAATAAGCCTTTCTTAAGGTATGAAACCTAAAGAGTATATATATATATATATATATATATATATATATATAAATTTGTAAAAAACCCTTACCTTCCATCTTGGAATCAATACTGTGTATTGGTTCCAAGGTAGAAGAGTGTTAAGGGCTAGGCAATGGAGGTCAAGTGATTGCTCAGGGTGTCTCAGGCCAGATTATATATAGTTATTTAACAAATGTTCCAAATTACTAATAATTAGTGAAACAAAAAGGAAAAAAGGAAAAAAAATTAAAAATTTCTATGATTTCAATTTATACCTACAATTTTAGCAAGTTGACAGGAAAGAAAAATTTACAGATATTGAAGGGGTACAGGAAAACAGGCACATTATTACACTGTAGGTGGAGATATGAATTGATACAACCATTCTGGAAAGCAATTTGGAGTTGTGTCCCAAAGATCATGAATCTATTCATACCCTTCAATATAGTGAAACTACCCCTATTCGTATACCTCCAAAGAGAGGTCTTGTATGTACAAAAATACTTATAGTAGCTCTTTTTGAGTTGTCATAGAACTAGAAACAAAGGTAATATCTGTTAATTGGTGAATGGTATGTGAATGTAAATTAAATACTATTTCTGTGAGAAATTATGAAAAGTTTTAGAAGTACCTGAAAAGATTTATATATACTAGTACAGAATGGAATGAGAACTAGGAGAGTAACATAGTGTAATAAAATATAAAAATAAATAATTTTGAGACAGCTAAGAACTCTGATCAACACAAAATTCAACCATAATTCTGAAGAAATAGTCATGAAGAATGATATTTACCCCTGACAGAGAGAGATGACAGACTAAATAAGAGGAATGAAAAACTCAGTTTTTGATAGACTCACACTCAAAAAGACAAAAAAACTTCAGTACTAGGTTTAGGAGGTAACAAAGATAAATGAAAGAGTTTGTAAGTAATGTGCTGTTCTTAGTATATGCTTACTTGAAAAACATAAATTATAAGTAACAATTTAACAATTGGTGGCTTCATATATAATACTTTGTCCCCCTTTTCTTTTTTGTATTTGGAAATATTCAAGTTTGGTTTTCCTTGCCAAGATTAGGAAAAAAAATATAAGATAAACAAATATATTAAAAAGGCTAGAGGAGACCTTGGATTCTTTAGCATAACCAATTCAATTAATTTATTATAATAATTAGTATGAATTTTGATCTTTTTAATGTCATTGACTCTTCTCAATGGCTTTCCCTCAACATTCAATCCTTTCTTACAACAAAGAAATATAAACAAAAACAATCAAAACATTGACCAAATGTCTGCCAATTAATGCCTCATTTTGCAAGTTTATTCTACCATCTTCCTGCCAAGAGAAGGGAGGAAAATTTTATTGCCAGTCCTCTGAAGTCGATTGGTCACGGCATTGATCAGAACTGTGATGTCTTTCAATGTTGTTTTCCTTTACATTAATGAGGTCACTTTGTAAATTGTTTTCTTGGTTCTGGATACCATGCTCCACATTAGTTCAAACAAATCTTTCCAAGTTGCTCTGAAGTCTTCATATTTTTTTCATTTCTTATGGCATATACATTCCATTATATGCATTCATTGCAATTTGTTCAGCCATTTCACAATCAATGACAACCATTTTCCTTCAAGGTTTTGTGTCTATTTGCTATCATGAAAAGTGTTGCAAATGTTTTGTGTATAATACACAGTCATACACACACACACACAAACAAAAAAGTACATACATATCTATATATAAATATCTTAAGTTCTTTCTATGCACTCCTTGGGATGAATTTGAATTTCCTATTCCAATATGAAGTAATATTTCCTCACCTATTCACCATTCTACTGAGTTCCCTGGGGCACTGAGAGATTAAATGACTTTCTCAGAGTCACATAGTATATGTGAAAGACTAGAATAGAATACAGGTCTTCTTGATTGTAAGACTAACTCTTTATTTACTACAATATGCTACATCTCCTACCTTGGATATAAGAATTTTAACAGAAATTTTTGGTATAAATATTTCCTGCCAGTTGACATCTTAATTTTTTATAGCTCCATTAAGCTTTTTTTGCAGAAGCTTTTTAATTTAATTTAAAACATATTTTCTCTTTTATGCTCTTATATCCCTTATTTTTCTTCAAAGTCATAATTGTACAAAATACCTCCTTCCATTCTTCTCAAATATTTTAAAAATAAAGTGACCTTTTTATATAGGTCACATATTTATTCAAAGATTATTGTAGTGTATGGTTGAAAGTATTGGTCTAAATATAATTTCTCTTCAACTGGCAGATTTCTCTAGTGCCTTCTTAACTGTTTTTGTTAATTAAGGAATCATATCCAATAGTTTTTTAAGTCAAATACTAAGTCAATATATCCAACTGATTCTGGGTGTAACTTAATTTGTCCCAGTTATCAGCTTTTCTATTTTTAAGTAGCACTAATAAATCTTGATGATTACTACCTTTTAATGTCATTTGTGACATAACTATGCTATAATTCTTTAATTTCTGCTTTTTTTCATTAGTTATTTTTTGTATTCTGACCATTTGTTCTACTAAAGAAATTTTGCCATTTTTAATTTTCTTAATTTCATTGGTATGGCTAGAAATCTATAAATCAAATTAGGTAGTATTGCCATATTTATTATTTTGACTCAACATAAATTAAGGTCTTTAGTTATTTAAAACATTCTTTATTACTGTGAAATGCTGTCTTGTAGTTCAATCTGTCAGTAAAGATTGATTAAACAATTATTGTGTGCCAGGCTCTTGGTATACAAAGACGAAAAATGAAACAAATTCTTACTCTCAATGCATTTTCATTATTTCTGAGGAGACAACATAAATGTGTTTATACAACAGAGATATATATTCATATACAATGGACAGGTAAGCTACATAGTGTAGTGAATAGATTATTAACTCTGGAGTGAGGAGGATTGGAGTGTAAATACAACTTTAGATATCTACCAGATGTGGGACTGTGGGCAAGTGACTTACCCGTTTGCCTCAGTTTCAACATCTGGAAAATGCAGTGGAAAAAGAATGGCAAACAACTACAGTATCTTTGCTAAGGAAGGCCACCAAAAGAGTCATGAAGTCAGATACGACTGAAAATGACTAAACAACATTATAAATGATATAAAATAAATTCAAGGTTTTAAATATAGTGAAGTCAGGTAGTTAGGGAACTAGTAGTTGAGGAGGTCAATAAATGTAGCAGTTCTTTTTGTGGTGGCAAAGAGCAGGAAACTGAAGGGATGTCCAGCAGCTGAGTAATAGCTGAACAAGTTGTGGTCTGTGATTATAATGGAATACTATCGTGCCATAAAAGGTGACAAACAAACTGAGCTCAAAAGAAACCTGGAAATACTTATATGAAGAGATGTAAAATGAACAAAGCAGAATCAAAAGAATGATGTATACAGATAACAGCAATAAAGTATGATGATCAACTGTGAATGATTTAACTATCATCAGCAATTCAAGGCTCCCCAACAGTTCCAAAGGGCTTATGATGAAAAAAAGCTATCCCCTGGTATGGAAGAACTGCTGAAGTCTGACTGAAGATCAAAGCATGCCACTCATTTTACTTGCTCCATAAATTTTTCTCTCGTGTTAAGCAATATGTATCATATTTTATAACATGAACATGGAAAATATGTTGTATACTAACACCGTGTATCTTATATCATTACCTTCCATCTTGAGGATGAGGTAGGGATAGAGTGAGTGAAAATGGATCACAAAATGTCAAAAAAATGATAACTGAAAATTACTGACATAATCTAGAAAAAATCTTTTTTAAAAAGTATATATTCTGCAGCAGGAGCTATTCTAAGACCTGGTGATTCAAAGCCCTTGAAGAACTTCCAGCTTATCATTACAAAGGATAAATAACCTTATATTCATTGTTCCTAACCAAAACTGACATGTGACCTTATAAAAGTAACATTTTCACTAGTTTCTTTAGCCATAAAATGAAAATATTCATTTGATATTCCTTAATAAATATTATGATCCTATATGAAATGACTTACTGTGGTCTGACATTCTGAAAACATATACTACTAAGAGTTTGGAATTATTGTAATAAAATAAAATTATACTATACATTTTAAGTTTTTCCAAATGAGCATTAATAACTTAAATGCTGCATTTGCCTAGTCAATAAGTAAATAGTGAGAGAAGATAAAAATTCAGATACCTGAAGGAAAATGTGTGAAATAAAAATAGCTTTTATTATTCAATTAAAAAAAATAAGTGACAACTTTTCATATGTAAAAAAAAAAACAAAGCAAGCTGAATTACTAAGCATTTAGCTTCCTTTATGAAGAAAAAGTATGTCCTTTAAGTTATCTAAAAGAGGCTATATTATTTTGGTTTCATAATCTATTTTTTTTTTCATTAGTAACAGGCATAATTACTCTGCTTCAGCCTTTGACTCTTGATAACTCAAATAATCCTAATGCCTACCCTTTGGAAATTGAGGCCAAAGATAATGGAAATAATACCAGCTCCTACTTATTTACAATTTTTGTAGAGGATGTAGATGATCCTGTTATCTGTGATCCTGGCTTTTCTACTGGAGGAGGTATGCTAGCCTTCAATCTTCAAAACAAAGTGAAATGTTCTGAGACAAATTTTTTAAAGGATACTTCCAAAATGTATATTGAAACAGTGGTGCTTAATGATAGAAATTCCACATTTTGAAAATAGTGCTTGTACTTAAGGATCAAAAGTTTCAGTTTCTTGAATGAGAATGATGAAGGTGCCAAATATCACATGACTTCTTTATGTTCTTAAAAATAAAGAAACCAAATGGTGGATTCTCAGAATGTATTAAAGAACCATAAAAGGGGGTACACGTGATCTTAAAAGAAGCCAGTCGAACTCCAGTTTGGATCAGAATGTACTGCTCTGATAGGGGCAAGATCAAGCTGACTGTTTTTTGTCTTCTCTGGGATTTACTGTTCAAAATTTCTGTATCCTGAATAACATAGCAGTCTAGTGACATCATCAGTAGGAAAGACATCACTCCATTCATTGTGACCAATATAATATCAAATTTTTCTCCAAGGGAATTGCTCCTCACTTCATCTGGGATACTGAAACTATTTTAGCAACTCTAGGTAGATAATTTTAACACTTTCATTCATAAAAATTCAGTGTTCCAATTTGTCCTATTCTGTCTGCCTCAGATCAAGGAAAATGCAGATCACAAACTTGAATATCTGCCTCTAAATGTTATCACATTCATACCAAAGTCAAGTAGGTCAAATAAGCAAGCCAGACAGATGTACTCAAAAATCTATTACCAAAGTCATAATATATGACTTTGAGACTCAGACATGATGGTTTACCTCTTCTGATAATGACCCTTTGATTCAATAGATTTGTCCCTTATTAATGATCGCCATCCTAGTTAATATCTATTTCTTTGATTTCTGGTATAACATCAGTCAAGAATTCTTTCAATGAAAAAAGCATTTTTTCAACCACATTGAATAAATCATATCACTCTACATTGGGAACTAGTGTCAAAATTTTCATTTTTTTAGGCAGCTTTCTCAGACAGGTGAATAGACTGTGTAAATGCAAGATGACTATGTGTGTGCGTGCATGTGTGTGTGTGTGTGTGTGTGTGTGTGTGATGTATGTGTGCACACTCACCCATATATGTTCTATTGTTTTCTTGGTGGTATAAGTAAAGGAATGGAGGAAAGAGTTGAATATCCAAGAGTATTACATGAATGAATCAAACAATTAAATTAAATTCTACAGCTGTTTTGAAGGTGGATAATGTCCCAAGGACCACCCACATTCTACTTAGCATGACTGGCCATTTAAACACCCCCTCAATCTACACTTGTCCAAATCTGGAAGTGTGTAAATGAAAGGACATAAGAATAGTGCGATATCTTGGCTAGCCTGGAAAGCAAGGAGTCACCAAAACAGCTGTGATGTTTCTCAGTTAAGAGCCTATAGTGGAGGCATAAATGTTAGCAGCAGGACCAGTCTCAATTAAGAAATAGAAGTGGTAGTGATGTACTTTATTACTCATAATGGTTTTTGTAATGGTTTAGGTGTCTCTGTAGTTATTCCTGAAAACATTCCACCATCTGCTTTTATATACATGATTCTTGCAAGAGATCCAGACCCAGGTCAAGAGGTTGAAGTAAGTTCATACTCTTTTAATATGCTTATTCTCATGAATTTATTTTTAAAACTACCATTTTCTCTGTAAAAATTTCTTTACAGGAATGAACATGAAGTGATTTCAGTTGGCATTTATTATTTCAAATTTTAGAAATTTTATGTTTCCACGGAATAAGTACAATGCATTTTGAAAAGAAAAGGCAATAAGCTGTCATAGTTGGACTGAGAACACTGTGTAAAAATTGTGCTTACATTTATTTTCATCCATTTTATTACATTTACACAAACTGATCGAATATCCTTTCATGTTTCATTTCCTTTTATGCATCCCATTTCAGACATATTTTTTTTATTACGCATACAATTCATACAAAGGATATTCTGGATCTTTATGTGCTTTCTGGTTTCAATGTTCTGTAGGATTAATCAAGAAGGGATGACATTGTAGTTACAGATTAGCAAGACTGGGAGGAAAAAAAGAAGAACAATCTAATCGCTATGGATTTTCCCATAGTTTTAGAGGGTAAAATGGCCTATATTCAAATTATAGTAATAAAGTAGTTATCTAATCTCTTATGTTATTATCACTATAATGTACATGATAAATCATATTACTATAGTGATATAGTACAACAGATGTCATATTCCTTCATGTAAAGTCTCTATAGATTGAAAATCAATTTCCTAATCTTTTAAAAATTATTCTGAGCATTCCGATGCACCAATTAATTGGCCATTTTTTTTTGTCACTGGGTTCCTATTGAAAAACATACTTTCTTTTTGAGGAGTTTGTCAGAAAAGTACATATTAGATCATCATCAGGAAGTTGACCACTAGATGTGGATTTGGATGGATATCTCTGATCTCATCTCATCATTTTTCCTTTAAATGTCTAGATGGTGACCCATCAATCCCATTCTGTCTCATTTGTACATTTTCCCTTAAAATTTCACTACACAGTTTCTTCCAGTATCCTAGGATGTCTTACTATTATCTTAAAACTGCCAAGCTACCAGAAGAGCCCATGGACTGTCCAATCACTTTCACCACATGATCAGTTCAAATTCTTTTTCACTCATGCATGTATTTCTTTGATGACATCTTTTCTTCTATTCTTCTTCATTATTTTTACAGTGTATTAAAAACAATTCATATCAACTATTTGCTTTTTCTGTTCACTTTGAATAATTGTTACATGTCTCTATAAATATGTATGCACAATGCATTTCCTATAAATATTTATACATAATTTTATACAGAAATATCACATAGATATATATTTGTATATAGTCAGTGCAAATGAATTGGTCACATAAATGAACAGGAACTTTTCAGAAATTTCAAATTTCTTTTAATGACTCCAAACATATCCATGAAAAAATCCCACTTAAAAATATAGATATTCTTATGATTGTTGTATGACTACTAGATATGAAACTATATTGTATTTTTGTGATGCCTTACTTCATATAAAACTGGATGCTGGGCCAGAATTCCAGGCCAGCATACAGTTCAGTTATATACTTTTATAGTATTTTCATGAGTTTATCAGAGATCACAGGAAAGGCAAGCCACTCATACATGTATGACATGTGTGATTGTTTTTTTTTAAAATAAGAATCAACAGTTACTGGGTATTAATCAGCACAGATTAATGCCACAGTAAAATTAAAAATAAAGACTATATCTTGCAAAGAAGAAATTAGTGGTGGCTGATTGAGGAATAATTTGAGAGTTAGCTGTTAGTGTGAAATCGGATAATCTACTTGTTAAAGTAAACATTGAAACTGATATCATATTAAAGGGAATAATAAAGATGAGAAGACATTGTGTGCAATTATAGTTGCTCCAACCCAGCCTGATTAAATTATTTGTTATTGCTAAAAATAGGATATAAGCAAAAGAAATATATATATTTTTTGCATAGATCATTCCTTTCTTGAGTAGTTTAAGTAAGGGAAAACAATTGTCACACTGATGAGAACAGAAAATGCCAGAAAACACTGAACCAACCACTTGTTCTTCTTATCAGATGGAGATTTATGGCAGGAAAGTCCATGGATCAGAGTATAAGTTCATTTGCACTCTATTATGGAGAAAGCAAAACCTAGCTTACCCAGCTTATCCAAATAGAATATATAGATAAGATTAGAAAGACAACAACAAATGAGCATAAAATGGAATATGATATTCTCTCATCAATAACAATATTATGTTGTATATTAAGGTGGTAAAATTAAAATGTTTAGTTTTAGTCTGTGAGCAACTGACATTGGCATATAAGAAAATCAAACTTGAGAGAGAGAGAGAACTGATCAAATGAATATAGAAGTCCATGCTGGAGTTGACAAAATTTTAAATACATTCAAGTATCAAATTTCCAAACAAACTTGCAAAGATGAAAAACAGGAATGCGCAATCTTGGAGGGGAATGCTGTGAAAAGATGGGCTCTCACTAAATTTACTCACAATGAACTTTGCATTGTTCCAATCATTTTGGAAGGTAATTTGGAATTATGGAAATTGTGATGAAAATAAACCATACCCTTATGACCAGATATCTCATTGCTATATACTCCAAACAGGTCTGCCACACAGACAGAAAGGCCCCAAATACAGCAAAATATTCATAAAAACACTTCTTGTACAGTAGCAAACTAGCACTAGCATCAGCATGAATTCATAAATTAAGGAACGGCTTAACAAATTATGACATATGAATGTATTAGAATATTTTTGCAGCAAAGAAATACTGAATATTAAGGATTCAGAGAAACATGGGAAGACATAGAAATTGATACTGAGTAAAATGAGGAGTATTAGAAAAACAAGCTCAGTCACTTTAAGGAAACTGCTAAAGGTTTTCCATGTGTCCAAGTTTCTTAATATTTCTTGAAATGCTCATGTTTTTTTTTAATACCAATATCCTCTTAGAGGTAGTTTATGGTCATGAATCATGAACAAAGAATTTAAAATACAAGTAACCCAAAAGAATGATGAAGAGGGGTTCTAAGAAGACTATAATATATTACCAACTATGTTATGTGTGGAAAAATAATATTTGGGCATTTACAGAATATTTTAATATTTATGAAGTTATTTGCATATGGTGCCTAAATTGATCTCCTCTATAACTTTTGAGGTGTTATTATTCCAATTTTGCAGGTAGATTAATTAATTTAGAGATACTAAGTTGTTAATTGACCATGGTCACAGACCTAGCAAGTGCCATAGGTAGCATTCAAACCCAGGACTCTCCTGAATCTGGTACAATCTTCCCCTGAACCATGTTGCTACTTGCAGTATAATGAATAACACCAAGGCAAATATATCTCAAAAGGCTTATAGACAGACTATAGGAGGAGACTTGAGGATAATAGATGGATAGCCCATGTGTAGCACTGATACTCACAAGATATTAAAAAAAAAGAACACAAGAATTTCAAATGCATTGACTAGATCCTCCATGGAAGATTTAAAGAAAAAAACTGGACATATAATAATCATTCTTGATGAAAAGTAATGGAGAGGTTGCACTCTGCAGAAGCAGAAGGAATCATGGATCATTTAAATATTTTAGTTTGTTTCTTTTAAGTGATGCTGTTAGAGCTGAAGCTTAAAGTACAGGTCTCTAGGGAAATGAGTATAAGTAGATCATTTGCACATGGCAAACTGATTAGAAAGAAGCATTGCTCTGTATATCCAACTATCTACCTCTCCCTGTTCCCCCAGTGAAATCTGTCTTGGCAGTGAAGATAGTCAGATACTTCCTTAGCTTGCCTACCTTGCACAATTCATCTAGTAACACACCATGGCTCCCCATACTGCCCCCCACACACACACAACTCACACACAGAGGAAAAAGACAACAAAACTTTGACAAGGAAAGAAAGAAGAAAACCAGTCTGTTTTTTAAAAATAACCTCTAATTAGATATTATCATAAAATAACCCATTTAGTTGCTCAATGAAAGACTAGCCAACATATACCAATTTGCTCTCAAAAGTGAGGAGAGAGATTAAAAGTTATTCTTTTAAAGTTATTCATGTCATTGGGGATTTGCTAAAATTTTAATATTGCAATTACTCATTTTAAACATATTACCTTGGACTAGAATGTAGAATTTATTATTATTATATGATTCTCTTCAGTGAAGGCCTTTTTAGTAAGTTTGTAACTGTACCTTTAAAACACAGTTAGTTATTGTCACAGAATCACAACTGTGAGTGGAAGCATGCTGATGCCCATAAAAACAATATGTTTGTCCAAAGCTGTAGTTTCTGTTGGATGAGCAGACAAGACGGTTGACATGAAGCTAAAATCAGGCATTTTCTTCCAAATAACACAGTGCTTTTCCCTTGTGTAGTGATTATTTGAGTAGAGAAGTAGGAAATGGCTTTCTTAACTATCAAAGTCTTAAAAATTAGCAATGATTTCAGTTAATAATTCTACAAACAATAAATATGCACCCAAAACTATAATGCTGAGGCTGAGACTTTAAGAAATACTACTAAGAAGCTGAAAGAATGTATGGATTGTTTTTGAAGTTTGGAACTGAATGTAGGTTCTGCTTTGCTTTATGGGATCTGTCTTCACAAAATTAATTTCTGTTTAAGTCTTGCCAAATAAGGTTCTTTCAACAATGTCAGGGCTCAAAGCATGCCTTCTGCTGAAATATTAACCATTTGTTTTTTCTAGTTTTCAATATTAAGTTCTACAGTTAATGCCACTGATTACTTTTCTTTGGATTCAACAAATGGCATTCTTTCCAAGACTGTTAAACCTCATCTGGACTATGAAACAAATCTTAAGGTGAGAATTAAAGAAAATAAAAATCCCTCAAAGGAAATCTGAAAATTGTATTCATGTTTTTATGTTTATATGCTTTCGAAGAGCAAGGTTTTTTCTCTCACATTGCCATAATCCAAAATACTTTTCTTTAAGGATGCTTTCTCTGCAACAATCATAAATCACAAATTGAAAAATGAATATGTACTTTAAAAGTCTATATGGCTTACACAATACATAATATAGATATGAAATACATCCATATACACGTGTTATTTTGTGTATATTTTCCTATATATGTTTATATTAATATGTATATATGTGTATGTATATATGTATACACACACACACACACACACACACACACACACACACACACATATATATATATATATATATATATATATATTTGTGTGCACAGGATACAAATCTGCAATTTCATCAGTGTGGAGAACTCCCTCTCACTCCATAATGTGAGACTGGTAGCCATCAATTTATAGATTTAAATAGTTCTCTATGGCAACAAGGAGTTAAGTGACTGGCTTATGGCCATATCCTATGTTAGAATACTTGAATCCAGATCTTCCTGAATTCAAGGTCAAAGCTCTGATGTTCTGACTCTCTCTCAGTCTTTTTCTGTTTCTCTCTATCAGTGTTTGTCTTTCTCTTTGTCTCTGTTTTGCTATTTCACTGTCTGTCTATCTGTCTGAGTCATTTTTTTCTTTATTTCTTTCTCTCATTTGAAAACTTACTTAAGATTAGAAATATTTCTTTTTGGCTGGCAATTAGAAAGTAACATTATTAATGTTTATTTTATATCCTAAATTAATTAACATATATTATTTGGAGGTGTGTGTGTGTGTGTGTGTGTGTGTGTGTGTGTGTGTGTGTCTTACCCATGAAAAAATAACACTGAAAACAGTTAGGTAATTAAATGGAATAATGATTTTATTTTCTTGAATTATCAGGAGAATTGCTTCACCCTTGGCTTTGACTGACCATAGAGATCTGGTCTGTTTTTAGCTCCCTGATCAAATTTAAATTAGTGAATGTTTAGAGGTACAAAGGATTATAGAAAACATAATAAATGCCAGTATATCCATTGCCTCTTGGTCCATTTTAATTTCAAATATCTAATAGGGAGGCTGTTACTTCTTTTTTTGAGATCATTTAATGAACAATTATTTCTAACTTTCTCCAGTGTCCCTCATATTTCATAAAATAATTATTTCTGCTTATTTTGTACTGTGTAACTTCTTTTTGGTATAAGTATCTTTCATGGTTTAGAGGAAAATGCTCTTGACTGGGAAATAGATGTGGATTTAAGTCCTAGATCATCTTTTGGAATTTGTGACTGGATACATTATAAACCTCTCTGGCCCTCAGTTTCTCCAATGGTAAAATGTGATCATAGGCTCATAGATTAAGAATGGAAAGAACCCAAGAGGTTATTTTGTCTAAACTCCTCATTTTACAGATGAAAAACTGAGACCCATGGAGTTTGAGTGACTTATCCAATTTCAATTAATAAGTTGCAGGGACCATATTCAAACCTCTAACTCCCAAGTCAAACTTTTACATAACCTTGGTTTGAGAACCTAATGCAATAACTTGCCTTTGTTGTGTCATATGACTGTAAGATATTATTTTTCTTTATTTTACATTAAAATATACATGTTTCAAAAGGGGGGAAATGCAAAATTCTGATTAGCAGAATTATTTGGCTTTAGTTCCTCAAAATTTCCTGTAGCATTTAGGGTTTGGGGATGGACAGACTTTGTTATAATTTTCCTTGTAAGAGTCTGCTCCTTGCTATCTTCATGGTTATTAAAATTAAGTCTGGAACTGTTGGGACTAGGGGAAGATGGTCACCACCTTTGACCCTAGGGTGTCTTTCAATTGCTAATGTTCCCTCATCATCACACCACAATCCTGATCCTGAATTCATGACTACATTTTCCTGTAACATGTACTCTTAGATTTTAAGCAAAAAGTAAACTACCTCCAATTATGAATTTGTTCAGAGAAGTACTTCTTTTTGTTTCTTCTGTCTTTAATTTATTTTAATAACAAATTTCCACCTAAGTTTTCCAAAGTCACATGATTCATAATGTCACCCTCTCTGATCTAGGTTTTATATGAATTAAAAGACAGAAATTCTTAAAGCAATATACCTATTTTCAAATGAGTTTTATCTAATAATAATGAAGTAAAGGAGGATAAAAACAAAAGCTATGTTTAAAAAATTGGTTATTAAATTTTAAGTTCCAATTTTCTTGAAAATCATCTTCTAGTCCAGATTTTCTCAAACTTATTTGGTCACAGAATTATCTGAGCTTTAAAAAAATGTTGATGCAACTTAAAAAATGCATGTCTTAGTGTCAGGTTATGCGATAGTTCTAATCAATGGGGGTAGAATTAATGGTATTTAAAAGAAAAGAAAGGATATCAAACCTATTAGTTTATGCCCCCCAAAGTTGTTTCATATAATATATATTTTCACATATAATTACATTTGACATATTAGAAAGGTGACTAAGCAACATTTTTCATGGAATCTCTTCTCATATAACATAGATGTGTTCAGTATTCCATTGATCACACTTTGGGAAGCTTCTTTGTTTCTCTAATCCAAGATGAATCTATTTCTGCACTGCTTACAACTAATAGTTAACAGTAGTGTGTTGGTCAAATCAGATTTCAGTTAAGCTTTCCCTTTTGTACCTTATCATATTTGTTTTATCTTGTTTGTTTGATGTACTTCATACCTTCTGAATAGTTTCTTTCATAAGGAGTTGAAGGAGTAAATAACCCTTGTAAAAGTTTATCTCCATGTTCACAGCCTGTTGAATTATTTGTCAGTCAGTTAAAAAAAAGTTAAACAAGGTAAAAACAAAACAGATTTCATAGCTTTTTTTCTGATCAGTATTCATCTTATTTTTCACATACTAAATAAAATGAATTATAAATCATCACATAATAGACATTCATTTTTGAATGAATAAATGAAAATGTATCACATCATTTTTCAAAGTTATTTGATCTTTGAATAATTCATGATTTTCACATTATTAACCTGGATATGACTTAAAATAATTCTCATTAGCTCTCTTTTTATCAGTGTCATAATGGCCACCTATCTATGAAAAAATATCAGTAATCACAATACCTTTTTTCTTTGGCTAGCATACTGCGTTTTCAGTATAAACATGCTCAATATATTAGGATTTTTTCCAACCCTATTCCTTTCCTAAATTGTTAGATTTGAGTCTATACATTCTAAATATATAAAAATTGATAATTTTTGTATTTATTAGATTGTCAACTCTTTTACTAAAATTATAGGTTCCACAAGGGAAGAGGTCTTGTATTATTTTGTCTATCTTCTTATTCCAATTTCAATAACCATTAAGCATTTAAATTTTTTTGTTGGCAAAACTTTTAGAGATCGAGTATGTAAACTGCAACTTTAATATCTCTTATTCCAGACAGGGGAGGGAGGAAGTGCTCCCATTGGACTGCTGGACTGGCGAAGGGAGAAATGTCCTCAGGCCTGTGTGAACAGGGGGAGGGAAAGTCCTCTCTGGCACATGAGCCATAGGTTTGCCAGCATAAATAGATTTAAGGTTTTCTCCTCTGCTCTACCATCAACTTCATGAGGATAGAAACTTCTGACTTAAATAAATATTGTTCATGCCTTAATAGGGTATTTTGCACACCATAAGCATTTAATAAATTTTGTAGAATTAATAGGTGTTTAATAAGTGTTTGCTACTGAATTAATGTAAAATTAATACTCATTATTCCAAAATTGTTATCTGAGAGATTAACTTTCAATTGTAAAATCTAATCATTTCATCATATCCTAATACATATAACTATTAAGCTCACTTTTCAAACCTACTCATATCAGTCTTGAAAAATGTAGTGTTTCTTATTTATATTTAGCATTATGAGCTCAATCATTATTTTTTCTAAGCTTAAAATGTAATTTAGTGCAGGTTTTTCCCAAAACAATAATAGAATTGGTATGATTTTTTATCTTTTCACCCTAAAAACTGAATAGTATTTGCCCTTTCATTTCTCAAAAATATGTCGAAAAGGGAATTTAATATATTGCTTTAAATACAGGATGCCAAACACCAATTTTTTAAAAATATTTTTATCAGATTTCTGAAGCAGCATAAACTGCAAGAATCTGGGACCACAAGGAATCTTAGTTTCCTGTTCCTTATGAAAAAAATAAAATTTAAAAAAAGTAGTTGTTCTGAACTAGGCTGTTGTCTTAAACTATCTTCAAATTGCATTTCTAAACATTCTTTTAAATGTGAAGCAAATTTAATTTGCACATTTGGGGGAGTAAAATGTACTGTCTTCTTTTATTTGTTTTAGCGTTTCCAGATAGTGATTTCTGCCAGAACCAGAGGAAACATGTCTCTGGAGTCATGCACTGGCACCATCACAGTAAACATCCAGAATGTTAATGATGAGATTCCAGTCTTTGCGTAAGCTTTGGAAGAAACTAAATATTTAAATTATATAAGATTTCTATCCCTACTACTAGCATAGAGTAATTCAAATAGAAGTATGCTACTTTGATTCATAGTATCATGATCTTAAAAATATTAAAGGTAACATACAAAACAAAGTATCTCTACTAGTCAAATAGTATTGTTCATTTTTATTTATGAGTGAAATCAGACCCAGTTACTTACTTAGCATGTCTTCCACTGCACTGGTCATTTTCAGAGATGAAATTAGAATGCAGATCCTTTTTGCTTTTCTAATTTTCTTTTTAAAGAGGAAATATGACTAGGTAATTGTGAAAGTAGAAATGAAGGAGTAAATTTAAATTTAATATTTAAATTAATATTCAACACTCCAAAATTATATTTTATAAAGTTAATTAATAATCACTTGAAGTAGGAGGAATGAGAGGAAATAGAAGTATAAAAAACCTGATTACCTAATAAAATTAGTAACATGTGACTAAGTTCTCCTTGTCTATTTAAAAGGTCCCCTCCACCAAAGCTACAACAGGAGAAGAACATGAGAAGCAGGGCTACATGAAACTTATATCCTCCCTAAGTCAGCACATAATGTGAGAAGGAGAGTAGAATGTTGTGAATTATAGTTTTAGGGCACAGATTACACAAAGGGAAAGAATTATCCAATTTATTTTAAATGTTAAAATTTAAAATCTATTGTCTAATAAATAAAATAATTATTTGATTATTCTGAAAGATAAAAGTAACTTTTGTTCCATAGATATCGACCAGATAGACCTATATATATTTATGAAAATCTACCCCTTGGAAGAGAACTAGTCAAATTAACAGCAAATGACAGAGACATAGGAGACTCTGTCCATTATGAATTTGTGGGAACTTTCAAAGGGTTTTCCATAAATGATGGTAAGTCATAAATATTAGTTTTATGTTCCTGTATTATATATGAAATTTATTGATCATGATTCCAGATGAAATTAGTCAGTTTATTTCCATGTGAATTGATAGTCTTGTAAAATGTACAATTAACATGGATTTAGGATATCGGAAAACATTGTCCTTTTCATACTCGACTCCACAGAACAGCCTTGAATTTTCATGCTATACTCTGTGTTAAGAGAGCTTTGACTTTTGTTGTGAGGATCAAGAATCAAGAAACTACTGCCTCGGCTCATCTTAGCATGGAAAGAAGTAGAAACCATACATAGAAATGATTGTGTGAATGAAAAGACAAAAGACAGACTGGCCTTCTGTCTCCCTCTCTTTCTCCTCCTCTTTCATCAATAGAAATGTAAATTAAATCATGAGTATTATAAATATATGAACAGTATTTACAAATGACATTGTGCTTATGCTTTATTGAAATTAAATATAATACTATGGTTTGAATCATTTAGGAAGTGGTAAGAATTGTCAGGGAATGAGAGATGTAGATATAGATAAAAAGAGGCAGAAAGACAAAGAGGTGTAAGACAGTGATTGAGGGTTTAGAAAGCAGATAGAGAGGTGGGCAGCTGGTTGACTCAGTGGATTGAGAGCCAAGCCTAGAGACAGGAGGTCCTGGGTTCAGATCTGCCACTTCCTAGCTGTGTGACCCTGGGCAAGTCACTTAATCCCCATTGACTAGCTCTTAACACTCTTCTGCCTTGGAGTCAATATTGATTCCAAGGACTCCAAGGCAGAAGATAATGGTTAAAAAAAAAACCAACAACTCAAGAACAGAAAGCAGATAAAGGGAAGGGAGAATAACTATGTAGGGAAGACTTAGGAAAATGTGCTTTATATTGGAGTCAGTGGGCCTCAAAGGGTTTTGGCTCTGCCCTTTTCTATCTGTGTGCTCTTGAACAAGTCACCTAAACTCTTTGTGCCACCATTTCTTCTCTTTAAAATGCAAAGCTTTGCTTGGTCTAAGTGGCCTCTGGGCTTTGAAGAGGCTCTGAATCAATGATTCTGTGATATATAAATTTAGAAGGGATCACATTTTAAGATAAATCTCAATCAAGTCCTGTTAATGAGTAGCTAATGAGCTGCAAGGTATGTAAATGTTGCATTTGCAGAAAATATAGGATAACTTTCATTTAAGATTTTGACAGAATAAAAAGGATATTAAAGTGTTACCCTAGTAAAAATTCATTGAAATATTCAGAATAGAATTGAATAATATTAATCAAAATAACTTTTAAAAGTCCATTGAAGAAAAATGATGAAACATGCCAGTTTCATGTGTCATCATTATACTAAAGGAAAATATCAAACCATGCATTTCAGATAGATTATATCAATCCTTGAATCCTAAGATCTATGTGATCATAAAGTACTCTTGTATTTTTGGCATTTCTTAATTTTTTGTGCTATTCTCTTAGATTCTGGACTGATCACAATTTCACAACCATTAGATTATGAAGATCCTGCCATTCCGCAATCTTGGATATTAAAAATCAGAGCTTATGACAATGATCGAATGCATTCCACCACAGGAATGCTAACTGTCATTTTACAAGACATAAATGACAATCCACCACAGTGTACTCAGGACTATTATATGTAAGTTGAAATGAAAACAATTTTCCTCCCAAATGTTTAAGGGTCAAATGGGGAGTGGGGCAGGATGGAAGAAAAGCAAAAAGGTAAATAATATATTTTTCAAGTTTGGAAGGAAAATCCTCTGTCAGCAACCCTCATATTCTCAGAACATCTTAGCACTGTCTTTCCGCTATGTAGAGTCTGATGGTCTTTCATATAGACCCATGGGATCCCAAATTTCAGAAATGAAATAGTTCTCAAAAATAATTTTTCCTAGGGTGATTATTCTGCTTTGGAAGAGAGCAGAAATACTGTATTAAGAAAAATAAAATAAAATATATTCTACTGCTTCAGTTGAGTTGGTCTTCAACTTTTACCTATGAAACTTTTAACATAAAAAAAAAAAACTTGTGCCCAATCTCTTGAAGATATATGAGGTCTGAGATGCTTCTTAGGAGATTCAGGGCTGAAATGGATTTTTTAAGATCATTTGGTTCAACCCCTTTATTTTGCAGATGAGGAAACTAGTGCCAAGTGATGTAAAACAACTTATCTAGGATCATATGCATAATTGGTAAAAAAAATTGTGTTTGAACAGAGGTCCTCTGCCTCCAATGATTATTCTTCAACACTGATGGATCAGAACATTTAACTCAATAATGGATGGTGAATGCATATTAATTTGTAGTAACAGGAGTGTTGTAGGGCTCTAATATTTGACCCATTCTACTCAACATAATCTCTCAGTAAAATAAAGGCATGAATTAGATACAAATGTTATTTATTACACACTTATGGGCTGCATGGCATGTGTTAGATGACAGGGAAGGTATAAAGTTAGATATAGCATAATTTCTTTATTTTTTAGTCTAGTAGAGAGATAATGTATACACATAACAACGATTCAAATTATTACCATGGGATCAGGAAGGGGAAACATCCTAAAAAATTGGCTTTTGAATTAAACTTTTGTCAGTGTCCTGTGGTGAATAGTAAAACAAAATTGTCAGACAGAAAGAACAGACATAGATAAACAGAAACTATCAGATAGAATTGTCTCTTTACATTGCATTGCCCTGTCCTTCCTTTTAAAAAATAGAAGAGGGCAATTTTAACATTATAAATTTATGGAACTAGAAAATAAGTTTTAGAAAAGTATCAACTTTACTGAGTCACCAAGTTAATTTTTAGTCTGCTTTCTGAATAATTAATATATGACTTAGCATTACAAACTATTGGTCATGAAAAGAATATCCACAGTCAACTACTTCTTGCTTAACTGATATGGTTGATCCTTAGATATATATTTGATTTGATATATATTTTCCATTTTGATAGAATCTGTCAGAGATTTTACCTTTGAGAGGACAGGGTTATGAAAATGTCATGATGCACCAACACTAGACATTTTTGGAGGGCAGTTCCTTAGTGTTGGAGAAGGGAGCTAAAGCTTTTAAAAATCAAAGACATTGTTCCAAATAATATTTAGGAGTTTATTTTTTCACCTGAAGGAATGTAGACTGCCATGTTGATAACATACTTCTTCATATGTTTTGCTCTATGTAGAATTGAATTTCCCGAAAATATTCCACTTGAAACTTGCTTAGTGTCTTTAATTTGTACTGATAAGGATGGAACATATCCCAATAATAACATCACTTATCATCTGATCTTGGATGAATTTTCAAATGAAACATTTACCCTCACCAACAATGAAATAAAAGTAAGTATTTTAAAGTTGCCAATAATGACACAGAGATTTCCCTAAGATTAATAAAGAAGTTATATTTTTATTAGTACAAAATTTCTAATCAAGTACAGTAGTTTAAATAGCTGATAGCAGAATATGTTCTCATGTTTTCAAATGAACCTTAAATCACTAACAGACACTCCAGTTTGGAATTAATGCTGGAATGCATTTTTAAATCATTGGAACAAAATTAGAACAAATTGTTCTATGATGAATTATTCTTTTAATTTTGAAAATAATTGATTCACAAAATGTTATTCTTATGATTTTCAGCAATGAATGTTAAAAATTTTGCAGTGAGAATTTAGGGTAACACAACTAGCTAATTTAGAAATCTATTATAGGATTGTATTCCATAATAAAATAAGGAGAAAGTTTAGGCAACACGACATATCTAAGTGTACAAAATTCTTCTAAGGACCATCTCTATCTTATATTTTTTACTTCTCCAATCCATTCACTTTGCTAAGGCCTATCTAGTCTACCTCCATAGCATCTTTCATATCCTTGCTATTTTCTGCTTCTACTGATACCAGTAAGTTCAGGTTATTCTTATCTCTTACCTTATCTCTCACCTAATGTGTCTTCTTCCTTCATTTTGTCTTATTTCTACTCATTCCTCTATCCTTACTAAATCTTCCCAATAGATTCAAATCAATAAAACCTAGAGAAAATTAAGGCACATTAAACAGAGTGCTAAAAATTACATTTCAGCAACTATAAATTGGTAAAATAATTGACATTCAAATTACATAATTTTATAAATTTAAAAATGTGACAACTGAAGATTTGATTTAGAATGAACTGTTATTTACAAGATAAATCCCTACAAGTTTCTGTTCCTTATCTTCACAATGCGATGCTCAATGTGGATGATATTTAAGGAATCTTGCAACTATACATAAATGTTTTTATGATATTTTGTTTGATTCAGCATGGCACAGTGAATTGAAAACCAAAGTTGTAGTCAAGAGGCTAACCATGACTACAAACAAAACTTTTTTTCAGTTTGCTCATTAAGAAAAATTTAAATATTGATATTTTAACTGCTAGTCATACAGGGTTCTATCTTTAGTAAGAGAGGCTTGTTTATCCTGAGGTGGAAGGAATCTCAAGGACCATTTAGTCTAATCTTTTCGTTTTACAGATGAAGAAAGTCAGGCCTAGTAAGGAGAAGTGATTTGGCCAAGGTCACATCACACATGTATAATTCAAACCTAAATCCCCTGAATCCTTGCTTTTTAAAAATTATACCATGATGTCTCAAGGTCAAATGTGTGACAGGGCTCTAGGAGAGCAGTTCATTTGTCTTTTACGTAAGGTAACCACCAAAAAATGGTTTTAGTAATTAGAAGCATCCAATTATTTCAGAATCATTGTGAAAAATGTCCATTTTCCTCACATTTTGAAGTTTTGAAGCAGAGTTTAGCAATATAATTGAAGATGGGAAGGGAGTCATAAAGATATTAGCACATGAGAATTTATTTCCAGGTTTTGTGTTATCCTTGCTGCCTCTCTTTTATCTTCCTCCCCCCAAAATTCCCCAGAGTATGCAGTGTCCTTAGATATTGAACCTTTGATAAAAGCTTTTATACCAAAGACTTACTTTGGAGCTTGTTAATTAGACTAAATTGTGACTTCATTATTAGTTCACCTCTCAAGTATTCAGAATAATGCTCCCTCAGATATAAAATAGAATTGAATTCAGGAGAACTCAGGGAAATATCTATTTAAGAGGGCTCTGTGTTCAAGGAAAGAGGCAGTGTGGTTGAATGGAATGAGTGTGGAATGTGACTCAAGAATATCCAAGCTCCTGACCTGCTGCTAACTAGCTACATGACCATAAGCAACTCTTTACTTTCTTGGGTTTCAGTTTCTGCAAATTACCATGAAAGAGCTGGACCAGATCATCTCTAATGTCTCCTAGATATTTCCAACTCCATGATTTTATTAATTCTAAGTGATCCCTGTTTGTTAATTGTTTTATTAAAGGTCAAGTATCATACCATTGTACCAGAGTTTTTTACTTAAATGGAATTTGAGCCTTTGGCTATTATACATTCCAAATTTTGCCAACTAACTTTCATGTGAAGAGAAGGAAAGGGCAACAGAAAATGTCAATAAGGATTTTATTAAGTGTCAAGGTCAATTGCTTACCAAGGTCCTGAAAAAGGTTCACCACCAACATGCATTGGAAGTGCTTATGGATCATTTCAGGCTCAATTTCTAATATTTCCTTTTGGGGCACATGGTTCTTTCTTAATTCCACTTAAATCCCAGAAATTCCTCTTCTACATCTGGAAGAATAATTGTGATGTGTTCTTATAAGTGTGAAGTGAGTAAAAAAAGATAATTTTTGCCCTAGAAATTTTAAAAATGTTTATGTTTTATTAGAATAACATTGTATATTTATAAATTACTAAGCTTTTTAAATAGCAGTTAGAATTTAAATAAATGCATTTTGATACATAAAAGTATAATAATCCTTTTATGAGATGCTGCAAGTTCCAGTGGGAATTTGGTGTATTCATTCTTATTTATATTTTCTCATGCAGTCATAATTTGGGCACAATCCATTTTATTCTTTCTCTTTCTTTTATTAGACATTATTTCATAAACATCTTTTTAGAGGTCATTGTATTCCTCATATTTGATGAGAACATTGATTGATTAAACAGGAATTCCAAATTAATGCCAGATTATGGGGCATAGCTGAAAAGACACTACATGCAATCCTCACTTACTTAGGCAAGTTGCTAACCCTAAGAAATGGGACATTTAAAAAATAAAGACAATGATTATAATCATCATCAGTTCTTAGAAAGATGTAAAGGTTATAGAAGATTCCCAAAGAGTCCAGAAAGAGCAAGGTCTCCTCCTCATGTCATCACTGTCTTCTACTTTACTTTCACTTCCCTACCATATGAACATCTACCCTGTTTCTTTTTTGTCATTTTGGGTAACCATCATATGTTCTCATTATGTTTCTTAGTGCTTCTCTGCACTGTTTGTCCAGAAGAGAAATAGTTTGTGAATCATCTCCAGTTGCGGTACCCATGTCATGCTATTTCTATCAAAGATATTTCTCTTGATTTTCTCATTCTTCAACTGCTAGTTCTGGTATCTCTCCAGCCTGATTTTATCCTTTCTATATTGCTTCCCCAACTTCCCATAACACTAGGATGCAGATGGACTAAAAGAGAGAGTTGCCCTCCCAAGCATGTCCACTCTGTAGTCCTTCCACAAATGTCTTTTCAACACAGAAAAGATCCAATTAAAGTGTCATTTTTAGAAATTTCTTTAAAAATTGAATCCTCAAATTTTAACAACTTTATTTTTTGCAATTATAATTGAGTTTACTTTGATGAACATATGCCTCTTATGGGTCATTTCTCATTCAAAAGAAAATAATTATAAATATAATTTTCCCACCTATAGATTGGACCTAATCAACTGAATTATGATAATTTTGTTTTTGCTGGGATGCAATTTAAATATACTCTTTTTGTTAGAGTATCTGATGGAGGTACCCCAGGATTATCAAGTAAGTTACTGCTTGCTTATTTTATTTAAATATCTTAGTGGTTCTGCTATGTCATTGGTGCAGGTACTTTCTTTGAGTGACTATGGAGACATTATAGCCTTTTTATACTACACACTTTTTACTTATATTAGAGAATTAATAAAATTGCTAAGGGCCTTTCTGTAGTGTTTGTTGCTTGTTTTATTCTTATTATAGCAACATGTTTTTCATTTATTCTCCCTCCTTCTTATTACATCATCTGAACCAGCTCCATTTCCAATGACACATCTCTTTGAGTGGTTATTTTCCACCATTGCTTGTATACAAGTAATATCTTTATATACCACTGCCTATTTATGCCCCAAATGCATCTTTTCATTGACTCTTTTGAAATCTTAAAATTGGATTCTTTGGAGATTGTGATGTTGCATTACCTTGTAGATAGAAAAAGTAAATTATTGGTATTTAAAAGATTGATTTTTCTTTAATGTTGCAACCTGGCTGATTAGAAAGTGCTACATAATTTCCCAAATATAATCTGTCCCAATCCTTTTCCTGTTCAATTCTGAGCTCCTCGCTATGCCTCTGCAGTTTCTATTCAAGATACATGAACTGATATTGATTAACTTAATGGGTTCTCCATTCAATTTTATCTTAGTCTAGACGATTAACATTCTTTTAGTTTTTCCACTGTGTATTATTAAGTTTAGTCTAATAATAGCCTTAGTTGTAGTTTTCATGTTTAGGAGAATATATCATTTCCCCAGGTTTGATAAAATGACTGTAACACTGTTTGTAAAACAAGGGCATTTGGAGAAATTCAACAACTTTAAGGAAATATTATTTTATTTGGATTTTCTGACAATTTCCAGCAAAGTCATAAATACTTTGATGACCATGTCTCCTTTTGTGACTCAATATTAATAATGAAAGTAATTGAACAGTTTCCTCTTTTATTTCATCTATAAGGATTTCTTTATGATTTTAACATTTACTTGGCAATTACTGGTTGGAACAGAACTTTGAAGGTTACATTTTGCTCTATTAAATTAAATGCTTTTTAATTGTCAACCAAGTAATAAACTAAGTAGAATCATATTTTTGGAAGCTTTCAATTATATAAATGTGAAGATAGTATCTGTTGTAGACTTTACTTTGTGAAACATTTTATTGCCTTGTTTTCTTTATATTCATTATATCAGTATGCCATTCTCATAACATTTTGTTGAAATTAGAAAGTATGCATATCAGTTTGAAGTTATACCTGCCCTCTCAATCATCTCTTTTTGGTGGTAAAATAAATTATTCTAGTTCTTCAGTACTTTCACACTTTAATGTACCTTGATTATCAATTACTCAAGTTTTAAAAAAAATAAGTCATCTTAAAGATAAATCTCCTAAGCTTTGGTTCTGCTACCCTTGTGTACATTAGGTCCATATCCAATTTCTTGAGCAATATATTGAGGCCTGCCTAAAATGAAAGAATTTAAGTGTGTTTTCTCTACTGTCATATGTGTGTAAACACATATGTATGTATTCATTGTCTTTCTTATAGTTTCATCTCTAAGTATTTTTAGTATGATCTGATATAAATGGGTTTTGTGCCATGACTTTTATGAGCTGTTTTTCTCTCTTCCACTTACTGCTTTATATGCTGGTACTTCTAATATACTTTCATATTCTTCTCTATTGTGAAATGCATTCATATTTCAATCAAGTGTTAGATTTTTTGGCTATTTTCATCTTCTTTTTTTTTTACCCCATTCTTACTCCTTTTATTTATCCTCTTTCTTTTGAATAAGGCATTCATTCCCATAAGGAGCTGTATTCTAGTCATGAGTTGCTTTTTTTTTTTGACTTTTTAAACATTATTTTATCTGGTTATTTACAAACATTATTCATTGGAAACAATGATCATTATCTTTTCCTCCCCCCGTCCCCCTCCCACCACTTCTCCCATAGCCGGGGCACAATTCCACTGGGTTTCACATGTGTTATTGACTCGAACCCATTTCCATGTTGTTGGTATTTGCACTAGATGTTCATTTAGAGTCTCTCCTCAGTCATTTCCTCTCAGCCCCTGTAGTTGAGCAGTTGCTTTTCATCAGTGTTTTTACTCCCACAGTTTATCCTCTGTTTGTGGATAGTGTTTTTTAGATCCCTGCAGATTGTTCAGAGACATTGCATTGTCCCTAGTGGAGAAGTCCATCACCTTCAATTATACCACAGTGTATCAGTCTCTGTATACAATGTTTTCATGGTTCTGCTCCTTTCTCTCTGCATCACTTCCTGGAGGTTGTTCCAGTCTCCGTGAAATTCCTCCACTTTATTATTCCTTTTAGCACAATAGTATTCCATCACCAACATATACCATAATTTGTTCAGCCATTGCCCAATTGAAGGACATCCCCTCATTTTCCAATTTTTGGCCACCACAAAGAGTGCAGCTATGAATATTCTTATACAAGTCTTTTACCTTATTATCTCTTTGGGGTACAAACCCAGCAGTGCTATGGCTGGATCAAAGGGCAGACAGTCTTTTATCGCCCTTTGGGCATAGTTTCAAATTGCCCTCAGAATGGTTGGATCAATTCACAACTCTACCAGCAATGAATTAATGTCCCAATTTTGCCACATCCCCTCCAGTATTCATTACTTCCCATAGCTGTTATGTTAGCCAATCTGCTAGGTGTGAGGTGATACCTCAGAGTTGTTTTGATTTGCATCTCTCTGATTATAAGAGATGTAGAACACTTTTACATGTGCTTATTAATAGTTTTGATTTCTTTGGCTGAGAACTGCCTGTTCATGTCCCTTGCCCATTTATCAATTGGAGAATGGCTTGATTATTTGTACAATTGATTTAGCTCTTTGTAAATTTGAGTAATTAAACCTTTGTCAGAGGTTTTTATGAAGATTGCTTCCCAATTTGTTGCTTTCCTTCTTATTTTAGTTATATTGGTTTTGTTTGTACAAAAGCTTTTTAATTTGATGTAGTTGAAATTATTTATTTTACATTTTGTGACCCTTTCTATGTCTTGCTTGGTTTTAAAGTCTTTCCCTTCCCAAAGGTCTGACATGTATACTATTCTGTGTTTACCTAATTTACTTATAGTTTCCTTCTTTATGTTCATGTCAGTCACCCATTTTGAATTTATCTTGGTGTAGGGTATGAGGTGTTGATTTAATCCTCATCTCTCCCACACTGTCTTCCAGTTTTCCCAGCAGTTTTTATTGAATAGTGGATTTTTGACCCAAAATCTGGGATCTTTGGGTTTATAATATATTGTCTTGCTGAGGTCACTTGACCCAAGTCTATTCCACTGATCCTCCTTTCTGTCTCTTAGCCAGTACCAATTTGTTTTGATGACTGCTGCTTTGTAATATAGTTTGAGATCTGGGACTGCAAGGCCCCCTTCCTTTGTATTTTTTTTCATTATTTCCCAGGATATCCTTGATCCTTTGTTATTCCAAATGAACTTTGTTATGGTTTTTTTCTAAATCAATAAAGAAAATTTTTGGAACTTCTATGGGTATGGCACTAATAGATAGATAAGTTTGGGTAGGATGGTCATTTTTACGATATTGGCTCATCCTACCCATGAGCAGTTAATGTTTTTCCAATTGCTCAAGTCTAGTTTTAGTTGTGTGGAGAGTGTTTTGTAGTTGTGTTCATATAGTTCCTGTGTTTGTCTTGGGAGATAGATTCCTAGTTATTTTATTTTGTCTAAGGTGATTTTTGAATGGGATTTCTCTTTCTAGTTTTTGCTGCTGAACTGTGTTGGAGATGTATAGAAATGCTGATGACTTATGTGGGTTTATTTTGTATCCTGCAACTTTGCTAAAGTTGTTGATTATTTCAATTAGCTTTTTGGTTGAATCTCTAGGATTCTTTAAGTAGACCATCATGTCACCTGCAAAGAGCGAAAGCTTAGTCTCCTCCTTGCCTATTTTGATGCCTTCAATTTCTTTTTCTTCTCTAATTGCTACTGCTAGTGTTTCTAGTACAATGTCTAATAGTAGAGGTGATAATGGGTATCCTTGTTTCACTCCTGATCTTATTGGGAATGCATTTAGTTTATCCCCATTGCACATGATATTGGCTGATGGTTTTAGATATATACTGTTTATTATTTTTAGGAACGACCCTCCTATTCCTATGCTTTCTAGTGTTTTCAATAGGAATGGATGTTGTATTTTATCAAAGGCTTTTTCTGCATCTATTGAAATAATCGTGTGATTTTCATTGGTTTGCTTGTTGATATGGTCAATCATGTGGATGGTTTTCCTAATATTGAACCAGCCCTGCATTCCTGGTATAAATCCTACTTGATCATGGTGGATGACCCTTCTGATAACTTGCTGGAGTCTTTTTGGTAGTATCCTATTTAAGATTTTTGCATCTATATTCATTAGGGTGATTGGTCTATAATTTTCTTTCTCTGTTTTTGATCTGCTTGGTTATGGAATCAGTACTATGTTTGTGTCATAAAAGGAATTTGGTAGAACTCCCTCTTTGCTTATTATGTCAAATAGTTTGTATAGTATTGGGATTAACTGTTCTCTGAATGTTTGATAGAAGTCACTGGTGAATCTGTCGGGCCCTGGGAATTTTTTCTTAGGGAGTTCTTTGACGGCCCATTGGATTTCATTTTCTGATATGGGATTATTTAAGAATTCTATTTCTTCTTCTGTTAGTCTAGGCAGTTTGTATTTTTGTATATATTCATCCATATCACCTAGATTGCTGTATTTATTGCCATATAATTGGGCAAAATAATTTTTAATGATTGCCTTGATTTCCCCTTCATTGGATGTGATGTCCCTCTTTTCATCTTTGATGCTGTTAATTTACTTTTCTTCCTTCCTTTTTTTAATTAGATTGACCAGTACTTTGTCTATTTTGTTTGTTTTTTTTCAAAGTACCAGCTTCTAGTCTTATTCATTAAATCAATAGTTCTATCCCTTTCAATTTTATTAATTTCTCCCTTAATTTTTAGGATTTCTAGTTTGGTTTTCTGCTGGGGTTTTTTTAATTTAATCGCTTCCAAGTTTTTTTATTTGCATTTCCAATTGATTGATTTCTGCTCTCCCTAGTTTGTTAATATATGCACTCAGGGATATGAATTTACCTCTGATTACTGCTTTGGCTGCATCCCAAAAGGTTTGAAAGGATGTCTCGCCGTTGTCATTTTCCTGGATGAAATTATTAATTGTTTCTGTGATTTCTTCTCTAACTAAACGATTTTGGAGTATCATATTGTTTAATTTCCAATTAATTTTTCATTTGGTTTTCCACATACTGTTACTGATCATTATTTTTATTGCCTTGTGATCTGAAAAGGCTGCATTTATTATTTCTGCTTTTCTGCATTTGTATGCCATGTTTCTTTGAACTAGTGTATGGTCAATCTTTGTGAATGTGCCATGTGGTGCTGAGAAGGTGTATTCCTTTTTGTCACTATTTATTTTCTCCATATGTCTATTAACTCTAATTTTTCTAAGGTTTCATTCACTTCTTTTAACTCTTTCTCATTTATTTTTTGATTTGATTTTTCTAAGTTTGATAATGGTTGGTTCAAATCTCCCACTAATATTGTTTTACTGTCTATTTCTTCCTTCAATTCTCCTAGTTTCTCCATTAGAAATTTGGGTGCTATATTATTTGGTGCATACATGTTGATTAGTGATATTTCCTCATTATCTAAAGTCCCTTTTAACAAAATATAATTACCTTCCCTATCTCTTTTAATCAGGTCTATTTTTGGTTTGGCTTTATCAGATATCATGATTGCCACTCCTGCCTTCTTTCTATCAGTTGAGGCCCAGAAGGTCTTATTCCATCCTTTAATTCTGACCTTGTGGGTGTCTACCCACCTCATGTGTGTTTCTTGAAGACAACTTATGGTAGGGTTTTGGATTCTAACCCCTTCTGCTATTCGTCTACGTTTTATGGGTGAGTTCATCCCATTCACATTCAAAGTTATGATTGTGACTTGTGAATTCTCTGGCATTTTGATATCCTTCCCTAATTCTAACCTTTCTTCTTTAGCTCTAACCTTTTAATCCAGTGATTTACTTTAAATCAGTCCCCCTTGTCTCCTCCCTTGATATGTTTCCCTTTCTAGCCCCTCCCTTTTTTCCCTCCCCCCTATTCCCCTTGGTTTTCCCTTCTCCCTACCCTTGTAGGGTAAGATAGAATTCAAGATCCCAATGGATCTGGATGTTTTTCCCTCTCAGAGTTGATTTCCCTGAGAGTAAGGTTTAAGTATAAACTCTCTTCCTCTCCTTCTTATAGTTTTCTTCCCTTCCCCTTCCCATGTGAATCTTTGTGTGAGAAAAATTATTCTATTTGACTTTTCTTTTCCCATATTTACACATTACATTTTCCATATATTAATATATATAGATTGATATAAATGTAGTCCTTATAGAAGAGAGTTTGAATAAAAGAAAAGATAACAATTTTCTCCTTTTCCTTTTCCATCATAATTACCTTTTCAGGTATTCCATGCTCTTTGTTTTTCGATATTGAACTTTCCACAGAGCTCTGGTCTTTTCTTTGCAAAAACTTGGAAATCTTCTATTTTGTTGAATGCCCATACTTTCCCTTGGAAGTATATAGTTAGTTTTGCTGGATAGCTGACTCTTGGTTGAAGACCCAGCTCTCTTGCCTTTCTGAAAATCATGTTCCATGCCTTAAGCTCATTCAGAGTGGAACTTGCAAGGTCTTGTGTGACCCTGATTGGCATTCCTTTAGGTCTAAATTGTCTTTTTCTGGCTTCTTGTAGGATTTTTTCTTTTGATTGAAAGCTTTGCAATTTGGCAATTACATTCCTGGGAGTTGTCTTTTGGGGATTTAGTGTAGAGGGTGTTCTGTGAGCTCTTTCGGTGGCTGTATTGCCCCCTTGTTCTAGAATCTCTGGGCAATTTTCTTTGATTATATCTTGCATTACTATGTCCAGTTTGTTGTTTGTTTCTGGATTTTCTGGTAGTCCAATTATTCTTAAATTATCTCTTCTTCCTCTATTTTCCAAGTCTGTCACCTTGTCAGTGAGATATTTTATGCTCTCTTCTAATCTTGATCTTTTGGCTTTGCTTTATTGATTCTTGCTCTTTTACCTGCTCGTTGTCTTCCAGTTGCCTAATTCTGACCTGTAAAGCCTGGTTTTCCTTTTCAGTTTGGTCAAACCGGTTTTGTAGTTGTGTGAAATTCTTTTGCATTAATTCCCACTTTTCCTGCCAGAAGGCTTCCATCTTTTTGATCATTTTCGATTCAAATTCTTCAAAAGTTTGTGGAGAGTTTCCATTTCCTTTGGAAGGTTTTGGTGCATTTGCTTGTGTTTCCTCTTCTATCTCCTCTGTATTTTGTATTTTTGCTCCATCAAATGTGTCCAAAGTTGCCCCCTTCTTGTTTTTCTTGTTGTTTTGAGGCTTTTTTGCTTCTTTGCTGTTTGCCATCTCTATCTGAGTGAGGGGGGGGCTGGCTCTTCTGTTATCTGTCTGGTGTTCAGGGGCTTTAGCCCCAGGCAAATTGTCTGTCTTCACCAGGAAGCCTGGAATTGCTGGTGTTTCAGTGTTACTACCCTCCTCAGTTCCCTCCTGATGCTTCTCTGTTTCCTTACTTTTATGTTCTGCGCCTGGCTTGACACTCTCAGATTTATTTCAATGCCTTTGCTGGCCAGAATAGCCTGCACTCTGAGGGGGGGGGGGGGGGGCGTGTCTTCCAGGAGCTCCAAGGGCTGGTGATAGGATTAACCTCAGACTGAGTATTCCCTGAGGCAGGGACCTTAGGTGAGACTCAGATGGAAGGATCTGGTCAGGGGGCTACAGGCTCCCTGCGCCTCTCTCTGTTTCCCTCCTGTCTGGGTGCCCCCGCAAATGGGTCAGGTTGTTTTCAGGATGTGGCCTTCAGAATAGCCGGCTCCCGAGGCCCTTTTGCCTGCTCTGAGGTTCCTGCTGCTACGTCTAATTCAGCGCTCTGGGTTGGGGGGGATGGGTCCTGGGACCTTCCTTTTTCCTACCCCTTAGATCCGAGTGATCTCAGATTCTGACTTTTGGGGGGCTGTACCTTTTGATCCAGGTCTAGGAGGAGTGTTCCTGGGGTCTATTCTGTTGTTTTGAATTTCGGTGCCCTAGGAGCATTCAGTTTGAGATCGGTAAGGAAGGGTTTCTGGAGCTCTGAACTTTAGCTTTCTCTAAGCTGCCATCTTGACCAGAAGTCTCTATTTTCATCTTCTATGAGATTAAGACTAAATTTATGGAGGTTTCCAGTTTCTTTTGACTTTCTCATTATGACAATTATTTACGTCTCTTAAAGTAGCAATGGAAATAGTGATAGTCCAGATTGAAATTGATTCTATTATGGAACATTGGGATTGGGCTCTTACAGGGTCTTATTTAAAGCATTGTAAATCACTATACCTACCAAATATTGAGAAGCCATAAATAAATGTTTCTTGAAACATTCATAGTATCTAAAGGGGTGAAGTGATATTAAATTGTAGGGTATTTTCTTTGGTAAATATGAATTTAATATATTATTTATTGATTAGATAGCCCATCAAAACTATTTAAAATGATGAAGGAATCACAGAGAGATAATGAATAAAATCTTACTTTATTGATAAAATGGGTCGGAAAAGGAAATACCATACTACTCCAGTATCTTTGTCAAGCAAATTCCAATGGGGTACCAGAGTCAGACACAACTGAAAAATGAATGAATGACAACTAGAAGTTAGACCTTTAGTGTAGTTTTAGGATACTATGTGCTAGCTTTAAAAAACTGGAGAAAAAACCCCTCTGCCTTAAAGTCTAAGTTCAAGGGAAGATGAGAATGCCCAAACAGAAAAATCAGTTCTGTCCTAAATTAAGAGGATAAATATCAAATAAGATTATATGTGATAGCTGCCAATTAAAGCCCTGAGTAAATATAACACAATAACCCTTAGAAACAAAATTTATACACTCCAATGGAAATCTGGATCTTGAACTAGAGTATAATTTCCATTTTGTTAAAGCATTGCAGTCATTCAAAGACAAAGCCAAAATTAGATATTCCTTAATTCTTGGTGAGATGGAAGGCTTTCTCAGCAAGGGAATACAGTTGGATTAGATGGATTCTGCTTTGGCAAATATATAACTTCCCACCAGGGAAGATGTTAAATGAAATACAGAAATTTTTTCAGGGTATAGTTATTTCTATATATTATAACATTAGATATACAAAGGGTGATATTCTAAAAGCTTTGATAAACCATTGATTTTTATATGAACATGATTTTAGAATTGATCTGGGTAATATGCCTGCTTGAACTAAGATATTAGAAAAGCTGATATTGCCACCTTATCATAAAGGAACAAGATACCTGAACTGGAGAGGGGTTAAGGGTAGAAGAGGCATTATAGGAGTAAAGGTTTATGACTAAGAGATAAAAAATAGTATAGTACTTTCCATTCTGGATCAGGAAACTGCATTTCAAACTTCTCAGTTTGTATGTCCAGTAGAAATCATAAACTCAACATGATGAAAACTGAACTTATCTTTCCTCTAAATTTTTCCACAACCCCAAATTTCCCTCCTACTGTCAAAGGTACCACCATCCTACCAGCCTCCCAGGATTATAACCTCGATTGTTATCCTCAACTCCTCACTATATTTCAAATTTTATATTTCCCACCTCTCATATCCAGTCTGTTGTCAGGCCTCTCAGTTTCACCTTTTCATCATCTCTTGAACATGGCCCCTTCTCTCTTCTGTGATACTGCCACCACCTTAGAGTAGAACCTCATTACTTCATGCTCCAAATGCTGAAATATCCTCCTGTTGTATCAGGTATTTTTGCCCACCAATCAATCCTTCATTCATCCACCTAAGCAAAACACAGGTTCAACTATGCCACTCCTCTTCTCAAACTCCAATATTCTTCTCATGTCTAGGATCAAATATACATTTCTAGGTTTGGTTTTGGAAGCCCTTCATAACCTGACCCAACATTCCCTTTCTAGTCTTCTTACACTCTTTTCCTCATTCTGTATACTTGAGTGATACTGAACTCCTTGCTGCTCTGCAAACAAAGCAATCCATCTCTTGGCAGTGGGTATTGTCCATCTCTTTCTGCTATTCTTGGACTGTTTCTCATCTCTGGCTGCCTTCACTTCTTTCAGTTCTCATCTAAAATCTCATCTTCTAGAGGAAGTCTTTCCCAGCTTCTCTTAATTCTAGTGCCTTCCCTCTCTTAATAATTATCTAGTGGATAAATTAGTGCCAGATTCTGAACTAGGAAGACCTGAGTTTAAATACAGTTTCAGATACTATGTAGGTAGCAATGTAACCCTGAATGTGTCACTTTACTTCTGCTCAGTAAACTGGGGATAAAATAGCACACGCCAGCCAGAATTATTTTGAGGAACTAAATGAGATAATTATGAAATGTTAAGCACTTTGCCTGGCATGTAGTAAGTTACATATATATATATATATGTATATGTAATCTTTAGCTCTTATTATTATTGATCTTATATGGAGCTAATTTGCATTTATTTACTTATTGTCACCCCCATCTTATTGTGAACAGAGAATATTTTTGGCCTCATTTTTAGTATTCCCAGAACTTAGCATAATGCCTGGGACATAGTAGGCACATAATAAATGATTATTGTCTGCCTGAATGTAATGAGACATGAGACCATTGTTCCCAGGAATTCCCTAACTTCCAATGTAAAAACAGAGAAAATAATTTTCAGAAGAGTGTGGGCATGATTTCTTTCTATCTTTCTTCAATTGTTACCTTCTGTCTTAGAATCTATATTAATTATTGGTTCCAAGGGAGAAGAACAGCAAGGACTAGGCAATTGGGCCTAAGTGACTTGCCCAGGGTCATACAGCTAGGAAGTATCTGAGGCCCAATTTGAACCCAGGGCCTCCCATCTCTGGGTCTAGAGCTCTGTCCTCTGAACCACCCAGTTTCCCCTGGGAATGTTTTCTAAGAAAGAAAGAAAGAAAAGATAGGAAGAAAAGAAGGAAACTTGGAAGTAACAAAGGGTGGAGGAGGGAAGAAAAAAGGCAAAGACAAGAAAAAGAAGAGAGGAAGGGATAGAGGAAAATGGGAATAGAGGAATGAAAGGAAGGAAGGAAGAGAGAAGGGGTGGGGAGAAGAAAAATAGAAGGGAGAAACAAAAAAGAAAAGGAAGAAAAAAGAAAGGAAAGGAAAAGAAAAATAAAAAGAGATATATCTGTAGGGGGAAGCTAGGTGTCTCAGTTGATAGCCAGGTCTAGAGATGGGGAGGACCTGGTTTCAAATCAGGTCTCAGACACTTCCTAGGTGTATGTCCCTGGGCAAATCACTTAATCCCATTCACCTAGATTACTCTTCTTCTGCCTTAGAACCAATACTTATTGATTCTAGGATAGGAGGTAAGGATTTAAAAAAAATAAATCTATTGCCTACAATTGGAAAAGTTTAAAAAATCTATCTATTTGAAAGGGAAGGGGAACTAGGGAGCCTTAAGTAACACCCAGAAAGTAAAGGATAGTAACTTTGACATTGCAGAAATTGAATTTAGAGTTTTAAAATATTTGATCCTTCTTTTCATTCCAGAAAACAGCTGGATGGATCAAATGCATTTAAGGGGAGGAATTCACTTGCTGCCTCTTTGTTGCAAATAAATTTTAATTCAGAAACATCTATTAAGCAATTATAGTAAGGAGAACAATGTTGGAAATCCTGGAGAAGATGACAGAGCTTAGATTACTAGGAAGTATCTATGCTCATGGAGTTGTGTGAGGATGAAACACAAACACCAATAGCTCTAACATAAAATATTATTGTGAGATAGATAGATAGATAGATAGATAGATAGATAGATAGATGCATCCTTACATTATATACCTGCTCTTGTTTGATGATTTTCAGTCATGTCTAAGTGTGACATTTTTTGTGTTTTGTTTTTATTTTTTTGGCAAAGATATGAGTAGTTTGCCATTTCCTTCTCAGTCTCATTTTAAAGGTGAGTAAACTGAGTCTAACAAGGTTAAAATGACTTGCCCAGGATCACACTAGTAGTGGTCTAGTAGTCACATACATACATTCATGGATAGATTCATAGAGTTACATATACATATATATAAACAAATAGATAAAAATATAAATATTTATTCAGCCAAAGTATTCGGTTAGAGATGAAAATATGAGGAAAAAATACGGCCCTTCCTCTCAAGAAGCTTAAATTAAAATGAGAGAAGATAACACATGAAATGGACTAGAAAGTGAAGGGATTAGAGTAAGGTAGAGGTGGTTGGGGAGGAAGAGGAAAAGTTCAGAGTCTGGAAAATAGGTGGAAGGGAAGTCACAATGGTTTAGGCACCCCATGAAATGATTGTCAGAACCAGGAACTCTCCTAAAAATTAATTAGTTGCTTCATTAGCTTTCAAAATTTGACTCAGAATAATATTATTAATATTAATTATTAATATTAACTTATTATACCTCTTCACCCCCACGCCATTCTCCAACTATAATGAATCTTGATTTTACTAGTTCTTCATCTTATAAGCCCTCTCTTTATTTGGAATGTGCTGTTTCTTCAACTTCTGTTTAAACCCTTTCTTCAAGTGCCATATCTTCCAGGAAGCCTTCACTGAATATCTTAGCTGAAAATATCACTTCTTGCTTCACATTTTCCTAAATATTTATTGTTATTAATTGAATTAATGGAGAGAAGTACAAAGAACAATGGTTCAAGGACTGATACAGGAATGTTGTTACTGAAGGAGGAATCATGCGTCATGAAGAAAATGATAATTATATTGGTTTTTGACTTGTAAGTGGATCTGCTTATTACTGAATGTCTCATAGAAAGTACCTACCATATCTCTGCAGTACTTAACAATGCATGTAATGAACAAAGTCTCAAACTGGACGCCAGAGCTGAATTTGACTACATGAGAAAAAAAATTTTAATGCTTCTCTTTCCACAGCTACTATTACAATTATTTTACATGTGACTCGTATAAATGAATTAAATCCAATTGGTAACATGCCAGCTTTTATATTCAGTGTACCTGAAAACAGTGCAGTGGATACCTTTATTGGGAGAGTTGCATTTACAGATACTGATTGGCCATTCAATAACCTAAAATATGCAATTGATGGAGGTAATCTGAGAACACCATCCAAATTTTACATCGAACCAAACACAGGTAATAACCTAGCACCATGAAATGTTTTTGTCTTTTATTAATAAAAAAGTGACAAAGAGCTTATAAAGCCCTCCTTATTGGTGGATAGAATTATGATTCTATCATAATTGATTCTAAATGTTCTCATTTTTGGCTTGGAAAGAAGATATGGGAGGATCTAGACTCTTTCTTATTCTGTGTGCATGAGATGCAGACATGAAAAATCAAGAATTCGGCTTCCCAATGAGGAAACTTTCATGCAAATAGTCATGAGGCACAGGTCACAATAACAAAAAGAGAACAATGTGTAACAATAGCTCCAAAGCTATCATTGCAGTCAAAATGACCTTATTTCAGATTTCTCCTTGTTATAATCTGGCTGGAAATTCAGTTGCTTAATTTCTCTGGATCTTGGGAGAATCTCTAAAACCATAAGTTGGAGAGTGGGTGCCACCAAAAGGAATAGTTTCCTATTCTACTGAAATCAGATCTGATCCCAAGTCCCATTATTAGCTTATTTTTCTATCATGTTCTTTTGTTTGCAAATCCTTTTATATTTAATTATATCACTTGATTCCTTAAAACATTATGGGGGGGGGGGATGTAGCTGGATAGCTCAGTGGATTAAGAGCCATGCCTAGAGAGTGGAAGTCCTAGGTTCAAATTTGGCCTCAGACACTTCCCAGATGTGTGACCCTGGGTAAGTCACTTGACCCCCATTGCCTAGCTCTTACCACTCTTCTGCCTTGGAGCCAATACACAGTATTGGCTCCAAGACAGAAGGTAAGGGTTGTTTTTTTTTTTAATTATAAAGATGATAATATAAGTATCAATATGCTAATTTTCATTTCCTATTTTTCTTGTTTCTTTGTCAACCTCAGATGGAGATTGAAATCCTTTGATAAGTGTATAACAGAAATTTTTGTGCTTTTCTTTTCAGGAATGATAAAACTGTTGGATTCATTAGACAGAGAGGTTCAAGCCCAATACAGGTTAGTAGTCAGAGTAACAGATAAGGACAATGACATTGAACCTGATCCACTGAGACAGAGAAGTAGTTCTGCTCTTGTGACCATCAATGTTCTGGTAAATATGAGACTATTTTCAAAAGTAATACTGTTTAGATTTTCTTAGTATTTATGAGAAAATTATATTGCCTTGTTTAAGAAATGTTGAAGATTTACTGGCCTAAGTTTAGAACTAAATTCAATTTGTGATGAGTCCTTCGATTTATGATCAGATTTTATGTGCTTTATATATTAAGTGTTTAAAGGGACTTATAGGTCATTTAGTACAACTGTTATCTGAACATAGTACATATAAAAGAAATGTTTTTAATTGTTATTTTTCCAGATTACATATAGATAAAAATTTAATAATTGTTTTCTGACACTTTTCAATCCATATTCTTTTCCCCCAAGCCTCTCTCCTTCCTAAGGCAGCAGGTACTATGGTATAGGTTGTACATGTGTATATAATATGTATTTCCATGTTAATTAAAAGGCACATTTTGCCTACATCAGAGAAAAATTAATATAGGAAATAAATTGGAAAATGGTATTCTTCAAAATGCATTGAGGCTCCATCTATTTCTACAAAAGATGTTTCTTGAACATCCTTATTATTCTCTGAGGGTGCTCTGTAATTTAATAATATTCTTCCTAAAATATGGTTTCCAGAAATTAAAATAAAATGCCAGATGTCCTACCAAGTATATTATCTGACATAGTCCTGAACAACCCAATCAATCAATCAATCTAATCAATCTCTCTGTGTGTGTGTGTATATATATATATATATACATATATATATATTTAAATAAATTTGTCTTTTACTTTCTAAATCATTCTCTTTTAATGGTAGATATTATATCTAGAGCCTGTACTGTTAAGCTACCTCATTTCCTTTCTCTGTTGAAGAATTTACTTTTTGCCAGCTGTGGACCCTTTTATCCTTGAATTATATTTTGCTAGTTTTTCTCTAGTAAAATATTGAAACCTCTTCATTGCTCTCTGATTGAACATCAGTTCTTTGTTTTTTTTTTTAATTTTTATTTAAAATATTTTCCAAGGTTACATGATTCATGATCTCCCCCCAAACTGCCCTGCTCTCTCCTCCCTGCTCCCAAAGCTGACAAGCAATACCAATAGGTTATACATGTATTATTGTTCAAAACCCATTTCCATTATATTCATATTTGCAGTAGAGTGATCCTTTAACACCAAAACCTTAGACATATCCCTATCATACTACATGATCAATCATATATTTTTCTAATGCATTTCTGGTTTCACAGTTCTTTCTCTAGATGTGGATAGTGTTTTTGCTCCTAAATTCCTCTGGATTGTCCTGGATCATTGCATTGATACTGGTAGAAAATTCCATTACATTCGATTGTGCCATAGTGTATAAGTCTCTGTGTATAAAGTTCTCCTGTTTCTGATCTTTTCATTCTGCATCACTTCCTGGAGGTCATTCCAATTCACATGGAATTCCTCTGTTTCTTTATTCCTTTTGGCACAATAATATTCCATCACCATCATATACCACAATTTATTCAGCCATTTCCTAATTGATGGGCACCCCCTCATTTTCCAATTTTTTGCTACCACAAAGAGCATGGCTATAAATATTTTTTGTACATGTCTTTTTCCTTATCATCTCTTTGGCATACATACCCAGCAGTGGTATGACTGGGTCAAAGTGTAGGCATTCTTTTAAAGTCCTTTGCCCATAGTTCCAGATTGCCCTCCAGAATGGTTGGACCAATTCACAACTTCACCAACAGTGTATTAGTGTTCCAATTTTGTCACATCCCCTCCAACATTTATCACTTTCCTTTGTTGTCATATTGGCCAATCTGCTTGCTAGGTATGAGGTGGCGCCTCAGAGTTATTTTAATTTTCACTTATCTAATCAGGAGGTATTTAGAACACTTTTTCATGTGCTTATTGATAGTTTTGATCTCATCCTGTGAAAACTGTCTATTTATGTCCCTTAACCATTTGTTGATTGGGAATGACTTGATTTTTTTTTTTCATAGATTTGACTTAGTTCCTTATATATTTGAGAAATTAAACCTTTTTCAGGGAGGTTTTTTTAATAAAAAATTACTCCCAGTTTGTTGCTTTCTTCTTATTTTGGTTGCATTGGTTTTGTTTGTACAAAATCTTTTTTAATTTGATATAATCAAAGTCATTTATTTTGTATTTTGCAATGTTCTCTATCTCTTGCTTGGTCTTAGATTCCTTCCTTTCCTACATATTTGATAGGTATACTAATCTCTGTTCACCTAATTTATGATTTCACTTTTTATATTTAAGGCATTTACCCATTTTGAATTTATCTTGGTGTAGGGTATAAGATGTTGATCTAAACTTAATTTTCTCCATGCTATTTTCCAATTTTTCCATCAGTTTTGTCAAAAAGTGAGTTCTTGTCCCAAAAGCTAGGATCTTTATGTTTACCAAACATTAGCTAACTGAAATAATTTATCCCTAGTCTATTTCATTGATTCACCCTTCTGTCTCTTAGCCAGTACCATACTATTTTGATGACCACTGCTTTGTAGAACAATTTTAGATCTGGTACTGCTAGGCTGACATCCTTCACATCCTTTTCATTATTTCCCTTGATATTCTTGATCTTTTGTTCTTCCAGATGAACTTTGTTATAGTTTTTTTTCTAATTCTATGAAAAAAGTTTTTTTGGTAGTTTGATAGGTATGGCACTGAATAAGTAGATTAATTTGGGTAGAATTGTCATTTTTATTATATTAGCTCATCCTACCCCAGAGAAATTAACAGTTTCCCCATATTTTAGATCTAGTTTTGATTGTGTGAAGTGTTTGGTAGTTGTGTTCATATAATTCTGTGCTTTTCTTGGCATATAGATTCCTAAATATTTTATATTGTCTAGAGTGATTTTAAATGGAGTTTCTCTTTCTAATGTCTGCTGATGATTTATGTGGGTTTATTTTGCACCCTGTAGCTTTACTAAAGTTAATTATTCCCACAAGCTTTTTAGTTGATTTTCTGAGGTTCTTTAAGTATACCTTCATATCATATGAAAAAAGTGATAATTTAGTCTCCTCATTGCCTACTTTAATCCCTTCAATTTCTTTTTCTTCTCTAAATGCTACTGCTAGCATTTCTAGTACAATAATGAAATAAAAACATGAGAGTGGACATCCTTGCTTTACTCCTAATCATATCGGGAAGGCTTCTAACTTGTCCTAATTGCAGATGATACTTGCTGATGGTTTTAAATATATATTTATTATTTTGAAGAATAACCATTCTATTCCTATATTTTCTAGTATTTTTAATAGGAATGGGTGTTGTATTGTGTCAAAGGCTTTTTCTGCATCATATAAATATTCATCATATGTATCATATCATATTATATCATCATATACATCATGTTAACATAATCAGTTTACTTTTCCACTCTCATTTTGAGTAAATTTCTTTTGTCTTCTCTACTACTGATAGTAATTTTTGAGAATTATAGAAATCCTCTTTCCATGTAGACATATAAACATTTTTACCATAATTAACCCTTAATACATTTTCTCTTTATTATTTACCTTCCTGTCTGGGCTTCTGCTATGTCTCATATTTGGTTTCCAAATTTTTTGTTTAGGTCTAGCTTATTCCTCTAGAATGCTTGGAAATCTTCTATCTTATTAAGTTACCATTTTTTTCCTCTTAAAAGAATATACTAAATTTTGCTGGATAGGTAACTCTGGGTTTTAAACTCTAATCTTTCTCCTTTCTGAATATCATATTCTATGCCTACCGATCCTTTAATGTAGAAGCCACTAGGTCCTGATTGATCCTGATTGTAGCTTCATGATATTTGAATGGCTTATTTCTGGCTGCTTGAAGTATTTTTTTCTTGGCTTGGTGGCTCTTGAATTGAGCTATTACATTCCTGGAAGTTGTCAATTGAGGACTCTTTTCTGGAGGCAATCTGTGAATTCCTTTAATTTCAATTTTATTTTCTCAATCAAGAATCTCTGGAAAGTGATCTTTGATAATTTCTTGTAATATGATATCCAAGGTTTTTTCTTCAACATGTCTTACAGGTAATCCAATAATTCTCAGATTGTCTCTCTCCTCTTTGGTCTTTTTTCTAGGTCAGTTGTTTTTCAATAAGATATTTCATGTTTACCTTTTTTTCATTCCTTTGATTCTGCTCTCTTGTTTCTTGATTTCTCATGAAATCATGAGTTTCAAGTTAGTCAATTATTTATTGAGTCAGTTAAAACATTATTCCTTGGTTAAAAGAATCATATTCTTTCCCTCCCTCCCCTCTCCCACCCTTCCCATAGCTGACACACAATTCCACTGGGTATTACGTGTGTCTTTGATCAAAACCTATTTCCATGTTGTTGGTGTTTGCATTAGGATATTCATTTAGAGGCTACATCTCCAACTATATCCCTTCGATCCATGTAATCAAGTAGTGTTTCTACTCCCACAGTTTTTCCTCTGAATGTAGATAGTGTTCTTTCTCCTAGATCCTTCCAAGTTGCTCAGGATCACTTCATTGAGACTAATGGAGAAGTTCATTACATTTGATTGTACCACAGTCTCTGTGTATAATGTTTTCCTGGTTCTGCTCCTTTTACTCTGTATCAATCCATGGAGGTCATTTCAGTTCCCGTGGAATTCCTCCAGTTTATTATTCCTTTGAGCACAATAGTATTCCATCACCAACATATACCACAATTTGTTCAGCCTTTCCCCAGTTGAAGGGCATCACCTCATTTTCCAATTTTTTGCTACCACAAAGATGGTTTCTGGATCTTGAGGAAGCAGGTTCTCTGTCTCAGGCTCTGACAGTTTTTATCACTGACAGTTGGGATCAAGAAAAACAGATTTAAGGAGTTCATTGATGATGAATGTTTATTTATTAGTATATGTAGGTAGGTAGTGAATAAATTTATAGGTAAAAAAGGTTAGATTAGGCCAAGCCAAGAAGAAGATAGAGCAGTTGTTTTTTTATTTTAGAAATTTTATTTAGGATTAGGAATTTAGGTATAGTAATAAGATATTAGAGTAATAATTCCTCTTTCCTCCTTTATATTTTCTATCTGTACTTCTCAAGTTAAATTGTGTTTTATCAAACTGTTCTCACTTTTGTCAAACCCATACCAATTAACCATTAGAATCATTGGCTCATTTTATCTCTGTAATTATAGGTAGGCTCTGTTTTCTGTGAAGTTGGGTTGTCCTCTTAAACTTCAGTCCTTCCTTGATGTTATCTATGACTTATTTTCTGGGTTGTTACTAGTTTACCAGATGGTCTGAAGACTGAGAGCTCTGAGAAGCCCTTCCCACTGCTGATTCAATTGACCCTTGAGATGCTGATAGCTTAAAGATTTTCCTAGGGCTTAGTGTAAGCTTTTGATCTCAGTTTGAACCTGATTGTTAGGTGCTGATCAGATTCTAGCCCCAGTCTTAGGCTTGTTTTTTTTTTTGGTTTCAAGTTGTTCTTGATTCAATTAGGGCCATCCTTGATTGCCTTATCTTGGAGCTCTATCCTTAGTTTTGGGCAAAAAGATGCCAGGGAGGCTTCCCCTGAGAACTGTGTCCTCACTCCAAGGCCAGACTGAGATTCCTGGCTTTACTCTGGGTCCATGTGGATTGGTTCCCTTCAGTCCATATTGCCTTGGATTGGGATTCTGGACTTCTTCACAGGTTTGCAATTTCAAGGGGTGTTAGTTGACTTGGATCTCTATTTTCTCGGCATGATCTTAGGGTCTCACTTAGCTTAGACCTTTTAGAGCAGATGTGTGGGGAGGTGGGTTGGTGTGTTTTGCTCTTGGCTTACTCTTCACTCACTGCTATGCCTTCTGCTGGCTCTGCTCCCCTCTCACCTCAGTTCCCCACATGGTCTCTACCTACTTTGGGGGTTTTTCTTTCTCTGAAGGTTGTTTCCCTCTGTCTTTTTTTTTTTGGTTCTTTCACTCCTGTATTCCTTTTGTGGCAATATTTTACTCTTGGCCAGAGAGGATTTTCATGGTGAAATGGTCCACTGCTGCCCTAGTTACTCCTCCATCTTGGTTCCCAATGTCAGTTCTTTGGAAATGATGGTAGTCTGTGTTAGCAGATTAAAGAAATTTTCGTATATTTTCTGGATGAATGGCTATTTAGTCACACTTTACCCATTTTGCACGTGTCAAATTAATGCTTTTGAATATAAGTACAAGACAACATTTATCTCATTAAATATCATTATATTGGATTCAACCCAATTGTTATATGCTATTCAGTTCTTTTTGTATCCCTATTGTCTAACCCATTAGCTATACCATCAATTTATTCAAGTCATTGATTATGATTTTTTAAAAAGTATACGGCTTACTTGAAACCCTCTACTAGAGATTTCCCAAGTTGATATCATACCATTAGCCACTATTCTTTGGGTTTGCCATTCAAACAGTTCTGAACCAATCTAACTCTACTTGATTAGTCCATGGTTCTTCTTATTCACAAAAGTAAAATGAGAGGTCTCATTAAATAGTTTTGCCAAAGTCTAAGTAATTCCAATAATTGACCTGATCTAAAAGTTTAGGCCAATGTCAATAAAACGAGGTAGTTATATACCATATATTTGAAGCTGGAAGTTTAGAAGGTAACTAGTCCAACCCCTTCATTTCATATTTGAGAAAAGTGAGACTCGGAGAAGTTAAAGGAATTCACTTAAGGCCAAAGTTAGATTGTGTAAGGATGATATTGGAAAATAAGTATTGTTTTATTAGTTTAGAGGTAAGAAGTAAAGTGTGGCTGCTTGAGAAAGATCTGGAGTTTGGAGCAGAGCTGAGGGAGAATGTTGATTTCAGATGTGACAGTTATAGTTTTTCTACGTCAATTACTCTCTCTGGCAGTTGGTAGAGACACATACTCAGGGACTCTCTCTCAGGGCTGGAGGAGGTAATATCTTTGCCTCTCTCTCTGTCTGAGGGAAAAATCTGAAGGTGCTCAGTGATTTCCTTTCCCAATTTAGTAAACATTTTTGAATATCTATAGTGGTTTTATAGATTGTTTAATTCTGAGAAGACCAAAGAAAAACCTGGTATTTGGTTTGGTTCTTGTTGAGACTCAACCAGCTAGACTTTGCTATTTTATAATTTGAAAGTAAAGTTAAGATTTATAAGGATAACAGCGGTAGTTTTTATTTAGATAGTATAAATTTGGGTTAGTCAGATCAGGGAGGATTAGTGTAGCCTGTGAAACACAGGAGAAGCGGTTCCTTGTAGAACCTGGGAGTTTATTTGGGTGGATTTAGAATACCAGAAATAGAAATCATTTATTTATCTTTATATATTTCAATAAACATTGTATTTTTATAATGAGTCTCTTCAGTGCCCTTGTGCCTGGCCCTGAAGGGAAGTTCATATTTGAGCTTCACTTCACTACTGAGGATACTTTTGATTACATCTATCAAAAGTATCCAGTTTTTAACCTATATTGGAACAGTTTTTCCATCTAAATATTTTATTTTTATAACTTGCCAACTTATTTTTCCACTTGAGAAGTAAGAGTTGAACTCAGGCCTTTAGACTTCAGATTCTGTGTTTATGTTATTGTCAATGCTGCCTTTTAATCATCTTTTTTTATGAAACTCTTTGTAATCACAATTTATTTTTCTACATCTTAATAATTCCTTAACAAGAGTATTCTAGTGTTTTACAATGAATCAAAGTAAAGTTCACTGATCTAGATTGCCCATTATCTGTTTGTTTTTTTTAAGCTTGAGTGTTCTGTGCCCTTTTCCAATGTTTCAGGCAGATCAAAAACTTGTACTTTCTGTGCCTAAGGCAAGCCATGCAAAACACTCATGGGACGAATAAAATAAAATTTACTCTCAAATAACTTTTTAAAGAAAAATTAATCTGTGTATGTTTCTGCATGTGTGTTCATGTGTGCATGCATGTGCATGTGTGTTTATAGGGGAGAAGGTCCTTTAATGTCACCTTTGGACAGGAACAGAGATCAACAGGAGACAACATATATTTTCTATTGTTTTTCTATTTTGTGATTTAATTGTTTTACTCCAAACTCAGGGAATAATACTAGTCAGATAATGACTTCTGTTAACAGAAATATAAAACCACAGAAGTTATTCATTGCCAGTGCATATATGGTGAACACTTGCATATGTGTCCTTTGTGAACTGAAGTCCTCATCACTCCACAAAATGACTCAGTATTACAACCCCCCACTATAGCCGGATCATGTCTGGAAAACACAAGGAACCAGTCCAACAAAATTCTGTGGAGAGAAATTGAATAAGGTAACTTGAGTGGTTTAGACAGTGACTCAGAGTAGGCCTTTTTGTTCAGACTCATCAGCCTGCTATCCTTACAAAATAATTTTTAAAAATACACTCAAAGGGGGATTTATGTTACTTTTAGAGTAAAAGCAACTGAGTAATGGTTATATTATAAATTTTAGTATGTGCCTTCTCTTCCATTTAAATAGATTTATACACTCTTAACTTAAATGTTTGTGTATGGAACGAAACACTTTCATAGTAGAAACAAAAGAAAAAAAAGAAAAAAGGAACCTTTCCTCCTTCCACAAGGCTTTTAAGGATTGCTTGTTTTATTTTTGTTTTTGTCTTAAAATGGTATAGAATTTGCTTTTTTTTTTTTGTGAGGTGAGAGCAAAAATTTGGTTTTTGTTCCTGTGAACTCTGTATAGTTCTTTGATTAGTTCTTAAGGAAACTAGTGTAGAGATCTCTCTTTTTTTCAGAAACTATGTTAGTTGATGCGAATTAGTCTTGTTGCTGTTATACCATTAATCAACCAAGCTGAACAGTGTTTGCAAACATTTTGAACTGAAGTTCACATTGTGATAAATGTATATTTTTAGAAGAGATTTTTAAAATACATTTTGTTTTATAGGTAAAGGCAGTTTAAAAATAGCATGTATTTCACTATCTGGAGTAAAATGAATGTTTTTTTGAAAATGTGAGTCATAATTATAGAAGTGGATTATGAATATTTGGATAGGATAATTTTATTGTTTATTTTATACTGTAACTCCTTAGCTTTAAAGGACTTAGGCCCTCAAAGGTTTTCTGTAGCTTCTTTATATAAATGACTTCACCTAAATTATGGACTGCTATAAAGGTATTTTCTAAAATAATGAGAACAGCATTTTCTAATTTAGAGTACTTCCCTCAAATTATTTTTTTTCTTGTGCTCTGTGGAACCCCTACTGTATTTTATTCCCTTTCATCCTTTCAATCTTCCCTTTATGCTCCTATCCCCTAAAAACTGTCTCCCCCATTTGTGCTCCCTTCTCCAAAGGTGGCCTATTTATTTTAGAAACTGGAGGAAGAACGTCTTACCCTTTGGTTGGTCATTCCCCAATACTCTCTCTGATGCCATTTCTCAGAATCTTCTTTGAAATTCACATTATTTGTTCATAAAATCCAAAGGGTATTGTTGATGTCATCCAGTAATCTTTATGTAATTTTCTTATTTTCATTAATGATATTTAGATATTTGAACTTGATACTTCCAATATTCATTTCCTGAAAAATTTCACTCTAGGATCTTTTAAAAAATATTTGTCCTTTTTGTCTATTCCCAAGTTGTTGAATCTATGCACAAAGTCCTGAAACCATTCTAATGGATCCAAGAATATTGCAGGCAGACTGACTTATTACCAGGGAGGGGTGACCAGAGTTTGGCACAGTATGCTGAAATCTAGAGGGCATTTTAACTTTTCTAACAGATATCCATCCTACCATTTCTACACTACATGTTCCTCCTATGATCCAAAATCATGTCCCTTTTTCTCCCTTCCAAATATACAACATGACACTATGACACTACTCCTCTCATACATTTTCAATTAATCCTAGAGTTTTGGGCACATAGTAGGTATTTAATAAAGCGTGTTAGATTGTCACTATGAGAAAATCATGTAACCTCCCATTGTCTCAGTTTTCTCTTCCATATAGCTAACCTAATCATGAGTGAGGAATAATGAAATGCTTCCATGACACAGCAAATATATTGGCAGTCATGGGTTAAAAGTATGATCTTGAGGCCTTTCCATAGTCCAAAAGAAATTCTCTTGATTACCTACAACCTCTTTTTCTCCTGTCAAGGGCTTTTTTATGGAATGGAATACTTTTTGCAATATACATCTCTCCACTGAGCTCTCACCACTGCATAGCCTTCTCTAATTTACTCCCCTGTATTGTGTGTTTTTGAAAGCCTTTTTTTCTGAAGTCATCTTAACTTCATGCATTTCCCATCTCTCTTAACAAATGATCTTGACTTCTGCTTTTCTGAGAAAATTGATTTCATCTATCATGAGCTTTCTCATTTATCCTCTACATTTCCAAAGCTCCCTTTTATCCTCTTCTTTTTTGTTCCAATTTCAGGAAATGATGACCCTTTCTCCTTGCTAAATCTAATTCTTCACTGAAACTCTTGAACCTTTCCTTTGGGAGCTTTTTTCATTGTTCATTCCCTTTGTATTTTTCATCTTGAATCTCCTTTTAAGGGCCCTATCTCTTCTGCCATGAAGTATGCTTAATTCTGCAATATCCAAAAACTTAAAAAGAACTTTCAAAAAAAAGTTTCCTTTAGTTAGCTGAAGTTATCATTAAAATTAGCCTTCTGTGACTCTCTTCCTTTTTACTCCTAAATTTCTAGACATAATAATATATAGCTAACATTTTAAAATAAAGCAAGGAACAAATGATGCTCTTGTAGAAGCAACCATTTTGCTGAAAATTGAAAACTATCTCTCACTGGATCCTCAGAATTTCAAGCAACTAATGGTATCTTAAGTCCATGATCACGGGTCCCCACCTAGATTTTGTGAATTAGAGGAGGAAAATGGAAATTATTATCTTACAAGTGAAAACCCAGCTGAATGTGGCAGTTTCTGGACATTTACTTAGTATTCTTTTCCCCAAGTAACTGCAAAGTGACTATCTTTGGCAGAACAACTAGTGGATTATGCTTAGGATTTCAACAGTCATGATTACAATGATGTAAGCCAAGCTTTTGAGTGTATCCTGGGCAAAGGCACATAGTGTAGTCAAGCAAAAATGGCCCATTCACATTCCAAAGAGAGGAGGCCAATGCTTTTGTCAGAGATGTGGCCAGAATAATATTTCATGCCTGAGACTGTGGCATACCCTCATCCTGTTAGCTTTGCTTTTGAAGTAATAGTTGTCTTTTTGAGCCAAAGAAAAAGAAAATATTCAAACTTTAATTGTGATAAGAGTACAGGCAAAATGAACTTCACTGGAGCTTGCTATGGGGTACAGAAAAGAAATTGGAACACTGTACCATGAAAAACTCTCAGAGTATATCCTAATGGATATAGCCTTTCTTACTGAGTGTGAAAATATGTGTGGCTTTGCTGACTATGCATTTTATTCATCCAATTGATGTGAATTTGAATCCATATGGAGTGTCACAGATAAAAAAAAAACTGAAGACATAATATGCTTAGTACAAAATTATATAAAAAAAACTAAATGCATCTACCTAAATGCATCTTCCCATTTTAAAATAAAATCAATCTAGGAATTTATCCAAGAATAATTTTTTCTTATTTTAGTGAGAACCCCAACAAGAAGGAAACAAACTCTTGAAAAAAGGCATGAATTTGCATTCCTGGTTTTCAAGCAGTAGAGACTATAATCAAATATATGATAGAATGACTTTAGGTCAATCAAGACATAATAAAAGCATCACTAAAAAACTATGAGATATCTTTATAGCAATGATAGTAATTTTTAATTAATTTGATAGCAAAATTATCTTTGAAAAGAAAATAAACATTTAAATACTTGAAATGAAAACTTATGTCCCTATAAGTATGTATAGATTTCAATTTGAGGTACTTTTATTTTAAAATATATGCCATTGATATATTTTGTTTTATATCACCTATGTTTTACTATCCCCTACCCTACATTTCCCAGAAAAACATCACCCAAAAAGAAGTATAAAAAGGAGGTGGGGTGAGAGGAAGTATGAAAAAATAAGCTAATATATTATATGTAGCTAAGATCATATTTAGAAGACTGAAATTATATAGATGAGATAGTATTAAAATATTTGTTAAATAAAATATTTCAGCAAATTGTATACCCCTTTATTTTATTTGTGTTTTACTTTTTATTTTTTTTAAACCCTTAACTTTCACTTTAGAATCCATACTATGTATTGGAGTCTTAGGTCTAGGCAATGGGGTCTAAGTGACTTGCCCAGGGTCCCACAGCTAGGAAGTATCTGAGATCAGATTTGAACCTTAGACTTCCCTTCTCTAGACGTGGCTCTCAATCCACTGAGCTACCCAGATGCCCCAATGTATACACTTTTAATTTGGAGAATGTCATGTAATTTAGAAAAAAATGATACTTGGATCAAATTGGGACAATTGGTGACTGAATCATTGAATCTTTGAGCAAGATATATGATATTTCACTCTGCTTTTGAGGTTGTGAAATAGAGTAAATTGAAGTGACATATGAAAGTTTTTAAATTCATATATATATATATATATATATATATGTTCAAAGCTAGAATACCAATTTCCTCATTACTTTTATGCCTTTACATATAAATGAACAAAATGAAGTCATTTCATAATTTTAAAAGCATTAGTTACTACTAACTTCCTCAACATTGACTCATCTTATATTTTAATCTCTGACTTTAATAACTGAATGGAAGGTGCCTTCTCTAGGAGTGCTATTAACTCTTTTTTAAAATTTGAGGACCTTTCCTCAATCTTATTTCTCCTTGATCTTTCTGTAACATTTAAGATTGCCCACTTAACAGATATCTTGAGGATTCTCTCCTCTTTTAATGTATCTAGAACTTTTTTTTTCTTGATTCATCTCCTACACATCAAGCTTTTTCTTTTTAGTCTCTTTACTATTTATTCCTTTGGACTCATCTCTTCATATTGAAATGAGGGAAACTTGGATTCATTTTTTTAAACCTTTACCTTCTGACTTGATATAAATATTGTGCATTTATTCCAAGGCAGAAGAGAGGTAAGGGCTAGGAAATGGGAGTTTAGTGACTTGCCCAGGGTCACACAGCTAGGAAGTGTCTGAGGCCAGATTTGAACACAGGACCTCCTATCTCTAGGACTGGCTCTCAATCCACTGAGCTTCCCAGCTGCCCCCAGAGATTCAACTTTCTGCAGGAATTGTTGATTAGGGAAACCAAAGAACTTATTGAGCCCTTCCTGCACTTTTGTCTCAGCTGTCCTGTCCCATCTGGCTTAGGGGACTAAGTTTCCAACAGCCATGGTGGAGCATAGTTATATTTGACACCAGCCATATCCTGCAGTGAATTTTCACTTTGACTTTCCAGCATTCCTCTGATCTCTAAACTCTTTCCTTCCAAACTAGAGCCAAATATATACAAGTTTGCTTGACCATAGTGCATGTGCTGGCAAAGACAGTTGGACCCCTCTGGCTCCTAGAGTCAACTCTCCCAATGGAGTCCTCTGCAACTTCGCTAACTTGTTAATTTGACAACCATCTTATATGACTCAGTTCCTATTCCCTCCCACTCATATGTTCATTTTCATCTAATCTATTAGGAGAGTTTCTCAGTCTTTCAAAGATGGCAATAAAATGTACTATCTGTTTTGCTCTACATTTCCTAGTTCATGTAGCTAGGCTTTGAGAAGCTTCTTCAACACAGAGGAAATGTTATGTGCAATCCCAAACTACAGTTTGGTTATATTCCATATAATTCCATATAAGTGGAATAATTCCAAATAAGTGCTTTTTGTTCATATCTTATTAGGTAAAATATATTTGTGGCCAAGAGTACATTATTCCTATTTCAAATTATGATAAAATAATTTAAAACACTCTCAGGTGCTACATTTTAAAATCTATATATTCACTTCTCCTTCAAGCCCCCATTACACAAATCTTGTCATATCAAAATCTTTGAATGGTACTGCATTTTTCTATGGGAAGATTTACAAAGTACTCATCTGGACAATCCCAATCCCAAAATTCATTAGAATAATTAAAATATATATCTAATAAAACCATTTCATTCTTTAGGTGCTCTCGTCATATTAGACTGGTATTTGTTCTTTGGTTTTATTTGTTCTTTTTCCTGACTCTTGGTATTTGTTTAGGCTGTTTATAAGGTTTTGGAGGAATACCAAATGGTGATTCTTCCCCTAACTAAATTTACAGTTTCAATTGAAAAGAGAGGACTAAATTATAAGAAGCAGTGAACATGCCTAAAAGGTTTTGAATTGCATTGTGCAAAGGATAGGGAGATCAAGGAGAGTTGAACTAGGCAAGAATAAAATGTCTCCTTGTAAATGAAAATACTCTTTGATCATTGTAATCATGGAGTACCAAAGACAAGTATACAATGGGAATATTTTGATTTTACAGCCTTCCATAATGTGATGAACTTGTTTTGGGGAGTTGGGAAGACAAGAGTCTTTAAATGGCAGTCTTAGGTTAACCTTTCTTGACCTTGAGGCATAATCCTTGAGTGATCTCTTGTTGTTTACAACAGCAATCAGATAAAAATGGAAATCAAAGCAAAGGTAAAAAACTTATTTCTAACCTAATAAATTTTCATCTATGGTCATACACATTAGTAAATTTCATGACAGAATTAGGGGTGTTTGTCCTTTCTGCGGAATATTGTTCCATTATCAATTACTGATAACAAATTTAAGATTTTGGACAATTTTAATAATTAGCGTTCTTGTTGAAAATGTATTAAAGTATTAAAGTATAGAAGATCATAAAAAGTACATCATGACTGCAAAATTACATAAAATTGGGAATTCTGTGTAATTATTATTATTTATTAAGAGATATTTTATTCTACTATTTACTTAGGGAGTAACCATTTTTGGGGATTGATGTCTACAATTTGTCCTTTTTCATGTTTTTATTGGGACATTGTTGTATTCTAGGTGATGAAGAAATGTTCAACAACAGTTCTAAATATGATTTTAGTAAACTCATAGATATTTCAGTTACTTCCTAGGACATGTCAAATAGAATATATGGGATTCCATATCTAGTTTTTACTACAGTAAGGAAATAAAATAAGCATCTATACCATATTTGCTTCTTTAGCAATTTAGAATTCACTTTACTATTTCATTTGAACACACCCCAAGGCAGGGTTAGCCATATATGTACACTTATGTCAGTCATCATTTCATATATATATAAGATCTGACTTCTTTACAATAGTTAAAATATTTCAACTTCAAATCTCTATTCAGTAAGGAATTTTAAAAATCATACTAAGTTCTAGGAAATATTTTAGGAATCAAAGATAGAATAAAACCAAAGAAGGCATTGCCTTTAATAAGCTTTTGTTCTATTGGGGAAGGAGGAAAGCAATAAAACATTTATTCAAAGTAATTGCAAAATAATTTCCCAAGGGGAGAGAACTAGGAATAGGGAGAAATTGGGGAAGAAGGATGAGAAGAAAATTAAGATAATCCTAGACAAGGATATAGCACTTGAGTTTAAAGAGGCTACAAATTCTATGAGGGAGAAAAAAGGAAGAAGTGACAAACTCTTAATAACTAAATGTAAGAAAGGAGTAATCCACACCTCAAGCACAATTCATTTAACTACCATGATGCTCTACGCTCAAATATACTTATCAGGTTAGAATACTTCTATGATTATATTATTGAATCAAGTAAATAATGACATGAAAATAGGTGAAAAAAATTAAGTAATTAAATTGTAACAGTGAATCAAAGATTATCTACTAGGTGCAAAAACCCCTAGTTATTCAGTATGGAAGGAGGGAAGTGATTCATAGATTGGATGTATTCATATTAAGAAACATATTATTTTTGTTGTCAAAAGAACTAAGCTTATCTTTGAGCCTATAACTATTAGAGAAAGAGAGTCCAGCAGGACCATTCTATCAATAGCTTCACAGAGAAATTAAGACATTGGGATTCATTCCTCTCACCAGGTCAGCATGGTACCATAAAGATTTGTTATCTATTTTATCTATTTATCTATTTATTTGCATTTTAACTAAATGTAGTACTTATGACTTTACATTTATATGCTGGAATTTTTAAGATAGCCTCAGGTAACTAAGGTAAAATAAATACCCAGGATGCTTGATATGGTACTTAAAGAAATGGAGTAACCTCTCTGGGTCACTGGACTATTTTTTTGTATATTAAAATGGGCTCTCGTTAGATGAAACATTCATTGATTCAGTTGAGACTATTCAATATAATTAAATAAGTAATTTAAATGATTTTGTGATAGTGCTCTCTCCTGGCTCTTCCCCTTCCTGAGTGACCTTCTCAGTCATTTACTCCTTAGTTTCCTTTGCTGAATATTCATCCAGTTCATGTGCACTGTACATGAGTAACCCTGAAAGCTCTGTCTTATGCTCTCTTCTCCTCCCTCTCTCTCTAAACTATTTCTCAACATGTCTAAAACATTAAATTATCATCTTTATGTAGATAATTCTCATAACTGTTTGTCTATCTCTGACCTTTCCTGTCCTCCAGACTCAAATCTCCAAATGCCTATTGGATACAGCTCCTTCTCTCCTCTGACACTGACCCCCTCCTGGTGTAAGTCCTCATGACCTCATGCCTGGACTAATGTAATAGCTTATTATATGGTCTCTTTGCCTTAAATCTCTTTCCATTCCAGGCTGTCTTCATCTCAGTTGTCAAATTGATCTTCTTTAAGTGCAGGTGATCATGTTACCTCTGATGATCCACATTCAATAAACTCCACTCATTCCCTGGTACTTTCAGTGTAAAATATAAAATCCTTTTTGATTTTTAAAGCTCTTGATAATGTGCCCTCATTTGATGTTTCCATTATTTTTATACCTTCATGTACTCTATAATCCAGTGACACTGGCCTCCTTGCTTGTCTTCATTCAAGACCTTCCAGTGCTGTATTCTGAGCATTTTCGCTGGCTTTCTGCCCTGCCTGGATCTTTCTCTTTTCTCTTCTCCATCTCCTTAATTCTCAGGCTCCCAGGATATAGAAGCCAAAGCCCTACCTTCTGAAAGCAGCCTTTTCAGTGACAGTACATAAAAGACTCTCCCATTTATTCTACATATTCTTATATATTTTATTTATCCTATATGTGTATATATCATCAATATGTTGTTTGTTCATAGTTGCTTGCATGTTATCTTCATTAGTGTGTGAGCTCCTCAAGGACTTTTAAAATGATTTATTATAAATATTAAAATCATGTTGACATAATTTGGGAAAATGAATATGTATTATAGCAAAAATGATTTATAAGCAACGACTCTCTGACAGGATCATAAAAAAAGAGAGATGAAATTTTTTTATTTGGGAAAAAGGGGTAGCAATAAAACATAAAAGTTTTTTTTTCCATTTATTTTTTAAAGAGGGTAAGTGGTATGAGTCCAGGAAAAAGCAGTGATACAACTGCACTGATGGCAGAGTAGAAGCATCAGACTTCCTTCTTTTCTGATATAGTTGTCAAACCTCACGTTGCTACATGGACTATGAGAAAGGGCTAGAATTACAGGAGTAAGTAAAATACTGAAGATGTGCTTTTGTTCTAGTCTAGAGCTGTCTTTATGAATAAAAAGATGAAGATTATTCCTGATTCCTCTTCTCTGTGCAAGGTCTCTCCAGTGTCAGTCATTAGGTACAAAGTGTGCATGGCATGTTCAGGAAAAAACTATCACTTCTGGTGTGAGAACTTGCTGAGCCATTTTCAGGGCTCCTTATCCACCTTTCTTGTCTACCTCTCACTCAATTCTCACCTGTGACTCCAAGAAGCTCTATCATGGAGCAGGTAGAAATTAGCAAGATTTGGCAATTAAGGGAACATGTGGGATAAGAGAATGAAGAGGCAATATGCAGCATCCAACTGAAAATGTTTAATAGGTGCTAATGAGATATTAGAGCTCAGGAGAAGAGTAGATTTGGGAATCACCTGCACAGAGAGGATAATTAAACCCAAGAATGAAGGAAGACAAGAGAGGGCCCATGAGGGAATGTAGTCACAGTTGGAGATGAGACATTGATCATGACTCCGATCAGTGATGGCGAACCATTTAGAGATGGAGTGCCAGGCACTGTTCCCACTCCACCTCCTAGATCAAATTCAGTGCCCCACCTCATATGGCATGCCATTCCCCTCCCTCCACCATATGCTAGGTATGCTAGGTCCTCCATTTACCCCACACAAGGTAGGAAGAAAGCATTCCCATTGGGCTGCTGTATAGAGGGGCAGGTAATGTGAAAAAAAGGTCATCAGGCACAGTGGAGGTGGGGAAAGGAGCAGCTCTGCCCAAGTCCCTTTGCCTTTCTAGTAATAAACTATGAAGTGAGGAATGGGGAAGGAGGATGGCTGAGTGCCCTCAGAGAGTGCTCTGCATGCCACCTTTGGCACTTGTGCCATAGGTTGGCCATCAATAACCTAGTCTGAAAATATCAGAGATTTAAAGAGAATCTCCAGATGAACAAGAAGAGAAGCAAGGGGAAAATGCCACAAATACCCAGATAAAGGGAAATAATGAGGAAGGAAGTGTTAACAATGATAAGTATTACAAAGAAGAATGTAGACATAAAATGATATTACATTTGACAATTAATAAACTCATTGGAAAAGAAATGTTGTGGAGAATAAATCATTTAGAGAAAAGAGAGCAATTTCAGTTTAATGATGCTAGTCTTGCCATTGCCTGCTCTCTGGGGCTGTGTCTCCATCTGGTGTCACACACCTCTCTTGCTCTCCTCCTAAATTGCCATAGCAGGCAAAATTTATTACACTAACCCTTTGTTGATTCTACTACTCCAAAGTTCAATCTGAGATCTTTTTTTAATGTTAATGGATGGGGAATATTGGGAGAGTTTGAATGAGGTGCAGCCTCTAATCTGCCATCTTGGCTCTACCTCCCCTAATCACTTTTATTTTTTCAATCCCAAGATTGCTCATCTATTTCTGGCCTTCACAACATTTTGCCTGACCTATTACAATGGTCTCTCTTTTGTCCTCCCTGTCTCAAAGTCTTTCCTTGCTGCAATCTAGACTTTACTCAACTGGGAAAGTGATCTCCCAAAGAATAGATTTTGACATGAATCTTCCCTACTCAGCAAAATTCTATGTAACGCTCCTGTTGCCTTTAGGACAAATTATATAAATTCCTTCATAACCAAGCTCCAGCCTTCCTTTCCATTTTGTTATACAATACTTGTCTTCACACCCAACTGACAGATTGGCTGTCTTCCAATTCTCAACACATAGTTCTTCATCTCCTATCCCTATTTGCACTGACTTTCCCCCATACTTGTAATGAATTCCCCATCACCTCTATCTATCTTTTAGTATCTCTTGTCTCATTAAGCACTCAGTTACAAATCCATATTTAGTCCTTCCTAATCCTCCAGTGTCTTTCCTGACCCCCTCTTTCAAATTACCTTGGATTTATTTTGTATATGTTTTGTGTGCTTGTGTGTTGTCTCTGAAAGAATGTATCCTTCCTGAGAACAAGAACTGTTTGATTTTTAGTTTTGTATCTCCAGTGCCTAGAAAATAGCTTACTTTTAAAAAATGCTTGGTGATTGGTTTATTGAATGAGGATGTGGGAGTGGAAAGATATGAATAAAAGAAATAGAGATAGTAGAGCAATAGGTGACTGTGCTTGATGGAGATAGGTGGGATATTCATTATAATGTTCATCTGAAATTAAAGTAAAAAAGAATTCTATTTTGGAAATTTTGAATATGAACTCCTAGATTAGAACAGCCACTATTATTCTCTAGGAGTCTTTGTAAAATCATTCCTTTCTAATTATGCAATGGTAGCCAGAAGCTGACCAAGGGAATTCAAAATTTTATTTTAGCAGGCAACCTTAAATTGGCCCCACTACCATATTCTTTCTATGTACTACCTTATATTAGTACAATACATCAGGCATACAATAATGTGAACTATGGAAACCAAGATATCTCATGAGATTGATGGTACATTAGAATTCCTGCAGTATTGGAAATACCACAAAAAAAAGATTTTCTTGATGGATTTTGGTACTTTTACATCTTTTACAGCCAAACATTGATATCTAAAAATAAAGTCTGAATACTTTTTAAGACCTCAAAAAAGTTTGATATAAATATATTTTTTTAAAAAGCTAAACCACTTTTCTTTTTATTCTTAAAATTAGGCAATGGAAATATGAATTGGAAAACCAAGAAGAGGAAGCATTATAATTAACTTTTTTTTTGCTTTTGTGCAAGAGAGATTATTAAAGAAAACAGATTAAGAGAAAATTACAGCTGTGCCCACCCACAAGTGGGAAGTCCTTTTAGGTTAAAGTAATTAAAATCCAGCCTCAAGCTATAGCCAGTGTATGTCTAAATCCCAGAGCTGATATAAAAACAGATTTTCAGGAGTCCTTTGAGACATATGATGTTCAATCAACTTCCAAGAACTCCAGAACATGTGTTTTATAAGAGACAAAGCCAAAATACAAACTTTCCAGTAAGTACTACAAATACCATATGGAAAATTGATCCCACAAAGTACAAAAATATTGTAAAGGAATGGTTTTTTTAAAAGAGAGAATAAATAAATAATCCCAGTAGGCTAGCAAAGAACATGTTTTCTAGTCCATTTTTCTACTTATCAAAAATGGGAATAAAGTACATTGGATTTAGTAGTATGAACTTGAACTCCAGGTCTCTTATCCTTTGTTTAATGTAAAAATAGCAGATATTCAGGTGAGAGGTTCTTGCATTTACCTTGTTCCTCTGTTATGCACAATGTCTCACATGTAGTAAGCAATTAGTTTTGAGTGAATGGATGTAGAGAGTAACAAATGAATAGATCAAGGAGGTAAATGATGCTTAGACTGATTTTACCTGGTAGAATGTAATTTCTTCAAGGGGAGGGATTTTTCCTCTCCTTATATCTTTATATTTGATACTTAATATAATTCCTTGCACATAGGAGGTGCCCTATTAACTTTTGTTGAATTGGTTGGGGAAAAAAAAAGCAACATACTTTTTATGGTTATCTGAAAAATAGCCACTAGAAAGCATCTGAAGGTAGACACAATATGGCCATTTCTTGTCCATGTTTCATTCTCTGGGCAACACAGTTGAGATCATCTCATTTTATATGGGAAAATAATCTCTTTTTACTTGGATCTGGTAGTTGGAAGGACTAGTGGCCTCATCATATGGTAATTACTTCAGTGCTTTAAAAAAATCCATGATTTCATTAGTGTGGGTACTCCTCCTGCCAATGCATATCACAACCACTTCCACACCTCAGAAAATGATGTTCATGAATTTCTATAGCCAATAAATTTTGTCAACTATTCACCAATCTTCTGGTAATGAGCCTTTCTGAACTTAATTAGGTTAATCCTCAGACAGGATCCTGTTGTTTAGGCTTCTACTTGAAGATTTTTTAGCTTACTAGGGCTTGCTACCAGAGCTTATGCTCCATTGGTATAATTTTTGAGGAAAAAATATCTTACTATGATACAACATCAGTGATGGATAGAAAACCAGACTCAAAGCCAGGAAGATCTGCTTTCAAATCCCACCTCTAATATATGCTGACTGTGAGACCCTAAACCTCAGTGCTCTAGGCAACTCTCTAAGACTTCCAGTAACAGAAAAGGTACTAAACTGCTATGGAGGAGGGAATTTCCTATAAAATGAAATCACATATCTTATATCTAAGCATACACATCTCTAGGGCCATGTCTCCCAAATAACTTGAGTTTAATTAATTTGTGCATATTTGTACTTGTTTCCTCTTTTCTTATACTATGTATATGTAGTTCTTTTTCTTATTAGAACATTTCTTGTAGAGATAAAGCCCCATGAACATATATATGTGTGTGTTTGTTTAAAAGTTTTGGGGCAAATGGTGATTTGCATGAATTGAATATATTTCCTTCTTTGGAGTTCTGGATACTATAATTGGTACCGGATTAGTTATATGTATATGTGTATATACACCTATTTGATTATGCATACATATGTGCACATATATTTATAGAGATATTTATGTATATACACTCAGTTATTATTGCTGTTGCCTTCTATAAAGTAGTAATATTCTATAAAGTAACTGCACTCAGTGAATTAAGGTATACTTAACTGTTATTCCTCGAGGAAAGAGTTACTCTACTGTGGGAGTCTGGCCATAAAGTTTACTTTACTTTCATAGTGTTCACAAGTACATATCAGTAATTTCCTCTTCCTTTTTAAATGTATCATTTTGTTGATTCGATAACATTGAATTCATGGCCAATCGGGCTATAACTCATACCTTAACAAACATTCTCTAATACTCATTTTGTCCATAAGCACATCCCAGCCTTATTGTGTGGAGGAATTTCAGAAAGCTCTTAAGAATTAGGCTTGGGGACCATTTAAAGCAGTGCAAAAAGCAACAGAAAGCTCACAAATGAGAAAATGTAGCTCTAATGGACTAAGAAATGGACACTCATTTATAGTATTAGAGCTGAAATAAGAAGGGAGACGCTTACCTTGTTTAACCTCAGCTGAGAAGATGTGCAATAGGTGACTCCAGGTGTTCAGCCCTCTGCACATATACATACATAAATGAATGAATGCAAAACACCACAAGTATGTATTTAGGGGTTCAAAGTACATTTTAGCAAGTAGGTGAGTCCACAAATAAAGAATCCCTGAATAATGAGGATTAAAAATATGTGTGTATATTCACACCTGACTACAGTGCTCTAGCCATCTCCTTTTTTCTCAACAATGAATGACACAACTGCTGGCCAACAGTTCACATTCTAATGGGGGAGAAAAGAAGTATATATAGCACAAAAATAAAGTGAACAACCATAAATATACACAAAGAAGTTAAACTCAAATTAGTTTATGAGGTGGGACACCAGCAATAAAAAGGGATAAGGACTAAATCTGTGTTTTTATTTGTATAAGGCACTCCCTCTCTGTGGAAACTCCTGCTATGCATAAACATACATATACAAATGGACACACACAAGCATACACAGAGGCATCTATATGTACAACCTGGAATCTATCTTTGACTTGTGCTTGGCTCCTGACTTATCTAATCAATTGTCAAGTGTTGGTGATTCTACCTCAATAACATCTTTCACATGTGTTCCTCTCTCTTCACTCATGGCTATCAACCTAATCAACACCTTTACTACCTCTTATCTGGACTTTTATAACAGCCTCTTAATTGTACTTTTTGCCTATAATCTTTTCCTTTTCCAATTCATCTTCCATAAAGCTGCCAAAATTTTCTACCTGATGTACAAGTTAAATTATGCCATTCCCCTGTTCAAGAAAATTCAGTTAATTCTTCCTGCCTCTTGGATGAAATATTAACTGCTCAGGATGGCATTTAGAGACAGTCATGTTCTGGCACCAGCACTGATGCCCTGGATTATTGCATTTTTCTCTTTTCTTGATGCACTCAATATTTCAGCCAAAGTGAGCTTCTCACTCTTTTCCAAACAGAATATTCTTTCTCCTACCTCTTTGCCATTGTACAGGCTTTGCTCCAAACTGTCAATGTGTTCCATCTTTATCTCCACCCCTTGGAATACTCATTTTCTTCCAAGGTACATGTACAATTTTTTAAGTCTTTCTTGGAGATCTCAGCACTCCCTCCTCAAATAGTGAAATCAATGCTTGCATTGTTGTGCCTTCCCAGAAGAAAGATCCTTGTGTATTGGTACAGTCTTAGTATATCCTCTGTAATTTACACACACGAGACTAACAAATTCTTATTGGATTAGATCAGCATTGTATTACTCTCCGGCCTCTTCTTTGAAGTTTTCCTTAAATAGTGTAGCCTATTTATAGTGTAGTGATTTCTACAATTTCCCATACCTTATAATATTAGGATTTATTAAAAATATGATTATCTCATTGTATTAATTTTATTTTGTATACCATATATAACATAATATATAACAAAATAATGACACTTGAATTGTTATAACTATAACAAATATGCTTATCCAAGAGAAATAAATTCTCACATTAGAATTGTGAAAAAATCTATTGTTCTTTTATTCCCCCTCTCTCCCATTCTTCTCCTCTCCCCAAATGTGTTAAATTTTTCCACAAGTTATATAAAATTGCTTAAGAATAGTAAATACATGTTTTCATTTTCTATTTAAATAAATGATTTGTGGATAAAATTGATTGATCACTTAACTATTTAAACACAAACTATTAAACACATAACTATTTAAATAAACAAATAGTGTAGTCACATTATAAATAACTGATTCAGGATGAATTAGTAAACTACACAACTTCTTCATAAACTCCAATTTTGCCATGCTAATTAACCACTTTTGCTCCTTGACTTAGGTAAATCAATTAAACTTCTAAATAATGCAATTGTTCAAAGAAACTGTTCATCATCCCTGTTGTCCTATGGTGAGATCTCCTTACTAACAAAGGAAACTACTTTGATAGCATTGACTCTTTAGTAAGTTGTAGGTGGACTCAACATTATTTTGGATTGTCACCTTATTTTGTCCCTTAGACCAAAATGAATCACAATGAAAGATTGATGACTGCAATTCATAGTAAGTTCACACAATTAAGTTACAATTTCAAGGTTCTGCCTTTAAAAGAGAACTCCAGTGAAAAATGCAGAGAAAACCAGAAAAACAGTGCCACAGATTTGCTTTCCTGAAGCAAAAAGTCTTGACCTTTGCATTCAGTCACTTCTCTGGAGTTATATGCAATAAAGATGGAAGCAGTTGAGAAGATTACAGCAGAGTACTTCTATAGAAAAAGAATTCCAGCACAAATCAGAGAATGCTTTGAACAAGCAAGGAACTTGAGAAACAAGGGTCAGAGATAAGAGACATTTTTGTAAAGCAGTAAATCAGGACCTTTTCCTTCAGTGGTGCTTGGGATTCTATAAACTTATTCTGGTGTGTGTATTTGTTATGCTTGTGTGTTTACTCCTGAGTTTGGAGAGTCATCTCTTTTTAACCCTAAGAACTTCTTGTTTGGGGCCTATTTCATGTGTAAGTCAAAGAAGGTGTGTGTGTGTGTGTGTGTGTGTGTGTGTGAGAGAGAGAGAGAGAGAGAGAGAGAGAGAGAGAGAGAGAGAGAGAGAGAGGTGTTTATTTTTGTTTGTTTGTTTGTTTTGTTTTGTTTGGATTCTATCCTCTCTAAGTGGCTTCTCCTTGATGAGGTAGGTCATAAGTAGAGTTTCTTGGGAAGCCAAAGACCCATCAGAAGGAAGAGGAAGTAGTTAACTAATTTATGGGTTCTGGTGTAAGTCATTTGAAGTTTGGTTTTAGGTTTGGTTTTTATTTTTAGTCTGCTTAAATAAAGCTTGGACTCTATTTTGATGTTTTGTTGGCCTGAGTGTTTTCAGGGAAGCTGAAGCCCTTTTTTATTGTAGAGAATAAAAAATAAGTAAAATTCTGATGTTCCCAGGGGGGAAACCATGGGTGGGGCATGAGACAAGCAATTAGCCTTTTGGGAAGCTTGAGCAAGAAGCAAAAGTTCTGAATTTGGAGTCAAAGAATCCTCAATCATAGGAATCTAATACATCCCAGAAGTCATCAAATACAAACCCATCATTTTATAGTTGAGTAAACTGAGGTTGTGAAAGTTAATTTACTTGCCCAACATCATATAGATAGTAACAGAAACCAGATTGGAACCTGATGCAAAGCTAATATTTTTCTCTGGTTTCTTTTGAAACCCATCTGCCAATTTTTAATTGTGTGACCTATGGGAAATTACTTGAACTTCCTCATCCTTAGTTTCCTTATTTGTAAAAATTAGAGTTTTCTAATAGAATATCATTGTTTGTGTGAGGACAGAGCTGTGGTAATGGGTAACAGATTACATGTGTGGTTGTTGTTTGTCCTTTGTACTCCAAGAGGACCAATGGCAGTAACCATTTTTGAGGTATTTGACAGTGACTGAACAGCCCAATATGAGCTTGGAAGGTCCTACCACAGGTTGGACACAAATTGATCATAAGAAGGTTTGGGATGGAGATTTGTCTCATATTTCCTTTGTGCCACTGAAATTCTGCTTTGAGGAATGCAGTACTTTCTTTTGATGCAGGCATGTCATACCAGGCAGCTCTATTCCAGTCTCCCATTTCTCACAATTCATACTAAAATTCTTCAGAGAGACTTTGGAGATGTCCTTGAACCTCTTTTTCTGACCTCCATGTGAGCACTTGCCATATGTGAGTTCTCTGTGAAAAAGTCTTTTAGGTAAAGGTGCTTATGCCATGTGAGCTATATTTATAGTTATATTCAAGAACCACAAAAAAATCTTTCTTCTCTACTGGCCATACTGTCTGAAATTCTACAGATATTTATATAGGTTAATTGTTTTTCTATATTCAGATTAAAATTTAAGAAATCCAGATTGAGAATAGATTAAGTTATTATTAAATATTAAGTAAAATTAAATTAAGTATATCAAGTATACAACCAATCAACAACTTTGTAACCAAGTAATCTCTTACTATGACTGGTTTTTCTTCTGGACAGGAAGGTTAAATCTAGGCACTAAGAAAATAAACCCCCTGATGGGTTAGAGAAATGAGGGATAGTTCTGAACTATAAGTCACTGTACCTGAGAATAATAAGATTTGATGAATGACTGGGCATCCTTCAGCAAATGAAGGCCTGTCTAGAGAGAGGGTATCAAGAGAAGGAAAAGGGTAAGAAAAAAAAGTTCATGAAAGAATATTAAAGAATATTAAAGTCCCCAGGACTCTAAATCCCTGCTTCCCATGTTCCTTCTCACATTACATGCTAACGTAGAAAGGAGATAAGCTTTGTGTGCCTCCCTCCCTTCTTTTCCCCTGATCATGGCTGGAAAGCAGGCTTTATGCCAGGCAGGAGGATCTATACCCATGGGTTTACTTTTTGTTAGATAATTAGGTTTGAACTTCTATTTCTTTTACTTTATTTTCTTTCTACTTCAAGTGATTATTAATAAATTTTATAAAATATAATAATTGGAGTTATTGGATATTAATTTAAATCTTACATTAAAATAATATCTTTTTGTCACTGCTGCTGATAACAATACAATAGTGCTTTGTAGGTCTCTGTCGCAATATAGTCCTAAAAGAACTATCAGCTGCATGTGCTTCGATTTTATTTGAATATAGTATATATGACGTTGTGTAGCTCCCAGTGGTTATACCTTGTACCATCCCAGAATAAGTGACTCAGAGACCTTCAAAGTAACCTAATGAGGTGGCATCTCAACTCTCTGGGTCACTGCAACATCCTGCATATGCTACTTATGTAAGTTTCCCATTAAGCAAGAGATTTATTCAATCACTCCACAGTTCAATTCAGAATAAATTCGATTACAAAATGCTTTGATATACTTTGCTAGGCAAAACAACCTAGAAATATTATTAGTGTCAACAAAAACAAGCTGAGTAAGTAGCAATTTCAACAACTTTAAGACAGCCAGTCAATAAGACCTTGAAAGAAACAGTTTATCTTAATTAAGCTACTTACACATATCCAGAGTCAGGTATCTTTGTAACTATTTGATTAACAAAGCCATGCACAAAGCAGCCTGACCCCATGGAAGAAATATCTCTCAACTCATCAAATCTTTGATTTAAAAGATTGTTGTCAGATATTTTAATACAATCCCTGTTCTGATTTTTACAGGCTTTAGAATTGAGACTCTTGAAGATTAAATTTCTTGTGTTTATATTCAAGTCAAATCTTATATTTCGTAGAGTAAAACAAACTTCTTAGTTCAGGGAATGCTATGAAGGTAAACAATTATTTTAATGCATAACCATCTCCTTCTTTTGATAAATTCAAAATTTCAGAAATCAGTTCTTCATATAGCTGAGGACAGATAGTTAAGATACATACAACAATTGGGGCAGCTAGGTGGCTAAATGGTTTGAGAGCCAGGCCTAGAGAGTGCAGGTCTTGAGTTCAAATTTGACCTCAGACATTTCCCAGCTGCGTGACCCTGGGCAAGTCACTTAACCTCCATTGTCTAGCCCTTACTGCTCTTCTGCTTTAGAACCAATGCACAGTATTGATTCTAAGAAGGAAGGTAAAGATTGTTGTTTTGTTTTGTTTCATTTTATTTTTTAAGCTATACAATACTTACATCTAATATTTTTTAATGTATTGAGTTTGAAAACTCCTAGATTTGCTAGCACATTATCTTCATTTTATGTGTCAATTTTTGACCTGCAAGATTTAAAATTTAACTTGAAAAACATTGATTTCTGCTCTGAAATTATTTGACTATTTTATTAGGTGGTTGATCTTTAAGGATTATGGTGATGTGGAATCAGATCTGCCACCCTCCTCCTTACTCTGCCTTCTCCCTTCTCCCTCCCCTTCAGTTGGTATCTTCAGTTGGTGACACTAGAAGTCAGATCTGAGAGAGTTTCCTGATATATCTAATAGATAACTCACTCTTTGAATACTTAGAACAAGGGGTTTCTTTAAGGAAAGGGGGAGGAAAAGGAAATTGAATGGGAGAGAGGGTTTAGGGCTTTCCTCATTTTAAAAGAATCCTATTTTAAAGGATAATATTGTAGTCTTGAATGAGGGATGTGGCTAACAGGTTTGAGGATCTTTAAGTCACTTTCTGATACAGAAGAGAGAAATCAGTAAGAAGAGGATCTTCTCAGTCCTTACTCTTTCCTATCCCAGGAGAGACAGCTCCAACAGTTTGGATGCCTCCCTTCAACAGTGTCCTTCCAGTCACATTCTCTTCCAGAATGCTCCTTGATTGACAGCTTCTGCAAACCTTAGTCCTTTGGCTTTGTTGCAGGTTTTCTCCAATTTACTCATCCACACTATATGTAAATCCTATGCAGGCAGACTGTTTATATAAACCATTAATTTGATCATTTTGTCGAATGGAATAAATATATCTAAATCTAAGAATATTCTTTTACATAGCTTATATTTAATTAAAAATGCAAGATTTATATCATAATTTGGAGTTTAAAAACACACTTATATTAGAGAACTACTTTATTTTTATATGTCTGAATTTCTCATGCATTGTATAATGAATAATAGAGGACTACATATCTTGGGATTTGATATAATTTGATATAATTAGCTAAATATTACACTGTATTTTTTTTTGTAATATATTTAAGAGGATTTTTGACTTGATTAAAATTATCTGAAACTAAGCATTCACACATCTAGGTGGTTGAAGCTATGCATTTTTGTTATCACAATTTTATTAATATTGATCTTTCTATAGATGAATAAAATTATATATTCCTAACATACAAAAGAAAAGTTATTGGCAAGTTGTAGGCAGTTGGATAAGCCTTGACATGCTTCTTAAATAAACATTAAAAGAGATAAACATTCAGAATTATTTTCATTTGAAATGAATTGGTCTGGAGCATCACAATGACCCTTTAAAATGTATTTTCTTACATTATCTCAAATTAATCCAAACTCAATACATTTCTCTTAAATTGGGAACAGGTTTTAAAAAACCAATAGATTTCCAGACACTTTGGCTACCTCTGTTATTCAACATTTTCTGTAATGCACTTAATAGACATCTGCTCTAGAGTATACAGCTATTACTAACATCTCTTTTTTTAGGCTGTAGCACTTATGTTCTGTGACTGCTTATGAAAGAGGAGGAGGGGGTGGAGGGTATTACATGAACAGAATAGGACTTCTTTGACCAAAAGTACTTCAACAAGATCAGCACTTTGACTTTGAGAATGTGCGAACAGTTAAAAGTTTGGCATATCTATCTCTTATAGACTTTGGAAAGACCAAATTTCTGTAAATCAATAGTTACCCTTCTAATGTTATTTATTAGGAACATTGAAAGAAATGAATGTGCTGCATTACCCAGTAATTGGAGATTCAGTGAACCAGGGTAATAATGGTTCTTTGCCAAAATTCACCTGGCATGTGGCCCTGGAATATTATATGAAATCCCAGGCAACAGAAACAACACCACAGAAATAAGGAACTGATGATTCAAGGTTGGCAGGATTACCTTGTACTTAGTGTCCAGATACAACTCTGATAGACTGTTCAGTAAGAATGCTGTATAACAGAGAATTTCTGTCTCTCCAAAAAATCCCTATGTCTAAAGGACTATAATGAAGATGTCAAATAGGCTGCATTTTATAAAGATGAATGGAAAGAGACAAATTAGAAAGGCTGCAAAAATATTTTGAAATGAATTGGCCTGGAGCATCATATTGACCCTTTAAAAACTAGTATTGTGGTTTTATATTGTTTGCAATCTCAATACCTGAGCTTAAATTCCAGGGCTGCTGTTTGACCACTTATATGATCTTGGACAACTTACTTAGTAATTTTGTGCCTTAGTTTCCTGATCAATAAAATTAGGGAATTGGAATATTTTTTTCTGAGTTTTCTTCTTGTTAGATCCATGTTAGTGAAACTATGACACACATGCCAGAAGGTGCTTCTGCCCTCCCCCTCTCCATGCACATCTGAGGACATTTCTCACATTACCCACCCCTCTGCCCAGCTGCTCCCTCCCCTGGTCTGTGTTAAGTTGGGGACAATAAGGGTCGAATTTTGGGTACTCAGTCTCTAAAAGGTTTACCATCATGCAACTATATCTTTGATTGGAAGGTCTTCATTAGGATTTCTCCTCTTAAACTTATGAACCACATATAAAAAATCTCTTGACATCTCTGAATCTTATTTTGGTCATTTATATTTAAGGGGAAAGGAGGACAAATATTTGTGGCCCTCTGGCACTTGAAGTTCAGTATTTTGTGTCCACCAAATACATAAATCTAAAACTTGAAGAGCTAAATAAAGGGGTTTTGTCCTATGTCTTAATCAATGGAAATGGGAAAAGAAAGGCCTCAAATGTGAGACAGCAAGGGCACAGAAGAGTGAAGCTGGTAAAATGAATAATAAGAGTATCTCTCTCTCCTGTCTGGCTTTCTTTTGCCTATGCTTCCCCACACCAGCTTGCTAGCTGAGGCAAATATCAGTTTATGGTTTCTGACAGTGATAAAACCCCTAACTACCCACTTTCAGGGTTTCCATTTCCTAAGTCTTTACCTGATCACAAGATAAATTCAGTACATTAATTGAGAATCAATTTTGAGCTGTGTTGCATTTTTTATCTTTTCTCTCCATATGATACAGAAGATATTTTGGATATTAAGGAAACAACCCTATTTCTTAGAAATCCTGGGTTTCTAGAAGCTTCTGTGCTATCTTGTCAGTGCCATTTTCACATTTTGCTTTGGAGGGCACAGAAAAAATGCTAGTGTTTATTGTGAATTTTTATTGCTGCTATGTACTTCTTGCTTTTACTAATTCTATCGCAAGAATAAAACACTGTATACAATATCCACATGTTTCTGGCCATTTTCGTGAGAAACCAGTCCCCTTTATGCCAGTCATATGGCTAAAAGTACAGCAAATTTTAGAAAAAGTTGGGTTAAGTCATTTGAGTATGAAAACTGATTCTGACTTGTATAATAATGATCCAAATTCCCTAGATAATGAGTCTGAAAAGAGAAGCTAAGAATGGATTTTCCACTCTCTCTGACAATAGAGAACTAGCTAACTTCAGAACTTCCAGTATGAAGGTCTACTAGGTCCAGATCTTTCCTGCTTTTAAAAGCATCAGGAAAGTGTTGCTCCATCACACCTGGTGGTCAAGTGTAAAATCAGCCTGATAAAATTTTCAGTTTACCTTGTTCCTAGGGATGTTATAGGGCAGGGCTCCCCAAACTTTTTACACAGGGGGCCAGTTCACTGTCCCTCAGACCATTGGAGGGCTGCACTTAAAAACAAAAACAAAAACTATGAACAAATCTATACACCAATGTCTGGGATAGCGGAGGCTGCAGCGCTGGCTGGGATGAGCCTGTCACACCTTGCACAGGCCCATCACCGCCACCACTATACCAGGCAGCAGTATACACAGTGCGGAATCTCCTCCCCCAGATCTCCACTCACCATGCTAACTTCTTCCATTGTGCAGCCACATAATCCTTTGCGCAGCGCTTTGTTCTCATTCAGTTACTCTCAGAACAAGGTGCCACTCAGAGGATTATGTAACTAGAAGTAGTACTGTATGTGAGTAATGCCATGCTTTGCGGAGCCACCACATACAATGCTCCTCTCACTGACCACCAATGAAGGAGGTGCCCCTTCCGGAAGTGCGGTGGGGGCCAGATAAATGGCCTTGGGGGGCCACATGTAGCCCACAGGGTGTAGTTTGGGACCCCCTGTTATAGGGAATCAAATGACATGATATCTGTAATTTGTAAACCTCACCGTAAGCTACATGTTAACTATCATGATTTAAAGGCTTAAAAACTAGCATTATACTTTTTAAATGCTTTTAGTTATGAAGGATTTTATCTGTATTATCTAATATTCACTTAAATACCTTGTAAGACAGTTTTGCTAAAGTAAAAATTCATCTTCCCTGTCACTCAGGCTCACAACCTAGGTGCCATCTTTTGCTCTTCACTATCTAAATAACCCTATTTGTCCCCCAGGTCCAATATATAGCTATGGACTGACTAGTTAAACTTTGCAATACATCTCAAATAAACTTTTCTTTCTTCTGATCTTATCTGTCTGCCTCAAGTAAATTATTTCCCAGTCTAGTTCATCTTCCATTCAGCCACTGAAAATATTTTCCTAATAAATGTACTATGTACTCACCTTTTTTACTGAATAAACCTCATTGATTCCCTATTACCTGCAAGTTCAAATACAAAATTGCATATTTGGCATTCAAAATGCCTCATAACCTAGCCCCACCCGGTCCCCTTTCCTCACATCCTACTCTGTACCCTCTACACTTTGATCCAGGGACAATGGTTTCTTTCCTGTTTTATGAACAGGATACTCCGTCTTTTGGCTCCCAGAATTTTCTCTGGGTGTCCTTCATGTCTGAATGATTTCCCTTCTCATCTCTGCCAACTACCTTTCTTGAGTCTCAACTAAAACTTGTCTTCTATGGGAAGGTTTTCCCAATTTCTCTTAATTCTCATGACTTCCTTATTATATCCTATTTATTATATATTTAACTTGTTTGCACATATTATGTTTTAGCTCCTTCAGGGTAAGGAATAACTTTTGCCTTTTTGTAGTTATGAACTTAAAGAGATGGTTTCAGAGTTCAGAAAACCTAGATTCAACTCCAGCCTTGCCTTTAGATAAATCACTTAGTCTTTCAGTGCCCCAAGACAACTTTCTGATTATAAATTGCAAAGCAGATATATATATATATAGATAGATAGATAGATAGATATAATATATATAGATAATCTATATATTAGAGGTTGAAGCTTATTCTATGGAAACTTGACTGTTTAAAATCACTAGCATACTCAAAAGAAAGTTAAGTGACTTAAGAAAGATCATAGAGCGGCAGCTAGATGATTCAGTGGATAGAGAACTAGCCTTGGAGATGGGAGGTCTTCGGTTCAAATCTGGCCTCAGACACTAACTAGCTGTGTGATCCTGGACAAGTCACTTAACCTCAATTGTCAAGTCCTTATCACTCTTCTTCCTTGGAACCAATACTTAGAATTGATTCTAAGACAGAAGATAAGGGTTTTTTGTTTGTTTGTTTTGTTTTGTTTGTTTGTTTGTTTTAAAGACCATGAGCTTCTTAATGACCTCAGACCATAGTTGTGTGACCCTGAGTAAGTCACTTTAGCTGCATTGCCTATCCCATGACACTATTCTGTTTTGGAACCAGTACAATATTGATTCTAAGATAGTAGATAAGGATATTAAAAAAAAAAAAAGAAAAATCACAGAATTGCTAAGAGGCAGATCTAGAAATGGAAAGTAGTCATTGTTCCCAACTTCAATACTCTTCAAAGTGAAACATTGATTCTCTCTTTTATAATGGTGCAATGAACATTAATTATTGTCACACCATTTGCAATAGTTTTCTCATCCCATTGTTTCAGCAAAAGTAGTTATAGGACCCTTGACCTTTTTTTAAAAAAAAATAACAGTAATGCTTATCTTTCAAAAACATCTTGTGAATGCTTTTAACTTCAGTCATTTCTCAGTTTCATTCTTAATGCCTTATTTGAACTGATGCAATATAAAAAAGACAACATTACCTAGTATTGCCTTTCATATACGCTGCTGGCTTATTTGAACATTTCAGAACTTATTCTTTCTCCAGTACTTCAATAAATCTCCGATCTCATCAATGTTCATAATCTTACCACCAGCACATACTGAAACACTTACAGGCCCTCTAATTTGTGACTTATCTATATTCTTACACAGATCCTTAAACAAAGGAGGCATTCAATATGTTAAAGGCCTTCCTTTAGGTACTCTTATTGTTTTGGGCATCAGTCCTTATTTTTACTTTATGATTAGCTTATATCCCTTTCTGATTACATTTTTCTTCACTGATATACCTTGTTGCATTTGAATATATCTCAGAATTGAAAATAGTCCATCATTTTCTTGAAGTTAACCATGTACTTTTCTATTGGGAAGTAAGTAACAAAACTCCCAAAACATAATGAATTTTGCTCTTTGGCAAATGCCATTATAGCAAGGATAAAATGTTACAAAAGGTCAAACTGAGAAAAAGGGAAGAATGGAATTGGACAAATTATTTTAGATCTAGAATCATCTCTTACTATTCATAGTTATTTGGAGTTGCAGCATTTTGACTGATTATAACTTTAAACATCTCTCCCTGTTGGACTCTTTTCATCAGAGGATGTTAAACACTCAGTTATGTTTTTTACTCTCTTACTGCTTGGGAATTGGAATACAGAAGCTCTCAGCTAAGTTTGAAATATTTTTATCTACAATGTATTACAGTATATCAGATTACTTTGATAATTTTGTTCAGCCTATTCATAATAGAATGAAATAATGAATTTTAGTTTATTTGTGATTTTTGAGGAGAAAAATTCCTACTTTAATATAAAACATAAAGGATTATGAATTTTTCTTTCTATTTACAATTTGTTGATTTAGTCAATCAATATTTTGCCATGTATTTTCAAAACTTCTGAGTGGTTTTATTAAAATTTTCATACACTATGGTATTCTGGATTTATAATGTCATTTTTTCTGGGATATTCATTATCCCTTTATTATCTTTGCATTTCCTGTTTTAAAGGCTCTTTGGCTTATTTAGAATTTAGAATTTTAAAGTTATTGTTTTATTCTTTCTGACAAACATTCTTCTACTTCTGTATTTTCAAATTCCAAATCCATCATTCATTTTTCTTATATTTGCTATGATTTTTAGAATTTCATCATACTTCTAATTATCCACTCTATTGTTAGTTCTATTTCTTTCTGGAAACCTGTGACGTCCAATATAACTTTCATAAAAATATCTTCTTTTAAACGTTTAAAAAAACTCTCCTGTTGGTACTATTGCTCTACCTTTCAAAATAAACTACTGAAAGCCATGCTTTTATGAGGAACTAAACCATTAGGTCAACTCTACCTGGTACCACGCTGACTTGTCTTTACTTTTGTCATTTCCCCATTTCCCTTTAATATTTGTTCTCATCCTTCTACCTCTGAGAGCTGGAAAAAAAGTTATAATTACCATTTTCTCTGGGAAAAGGTAAATGGTGGAATATTACATTGTTTATTCAGCACTTTTGTTATTGCCCATTTCATAACTCCCTCTCCCTTTAGAATGTATGTTTCTTGAGGCCAGGGATCATTTTTTTTTAAATTTCTAACCCTATGTTTCATATGGTACATAATACAGGGCATAATTCATATTTAATAAATGTCCTTCGTTCGTTCATTTGTTTGTTCGTTAGTTCCGTCCTTCCTTCCCTTTCCCCCCCTCCCCATTTCTCTCTTCATTTACTTCCCCACATATCTCCAGAACTATGATTTCATTAGCATAGAACACTTACAAAATGAAGTCTCCTTACTAATTCGAATTGGCATTTTAAAACTTCAGTTCATTCAAAGAGTATATATATATATATATATATATATATATATAATAGATAGATATAGATATAGATATAGATATAGACACACATATAAAATATTTTCTAGATGCAAGTCGCTGTATTATGATTTAGGGATACAGATAATAAAGAAAATAGTCTGTTATCAGTGAATACATTCCACTAACATGTAGTAAGATAAGTAAACACAAAATATATAAAGGGTAAATTTAGTATAGGAGGGCAAAAAAAGAGGATGAAAGTAAAGTTACTAAAACTTGGGAAGATTAGGAAAGGGCTCTTGCAGGCAAAGGTAAGTGTTTCCCAGAGGAAGAGGTGAGGAAGGAGAGCATCATAGCCAGGGAAAACAGACAGTGCAGAAGCCAAAAGGCTTCCCCTGTAATGTTACATACTGGGACGAAAAAGTAGGTCATCTTGGCTGGAACTTTGGATTGGTTGAGGTGGAGAAATGTAAAATCAGTTGAGATAAGTTGTAACCACATTGTGAAGGATTTTAAATACCAAGCAGAAGATGATATATGAAGTGGGGGGTACCCTTGTGAACAGATACCCAGATCCTGGGTATCATTGAGTCAGGGTTAGTCTCTCCTCATAATCACTGACATGCCAGACCATGTCATCAGTCATTTGGCATAGGCCAAGAAGTATTAGAACCCACAATCTTAAAATAACTCAATTTAGGAAGAAAATCAGAATCTCTTTCTTGAGATTCAGTTAGCAAGAACTATGAATGCTATTATAGTTTTGATTTCACATAGTCAGAAAGCAGTTCTATTAGTAAATTTTAACTAATAGAGTTAGAAGGCTTAATGACTGCCAGTAGTCAGAAGAGAAACAGCTGAGCCTAACAGAGAAGCTGTGAGTTTCAAATTGCTTTTTAAGAGCCTTATACCTTCATTAAAGTGAATCACTCCTTTGATAAGATAATTGCAAATGGAAAAACATAGAAAAAATATTGAATTATTGCACCCAGACAATTTTCCGGATCATTGTTTCAATTGTTCTCTTCTTTCATAGTCAAGTATATGTCTAAATACTATTAATTATATTTTGGCAACATGTTTAATTTGTTTAAAAAAGGTGGTTGATTTTGGGGGAGGAGTCTCTGGATCCTGACTACTGGAAGAAAAATAGACTGCAAAGTTTTTTGGTCTCATCAAAGATTTCAACATCTCTGTTAATAGTCATCTCCTTCTCCCCCTACTCCTAGTCTCACAGGATTATGTCTCATTTCCATTTTCTTTTTGCATTTAGTTAAAAAAAACATTTATTATATACTAGCTTGCTTGGGAGTACTTTCCTAATTGTTCAGGATGAAAAATTTCTGTTTTCAGTTATTAAGGGAATAAGTTGCATATACAAACAGATATAATTAAAATTAAAATTGAGTCAGTGATCAAGGAATAAGGAATAAGACATGCAGGCAGAAGAAGGGCTTCTCACTTGGGAGATCTTTAGAGAGGAAACAGATGCAGGTTATATCTTTGAATTTCAGTGAGTTGTAATGTGAAAGGTAAGGGGAGGATTATTTAATCCACGCATGAGAAGACCTACAGAAACCCATAAAGTCCATAGAAGCAAAAGAGGCAGTTCTAAAATCAGAGAGTTGCTAGGAGGTATTGTTGATTGTTATATAGAATTTTTGTAGATCAGTACTGTGAAAACTGGTTTTATTTGGATTGTACACTGCCTTGAATGTGAGGCCAAGGAAATTTTATATGGGATTTCAGGTAACAGAAGCCAAAGAAGGTTTTTAAGCAAATGAATGGTCAAATCTGTTTATTGTTATAAGGGTTGTCTATGCTTTATTGATTATTGGTATAGGATGGTAATACCAATAATTATATTGGATTTGACTGTTTGAAAAATATGGCCTCTCAGAGCAGCCCAAGAATTCCTGCCAAACATATAAAATATATTTTATTAAGTTTAAAAAACTAATGAGAGGGATAGTAAAAGGAAACAACTGGAAAATAAATTCTTATGATATATAAGTGCCTAAGCTAAATTTTCTTACTCCAACCAACCAAATCTGATCCTTGTGGATCTCCTTCTTCCCCAACAGAGTTGAGGCTACTCTTTCTTCCTATTCTATCGAAATCCCCCCAAACCTTAATCTATATACCTTATCTAAATTATATCCAAGAGAAATAAGTTAGGTCTCTCTTTTCCTTGCTGTATAGATGAACAAACAGCTTTGAATCTCCACAGCCTTCTCCACTTCCCCAGCAAACCTGTTGGGCTTGCACCAATGTTTCAGCAATAATCTCCTTCACTTGTCAGATCTTTTAGATAAATATTATATGTGAAAATACTGAGATTTTCCAAACCACACCAAGCAGCTCTTAGGACCTCCTTTTGGGACAGGATCAGTCCAAAGAGTCAGTTGAGTAACTCTCCCAAAGCACAATGAGAGAATTCTCTCTTACCCATAAGTCCATCTGAAATACCATTAAGATTTTTAAAGATACCTAGCTGATAAATCTCATGCATTTCTCAATAACTTATGCTGTTTAACTCTATTTCCTAATGAACTCTTACTAAATTAATAAATAATTCTTACTTAATAATTCTCTACAGTATTATGAAGAGTATTTTGGCAGCTCTTTAAATGTTGAATGAAATTGCAATCTCAAATGAGAATGATCAATTAAGGTAATATGCCAATGGTTTAAATATGAAGTGATAAAGGTCTCAATAAAGTAATGTTGTGTGAGTAGAGGGTAGGGAACAGATTTAAAAGTGGTGGCAACTGAGAGATTAAGAATAGAGAAGACAATATTGTATAGCTGCTATGTGAACTATGTGAGAGAACTATATCTCACCTCCTACCATCATCCTAGGAAGGGTATTCATAATCATATCCATATTGATAGATCTCCATATTAATAAAACATTTGACACATTAGGCTCTCATTTTCTCAAGATGGATGCTCAACTCTTATGATTTCTATGTCCATCCTACCTTGGCCATTCATGGGTATTATCCAAACATTTCTTCACTAAATGAAACTTTTCCACATCTAAGACTCTGAGATTTCTTTCTCTAATCACAATTTTTATCTTTTTAATCTATAGTCTAACACTTATTTTAATTTCATAATTCAACCCTGTATTACCTAAACCTTGGCAATTCACATCATAAAATGTATAATCTAATCAGAGATTTTTAAACCAAAAGGTCATCTAGCCCCAAATTCTCTTCTAACAGATAAGGAAACTGATGCATAACAAGGTTACCATGTATGCAAAGAAGTCCCATATAGTAATTAATTTATGGCTAAACCTGAATGCATTGCTTCTGTATGAATTATGATAGAGAGCTACCTCACTTTCTGAAATCCTCCGAGGAATGGTCGTTATATATCTATATCCATATTGATGGATATCCACATTGACAAGTAGGTCCGGTGGCATAGCTAGAATTTCAAGATAGATGTAAAATAGGGAACACTGATCATGAATAGGCCTTGTCCTGTAAGAAAGAGAATCACAGCAGTTTCTTTTTTCCAAGCATAGAAGAAGGACTCCTGTAGGTGATATTATACCTGGCAATCTTAAGGTCAAGTAAAAGCCCCTGGGTGGGAGGCTTTTTACTTTCTTAGGTCTGGTGGTAACTTTAAACTACAATCAACCATCATGATGAATGTATCTGAATGGGGAAGAAAGAGGAAAAATAGTCTTTAATATGTATCAAGAATGTCATCAGACATCCTTGATATGTATATGAGTATATATTGTATGTTATAGTATTTACTTGTACCAAATCATCCATTTATGCCTTTGGATGACTTCCATAATCTCTGACCATAGCCTGGGAGAAGCTAGATGAGAAGCATTTCTAGGGAAGCTAGTAGGATAGTTTTGTGATTTCCTTAAGTAACTCTATAAGACTTGACAGTTGGAAAAGAAGTCAAGTACATCAGCCCCAAACCCTGGATTTGAAAACTGAGGATCTGGTCTATTACTTTACTGCTTTCTATCTTCTGATGTTTGGAAGTAAATTTGTTTCTGGATCTCAGCTTATTAATCCGTTAAAAGAGCAGTTTGGGCTGGATGTCCTTTTGGCTTAAAATCTATGATTAGATTATACATTTGAGGATGTGAATTGCCCAAGGGTTGGGCAATATAGGAGTTGAGTTATGAAATGAAAATGAATATTGGACTGGTAGATGTAAAAGTACAAAAATTGTGATTAGAGAAGGAGATTTAAGTTTTAGAAATGAGAAAAGTTTCAATTAATGAAGAAATGGTTTGATAAAATCTATGAATGGCCAAGGTGTGGTAGAGATGGAGGTCATAGGAAGAGGACATCTTGAGAAAATCAGAGGTATTTTGCCAAAAGTTTCATCAATATAGATATGGATATGACATCTCTAGGATAACAGAAGAAGATGGAATAATTATCACAGACAGCTCTGAGGAAGTCACTGAAGAATTCCTAAGAAAAGTTCAAAAGTACACTGGAAGTCAGTAAATTGTATGTACCAGGATTTGGAGAGAATGTTGAGTGATGGTGGAAGGTCAGATTAGGAAATGAAGGTGTGTAAATAAGTTTATGTACTCTCTTCCTCCTGCTTTCATTGTGTACTTTGAGATTAGGAGTTAACATGATTGAAAAAGTGAGAAAGAATATGGTATCCTCAAAGAAGAGTCATTAGTTGATGCTAAAAGATGGAAATAGCAGAAGAGGAAAAGACAGGAAATTGTAAAAAAGAATGTTTAAAAGCAATATAGTAGCAATTCTAAAGGGCTTGGGAGCATCTAGGTGGCATAGTGAATAGAGTGCTAGGCCTGGAAACAGGAAGACTCATCTTCCTGAATTTAAATCTGGCCTCAGTTATTTACTAGCTATATGACCATGGGCAAGACACTTAAATCATCAGTTCCTCATCTGTAAAATGAACTGGAGAATGAAATGGTAAAACACTTCAGTATCTTTACCAATAAAACCACAAATGGGGTCAGACATAATTGATAAAAACAAGTGAATATCCAAAGGCCATTAAGGACTTGAGATTGCAGAATGAAAAGTATGACCTGGGGAGAGATCTGTGTAGAAATAAAAGTACCAAAGAATATAAAGAGCAGCACTTTGGGAGATAAGCTTAAACAATTTGATAGGCAAATGGTTGTTGAATTAATCAAGGTATTTAAATGAAAATGTAATAGAGACTTCAAAAGTTTTTTTCCCATGATCTAAACCAACTTAATTGTAGCTAGGAAAAATACTAAGCTTTGGTGAGATATTGAATGAGTGTTGATTGCAAATGAAGAGCTTTTCTCTATTTGATATAAAGGTCATAATTCAGGATTTGATAATCCTTAAAAATGCAGGATACATTTATTCAGATGAATATGCATTTGCTATGAAGTTTTATTTTATTATGAAAATAATGCAATATGGAGCACATCAGTTAACTTTTGTGAATGTTAGTTGTCTCATGTGTGACAAAGGACTAACTGGATAATGCCACCTCCTCGTGGAACTCATAGGTGTCTTTATGTTCAGCTCAAGTGCTGCCTTCCACACAAAAATCTTCCTTTATTTTTCACTCAGTTCCCAGTGCCTTCCACTTGCTCTTAAATTATTTATATATTGATGGCCCTGAGTAGAATGGAAACTCTTTGAGGTCAAGAACTATTTTATTTATTTTTCTTTGCATCCAGAATTCCTGACATGTTGTAACAAAAATATACTCATTTAGATCAAATACTTACTTGCTGTAGAACTACATACTACCTAATTTATAGGTATGCTATGAGGAGAAATTCATGTAAAACATAGGTTCTAAAAAATTTTATTTTTTTGCATCATGGATTTCTTAGTCAGTCTGGAATGTTTTAAACAAATAAAATGAATAGGATTACAAAGAAAATGAATTATATTGAAACAAAGGTAAAAAATTGTTCCCATACAATTTCATGGACCCTAAAATCTATCTACAAACACTTAGGAGTTTGTTAAGCCTATATTAAGAACTGCTTATGTAAAGTAATTTTAAAGACTGGAAAACTGTATAATTAGTGTGTTAGCATATAGATCCGAATTCATATCTGAGCAACAAACATATTCAGAAGACCCAGCCTCAGTAATAAACCAATTTGCTTATATTATAGAATATAAATGATGAACCTCCTATCTGTAATCCACCACATTTGGAAAAGATTATGTATGCTCCAACCAGGATACCCTTTCTTCAACTGAATTGTTCTGACAAAGATTCTTCTCATAAAGAACTCAGCTATTCAATTATAAGAGGTGAGGGCAATAAGTTAAAATTTGTTTTTGTATCAATAGAAAATGCTTTTTGACTATTGGAAATGCACCATTAGGCTTCTTTTTGCAACACAATATTGCCCAGTTGAGACAAAAGTAGTTACATTCTATATGAAATCATGTTCTGTTCTAATTTTATTACTTCATCATTCACAGGAAACACAAACAACTGGTTCACACTAGAGAGACCAGGTGTTGATCCTCCTTCTTTGGCCACCACTAAAAATTTCCAGTCCGATGTGTTTCGAGAGATTAAAGATCCCACGACTTTCCAGCTACTTATTGAAGTTACTGATGAATTAGGTGGGAATAAAGCTAGTCAGCTGTCAACCACTGCAACTGTTATAATTCATATGTTGCCTTGGACTACCATTCAGCCAACTACAGCCACAAAAACAACAATTACAACAAGAGTAAGTACTTAGTGATGAAATAGAACTCCTGAGTAGTTTGAATTAGTCTATGGAATGTAAAAAGAAATACAGTATTGGCAAAGCTGAACAGAAGTTTTTGGCACCAAGAGACAACAATGAAACAATTATTTCAATCAACTTAGAATTTCTTCAACAAACAGGGAAAACTATTAATTTAGTCATTAATTGGGTCTCAAGGTAAATATCCTAGTCATGTTACCCTGAATCATTCTTTACCATGTGTCTTCATTATGAATTCATGTAACAAGTCTTATATTGTTTTGATTCCTGAATACACACTGGAATTTTTATAACAAAAAATGATCTATGCCCCATTATACTTTTGAAGTTGGCTTTCTTTCATGTGAAAATAATAATAGCAAAATGATTTTTAGTATATACTTCTTTATACAAGAATATTTTAATATTAATGTTACTTAATAACATTTGATAAATAATGATATAAATGTTTAATGCATGTGCTTATAAGTATTAATTTAGCGATGTGATTCCTCAAAAGAATTTTTTATAATTGAACAGTATTTATTAGTATTACCTAAATAATAGTATCATGAACAAAGGAATTAATTAACTCTACCTTGAAAGATGGATAGAAATTGTGGTAGAGAGAAAAAAAAATCAAATCATTGATTCATGATTCATAGGACCTTCCTCTGACAAGGGCTATTTGTATAATGTTACAAAAGTCACTTAACCACCAAAAGCCTCATTTCTCTGTAGAACTTGGGGGTTGAACTAGATGGCTTCTGAAGTGTTATTTTGCTCTAGATCTCTAATCCTACATATTCTTATGGCAATGGGTGACAACATTCAAGTAGTATGAGTAGCCCAAGAAAAGGCACAGAAATGGAAAAAGGTATATTCTTCAAGAATAGTGTAAAGGATGGACAATTTCAGCTGGTGAACAGCAGAATTGCTAGTTTCAATACTATACCAAAGGATTTTTTTTATTTTTCCCATAGGCAATGGGAAATTAGTAAATGTTTCTTAGAGGGGAAGTGAAGAAAATGTTGGAGAAAGAAGTACCAATTAAAATCTGCACATGGTTTTAAAAAGTGAAAATAGATCTATCAAGAAAATGAGTGCATTTGTCTTTGTATGAACATACTATGTTTAAATCAATGAATATAATTTAACATATTTACTTATTTTAAGAGCAGCTATATAAGAACTATGTTGGAGGGAAATTATGAATGTATACATTTCTTTAAGGTGTGTTCCTCATCTGTTGACTATGAGAAGAACTTTATTAGTTTATTTTAACAGTCCAAAGACACATTCAGGGTAATAATCCTTTTGATGAAACCATTGATTGAACAGTGTTTCCACAGATGTGATTATTAAATTTGTTCTCTGAAATAGTTTATATATAATATATAATTTGCTCAACCCCACCCCTGAAAATCTAAATGTATTTTCTCCATGAATGAACATGTTCCTCTTTCATTCCCTAATTCTTCTAATTCCCTTTATATTTTTCTGACCAAATTGGTACTTCCTTTCACTGTTGGCATGTTCATGATATTCATAGGTATGCATCATACTTGGGAGTTAGCAGGAATGTTAGATGTTTTCTCCTCCACACTCTTCATTGTATAAATGAAAAAACAAAAGCACAGAGAAGTCCATCCCCCCCCCCAAAGTCACCCAGGAATAAAATCTTGATTTCCTATTAAAAGAGGATCCTTTAATACAAAAAAGCTGAATGATACCTCATTTTTTAAAAAAGAGTACATTGGTAAAATTCAGACTGCAGATATGTTTTCCAAACATGTTATTGGTTCTGTATAAATATTTTCATTTTACCATGAATTGAATATACTTTGACACAACTTCAGCTTTTCTTCCTTATCAATGTATTTATCAGACTTTAAAACAAATTGTTGGAAGCCATAGTAATTGGAGACTTTTCTAAAATTATCTAAACGTACGATTTGTGTTATATTATTGGCAATTAAAGTTGGCATCAGAATTATCAATCATTTTAGTGGTTATGCAAAAAATCTATCTATCTATCTATCTATCTATCTATCTATCTATCTATCTATCTATCTATCTATCTATGCATATGTGCACTAGGTTGTGATTTCATTAGTGTAGCAATCTCATGAGAGGAAATTTTTACCAGTACAAATTGCCAATTATTTTGCAACTTGTAGACTTATTTGGATGGAGCAATAAGAAGGAAACTTGCCTATGGCCACTTGTCCAATATATATCATAAGTGGAATGTGAACCTAGGTCTTCTTAGCTGTAGGGCCAATTCTCTGATGACTACACTGTGTTCTCTCTGTTCATGAGCTGCTTATGTATTATCATCATTCTGAGCATCAAGCTAGCCTTTCCATCTTCACTATTATATCTTCTTCCACCTATAACTACATGCTTGAGAGGAATTATAGTAAGATATATAGTAAAATATCTATTAAGTTTCTATCTTTCACATAACTATGTAGGGCAGAAGATAAAACCAAAAGCCAAAGCTCCCCTTAGAGGTTAAAAGAAAAATGTCATTGGTTATCCTATTGAAATTTTACTACATTGTCCAGTGGAAAATATTTATATCATCACAAAAATAATGTGGTATTAAAATGAAAGCCACAAATAAAGCAAACCCACTAGCAAGAACTTTGAACTTAGTATTGCACAACTCCATATATTTGGCAAACATACTAGCACTTGGAAAAAAGCTTAAGAAATTATAATCCACTTAAACAAAAGTCTTTTAATTTATGTCTAGAAATTCTTCAATAAAGTGCCAATAAATAAGCCCAGGTATATCCTAGGTAAAAGCAAAATGTTATCAATTCTCTATTAAGCCACATATAATGTTTAATCATAGATGTTTGATATAGGCCAATGGAGAGGGAGAATATAGTTTAACCAACTTGTATGAATCAAATTTAAATCTCCCACCTCTTAGGTTAAGATGTGAAATAAAGCCAATAATCTAATTAGTAGGTACCACTTACTTCTGGATTTACAATTCCCAAAGAAATCTGGAAGTTCATTTCCTTAAGTGAAGTGAACCTTATCTAGCAATGTGTAAAAAAGAGAGTCCAGAAAATTCATTTTATTAGCACGGAAGATGATAAAATGTTCGCATATCTTTTTTTTCCTAGCTATAGGTTTATTTTGTAACCAATGGCAAAACATCCATTTAATCCCCAACATAAGATAGAATCAGCAAAACAGCATGCCTGAATGTTTATATGTATGTGTATGTGATAGACAAGTGAGGAGGTAGGCAGGATCCACTGATGCATGGAAGCATTGTTAGTAGTAACGATAGTAGTAGAGAATAGTAGTCATCAACTACCAAGGCTATCATGATCACAACTTGAGGCTCACAAACCTTATGTAGCCCTTCCTGTCAGGCTACTTCTCCTTGCTATTAAAATTAGCTGCTCAAAGGTTGCTAACTAATTCTTCCCTCGGGGTTTGAGGTGTGATATCAGCTGAAATTTTGTAATATTGTCACTTATGAGTTCCAATCTAGTGACCCCATTTATTATTAGCTGTACAATTAGGTTTTAAAAAGGGGAATTTTCTAATTAGGTATAACTGGTATAAAAACAATCTCACCTCCATCCCCAAATAATAAACCTCTGGGACACACTCTCCCATAGTTACATGGATACAAGGAGAAAGTGGGCATATGTGGGAAAATGTTAACTCACAGCTTCTAGTTTCTAGAAATCCTTTTTTCCCCCATTTCATATAGTAGTCATGAATTTTCCATTAGCTAAAGCTTTCTGCTGGACTTGGAACTAGATGTCCTTGTAGAGACGCAAAGCTTCCATTGATTGATGTTCTATCTTTTTCTTACCTCCCAAGGCAGACACTACTATCAACCACTGCTGCTGCTCCAAGTTTATCTATGTCAAACTTTACAAAACATTTCAGTTCACAAGGCTGTTGTTCTTAGTCAATGGAGAGAGGGGAGAAAAGAGAACTCTTTACCCTACCTGCTTCTCCCACTTCTTTCACCAGACTGGCTTCTTGTTTTAATATCCTGTTGAAATCTCAAAATTCTTGGTTCCAAATTGACTTGCCAAGGTATACATAAGCCCAGAGTTGTGTACAATTCTTTTAATAGACTCCACTCTATCTGATATATGTTCTCAAAGGATTTCATTCAGTGATCAAAGTACTTCACTTTTCCAAACCTGATTTAGGACTTGTTCACACTGAATTTACAGATGTGATTGATTGATTGATTGATTCAATAGATTGCCAAGGACTTGCTCTTAACTAATCTACACTCGATCAATTCACTTATTCAATTTAAGACTTCAACAATTATATTAATGTAGGTTCTATATTCCCTCTACCTTTAGATCTCATGAAAGAGAATAGGAAGGAGGGAGAAAGGAAGTAGAGGAGGAAAACTTGAAGCACCTGCTCAGTGGTGGGGAGGCAGAACTAAAATTGCTAAAGGAAGAACTAAGGCAAAAGTTGTGTATTCCTTCCTCTCATCTTCAAGAGAAATATTCAACACCTTCTTTCTCATGGTCAAATTACTCCTGGGCCAACAAGTTTTCTATACATCTTTAAAGATATGTATTTCTATTTCTGTGGAAACTCTCTAGTCTCCTAACTTGTACACATTTAAATCTTTTGGAGAGTGCTTATCTGACTTCCCTTGTCTGTAAGTGGGAATCATTTTTTTTCCCTTTCTCTAGTCATGCATCATCTCCAGCAAAGTTATTGGTAGCTTTGCAAGAGGGATTCTTAACATAGGTCCCTTGAACTTGACATTGTTTTTCATTAATAGCATTTCAATTTAATTGGTTTTCTTGGTGATCCTATAGATTATTTTCTAGGTGTTTTAATAACCTTCTGAGTAGTCCATAGATTTTATAAGGCCGCCAAAGATATCTGTAATTATAATTTTAAAAATTAAGAAACTTGATTTATGTTATCTCTCACCTTTTTTAATGATGAGGTTAAAATGGAGGGGTTCTCAAGTTATTTTTCATGTTGTGACTAATTGTCAGCTTTAGGCATTTCCTGAAACGATTTTAAAATTGATTAAAATAATTTTAAATGATTTCATAATGAATTTATTAATTAAAAATCCTACATATCATGTGTCGAATATGATCAGTCTGACAAATTCCCAGTGTTCAATGAGTATATGAGTACATCTGGGAATTTCTTCCAAGATCTACTGAAGATGATACTTTTCAATTTGTTACACTGGTTACGTTGCCTATTATGAAAGGATTATTTCTTGGGAGTATTCATAGAATTTCACTCTCTTACAAACATAAGTGATACAATGTTTGGACATAAAGGGAGTGTAGTTTATTTCACATGCGTATGATCTTTTTAACTACAGGTATCTTTATCTATTAATTTGTGTTTTTCCACATTACAAGTCAATGCAATTTTTTATATCCTTTTTCTGAAGGTTTATAATATGCATTCTCTCTCTCTCTCCCATTCCTAAGAAGGAAAACATTATGATATGGATTGTATAACTATTATCAAATAATACATATTTCTGTGTTTGTCATGTGGTAGAAGATATTGCTTATACTAGAGAAAAATTCATGGAGGAAACACAATAAAAATAGCATGTTTTAATTTATATCTTGCTCTTTCTAAGGCAGTGGATTTGTATATTATCTTTATATATTTTATAAAGAAATATTCTGTAAACAGAATTTTACATCAGTAAGGTTTTGTATTAGATTTCTTCTTAATTCGTCCTTATTTATAGGGTAGCTAATCAGTCAGTCAGTCAGTGAATATTTAGTAAATTCTTACTTGGTATGACAAAAGGGGATACAAAAAGAGGCAAAAGATATTCTCTACACTCAAGGGTTTCATAATTAAATGGGGGAGACAAGCAAGCAAATATGTTCAGAGAAGCTATAAACAAGAATAATCAGAAAAGATGGAAAGTACTAGAATGAAGAAAAATTGGGAATGGCCTTTGGTAGGAGATAAATTTTTAATTGGAACTTAAAGGAAGCTGAGGAAGGCACTAGGTAGAGACGAGAAAGGTGGGGAAATCAAAGGAAATGAAAGAAGCTAAGAAGGGGCTCTCTTTTTAATGGAGCAGCAAGGAGGCTAGTGTCATTGGATTGAATATGGTGTGGAGAAAAGAATCAGAAGACTGGAAAGGATATAGAGGGCTAAGTTAACACAGGCTAGGAACACCAAACGGAAGATTTGTATTTGATTCTAGAAGTCATAAGGAGCCATTGGAGTTTAATGAATAGAAAAGTAACATGGAATGACCTGTGCTTTAGGAAAATCACTTTAGTGGTTGAATGATGGATTAAAGTGGAGATAGACTTGAGGCAGGCAAACCTAGCAGCAAGCCTTTCTAGCAGTCATTGCATAAGGTGTGAAGGGTTTGCAATGGAGTGGTAGCAGTGTCAGAAGAGAGAAGAGGATATATTTGAGAGAAGTTAAAAGGGTGACATTTAGGACCCTGGCAATATATTAGATATGGTGGTTGATAGTGAAGAATTGAAGATGACTCCTAGGCTCTGAGTCTGAGCGACTTGGAGGATTGGGTTGCCTTCTATAGTGTGGGTTTTAAAAATAATATTCAATAAATATTATCTTTTATGAAGTTTTATTAATAGTAACTAAAGTGAAAGAACTACCTGAACTCTAACAAGTGGCAAGTAAAAGAGAGTGTGGGAGGAGTCTTAGCAAACTTAAATACAATGATGTAAATGGGAGGACATAGGAAAAGGGAAAAGAATTCTAGGTAATACCAAAAGGAATTTTGGGTAATGTAATTTTTAGGGGTTCAAGAATTTCTAACTATACAATAGTATCAGGGAAGTTGATGTGGAGGGTTTGGGAGAAAGATAGTAACTTCAGTTGTGAATATGTTGAATTTAGGAGTCTATTCAACATACAGTTCGAGAGGTCTGAAAGACAGTTGGAGATGAGACTAGAGTTCAGTAGAGTTCATCATAGAGATGGCAATTGAATTCCTGGGAATTGATGAGGCCACCAAATGACGCAGTAGAGGGAGAAGAGAGGAGAGTCCAGGACACGACCCTTTGGGGGCATATATGGCCAGAGTACATGATCTGGATGAGGAAAGTAAGAGACACAGTGGAGGCAGTATTGTGCCTGAAGTGAGGCAAACATGATTTAAATTCAGTCTCAGACATTTACTATCTCTGTGACCCTGAGAAAGTAACTTAAGCTTTGTTTGTCTCAGTTCCTTCAGCTGTAAAATGGGGATAATAATAGCATGTATCTCCCAGGGTTGTTGTGGAGATCAAATGAGATAGTTGCAAAGTAACAACCAAAGTGGCTGTCAAATACTAGATACTTACTAAATTCTTGTTCTCTTTTCTCTCCAACTTTAACCTTTTATTTAAAATATTTTTCAAACAATTGTATAGAACTACTTTAAAAAAATTACATTTTTTTCCTGCTTTTGATTTAACTTGAATTATATTTGTGACATTCCCATGTGAGCTTGGCTCACTTAACAGCCTTGGTCCTCAATTTCTTTTTCTCTGTAAAGGAAGGTGTCAGACTAACTAGCTTTCTAGGTCCCTTTCAGCTCTGGTTCATAGGAACCAAGGACATTAAGTACCTAATTAATGTTTGCTGTGTGTTTCTATAGACTAGTAAAGAGACTATAAAATTGTATAATTTAGCTTCTGGGGGGAAAAGAGAACACAAAAACTTAGCCTGGTGTCTTGGTTTATACTGTGGCAGCTTAACAGAAACTAAGCACTCTTATAAATGAATATAGAAGTATTCCTTGTAAAAATTAAGGAAGTGTGTTTGGTCACATATACTAGTTTTCCAATGAATTGGGTCCAAAAGCATTTGGCAGTGTCCCTAGCTTAAAATTTTATTGTCTTCTACTACATATGAGCTCCATATGCTGAAAGTGCACTGAACAGCTTTATTTAGAAGGAAGCTCAATCTGATGCAGAAGAAAACAATAAAATTCAGCTTTATCACAGGGAACTAATAGACTCGATTCATTCGTCACGGAATTACTAGTGTCCACACAGGGGCATAAGCATTAAACTCAATTGTATTTTGTTGAGACTCGGAGTATAAACAGCCTCTATCTTTGGAAACTTTGTTTTAATGCTTTTTTCTTAAAGAATGGAGAGTATTTTCAGTAACATAAAGAAAGGCATGTGTTCTTCACAGATAAAGTTTACACGGTGAAAAAATATGAAGTACCATTTAACAAAAAAAGGTTAAATACTAATATATTTTAAGTGCTTTCACTATTACCCCAATTCTCTCTTTTTGGTATTTTTCCAATTTTTTTTTTTTACTGTAGAAGTGAGAAATTAGAGTCTTGGGTCTTCAGTAAAGGGGTGACATCTGTGTATTTAAGGTAGAAGCTGCATTTGCCTGCCTATAGAATCCAATTAGATTGTACTTATTTCTGTGGTTTCAGGAAATTTGCTGGTGTTGAAAATGAAATATGTACAAGGAGCTTGGAACGCTAGTGTTTAAGGGAAACACAGGACAAGTGAGAGTGCATGTGCTAAGTAGGGTTGTGTTGTGTTCTAAATTCTAGTGCCCTTCCCATATAAAGCAATACCATATTATAGAACCATGATGAGAAAGGTCTATCAGAGCGGGTAAGTAGCAAACTTCTTAGATACCTAGTTCTCTATAAGGAAAAGCATGTACACCTGGGGAAGCAAAACAGTCCAAATCTGAGTACCACTGACACTCCCCTATTTAATACCTCAACCTTTTGTTTCCATTTTATTTTGGCATCATAAAGTTCACTTCCCCCTCCAACTTATTTGCTTTTAAAATGTTATTTCTTTTAAATATTCCTGTTTTAAAAAATTTAGTTCTGAATTTTCTCTCTCTTCCCCATGTGAATCTTAAAAACTGAATCAGACTGTACCTTAGAAGATTTGTTTAAGCTATTCCCCTATTGTAACAAATGGAGGTACTTGATCAGGAATGTATTGGGAATTTTAAAATTTTAAACTCCACCCTGCTCAGACAGTGCCTTAGGGGAAGATAAAGTTGTAAATTCCTGATTGAACAATGAAAAGTCCCTAACTCATACTCATAGTAAACCTAGAACCTTAAACTAGGTCTATTTTTAGAACTAATACAAAAGGGTGCTAAGTACCTAAAAAGGTTAAATTAATCACTAAAAGGTCAAGCAACTTACAGAAGGCAAGCTTAACAAAAGAGGTGTGAAGTTTTAGTCTAAGCAGAGAAAGTGAGAACCAAAGAAGATAGGAACTGAGAATGGGCAGTCCTGGGAAAAAGTGTCTACTGTGATTAGTAGACATGAAAGTTTGGGGGAGGTGACATAAGAGAAAAATCTCTTTAAGAGGAAGTGAAGGAACAAGTGCAGGGCAATTGAATTCTGTTACAATTTGAATTCAGTTTGGAGGCTAATTTCAGTTCAGAGTGAAAGAACCCAGCTTGAAGATGATCTTGTGGTGAGAGATAAAAAGACTCATTCACTCTCCCTTAAGGCTCAGGCCTAGGCCATTTGGCCTAGGCCCTTTCTACTATTTTTCTCTCTCTCTCTCTCTCCCTTCCCTTAATGCCTTCATTTATATTAATTAAAATCTCTGTAAAACTCAGAAGACTTGGGTATTTTCATATTTGGGAATTTTCCTATGGTGACCACTTATTTTTTATAAAAATCTAGACACTAAAATTTATCTTTTACAGTTTGGCCAAAACCTTTACAGTTTTGGCAATTCACAGTCTTGGCAAACTATATTTTCGCGGTTATACTCTTTAAAAATCAAGCAAAATAATATCAATTATACATGTGAAATTATGCAAAACATATTTCCATATTAGCCAAGATGGGGTAAACAGACAAGAAAAATAGAGTTTATATATATATATATATATATATATATATATATATATATATAAAGTAGATAGAATTTTTCATCATAGGGTCTTTGAAATCATCTTAAATCATTGTATTAGTCAGAAAAGCTATGTCTTTTACAGTTGACCATACTTTCAATATTGCTGCTACTGTCTATGATATTCTTCTGGTTCTGCTTAATTCCTTTTGCATTGGTTCATATAAATTTTCCCAGGTTTTCCTAGACCATCTTCCTTGTCATTTCTTATAGCACAATAATGTTCCGTCAAAATTATATATCTTAAGTTGCTTAGCCATTCCCCAATTGAGGGATATCCTCCCAATGTCTAATTCTTTGCCACCACAAAAAAGTTATCAATATTTCTGTAAATGTATAAGTCCTTTTCCTTTGATTTCTTTTGGATATAGACCCAGTAGTTGTATTGCTAATTTGAAGGAAATGAATAGTTTTATAACCAATTGGGACATAATTCCAAAATTTTCTCAAGTATTATTGAACACCAACAGTGTAATAATACTTATTTTTTCCTCACCTCCACTAGCATTTGTTATTTTCCCTTTCTGTCTAATCAATAGTGATTTAGAACATTTTAGAAATGGGATTATTAATATCTTCAACTTCTTTCTTCTGAAAACTTCTATTAATATCATTTGACCATTTATCTCTCAGAAAATTGCTCTTATTTTTATAAATTTAACTCAATTCCCTATAAATATTTGAGAAATGAGGCCATTGTCAAGAAAACTTGGTGTAACTCCCCCACCCCCCAATTACTAATTAGTTGATGCTCTTAAAATGTTGGCAATTAATGAAAATCTATTACCTCATCCCCACTGTAAAAGGAAAACAAAAAACATTGCAACATATATATATATATATATATATATACATTATACACACACATGTATACCTAAATAAAAGAAATTTAAACATGCAGGTCTTTCATTGATGGTCTGTATTGTTTTCTTGCTGTCACTATTACCCTTCTTCTTTCTGGGTCCTTTAATATCTAGCTCTCCTTTTTCCTCAGTGAAATATACTATCTTGGGTATTTGAAAAAAAAAACACAATTTATTATAGAGTACTCTTGAAGAAACATGAGAGAGGTATGGGGTGATACAATAATAGATAAAAGGGAAAGAATTTTTCAGGTAATATTATGGTGATGCTATTGGTCCTAAATGGGGCAGTTTGGTGGTGGCAATGTGTAGAGTGCATGGCCCTGACAAACATCAACTTAATTCCTGGTCATTCTGTCAGAAGGAAATGGATTTTTCTCATCTTCCTATTGCCATAAATAGACTTTACTTGTAGCTTAAGATCATGAAGTGTGGCCTTCATAATCTCTTTTTTCTGATGCTGGCTCCCTCATAAAGCTCCTACCATGAGTTCTTCAACACTTGATGGCTCAGGGACTTAGAATTGAATGACAACTTTCCTCTCTCCTTACAGATCAAGTTTAATGAATAGATGTAGTAAAGGTCCAGCCATTGGCCCTATTTCCTTTCTTCATTTTTCTCTCTCTTTCAAGGACACTGAGTTATGACTTAGGCCTTTTCTTAGGAAGTAGCTATTTATGAATTCCATGTTTCACAAACATGATAAACAATATTTGGCAACTTTCTTACCCTATATCTACATATTTCTACTCTCCTGTCATTCCGCTCTCTCAAAAAAAAATAGCAATTAAAAAAAAGAAAGGGGCAAAGTCTTAACAGACACAGCATCATGGTACTTAACATTTTTCATTTTCAGTCTCTTTTCACATATAATGAAAACAGGTTTTCCTGGCAAAAGGAAATATGGAGTTCAGAACTACCTAGCATTAAAAAAAAACCCTGTCTTTTAATTTGGATATCATAGACTTCAAACTTTAATAATTTCGGCTATGTCACTAAATGCACTAAGAAGTATAGAATTCAGAGAATTACTCAAGTAATTAATCAATAGCAAAATCTCTCACTTCAGTTTTCTGAGTATTTAAAATATTTTTTTCTTTATAAGTTAATTGTTCAATCTTCTATTCCTATATGCTACTTGGTTGGCCTATAGAAAGTATTGAAGCAATCATGTGAAAAAATTTAGACATAATGTATGAGGCAGCATAGAATACTGAATGAAACATTAAAATAACTACATTGTAGTCCTGATGGCTACTTCCTCATTTTTTTACTTTTGTCAAATCATTTAACCTCCCCTTTTCATCCATTAAATGGATAGGTTAGACCAGATTTCCTCAAAAATCATTTCTAGATCTTGCATTCTTTGCTTTATAATTTGCTATCATCTAAAGATTTTGGTTAACTCAGGCAAAAAGCAGATATTTTGTCACAATACTTCAGGTCCAAATGTAAAAAACTTAACTCATAAGCTTTTTTAGATCTATTAACATTGTGTACCATATTACCATTTGACTATGATTAATGGGAATTTACTACTTATGTGGAAGGAGTTAAAACAAAAACAAAACTACTGAAATGAGAATTAATTATAAAGTTTAAAATGTCAGTAGATATCCTTTAGTGCCTTGTACATTTACCGTATGATAGCCACTGATGAAAGATATCACGACAAGGCAGAGTATTGTCACTGTCATTTTTTGGACAATGAAATAAGTCAAGCAATTAGGGTTATGAATCAAATTCAATTGACTGGATACAGGTGTGAGACACTGAATGCATGACCAAATGGCAGATGGTAATTTCTTTTATTTTCAGTGGTCACTCACCTACAAGTACATGAATGCTTGATGATATACACACTCAGATTTCTGTACATCATTAGTCATATATTTCAACAGTTTTTTATGTTTGTGATAGAAAACTGCTCAGTTTCACGTTGCGATGATTTCCCCCTACTTTTTGCTGATGTTCATAAGTTTTTGAGAAGGAAAGCTTTCTTAACATGATAAAAACAAAAGACTACATTAATAAGTCCTACTATGCAAAGTAAAATCCTGTGTAAGAAGGGATTTTGGAGTACATTCATCTACCATGTTATGATATATGCACAGACCCCTATTATATATGCAATTGAACATTAAGGGGAAATGTTCTTATGGCAACACTTTTGTTAAAAAGTTAAGATTTCAATTAAGTGATCTTTTATCACATATTCTAAGTTATAACCAATTGTTGAGCTGCCTGCATTAATGTCTTATTTTGATACTTTTTCCAGAAATTGTGGTGGCTATAACTTATGATAATTTAAATGCTAGAAGGATCTACAAAACCAAAAATTTTGTGTACATGCCACAAACTCTGTATCTTCTATCCAAGGAACTAAAATCAGAGAGGATCATCACCAGAATGTTAGCTATGAAATGAGCAATTTTGGGGACCACTGTATCACAAGACTGTCTACTAATACATTAAATCCATTGCAATATGAAGTAATGGCAGGAATGTTCAAAATGATAAAATTCAAAGATCCATTAAGAAAATTGTTAAAGGGATTTTTTGTGTTTGCAAAATAATTTCATAGGAAAATAGAGATGGAAAGGAGTTGAGATACCATTTAGTACAACCCCCTCATTTCAGGGATGAAAAATGAAGCCACAAAGAAGTGAAATGCATCACTGTGCCCAAGGTGACAAAGAGAGTGGAAGTGAGATTCAAACCTAACTTTAAATTCATTGTTTTTTCTATTGGTACACACTGCTTCCTAAAATCTAAAGAGTCTTGAAAGACCAAAGAAAGGTAAAATTAGAAATTAATAAATTTTAACACTTATTTAACATCATAATGAAGGAACAGAATACCATTTAGTATTTCTCCTAGATTTTAGATGATTTAGTCAATGGAACTTCCAGATCATTCTTTGATATTAGGTCCTGAAGCCAATGGAAACGTGTCTGAGATTTTGTATCCAACTTACTTAGAAAACTTATTTGGATAGAAAGGTCTAATAATTTGAACAAAAAGGATTAATAATTGGTAAAGAGTACAATAGACATAGTTTTAGTCTAAGCTCTGGAACTTATGTATCAAAAACCTACAATAATTAATGAGCAAATTTATTGTTAAAGCCTCTGTTTATAAAATATAGGTTATCAATTTAATTTGAATCTAGTATAGAAAAAAGGCAAGTTATTGAAAAGTACAAAGAGGGACAGAGAAACAGATCAAAATGCATTTATTAAGCACTTAACTGTAACTGTGTTTCTAAACACTAGTGATATAAAGAAAAGTTTAAAAAAAGTTCCTATCACAAAGAGCTTACTTTCTAATGGGAGACATGACTTATAAATAACGGAATAAATCCATGACAGATAAGGAGGAGATGGAATGTCATCTTAGAGATAATGATGTAGCAAGTTAGGTGCCTGGAGTAGGGCTGTTATAAATATTGGAATTTAATCTGGTTTTTGAAGGAAACAAGAGAAAACAAAGGAATAGCGATGAGAGAGAATATTTCAGTGATAGGGAAGAGTCAGAGCAGATGGAGAGACATAATATGGAATGTCACACTAAAGTACCAGGATGTAGCCTAGCGTATATTTGATGGTTCTTACAGTCTGTGGAGGGGAGGGAAGTGTAAAAAGACTCCCAATAGGAAAGGACCAGGTTAAAGAGCCTTCAATGCCAAACACAGGAATTAAGATTTCACCCTGGAGATGGATCTACATTAGAATTGACTAAGTTCTAACAATAATAACAGCTAGCATTTATATTGCAAGCCTACTATGTATAAGCTACTGTGCCAAACATTTTACAAACATTTTCTGATTTGATCCTCATAACCACCCTGGGAGGGAGATGCTATAATTATTCCCTGAGAAAACTGAGGGGTTTAAGTGAATTCTCCAAGGTTATGCAATATGTAAGGGTGGTTTTGAACTCAGATCTTCTTGCCTTGACACTCAGTGCTCTATCCATGGCACCAGCTAGCTTAATCCAAGATCTGTACATTAAGAAAATAACTTTGGTAGCCATACGGAAGATAAAATGGAATGAGGAGAGATCTGAGTCAGGGAGGCCAGCCTGATGGCTTCAGCATAGTCACAGATCAGCACATGGAGCTGTAAGGAAGGCCGGAACAGAGGTGGTCCATCTGGGAGTGAGTGGAGAGACAGAAGGGATGCCCAGGAGAATGCCGAGAAGGGAGGAGATTGGATTGGACAAGCAGTGGTGTCTAATATTTAGATGAATTCTAGTGGATGAATCTTTCTCCCCTCTTCTCCCATTTCCATTTCCCATCTCCCATACAACAGTATCATTTGGGTCTTCTAAAATCTGGAAGAGCTCTGGGAAATCTGGCCTCTTCGAAGATTATACCTAGATGGGAGAAGTAAAAGACCCAGAGATTTGCTTCTAAGGAGAGAGGCCAGGACAATGGATTGAAAGACAACACAACTAAAAGAGCCAGGAATGTCAGTTGATACGTATTTAAATATTTACTGTAGGTATAGCATTTAGTGAGGAGATTAAACTACTTGTCCCTCCTAATTCACCAAGATGTTGTTAGGATCAACTGAAATAACAGACGGCAAAGTTATGTGTAGTGAACATGTTATATAAATTCAGTGTATTGTTATCATTAATCCTTGTAGAAAGATTTCTTCCTACACTTATTTTTATTCTTTCTTAAAATTCAAACTTTTGATTAAATTCCCTAAAAACAACGGATATATCTTTCTTATGAACATGTGACACACACATACACACACACACATATCATGTATATCTATATAGACAGCTGGGTGCCACAATGGAGAGAATGATGGACCTACAATCAGGAAGACTCATCTTGGTGAGTACAATTCTGGCCTCAAACACATACTAGCTGTAGGACCTTAGAGAAGTCACTTAAACCTTTTTGCCTCAGTTTCCTCATTTTTAAAATGAACTGGACAAGGAAATGGAAAACCACTCTGCCAAGAAAATCCTAAATAAGGCCATGAAGAGTAGGATATGACTTAAATTACTAAACAACAAATAAAAATAGATGCATCTACACAAACATGTAAATGTGTATGTATTTTGTATGTGTGTTTGTGTATGTGTACACACATTGAGAAGTGGGTTGTTAAAGTTGTGTAAATAAAAGGATTAGAAAGATAACCATTACCATTAGAGATTATTTTTATTGTTGTCATTCTTCCCAACTTCCCACTGACTTCCCAACCCCATTTGGCATTCTCTTGGCAAAGGCTCTGGAGTTCTTTGCCATTTCCTTCTCGGTCTCTCTTTACAGATGAGGAAACTGAGGCAAACAGGATGAAAGGTCTTGCCAAGGCTCACACAGCTAGGAAATGTCTAAGGCCAGGTTTAAAATTAGAAAATGAATTTTCCCTACTCTGGCTCTGTACTCTATCCAGTGTGCCACTTATTTGCCCCCTTTCAGATTATACTTGGAATCATAAAGATTATTCAATTGTGTAAATACTTACTACAAATTCTTAGAGAGTTATAGAGAAGGCCTGAGGAGTTAAGTAACCTGACTAGAGGCATATTGCAAGTATTCACGGAAGAAAATGAACTCAGAGCTTTCTAATTCTAAAGTTAGCTTTTATACAATGTAAGTAGTACATGATTTTTCTTGGTAGACTCATATTCTCCCTAAATTAAAACTGTAATCCTTTCAGTATTCACACCCCTTTGACATGCATACATAATATAATGTCTATGTGCATGAGTGCCTATATATGTATAATATATCCACATATTTTATAAATTATAATATATGTAATTATATGTATACATACAAACAGCATGTATATCTGTATGTTAGAATATTATTAGGGATGTATTTGAATTGTATATATACATATATCAATATTTATATCAATATAATTGACATATTGCCCCTTCTAGCAGGGGCAAGATTTTGTTTCTCACAAATGTTAAAAAATATACATCTACACTAATCTACTTATTCAATGCCAAAAAATATTTTATTGATCTAGAACAAATAATGACAAAATTCATACAGAAAGACAAAAGATCAAGAATATTAAAGAAATTATGAGGAAAATTAAAGGAAGGAAATTTAGCAGTACCAGACTTTGAACTATATGATAAAGTAGTAGTTACCAAAAATATCTCATATTGACTAAGAAATAAAAAGGAGATGTATAAAAACACTTGTAAAAGATTATAGTAACTTTGTTTGATAAAAGTAAAGGTCCAAGTTTTTGGAATAATCATTCACTATTGGGTAAACATTATTGGGAAAATGGGAAATCAATTTGGCAGAAACTAGATATAAGCCAATAATCATCACCAAAATAAGATCACAATGGATACATAACGATATTGTTAACAAATTAGAATAGAAAACATATTATGTATCAGATTTATGGATAGAATTTATGAATAAACAAAAGATGACATTATGAGAGGGATAATTTTGAACACATTAAATTGAAAAGTTTGAACAAATAAAACTAATATAGCCAAGATTAGAATAAAAGCAATATATTAGAGAAAAATTTTATACATACTTTCTCAGATAGAAGTCTCATATCTAAAATATATAGAGAACTTTTTAAAAAATAAATGAGAATATGAGCCATTTCCCAATCTAAAAATAGTAAAAGTATAAAAACAGATAGCTTTTGGATGAAGAAACCAAAGCTGTGTATAGAAAAATACAAATCAAAACAACATATCAGATTAGCTAAAATGATAGAAAGGCAAAATGACAAATATTGGAGGAATATGGAAAAACAGGGATACTAATATATTGTTGGTGAAATTGTGAACTGATCCAATCCTTTTGGAGAGCAATCTGGAATTACACTCAAAGAATTATAAAACTGCATATTTTTGACCTAGTGATCTCACTTTTTGGTTTATTTCCTAAGGTGATCAAGGGAAAAGGAAAAGGATCTACATTTTCTAAAATATTTATTGCAGCTCTTTTCATGATAGATAAGAATTGGAAATTGAAGGGATGTCCATCAATTGGAGAATTGCTAAACAAGTTGAGGCATATGGTTTTGATGGGATACCACTACACTATAAAAATTAACAAGCAGGTTAATTTTGGACAAAAATATGGAAATACCTGTATAAAATTATGAAGTGAATAAAGCAGAACCAAGAGAGCATTATGTACAGTAATAGGAATACTATCTGAATAATAACTTGTATATATCCACCTCCAGAGAAACAACTGATGTAAAGGAATCAGTCAGAAATAGTTTTACATATAGCATATGCCTTTTTGTCAAATGATGCCTTACCAAATGGGGGGATATAATGGAGAAGGGAGTTAACTAGGTATTTTAATGTTAGAAATAAACTTAAATTTATAATATACTTCTAAGCAGATTAGCAGATGCTTCTTAGACTGAACCCTTCTTCAGTATATTGAAGATTAACTCCTTAAAAATCACACAGTTTACTTTAATATTTGCAATCTCATCACCTCACCTGATGTCTACCATGTAGTGGATACTTTAATTTGCTTTTTATCTTTTTTTCCAGATTACATGTCAATGCAATTTGAAACAATCATGTTTTGACATTTTGTGATCCATGTCTCATGTTTCCTCTAGTCCCTTCCCAAGATGGCAGGTAGTATGTTGGTTGTACATATGTTTTCATGTGATACATATTTCCATGTTCATCATCATATGAAAAAAAACACATATTGCTTACACTAGAGAAAAATTCATGCAGGAAATAAAGCAAAGATGGGATTCTTTGATTCACATTCAGATTCCATCAGCTTCTTTTATGGTGGTAGAAAGGCTTTTCTTCCTTCAGGAGTCCCACAATCCATGCTGAATCACATGAATGGTTGCTGCTTGTTTGGTTTTCCCTCTGCTTCTTTATCAAGGGCCAGGGCCACTGAATGTACACTGGTGGTATTATTTCCATATGACTTTCTGCTGGCTAGAGGTATCATTTCCAGATGAGCTGAGAAGGAATTTGGGTGATTTAATGATTGAACCATATTGTCACCAGCTTAGTCTATTAAGCACTTGTGATTGCAGCCGACTGCTTAGTTTAAAAGGGAGTGACAAATGAGTGCTTGATCTGTTGTGTACCATTGAACAATTGGCACTGTCAGTATTTATTCTCATCTCTTAGTCTTCCTTTGTCCAGACATGCCCAATTCTTACACTGTAAACTAAAATGCAGTCATACACTTCTTTATTCTCTATCAGAAATTTCCAGTAATCAAAGCTTCTTTAAAATAAAACAAACAAAAAAACCCTACTCAATTTCCTTTTCTTAAAATAGTCATCTTAAAACAATCACAAATTATTCCCTTTGTGAAGGTTCAGGTCAAGTTTTCCCTTTTATTTGTGTCATCCAGCTTTTTACCTTATATTGCATTAGAAAACACCAATAAACAAGTTTGATAAAACGTAGGATGTGCTATGCTGCCATCTGCTGGTCAAAATGGGAATTGTTTAATCATAGAAGTTGAAGAATTGAGTTTAGAATGTTTTGTTACCATTCACTTACCTGACCCTTTTAGAGGGTACATGAATATTTTTACCTATGTCCTTTAATCTGTGTTTTGTACACATTTCCAGAGGAAAGAGAAAATAACAATAAACTCTTTGTCTTGTAAATTTCAAAGTATGTCCTGGAATCATGGAACTTTCTATTTTATTTGTTCAAAGTTCAACTCTTACCAAAAAAAGGTCATGACTATAAAGTGTAAGATAAGAGTCTTTAACTTGAGATAATGACATAGATAAGTTTCTGAAGGTGGGTAATGTTCATCATGGAGACTCTAAATTTTTATTTTCACTAAGCTTTGATTTTCTCTCAAATCCTATGCATTTTGTGCCTTTAAAAACTATTTTAAAAAGAGGTTATAGGACTCTCACTAGTCTATCAAAGAAGCCCATGACAAAATAAATACACTGATTGATTACTTAATTAAGGACTCCTGGTTTAATTGGAAAAGTGAATTAGAATGTTAATTTAATAAATTATGACTTACATTTCCAGTTTTATTCCTGCTTACAATTTATAAAAAAAAAAGTTATGTCATTAGAGTACAGACTTTAGCAAATTTTGCCATTTGGGGAAAGTTTTGAAAATGGTCTCACAGACTTTGCCTACTGACTAAGGATCATCTCAGCTACAAATGCAGAGGCTTATTGCTTATTGCTTATTCATCATAAGGTGATGAATTCTCTGGCAGTTGAATCCATGAAACAAGGAAAAATACAAAACTGTTTTCAGTCCTTTATGGATCTCTTTTGCTTCTGCAATGATGGTATCAGAATAGTAGAAAAGAAGATCTAGAATGCACATAATCAGTTTTTAAACCAGCCATAAACATTGATTCAACTGCTGATAGTCTATATGTTTATACTTTTCAAATGACCAATGAATACTGGAGGGACTGAACCATCTCAATACTGACATTATTATTATATGAATGTCAGTTATTATTATTTATATATTATATATCAATTATATATATAATGATATATATGTATTATATATCAATTATATGAATGAAACCAGAATGCATATGGAAATTACAGCTAAATAGAAGGACGACTAAACTGAATATACAGTAGACACTTCTTCTTGTCCCTTGGATTTAGATTCTGTGTAAGAAATAAGAAAGGATTAGATAATGAGGAAGTAAAAGCAACAAATTGAAACTATTATTTTTAGTGAAGAGAAAGAGATAATGAAGTTGATAGCTTGAAAGGAAGGCAAATACCCAGGCAGAGAAGGAGCCAGTAGAGATTACTTTGGCATCTGCTATTATTTTATTACCTTAGGACCTATGCTTTATTATGGTTTTTATATTTGTTTTCTCCCCTTGAAAATGAATTTCTATACTGGAGATATTTTAAAGATTTCTACAAATGACAATTCCTCAGTTAATGTCACCCCTTTTTCTGCTTATTTGGGAACCATTTCTTTAAATTCTTCCTACTTTGAATTTGACAAAAGAGTTAAATTTTATTGATATAATTTTACATTGACACAACTTCTCTCAGACTCCTTACCACTTCCAGAAAGACATCCTATATCAAAATCACATTTAAAAGAAAAAAGAGAAAGAAATCATGAAAACTGATGTGAAAAAACCAAACATCTGAAAACATATATAGGATACCCTTCTACTAGGCTTTCTACCTTTACAGAAGAGTGTGGTGGGGCTGACTTCTCATAATTCTTCTTTAGAGCCATAGTCACCTAAATTTTTTTTTTCAAAATTCACTTTTGATTTGTATATGGAGGAGGGCATTATTTCTGTTTAATTTGTAGTCATTCTGCATATTGCTCACTGCTTACTTAATTTAGCATTAGATCATGCAAATTTTGGTTTTCTGTATTCATTATATTTAATATTCCATTATATTCATGTATGACAGTTTGTTTAGCCATTTCCCACTTGATGGGTATTTCCTTTCTTCCTATATCTTTGCTGCCACAAAAAGGAATACTATAGCTATTGTTGGAAGTGAGAGGATTTTCCTTTTATTGATAGTCTACTTGAGAATAAAAAACTAGAATCAAATCTCTGGATCAAAGCAAAGGGCATAATCATTTTAATCACTTTATTTTCATAATTCTAAATTGCTTACTAACATTATTATCTCAATTCAGAGTTCTACCAACTCAATAGAGTGCCTATATTCCTATTAACCCTCAAAAAATGATTATTCTCTTTCTCCCATCCTTAATAACTTTCAAAAGAATTCTTCTGATTTATGTTTTTCTTAATAGTAGTGATATGGAACATTCTTTCATATAATTCTGAATACTTTATAATTTGTGCATAACATTAGACTAATAAGGAATGGATTTTGTTCATATATATTTTATATCTATGTATGTGCAAACATGAATATGCTTATGTATGTACATTTATGTGTATACACGTACAGCTATTAAAATGAGATTTCTCTATTTTGCCTCTTAGATTTTGCTGTTCTTATAGAAAACTGGATTTCCAGGATAGATAGAAAAGTTTTTGAGAGTTTGTTTTGTAGACAACAGCTTAGCTGAAACTGTTTAGATGATCAATTAATATCCTTCTTGATTCCTTGTGATTCTCTAACTAAATAGATATGCCATCAGTGAATAGGAATAGTTTTATCTCCTCTTTCATTATCTTTATGTCTTTAAGGTCTTTTAATTGTCTTCCCGCTATTGGTAGCATTTTCAGAATTACATTAAATTAGATTGAGGGGTGTAGGTCTCCTTGCTTTACTCCTATATTTATTGAGAAGGCTTCTATCACAGTTACACATGATGCTTACTTCTGGTTTTTGATGGGTGCTTTTGTATGACACTTAATGAGTCACATGAATGACAATAATTTTCAGAGTAATGAATGAATGCTGCTTTATAATATAGTTTGAGGGAAGCATAGCCAAGATGGTGGCTTAGTTATAGTGAAAACTGAAACCACTCTAAAAATCTTTCCAAATCAATCTTTTAAAAGTGCCTCAAAAATGACAGGAGTAAAAACCAACAGCAAGAACGAGTGAGTGGACTCTTCTGCTGAATACAACTAGAAAGGTAATTAGGGAGAGTTGATTTTCATGGGATAAGGGGGAACTGGAAGTAAAACTGCACACAGAGTACTGGCTGACCATCCCTACACCTACTGCAACAGGATTCAAGCTTGGGCATAGACCAACTTTGGGACTTGGGCTATACCAACAATAGAGCACCCAGGACGTAGGCCTTGAAGTCCTAGTCCCTGGCATCAGCCTGCAGTGAGGCTTGGAAGTTCATAGAGCTTGGCAATTTCAAGTCTGCAATGCTGTGAAGATTTAGCCCCAGGGCAAAATAGTTCATAGGTGGAGCCCTGTAAGGCAACAACAGAAGACACAGGATAATCAGCTCTTAGAACTCAAGTTCCATAGGTGAAAAAAAATAATAAAACTGGGAAAATGAGAAAACAGCAAAAGAAACATTTAACTCTAGAAAATTTACATAGTAACAAAACGCACAGGTGACTGTGAGATCCAAGCAACCATATGCAAAACTTCAAAGAAAAATGGAAATTGATCTCAAGCACTGGAAGAACACAAAAAGGAAATCATATAAAATAGTTTGAAGTCTGGATACACTAACCTCATTTTCTCATATGATACTGTATAATTTTTGTAAAATTCAAGATTAAAAAAATTTTTTTGAGAATAAGTTCAGGAAAAGAAACTCATTAACTCCAGAGTGAATTCTATCTACACAATACATAAAATGATAATTGTACTGTAGGGGGGTAGTAATTGTGAGGGATTTTTATAAAAGTTGGACTGGATTATTTAAGAATAGGGTCCTCAGGAATTTAATTCCAAAGAGATTTATTTTAACAATTTATTTATAAAATATAGAAAGAGTGAAATTGAGAAAATCGGAGAGAGGATAGGGTAAGATATGTAGGCTACACACTAAGTTTTTTGCTCTGGCCCTGGTTCAATGCAGGCGGGGTTAGTTGGTCCTTAGCTGGAGGGGCCTCGGTCGGAGGTCCTGGGGGTGCAGGGAGCCTTTCTCAGGACTGTAGGACTCTCCTGAGGCTAGTCCCTTCAGAAAATCCAGGAAAGGAGTCAGCCTTTTTCACTCACCACGTGTCAGTCCAAAGGGATGCAGTCTGGGATCTCAAGCCCAAACTCCTCCAAAGTCAAGTTGAAGGCTAAAGACTGAAGAGTCAGCTCAAAGGAAAGGAAGAGTTTGACATTTTAAAAGATCATTCCTTTTCATCTCTTCCTGTGACTTTCTTCCATTTGACTTTTATCAATTACAGCTAAAGACTTGCTTATGACTGCCCCTGGGGCAGTCAGTCAATTCTGATTGGTTACCCACTATTGCATAAGTGGGTCACAGACCTCCCCCACTCAAGTGTGAGTGGGGTATATACCCTTTTGGTGATTAAATCTAAAAAATGGGCAGGGGAAAGTTCATTTAATCTTCACTATACTTTGACAAAGCCTTTATCTGAATCTATGAAGAAAATGATGCCATTTTAATATTTTTTGTTTCTAATATGATTGTATTGATTGTTTTCTTTTATCTGAACCATCATTTTAGCTCATAGGGAAATCCAAATTAAGCACTATTAGTTGTTGCATGAATTGGTCTAGTCAGTTTGAAAAAAAATTAAAATATTTTTGAGACATCCATTAATGATATCTGTCTATAGTGCTATAATTTATCCATTTCTGTTTTAATCATGTGGACCATTTTTGTCATATTAAATGAATGTTGTAGAATTTCTTCTTATATTTTGAGAATAATTTCTAAAGTAGTAGTACTAGTTGTTTTTTTTTTAAACTTTGATAGAATTCTTCTGTGTTAGTGCCAAGAAATTCCCAATCCTTGAAGTAGTTTCTTTAAATCTAATTCTATTTCTCCTCTGAGGTTGGATTACTTAAGATTGCTACTTGGTTTATTTTTCAGTCTGTGTCTTTTATATTTTGAAAGTACTCTACTTTTCATGTTCTTAGTTTGTTAGAATATTAAGTGTATATAATAGATTTGGTTTTAATAAATTCTTCTTATTTTGTTATACTTCTATCTTATTTGCTTACTATTTTGTTGATTTCTTTCCTTTCCTCTTTTTATTCAGATTTGTTGATTTATTTATTTAACATTTTGGCAAAGAACCAACTTTTTATTTAAGGTAGTTAATTGGCACAATGAAGGGAACACTGGGCTTGGAATTGGGAAAACATTATCTTGGGTTCAAATATAGACTCAGACATTTCTTAGTTGTGTGATTCTGGACAAGTCACTTAACACTGCTCAGTTTCATCACATGTCAAAGTAATTTGGAGAAGGAAATGGCAATCCACTTTGGCATCTGTGCCAAGAAAACTGCAAAATAGAATCAAGAAGAGTCAGACATGACTGAAAAAGTGTGGAAACAACAAAAACTTTTAATGTACAATTTCTACTGACATTTTGGTTTTATTTTACCTTTAACTTTAATATCTCTTTTTTTGTTTATCTCAGATCTATTTGTTGATTTTCTAATTTAAAAAATAGATATTTGGTTCAATAATTCTCTCCATATAAATTTTAGTGTATATCAAACGTTAATGTGTTTTTAGAGATTTAATTTTTCCTCAGGTATATTTTAGGTTCATCCCAAAATTCTTGGTATGTGTTTCATCATTTTATTTTCTTTAATATAATTATTCCATCTATGAATTATTCTTAGACTCATTCACTATTTATGATATTATCATTAAACCTCTATATTTTGTTCTATCTATCTTTATGATCCTGAAAATGTAGTTGAAACAGAACCAGTTAGGGGAAAGCAGACAGTAGGGTAGTATTTAAGTTGATTAACTGTTCATTTTCTACTTCCATCCTATCATGTTCTGACCTCCTAACTTAAATAATTATTTTCCCTAATCATAAATTAACTTGGATCTCCTGAGATCCTTCTATCTATCTATCTATCTATCTATCTATCTATCTATCTATCTATCTATCTATCTATCTATCTATCTATCTATCTACCTTCCCTTATATCATCTACAGCATGTGAATCATAGCTCTTAATCTTTATGTTTCTGATTCTAAGCTGCTAGATTGACCCTTTTTATCATTTTAACTTTGGAATCATTGGTCCAATCCCAATCTTCAGTTACAATAAACCTAGTCATCTTGATTTATTAGAAAGGCACTCAGATGCTTCCCTTGAAATTTTTCTTATTATATTATCAACCTAGAATTTGTTTTCATTTCAGATGCAAAATTATTCAACATTTAATGCCATATTCCCCAAAACTACCTAGGAGAACAGCTTAAAAATGTTTATGTAGGCGGAAATTAAGTATTCAATTTGTTCAATAATGTTTTTCCCCTTTCTAACTATGGTAATAATAATAATAGTCAAAGTCTCATTTTATTTAAAAAGAAAATTGACATAGAAGAATGGAATACTTAGAAGCCATCCCTGATGCAGATGTACTTCACAATATGATACATTCCCAAGGTATCTTGCAATTAAAATTTAATAAATGGTTTCTTATTTTTCAGATGACTACATCTATAATATTGAGAATTTCACATTATTGGAATCCTGATAATTGGATTTCTGCGGTGATAACTATAACAGGAGTCCTTTTTTTGTTGTGTATCTATGCTGTTGCATGGTGTCTCTTCAAAGAGTAAGATGTGAATAATTTCTTTTCCTTAAGCATTTTAAGCCCCAGTAAATAAAATTCAGAATGACTAAAACACATGATTGAAGAGGATGTCTAGATTTAGGACAACAGAAATTATCAAATAAATCAAGACTTTTAAAAGAATATTTTGTCTGAAATATAGTTAATTAAAGATTATTGTGCCCAGAATATAGTTGTTCACTTGTTTCAGTTGTATCCAACTTGGTGATCCCACATTGCACTGATAATGGGAGTGGTTTGCTCTTCCTTCTCTAGCTCATTTTACAGATGAGGAATTGAAACAAAGACATGACTCACCCAAGTTCATACAGTTAAGTAAGTTTTTGAGGCCAAATTTGAACTCATGAATATGAGTCTTCCTCACTCCAGGCTCAGCTTTATATATTTTGCACCATGTAGTTGCCCAGCATATATATCTAATTAGATATAATATCTCATTTCCCACCTTCTTTGTAAATAGATACCTGTGTATAATGTGTTAAGAAAAAAAAAAAGTTTTGCTTAGTTCTTAGGAGTTACAGGACAACATAGCATTCTTCCCTGAAACTTTAGCTGCAAACCAAAACCAAAACCAAAACAAAACAAAAAACATTCATTTAGTACACTACATGTACTTTCCCCCAGTGTATCAGATTCAATGGAAATCTCATCAGAATTTGAGGAATGAAATTTTCTTATGTAAATGACTTACAGAGAATCTATGGTCACAGTGCCTCTAGCTTATAAATAGCAACTACATATTCATTTATTGGTCCTGGATTATTATAATTAATAGGTAAAGTGGGTTTTCAAATGTGATGGGTCAATATGAGTAGGGTAAATTAATTTATTAACTAAAATTCAAGTAATATGATTACTAAAATGACTACTTAAAAAAATTAAACGCCCCTTAAAAATGGGGTTAGTATAGTGTACAATAAAGGAAAAACTATTTAATGGAGATGTATTTCAATGAAACATTTACCAGTTCTTATAATATCCTTGAGGACAAGACAAAAAATTAATATAATCAGATGCATTCAGAATTGGTTAGATGTCTGAATGTGACCCAAGATGGTTGATTGATGGATCAGTGCAGACCTGAGGAAAGATATTTAGTAGAATACTGCAGAATTTGACAGTGGCTCTGACTTCAATAACTTCATCATTTTGACAGCTGCATACTTATCAAATTTGTAGATGATATAAACTTAGAAGGGACAGTTAAAACGTTTATTTCCACAACTAAAACACAAAAAAGAATCAATAGTCTGAAATAATGAGAAAAATCTATTAATATCTTTTAAATAAATATAATCAGAATAAATGAAAAGACTATATAGACTTTCATGTTAAAATTTTTCTCATTATTCTTAATAATTTGAATCAATCTTTAATAAAACTACTCTGTCTTTGGTATGACCATTCCTACTAATTATCTTTGACTAGAACATCATCTTGTCATTTCATTACCTATATTGGACTGGATCTCTCTACTGGAATGCCATGTAGGTAACTCAAATTCAGTATGTCAGAAGCCAAATCATTACTTTCCCTCTAAATCTACCTTTCCTTAATTTCTTATCTCTTTCACAGGTATGGGCATTTTTATGATCCTCTAGGCTTATAGAATAGAATCATAATCGCCCCTTTATTCTCTTTCATTCACAGTTTATCCAATAATTTGCTAAATATTCTTTGTTTTCTTCACAATATTTCTTGCGTCCATTTCTCCTTTTCCTCTCACATAACCACTATCCTATACTTTCTCATCAACTCTAAACTGAACTATTACAATAAATTCTTAATTAGTTGCCCTGCTTAAGGTGTCATCCTTTTGTAAACCAATTATCCAAATGAATATTCCAAAAATATAGATCAATGCACACTACAAATATCCAAACTCAAAAGCTTTTAATTGTCTCAAAAACAGATCTCTTGCATACCTGCATGAAAAGGGGATAATGAGAAATGATACAGGGAAAGTACATTTTGAAGGGCTTTAAATAACAAGCACACAAGTTTATATTTTATGCCCCTGCCAATGGAAGTGAGTGAATTTTCTTAAAAAGAGAAATAGCATAGTAGATATGAATTTTGTAAAATTACTTCATCATCTGTGTAGAGGATGGTTGGAAGATGAGATAGGATGTAGCAGGAAGGCAAATTAGGAAGCTTTCCAATTGTTTAGGTGAGAGGTGATGAGGACCAGAACTATAATGGGAATTCTTTAGAACACAGAGGTGGAAGAATAACTGATATTATTTGGCAACCAATTGATATGGAAGGAGAAGGGCAAATGAAGAGCTAATGATTTTTCTGAGATTGTAAATGTGGATGATGTGCAAGATATGGGAAGAGAAATGAGAATATTTTGGAAGAAGGCAGGTTTAGGAGGGAAAGAATTACCTATACCATCTTGAATTTGAAATGCTTGTGAGACAGTATCTTTTAAACATTTGGTGATTGAAGACTAGAGCTTGGGTGAGAGATTCAGGATTAATTAATATGCTATTAAATATTAATTAATATTTTATAATATAATAATTTTATGATATAATTAAACACAAACATAAAATATTATTAAATATTAAATATCTATATTTAATGGTCATCTGCAAAGAGATGAATATTGATCTCATGAGAACATATGATATCACCAAGAGAGGTGGTATTGAAGAAGGGATAAGAGCTTTACACATAGTCTTTGAGCAGACCATCAGTTAGATGGAAGGTCAAAATGATACAGCAATAAAGGAGAATGAGGAGTTGGATGGGAACCAAAAAAGAGCCATATTGTGAATGCTAAGACAAGAGTATGAGATTAACTAGAACCAAAAAGTGGAAATTACAAGAAGGCTGATTTGAAAATTAACATAATAAAATGATTATTATTTAATACCATTGAGAAAGAGAATGTAGTGAGTTGTAAGCAACTAGGTGATACATTGATAAAGCACTAAGCATGGAGCAGGAAGACTGAAGTACAAATAAGGCCTCACATACTATCTGTGAGATCCTGAACAAATTACTTAACTGCTGCTTGCATCTGTTTCCTCATCTGTAAAATGCAAAGAATAATGATATCTAATCCCAAGATTAGTGGAAGGATAAAATGAGATAATATTTGTAAAGTGCTTAGCATAATGCCTGGAAGATAGTAGGAACTTAATAATTCCTTGTTTCCTTTCTTTCTCCCTGAATCAAATTGAAATTAGCTGGTTATCTACAGGGTTATTGGAAACTGGATGATTGTAGTAAAATGAGATGAGGGAATTTGATTAGTGTAAGAGCTATTCCTAAACCTAGTCTACAGAGCTTGAACAAAATGATCTTTAAATACTTTTCTAGCTCCAAGCTTTTGTTATTTTTATTATTTTATTTTTTTATTTTATTTTATTATTTTATTAACCTAAGCCAATGCCTTATTGTCTGTCTCTCATATATTATTCCCATAACAATAGTGCTCCAGGCTGTTCAAGATTATTTCCCAATTGTTACCACTATCAGATGAGTCAATCAAGTCTTACAACTAAGGAAATCATCACAGTGCCAAGGTAGGAGAAAAAAATTGTTAATCTCAACTATATTTAAGCTTTTAACAATTATTTCAATACATTTTAAAAGTGAGGACATGGTTAAAGCTCCTTCTCTCTTTATTAAATATATATTATTTTTTAAATTAAATTGATCATAATAAATCTTATACCTTTTGCAAAATTTGGCTTAATTTTGGGACTAACTTTCCTACTTAGCATCTGTAACATAGACTTATGCACAAGGCATTTCTTATTTGCCTATGAGCACATATTATAGCTTCCCAGCTGCCTGAAACATCCTTTATGGCCTTCTTCCTCCTTTTAAAGAATGCTCATTGAAGATTTAAACATTCTAATTCTTCCCAAAGGGAAAAAAAAAGTATTTTCTTTAGATGCTACATTACAGGAAAGATATTTGAAATAAAGTACTTATTTGCTCTTGCTTCTGATAAGGTTTGGTTCTTTTAGAATTAAGAACAACATTCAACTGAAAAATAATAAACTCAAAGGTGCCCTACTCTATAATTCAAGACAAACATTTTAGAGACTGGTTCTATCTCTTTCCCTCTCTTTACTTTAATTTTAGTTCTTTTGGCATATTCAAAATCAACTCTTGTCTGTCAGTGCAGTCAATGCAGATCAGTATGGGCATGAAGCTTAAATTAGAGCATAGCCTATGGCATTGAGTTGACTTGCACAAGGTATCACAGCCATAAAGTGTAAACCAGTCTTTCTTAATACAAGGTCTTGTAGTTTTTTCCTACTGTGTATGTTTGTTTATGTGTGTGCATATGTATATGAGAGAGACAAATAGAGAATAAGAGAATATTAACTTAATTTAAATTATTACCTGTTACAATTATTAGATATGAACTGTGCTGATACTTAGGCAAATCTATTAACTGCCATATGCCTTACGATTGATCTTCTAAATTATTTAATGTTCATTATATGTTGGTAGAAGATGTCCACATGAAGAGAAAACACAGATCACACAAATACATATATATATATACATATTAAACTGAGTGTGTATTATGTTTGTGTCCCACGCTGTGCTGACTAATGATTTATGACAGAAGATGGTCATGTCATTGTTTTTTCAAATAATTTGTAGTTTGATTACAATTGGGGGTAAATTATCAGAAAAAATGACAAGAAAATGGGAAAGAACTTACTTGTACAAAATATGTATAGCTGCCCTTTTTGTGATGGCAAAGGATTGGAAACTAAAGGGATATTGATCAATTGGGAAATGGATGAACACATTTTGGCATATGATGGTGGTGGAATACTATTGTACTCTAAGGGATGATGAATAGGATGGTTTCAGAAAGAGTTGGAAAAACCTAGATGGACTGATGCAGAGTGAAATAAGCAGAACCAGGAAAACATTGTACATAGTAACAGCAATATTGTGGAATGATCAAATGTGATGGACTTAGCTACTCTCTGACAAAGAATGCTATCCAGCCCCAGAGAAAGAACTTCATTATGTGGAAATTTGTTGTTAAATTTAAATGGTTAAAAAAAAGCAAATTTAATAAAAACACTTTTTCTAAAGGAGGGAAATTCATTCTCAAATCTAATGATTCTCAATATTTCTTTGATGGTATTATTTAGGAATCTGAATTCATTTAACAGTCAACCAAAGGCAAAGTCAAAGTCAACATTATTGCCTGGAAATGAAAATGTAAGTATAAAAAGGAATGTTTAATCAAAGAAATATCCTTAAATATCAGTTGAGATAAGAATATTAATAATAATTATTTCATGAATTGTTCCTCTAAATATAAAATTGAGCCCTTCATCTGGTTTTTGTGCTCTCCTTGAGACTAAAGTCAAAAGAGCTAAATCTCATCACCTTTTCAAATAATTCTTATTCCCCCTTGAGCTTTCTGTAGCATTTGACACTACTGATAATCCTCTTTTCCTAGATATTCTCTCATTCTTTGAGTTTTATTATTTTATTCACTCTGCTTCTTCTCCTGCTTCTCTTCACTCTCATTCATTGGTATAATTTTCTTAAATCCTTCTGTAGATTTCCCCTAAGGATTTATTGTAGGCCTTCTTTTTGTCTTCCTCTACCCTTTGTCCCCTGGAAATACTGAAAGAATTTCTAATGTTCCCTCTATATAGACTTCTAAATCTCTATCTTTAGGTCTCACCTACTCGCTGAATCAAAATACCGAATCTCCAACTTCCTGGTCTTTATCTCTCTGGCTGTATATACTAGGATCATCATAAATTCAACATGTATAAAACCAAGATGATATTTCACCCACTTTACTTTCTTTCTTTCCCTCTATCTTTCCTTTGAATTTCAATGCTTATTTTCACAAAACTATTATTCTCTCAAATACCTATGCTCAAAATCTTAGGGTTATCTTTGAATTCATGTAGCCCTTTTCTGAACTTTCAATTTTTTTTTCTCTTTTAAAGACTTTTCTGTTTGTGTTGTATTTTGACATTACAATCATCTATAGATTAATCCTGGTTCCTGAGAGGTGTCTTGGAACAAAATAAAATATAGGTAAAATAAATCACACAATGATTTTATCTAAAAGTCCATGCAATATTTCATAATCATTATACATTACTCTAATTTAAAAAATATTTTTAAATTAAAAGTAATCTATTCTGTCTCCCTCCACTCCATTAGAGGGCAGAAAGAAAAAAAATCCCCACAAATTTCTTATAACAAATATGCATAATCAAACAAAACAAATGCCTTTAATGGTTCTATATACATATATGTCTAATTATCTATCTAGAGAGAAATACATTTGTGTACATATGTACATATACATACATTTATATAATTATATACAATTCACCACAAATTCACCAGATTTGGGTAATGAAAAGCATGTTTAATCACTGTAATCATGCATAATCAGAGCATTGATCATGGTTCTTATACCTTTAAAAATGTTTGTTTTTACAATGTTATTGCAATTATATACGTTACTCTTCTGGTTCTATTCATTTTGTTCATTAGTTTCTGAAGGTCTTCAAAGTCTTTCATTTTTGTAATATTGATGCTATAACAAAATTTCTTCTGTTTACTTCATCTGCATCAGTTTTATATTTTTCTGTGTAATTTTTCATACCATATTTTTTTATTTCATACCATAAATAATACTCAACCACATTAATATACCTCAAATTATTCAGCTAATCCTCAATGAATATCACACTTAGCTATTAAAGGTCATATCATAAACAAATTAGAAAAACATGATAAATTACCAATCAGTTCTATGGTTAGGAGAAATGCTCATAAATTAAAAAATGAGAAAATAATAAAAGATAGTATGGGTAATTTTATTTATATAAAACATTAAAAGGTTTTGCAAAAACAAAATTAAACAACATAATAAGGTGAATAACAATAATCTCATTTCCAAGATATATGATGAATCAATTTAAATTGAGACATTCTTTAATAAATATTCTAAGGTTATGAAATAACAATGCTCAAATAACAAAAAAATGGTTATATGTGAAAAAATGCTCCTACTGAGTAGAATACTAATTAGAGAAATTCAAATTAAAGCAATTCTGAGATTCCATTTTATGTCCACCAGAGTGGCAAAGAAGAATAAAAAAAATAAGGAAAATGAAAAATATTGGAAGAGCAATGGGTAAAGAGAATATTGATGCAATACTGGTAGGTTTGTGAATGGCTACAAACAACACAAAAGTATTTAAACACTGTGTATCCTTTGACTCAGTTAAAACACTCAGCTTATACTTCAAAGAGAGAGAGGAAAGGAGAAAAAGAGCATTTAAGTACAAAACTACTTACAACAGCTTTTTGTGGTGGCAAAAAACAAATAAGAAACTAAAACAATTCTCCCCTTTCAGATCTCTTTTACAGATATCCCTTTCTCTTAATTTATACTGTCATCACTCTCCTTCGTGTCAATTATATTTTGCTTAGGGCCTCTCCTTCATTGATTTATTTCCAATATGTACATAATTCTAATAACTTGAAATTTAAGTCTACATGTCATCAAGTAATTGTCCTGATCTGTTTCAGCTTCCTTTTATATGGTGTCTTCCTCCATTAGAATGTAAAGTCCTTGAGAACAGGACTTCTTTCTTCTTATATTTTTATTTCTAAAGCTTAGCATAGTGACTGGCAGAGAGTAAATGCTTAACAAATGATTGTTGATTCATTGATTCACTTTATTAATTTGAATTGGTCAAATTAATCAGTTGTTTTCACTTGATATTTAAAAACTTCAGTGTCTTACTTTTAAAATAAAGAGATTAAATTTTTTTTGTGTGTGTGTATTTAGCATTACATTTCTATATCTTTGAAAATGTGGCATTGTAACCAATGAATGTTCTTTGATTACAGGAAATATATGTACATATTTAGACAAACATTGAGGAGAAAATGAAAGAATAGAATAAAATGGATTGAATTCCAGGCAAATTTATAAGATAAAGAGTTGTAAACACAATTTCTGGTTAGACAATAATAAAAATCTGACATTGCATAAGAGGAAACCAAGGAAACAATTATATATAAATTAACAATGACAATAGCAAACATTTTTGTATTGTTTATTATATGCCAGGCACTATGCTAAGCACTTTGTAAATATGACCAAGTAATATGAAAGTATTTTCATGAATATAAATATTAACAGCTGCATATATATACACATATACATATCACTTTAAACTTTGTAAAATACTTTGTATTTCACTTGTTTTCACAATACTGGAAGATAGGGGCTATAATTACCTGTATTTTATAAATGAGAAAATTGAGCCAGACAGACATTAAGTGACTTGTTGAGACTCATAGTAAGTAATCAAGGCCAGATTTGAATTTAGGTCTTTCTCTGTCTACATCCATAAATCTATCTACTCTACCACCTATCTGCCTCTTTCAAGTAAAATTGAAAAAAATATCCCTATTAATATGAATGCACTCCCTGTTTATGTAAACTATCATGGAAAAAGAGCATGATTTTAAATAAATGAATCCTTCCTTTTAACCCCTAGAGACCTAGTTTCAAACAAAGACAAGTGGTTCAAAATTAGATGATGGTACATGGAATTGTTTTACTAAGGTTAAAGAGTCTGAAAAAAGTGAGTGGTACTAAAACTGGGTGTGAAGTGAGAGTGAAGAAGAGATTTAGGATTCTCCTTACTTTGCCTCAGCTTTCCCCTCCAGCCTGCTTCACACATTCTCTCAAACTTTTGATCTTTCTATGACTTTTTGTCTTCATCTTTCTGCCTCTTTCTTTGACTCTGTCTTTTCATCTGTTTGTCTATTTCTGTATCTGTTTCCTGTTTCTTCGGTGCTTTGATTATGAAGTGGAAAAACATAGTTACTCAGTGATACTAATTGATGATTATACCTAAAGGACTGAAGAAAATTTCATTGGTAGTGCCATTAAAGGAAAAACCAGACGCAAATTCAATTCAGTGCTCTATCCCCTAGGAATTCAAAAACAGGCCAGAATTCTTGATTTAAGACTAAGAAGGGAGGGAAGATGGGAGAAAGAGATGGATACAGGATTCAGTAGCCCTGTGAGTTAGAAAAGAATTTGAACTGAGGTGACAGCTTAATAGGAGAGCAAGGGATGATTAAGAAATATCTGTAAAAGCTCATCACTCTTCCCTATCATATTATCCCACCTCATTCATCACTATTTATAATAAAACTTGACTCTGGACTGAAGATTGAGTGGTTAGTCTAGGAAACAAACCCAAATGGCAACCTACAGAGAGGGCAGAGGAGGAAGGAAGAAGGAAAAGTCCTAGTGTGAACCCTAGTGTGGATAGCAGAGAGAAGGCAAAATCTTATAGACACTGGCTTTCCCCAGGTAGGCATTAAAAAAGAAAGGATGAATAGAAAGGAAATTGATTAGATCTGGAAATATCACAGGACCTGAGCAGAGGAATGACTTTATAATGAGAAGTTGTCTGAACATCTGTTAGAATGCTAGGTCTCTGCTAAAAACAGAGAAGTGAATACCTTCTTTCCTTTAATGATAATGTCATCTTGTGAATGGTAGAGTAAATAAAAATAGAAAATTCTATTCTTGATGTGATGCTATATAACGGGAGGAAGTAACCCCCCGAATCATGCTGTCTTGAGAGAATTAGTGTCCAAGAAGGCAGGGGGGCAATCTTTCTCTTCCCTGGCCTAGCCACCTCATATTCTGATCACTACTTTTTAGGAAGGACATTGACATATGCAAATCTCAAATATGCATATCTTTGAGATATGCATATCTCAAAGAAATACTCAGGGTGGTGAAGGGTACATATCATTTGAAGGAACTGAAATGAAAAAGGTTAGACTTGAGAAAAATTTAAAGCAGTCAGGATAGCTCTTTTCAAGTTATTTCATTTAGAAGAAGGATTAAGCTTGTGCTGTTTTGCCACAAAGGTTAGAAGTAGAATCAGAGTGGAAGTTACTTAGGGAAATTTAGCTTTAATGTATGAAAAAGCTTCTTAAAAATTGTCAAGCCAAAGGTAGAATGAGCTATCTCAGTAGAGAGTGGACCTATCTTTTATTGGAAGCCTTAAAACAAAGGGTGGATGATCACAGATTCTGTATCTTTTAGAAGGAATTCTTTTTGGCAATATGGGTGGTCCTGAATGGCCCCTGTGGTCTCTTCAAGCTCTGACTGTGATTCTGCATAGAGTTGAGGAAGTATCTATAATTGTGAATTAAGTATTTGACAGGTCACTCAATGCTTATGTTTCCTAGCATGAGTAATAGTTTGATTTTGGTAAAGGGTTCTTCTTTTGGTCCCCTGGAGTCTTAGTTTCAAAACTTTGGGATTTAATCCAATGCATACTGGTTTTGCCTGGCTTTGAGCCTGATGGAAGTTTATTTTGGAGAGTGTCTGTTTATGCACGTGTGTACATGTTGAGTCAATGGGATCATTTATAATTAGTAGAGGATTGATTTCAGCTGAATCTTTGGCTTTATATACTTACCAGATTTTTAAAAAAATGAATAGTTATTTGTAGAATATTCATCATAAATTATACATGTATGCTACATGTATCCTTAAGCATACATGCATAATTTTTAATGGAATGCAATGCTAATTTGCATTTTTACCATGTTCCACACTGAAATCAGAATGTTGCTAACTGCTTCTGACCTAGAATTACAACAATTTCAATTTTTACTGAAAATGCACTAAGAAGTAACCAAACCATTAGTTATTAATACCCTGGAATATACAATACATGCTAGTTACTTCCCAAATGTACCACATGATGTCAGTACTACACCACAAGAATTAGAATCCATGCTTAAATTAGTGAAATAGCTACTAACAACAAATTTGTAGATTTTTAGAAAATGAAATACAGTATACATTGTAACATTTTCTCCTATAATCAATTTCAGAGAATATTGCAAATTCAAGTGAGTTCAATTCAATAATCTTTACTCTAAATATGTATGATCACTTTTTTAGAAACCTCCAATTCGGTTATGTCTTCTATAAATGGAATTATAAATATAAAAATTAAATTCAGTTAAATAACATGAGAAACTCTTATAGCTGTTAGGGATACAAAGAGAAACATGAAACAGTTCCTGAACTCAAGGATTTAGATTCTGATAAGCTGTATATCTATGTAATTACATCTACATGTGCATATCTACATACTACATATGTAATGTACATATACAAGTTATAATAAATAATAGGTAGAGAATCAACAGCTAAAGAAATGGGAGTGGATCAGGAAATTTACCCAGAAGTAGTAACTGAACTGAATCCTTAAAGAAGGATAAAAAATTCAAGAGACAGATGAGAGGAAGCAACAGATGGTAGGTCTGTATATTAATTTAGATTGTTTTTGTAAAGAATAAAACAGATAACATGTCACATAAGGAAACAGTTCCTAATGATGGGAGTAGGGTGGGATTGAACCCACCAATTAACTATGTAGACTGCCTGATGGTGTTAAAACTGGCTACTAACAATTCAGGAGGTGGACTTCATCGGGTGGAGCCAAGGGGGTAGAGAAAGCACTCAGATGAGCTCTCCCAGCATTTCACTCCAAACAACTTTCCAAAACGTCTCAGGAGTGTTGGAACCAACAAAAGGCCAGAGTGAGGCATTCTTCTGGCCCAGGACAACATAGGAGGTTAGACAGAGAGTCAATAGTGCAGAGGAGGAAGATGGTCCAGACTAGGTCCACATGGAAGAAACCTCGGTGGCGCCACAAGTACTGGTAACAGAAGCAGTAAGGGCTTAGGAGCTTTCAAGCCAGAAATGGTAAGGAGACCTGACTTCTAGGGATGACAGAGTACCCTCTGCTAGCACTGGAAGCAGGGCCAGACACTGTACCTCTTTCTGGGTCGTAATTCAACAGCAGAGAGGATCATTTTCAATCAAGAAAGCATGGAAGCCGTGGGAAATGCTCTTCCTAAGCAAGAGAGCAAGGACCACACCTTTCCCCAGACCTCATTAGTTTGGAAGCACCAAAAAACTTCCAAGCCAGTAAAACTAGCTCTGAAAACAGCAGCATGAAAAAGCCTCAAGCCTGGGTTTACAGATAAATTCTACCATACATTTAAGGAGCAAATTGTCCCAATATCATTCCACTGCTTCAAAAAACGGGTAAAGGAGGAATCCTATCAAGTGCTTTTTATGGCATATATATGATTATGATAACTAATCCAGGGAGAGGAAAAACAACAGCGAAAGTAATTTTTTCAACAAATTTTCAAAAAATTTCAAATACAATACTATTAAGGAGAGTATAAAATATATTATAAAAATATAGATTATGAACAGGTAGGATTGGAACAAGAATGAAGAGTTAATAAAATATTAGGAGAAACATCTGCATGTTTAATGATCTTAATAATGAAAAGCAAGAAAATATAATTATATATTCAGAAAAAGCCTTTGTCAAAATTAAGACCCATTCCTACTTAAAAATGCCAGAAAGATTAGTAACTGATAGATACTTTCTTGAAACAATGAGTAGTATCTTTGTAAAACCAAGAGCAGGCATTTTCTGTAGTGAGGATAAACTTGAAGCCTCTTCAGTAAGATCAAGGATGAGACAAAGAAATACATTATAATGACTATTATTGTATACAATACTAGAAATGTTAACAATGGAAGTAAAAAAAATGAAAAAGAAATTAAAGGCAAAGAGTAAACATCTCTCTCTCTCAATCTCTCTCTCTCTCTCAAATGATCTGATATACTTAGGGAACCCTAGAGACTCAACTAAAGAACTAAGTGAAATGATGAACAACTTCAGCAAAGTTGGAAGACATAAAATAAATCATAAATCATCTTCATTTTATATACTTTAAACAAAACTTATTAGTAAGAAACAGAAAGAGATGTTCTATTTGAAATAATTGCAGACAATATAAAATATTTTAATGTTTACCTGCCAAGACAAACCCAGGTATTATAAGAACACAATTACAAAAAAAAAAAAAACTTTTCAAACAAATGAAGACAGATCTATACAACCAGAGAAATGCTTTCCAATAATCTTCAATGGAGTCAATTCCTCAAAATTCTAGGGATCTTCTATTATAAAAAACACACTTATACATACACATATGTAAACTTAAATTTAAATGGTTTCTTAAATTTATAAAACTTATAGGGTAATGTAAAATGTTAATATATGTAACATTCCTTTGATTATATTTCCCTTTAAAACAATCAAAAGTGAACCCATTAGTGATAACATTGAGAGCTGGAATGGATGACTATATAGAATGAGTCAGGAAGAACTGTGTTGAAATCCTTCCTCATAAACTTTGTGTCTGGGTGACCTGGGAAACATACATTATCTTGCTCTGTTTCTATTTTCTTATCTGTAAAAGAGGGTAGTACTTGCAATGGTTTCAGAGTTGGATCAGTTAAAAAATACATGTAAAGAGCTTTGTGAGCCTTTAAGTGCTATGTAAATATAAGTTCTTAAGCAGAACTTAACAATGAACCATTCATAATATTGGAACTTTTTTTTCCTTTCAGTAACTGGAAAGTAATATCTCTTCTACAGTTAGACAGGTGAAGTCAAGACGCTGAACTAGTAAGAAAATAGAAAAAAAAGCCTACAGACACTAGTAGAAGATGTTTGATTTGAGAAGCATGAAGGTCATTATATCTCTTTGCTTTTATGTCTCCTGAGATACGTTTGAAAATGACTTTTAAAAAATGAAACATATAGCAAGGAAAAACTGCATACACTGCTTACATTTTCATGCTTTTGTGTATTACTCATGCTTTTTTTTATCAACCTGATTGATTCCTTGCTGCAATTACATTAATGTTTATATAGATGTGATCATTGCTTGTTGGATAAATATTTCACAATATGTAAAATATCAAATGGAAAATAAAATAAGAGTTACAGCTGTTTTCAGATGTGATTCTTTCTTACTCCCATTGAGGGTGTTCTATGGGAATAGGTTCAAGTAATCCATGATGCAGATGGGATGGTGATAACTAAACTACATAGAGAAAGCAAGAGCTGTTCACCTTTTTTTTTTTCCTGTCTTCCTTGACAAGATTAACCTTGGGATTGTAAAGAAAACAATAAAGTAAGCCAATATGTAGTAGATACCAATGATAGATAGGAAGATTATAGAGGAACATTTACCTTTTCTTGATGAAGTCAGGCTACGAGCACCAGAAGAACTCTATGCCAAGGTACTGTAAGAACTGGTTCGTGTGATTTTGGAATCAATTTCAGTGATCCTGCAAGAATAAGAACTATCATTTATTAAATTCTAATGACCTAGTTGCTATGCTAAATACGATCCTCAAAACAACCCTGGGGACATAGGTTCTCTTATGATCCCCATTTTACAGTTGAAAAAAGCAATGCAGTGAGGTTGTCCATTAGCACATAGCTAATTAAATGCTTGAGTGCAGCTCTGAACTCATTTTCCTCACGACAGGACCAGAGCTCTATCTATTACTCCACCAAGCTGTTTCGGGGAAACTGTGAACAGGTTAAATGTTGTCCTGATTTTCAAAAATTGAAGAAAAAAAATTGAATCTGCAAAGTGTAGGTCTGCAAGCTTGATTCCAATTCCTGGCAAAATTCCAATTAGTCTAACTTTAGATTATAATAATAAGTTAGTTTCTTAATAACTAGTTGAGTGATTTTATATAAATAATAATTACTAGTTTAATATCAGCTTGAAAGACATGCTTTAATGAAGTGCTCTACAGATATGTGCTGTTTAACACTTTTGTCAATGATTTGGATATGAAGAGTATCAGAGTTCTAGATGATACAAGTCTAAGGAGAATAATTAATGTGTTGTATGATATAATTGGAATAGAAAATATCTTGATAGGTTAAAATGTTGGGCTGATTGTAAGATAAAATTTAATAGAGATAATGGTAATGGTTTATACTTGTGTTCAAAAAATCTATTTCACCACTGTGGTATAATCGAACGTAATGGACTTCTCCATTAGGGGCGGTGTAATGTCCCTGAACAACTTGCAGGGATCCAGGAGAAAAAAACACCATTCATAAGCAAAGGATAAACTATGGGAGTGGAAACACCGAGAAAAAGCAACTGCCTGAATACAGAGGTTGAGGGGACATGACAGAGGATAGACTTTAAATGAACACTCTAATGCAAATACTATCAACAAAGCAATGGGTTCAAATCAAGAAAACATCTAATGCCCAGTGGACTTACGCGTCGGCTATGGGGGGTGGGGGGGAGGAAAAGAAAATGATCTATGTCTTTAACGAATAATGCTTGGAAATGATCAAATAAAATATATTTAAAAAAAAATCTATTTCACAAGTATAAGACGAGGGAAGAAAGGCTAACAAGAATTCATTTTTTGAAATCCTGAGGATTCTAGTGGATTAAAATTGTTTCAGTTGTGTGATATGGTAGCCAAAAAAGTTACTGAGCTCTAAGGCTGCATTAAGAGTTAGCCTTCAGGACTAGGGAGGTAACAGTCCCATGGTACTCTATCCTGGTGAGACTAGATCTGGATATTCATTCAAATTTTAAGAAGACATTATTAGTCTGAAGAACATCCAGAAGAGATCCTCAGTTGGAAAAGAGAGAGGAGAGTATGTCATATACAGAGAGGGGATTGTCTAAAGAAATGGGTATGTTTAGGTGAGAGTAAACACAATTAATGTTTCAATGGCTCCCTATTTCTTCCAGAATCAAATATAAAGTCATTTCCTTCATTTTTACAGGCCTCCATAACCTGGTTCCTTCCTCCTTTTTGAGTCCTTTTAGAGCTTCCTCCCTCTTATCTTTGCCTATTGAAAAATTCAGACTGTTGTATCTTTTTTGTTCCTTATACATGATACTATTAGATTTTCAGTAACTGTCTCCTGTCCCTGGAAGACTTTTCCTCTTGTCTTCACCCACTAGTTTCCAAGTTCCTTCAAAAGTCAGAGAATATTTTCCATGACTGAATATGTCTAATCTACATGGAATTGTTTTCCTTCTTAAAGAGAGGAGAAGGAGGAAAGGAAGGAGAGAATTTGGAATTCAAAATAAAAAAATAAATGTTAAACGTTTTTTTACATATATTTGAAGGGAAAAAGTGTAAAAAAAGTCTTTCCTAGTCTTCCTTAATACTAGTGCCTTCTCTTATCTCTAATTTATCAGTTGAAAATATATATATACTTACAAATATAATTTTTATAACAGATCATTTTATTGACATTATGTCTGTGTGTATATACCTATAATTTATACAAAACTATTTTCCTCTTCTATTAGAATGGGAGTTCCTCGAGGACAAGAATTGTCTTTTCCTTTTGCTGAATATCCAGTGGCACAGTCCTAGATATATATATTTAGCCCTTAGTAAGAGCTCGTTGATTTGAATTTTTATTTTCAAGTATTTAAATGACTGTCATCAAGATTAGACTTGATCTACTTGGCCTTAAAGGACATAACAGGAATCATAGGTAAAAACTGAAAGTAGGCAAAATTTAACTTGATGCAAGGAAAACTGGATAAAAATTAGAGCTACCTACAGTGGAATGGGCTAGCTAAATCAATAGAATGACATTTCCCACTCATCAGAGGGCTTAAATCAAAGTAAGGATGATTGTTTTTCTGGTCTATTTTGGAGGGAATTCTTGATTTGGCTTTCAGAGCCTATTCTACCACTGACATTAACTATGTGCACTTTGTAATTGTGATGTGGCTTTGTGGGGTAGTGTTTGGGAGAGGGGACAAGCAACATCTGTTTGATCAGGGACCTCCCAGGAAGGAGACTCCCTCCTGAGGCAGTTGTTTTCTCCAGCACCCAATGGCTTCCCTGGAATTGTCAATATGTGTCAGCAATCTCCAGGTCTTCCTCTCTATCCCTGATGTCAAATTGTCTCTCCTGATATTCTTTTTACTTAATATTGCTTATTTTGCTCATCTCTATTGGTATGTTATTTACTTACTGGATTATAAACTCATTGAAGGAAAGCAGTTAATCTCTGTTCAAAGTAAACTCTTAATTAATGTTTATTATATTTAAGTTTGCAGTGATAGTATATGAATAGTATTTTTTCATTCCTCCATTATATTTCTTATTTTATCAGGCCTTTAGAAAAGATCTGATAGGGAAGATAGGTCATACAGTGGATAATGTATAGGCACTGGAGTCAGGAGGACTTGAGTATAAATTTAGCCTCAGTCAGTCACAAGTTGTGTGACCCTGGACAAGTCACTTAACCTTTGTTTGCCTTAATCCACAGAAGGAAAGGGCAAACCATTCTAACTGCTTTGCTAAGAAAACCCCAAATTAGGTCACAAAGAACCAGTCTTGACTAAATGACTAAACCAATAACAAAGATCTTATAACAATCTCATACCTAGCAGATTGGCTAATATTACAGCAAAGGAAAGTAATGAATTTTGGAGGGGATGTGGCAAAGTTGGGACATTAATGCATTGCTGGTGAAGTTGTGAATTGATCCAACCATTCTGGAGGGCAATTTGGAACTATGTCCAAAGGGCGATAAAAGACTGCCTGCCCTTTGATCCAGACACAGCACTGCTGGGTTTGTACCCCAAAGAGATAATAAGGAAAAATACATGTACAAGAATATTCATAGCCATGCAGTTTGTGGTGGCAAAAATTGGAAAATGAGGGGATGCCCTTCAATTGGGGAATGGCTGAGCAAATTGTGGTATATGTTGGTGATGGAATACTATTGTGCTCAAAGGAATAATAAAGTGGAGGAATTACATGGGGACTGGAACAAACTGCAGTAATTGATGCAGAGTGAGAGGAGCAGAACCAGGAAAATATTGTACACACAGACTGATACATTATGGTACAATCGAATGTAATGGATTTCTCTACTGGCAGCAATGCAATATTCTAGGACAATCCTGAGGGAATTATGAAAAAGAACACTATCTACATCCAGAGAAAGAACCGTGGGAGTAGAAACACAGAAGAAAAACAACTGCTTAATCACATGGTCGATGGGGATATGATTGGGGATGTAGACTCTAAATGATCACATTAGTACAAATATCAATAATAAGGAAATAGGTCTTGATCAATGACAAGTGGAATTATAACCCAGTGGAATTGCTTGTTGGCTATGGGAGGGGCAGTGAGAGGAGGTGAGGGAAAAAACATAAATCATGTAACCATGAAAAATATTCTAAATTAATTAAATAAAATTTACAAAATCTTATATCAGGATTGTTAAGTAGCTGAAAATTTTCTGAGATGTCTTCCCTCCATCCAATGTACAGCTGACCAAGGTCTTCAATGCCAAGCCCTGTCTAACCTTGTTCTATTAGGGTAATGCTTGATGTTTTAAACTCTGCCCCCTCCCATCTTTGTTAAAATGCTCCATGTTTTGTGTGTCTTTGCCTCAGGACCCTGGGCTCTGCTAGCTGACAGCTAGATAATTTGATAAACGATTTCTTGCTAATTTTTAATGTTCATCATTAATGAGAAATGGCCCTTAGGTAATGTATAATTTAACAGTGTCCTTCAGAAAATAATGCCCTTTGCCAAACAAAGAAACTCTAGATAATTTATGCCAATATTATTCCATGATTTGAACATAAATGAGGCACTTGGAACTTCTTTCAACTATTGGATTCCCTTAACTTGCCATTCTATCTCCTGTCTCTATGCCCCTGGATAAGCTGTTGAACAAATTTGCAGGGTAGTCCCTCTTCATCTATGTTCTTCAAAACAGCCCATATATGTGTTTACACCAACAGACATACACAAACACACACACACACACACACGCCTTAATGGCAAGGACTTTTGTATCCTCAACACAAGTTCAGTGCTTTGTATGAGAATGCTTAAAAATATTTGTTAAATAATGTGGACTCGTTCTTCCACTTTATTCTGCTAGTATAGACCTAATGTGCATTACATTCTCCTTTCTCTGTTCCTTAAAGGAAATTTAAGGCAGGAAGGATTAGCCTAAATGAAATAAATAGCTTTATATTACTTTTGTCCAAAAAAAGAAAAAGACCAGCAAAAATCATATTCTTTCTTTCTCCCTGAATATAGACAACCTAGAAATATAATATACTTTTGTATAACAATTTCATAATTTTTAAAAAATGAAATACTGGCTCATGAAAAGTATTAAAATGTATCAGTTTTGAAAACCAGAAAATGTCCATCTCCAGATTCAAATGAAAGGAAATGATATTAAGAGGAGAGAAGAAAGATGTTCACTACATTAGTGTCAACTACACCTCCCTAACATCACTTGTCTTAAATGGCTAATTATTTGCCAGATTTTATCGTTTCTATCAACATCACATTCCTTATTCCCTAACTGACATGCCATGACTAGTTTGGGCTACTATTACCTCTAGCCTGGACCACTGCATCCCCATCTTCATTGGCCCCTCTGCCTCAAGTTCCTCTTGCAATTAATAAAAATTTTGTGTTAAGGGAAAAGGAATGGCTGCAAACTCAAGACCACTGAATAATAAGGAAGTTGCAAGATGCCAGCTAAATGTTCCTTGCTGATTCTTTGTCCTTTACCAAACTGGTTATGCATTTCTTATTTCTAGCTAAAGTGTGCCATCTGCTGGTTTTATGAGGAATTATTTATTACTACTTTATGCCATCAAGTTTATTCATTAACCAGTTTTGCTTAACAAAATTTGTCATAATAACAAAATCATAGAAAATATTTGGAAAATTAAGATGCAAATACATATAGTCACACATGTATATATAATGAGACAAATATGTTTATAATTGATAACCATTACACATATAAAATGAATTGGTCAGGTGTTTAAAATCTAATTAGCAAACCCACTTTTTAATGGAGGAAATTGCTGAAAAAAATTATCTACCTCTTTTAATTTATTAGCTAAGAAAGCTAGAAGAATGTTTGGCATGTAACTAAATGCTTAAAAAGATAAAATCCATGAATTGTATTTCAATAAGCCTAATCTTGTTGGTCTTGTTAAGTTAACCTTTTCTAATTTCCCATGCATCTCCTGATATGAGTGGATAACAAAGTATTACTAAAGATTTATTATATTTTAGTCTCTTCTAAGATTTGGGGATAAAATGGAGCTAGGCAAGACAGTCCTTGACCTCTGTGAGCTTTAATTCTAATGGGGGAAGACAACATATAAATGGGAGTTAGACAAGGAACTGTTGAAAACATCTATCAGTGTGTTTGGAAATGGCCAGGAACTGATATGGAGGTCTAATTCTGCGCAAGCTATAGCCAAAAACTTAACTAGGAAAAACCCAGGTTCCCAGCAACAGGAGTTAAGATTCTGGTAGGGTTTTGTTCAATTCTTTCATTCATTTCTGACTCTGTGTCCCCATTTGGGGTTTTCTTGGCAAAGATACAGGAGGGGCTTGCCATTTAACAGAAAAAGAAACTGATGCAAACAGAATGAAATCATTTGCCCAATATCACACAGCTAAGAAGTATCTGAGGCTGGATTTAACTACTTCTAGGCAGTGCACCCTATCCACAATGTCATCCAGCTGTCCAAGGGGAGGGTAATAAGAAGAATAAAGAAAATGGCCATTCAGCAGAGTCTCCAGACAGGCACCCTTTCTGTCCTGCTTCTAACAGATAAGTGAATCATCATATGGTTCTATTGTAAAACTGACTCAGTGACTGCCAAATCCATGACTGAGACCTCCAGAGTACAAGAAGGCCCATTTTCACTGCTTTTTCTCCAACTATGGAATATTTATAATTTCCCTGAATTCATTTCTCAATAACTCACAAATTCTCCACCCATCCACCCCCTCCCCAATGATTCTGAATGCCCAGCTATCTCTGCACAAACCACTTTTCCCATTCCTACGCTCTTCTTCCTTATTTCTTTCCCTCCCAATTCATCTGCCACGTAGATTCAAGATCTACTCATGCCTACCTCTGTACTCTCTGGAATGTTGGCTACAATGGTTATAGATTTGTTTTTATCTTTTGCTTTTTATTCCTTTCTGTTTCTTACATTTACAAGCTTTCCAGGGCACTTTCATCAAAACTGGCTCCTTTTTCATTCATACCTCAGCTCAGTATCTGTAGGGGTAGATCAGAACACTCCTTGCTCCTCACTTCCACCTCCAGACTCTCCTTCTACCACATTACTCAGTAAGTAACCTCTCCTTCTCTGAAGTTCATTCTATCCATATTTATTGCCTAAAATAGATTTGTTGTCTGTCAATTCCTGGACACTCTCCTTTATTCTCAGGATTACTGTCTTCCCAACCCAATTTATTATTACATAATAAAGAATGTAATCTTCCATGTTAATATTCAAACATGTTAATATCCAATTTCCCCAATTTATTTATTTCCCATGACTTTCACCTCATCTCAGCAATAGACTGATCTTGCCAGGCTCACAGACTGACATTCCATCATCCAATCAAAATTGAAATTCCATCTCTCATTGGCCTTACAACTTCTTTTTTTCTGCATTCTTCCAGACCTCCAATCCTTCCACCCTTAGTTCTTTCATACACCTCTACTGCTATTCTCTTTAATATTTCTTATTTTACTCCTTAGTAAAATAGTTAAGCTCTATTTATTCTCTTGTCTTGGGTATTTTGTCTTCTCATCCCATAACTCATCTTGTCCTACGAAGGTCTAGTCTTGTATTACTCACATCGTGTGTTCCTTTTGTTCTTATTCTTCTGGGGCTGAAATTTAAGAAGCCATGAAGCCTGGATCCACTGTGTATTTATGTTACATGATATTAAGTGGTCTCTTTCTGTAGCAAGACAATCTTTATTTTTTTTGTCTCTCTCTAACCCATTCAATATGCCATTTATTACATATGCTTTTTACAAATCTATTCATCCCTCCTCAATCCCCTCATGGTTCCCTCTTCTCCCATCTTCTCAGGACTGATAACTTTGCCTCATATTTAATTGAAAAAATCGAGCACATGAACTGAGTTCCTTCTCCCCTTTTCCTCATCTCAACAATCACATAAATTCTGTTGTCTCCTCCTTCAAAGTTTTCTCAGAAGAGATGACCCCAAATCCCTTGGGTTCTTCCTAACTCTGGAATCAAATATAAAGTGTTATAATATTTATTCCCAGATTTTTGTAAGCTAACACATATACCCACTTATATACATATATACACACATATAAATATAAATATTCATACAAGCACATACACACATTTATAATTTCTAGGCTTCTTACACATTATTTCCCTTCATATAATCTATGACCATATTATCCTACTTGCTGTCCTGCACACATGACACTCAATCTTTCATCTTTGTTCTATTTCATTGTCCATCTAAAGCAGGGATAAGTATGTAAATTTAAGAGGAGCAATTTGATTTCATTTTGAACCTTCATTTTGTGAGAAAGAAATTATTATATTAGTTGTTTTTCTATAACCAGATAAGCACTTGAGTGGTACAGTTTTGCAATGACATATGTCCCTCAGGTTTGGTAAACAGCTACTAATGACATGGGATTGTCTTAGATTTTGTAAACAACTATTAATGATGCATTTGTCTCCCAAATTTGGGAAACAAATGAGATACACTTGCTAATTACATTAGTTTTGATTCATAGTTTCCTTTTATCATAAGCTTAGCTCATCATTCAGAACTCAGATGTAATTTGTAAAAACTATTAGCCAAAACAACACAAACTCCCCAGAAGCTCTTCTTAACAGTTTTCTCCTAATATATATGCTTCTGGTTCTTAACTAGGTCAACCTCCTGTGTTCTCTGCATTCAGAAATATGAGTATTTCTGTGTCCACTGGAATACTGAGTTGATTGACAGAGACTTGACAGAATGCTAGTTTTGGGGGAGACACATGGGCTCCAGATGGGCAAAGTAGGAAACTTATCATGAGCCCTGGCATGGGACATGATTACCAGGACTTTAAAAATTAGGTTTTTCCTTTGTTCTGAGCGGGTTCATTGTTTGTATTCCTGAATAAAGTTGGATTGTTTATATTGATGGATGTCTTATTAATTGACTATCAACTCTACCAAATATATATGAGTAAATTTCTTTTTTCTAATAACCTTATGAATAAACCATATATAATACATTTATGCTTAGAAAACAGTCCTTTGTCATTTCTACTTCCTATAATTGCAGGCTTTCTTCATGACTCAACTCTAACATCACCCTCTGCTAGAGATTTTTCCTTATATCCCCACTTTTAGTTTTTATGTGTCCCAGGTGTAAGGAATTTAAATTAAGCATTTGACTAAAATATATGAAATGTATAATTTAATATGATGGTCACTGATTTAAAATATTATGCCTCATGTCAAAATGACTTTCAATAGTTGTTATTTACAAAATAGGTGAAAGAGTGAAATTTTGGAAATACAAAAAGAGGATAGAGAAGATATTTAGGCTATCACACTAAATATTGCTCCAGTGCTCGACCCAACCTGGCACAAGTTGCTAACCCTCCACCGGAATTAATTTCTCTCCAGAAGTCAGGAAAGGAAAGCCAGCAATTCACTCATCCCAGTTCCCTCCAAGAGGCAATTTGAGCTGAAGACAATGATTTGTCAAGGATGACTCCTGAAGCCAACCTCCAGCCCCAGAAAATCAGGGCTATTATATTGATTTCTTGTCCCTTCCCCTCTTTACAGGGGCCAACCACAGCTTACAAATTGTCTAACATTGCCCAGAAGGGCAGTGTCTTGTGGGATCCACTTCACATCCTCTGGTTGTGTAAACTCTTATCAAAAGGATTCATAATTTCCTGACCCATTGAATTGTTACCCACTTTAGCAAATGGTTTGCAAACATTCTTATTTAGTGTCTGGTAAGGTACTAATTAGGGGTACTTAAGTTGGTGTTAACCAAGTATTAACTCAAAATAGACAAGGAGAATAATTAATTCCCTTTCACATAGGTCCCTCTCTGCTTTATCTCACTTTCTCATCCCTATATTAAGGAACTTACATTTTAATGGGGGCAACAACATATATTTTATTGTAAGGAAAAGATTGTCTTGGGTTTTTCTTCATATCCCTGACACTTTAGCAATGACATTGCCTTGCTTGTGAATTGGATTTAAGTGAGGCAGAGTTGCACAAAGTTATCAGTCTCACTACCTTTTCTATAATCCTCAAAGTTCAAAGGCAAGATTAAGGTCAGGACATTTGGTGCTGACCTGGGATACAATAAATGGCGATGGCATGTTCAATGTTTCATGAGTATTTTTTATAAAACCTGTTCAGCTGTCTTCATGGCTGGGGGAGGGAAGCAAATATGTCTCATCTGCCCATTCCATTTGGAAAAGTCTTCATATGCTTGGGGGTAGAAATGCCTGCAATTTACTGACAACTGAATGATAAGATTTTAACTCTTTAGGGCTGGTAGGTGACACTGTGGATAGAACACTGGGCCTGACTTCAGAAAGACATGAGTTCAAATCCAGCCTCAGACACTTCCTAGCTGTGTGATCCTGGGCATGTTATTTAATCCTCTTTGCCTCAATTTCATCTTCTGTAAGGTGAACTGGAGAAGGAAATGGCAAAGCATCTTATTATCTTGGCCAAGAAAGCTCTGAATGGGTTCACAGAAAGTCAGACTTAATAATAACAAATTCTAACTCTTAACTAAAATATTAATTCCTCTATAGATCAGGCTCACAATTCTTTTTTGCATCTCCAGAATTCATCTTAGTGCCTGCCTGGAACATAATATTTATGAAATAATGCTGGGTGATTGATTCCTAAACTATTCTCTCCTCTAATCCATTTTACAAATCTGTGTGAAATCAGTGAAATTACCACATGCCTCTATTTTTCAAAAGCTTTCAATGGCTTTCTTTTGCCTAACAAATAAAGGTCATATTCCTTAGCTAGAACTTCCTAGTTATATGATCCTGGACAAGTTATTTAACTCTCTTTGCCTCAGTTTCTTCATCTGTAAAATGTGCTGGAGAAGGAAATTGCTGTAATACCCCAATTGTAGTCAGGAGGAGTCATAAAATCCAGTGAACACAAATCCTTAGCTCAGCGATGTCTTCATAGTCCTAGCATCATCATCATCTCTAGTCTTATCTCAAGCAGTTACGTTTAAATGCTTTTGCCCTGCCCGGTGCCAAAGTGGTTTAAAAAATTATTCCCCAGAAACTTCTCATATACTATTTCTATACTTTCTGAAATTCTACCTTTTTAAAAAGATTACCTCCTTATTTAAGGCAACCAAAAGGAAGTGATCTTATATTAATAATTTGTACATGTGTCTTATAGCCATTTTTAGATGGCATCATCTTCTGAGGGCAGGTCACATGCTTTACTTATACCCTTACTATGTCTAAAACATAATGAATTGTAAATACTAGTTATTTAGTAAATGCTTATGGAACTAAAAGATGTACACCATATTGATGTGTCATTTAGTGACCAATCCTCATTTCAAGTCTAAGGGGAAATTTACCAAAATAAACTAGTTCTTTTCCTAATCCACATGTTGTGAATGTTAAAGTTCATATACTTTGTATATCTAAGTTAATGTATTATTTAATTATAATAAAAAGGAATATTTTGAAATTACCTAATTGATGTCTTTTTTGTGTTAAAATGTTTAACACATGCCTTCAAACCCACAGGCAGTAGTAAAGAATTGATCAGAGATATAAATTCCCTTCATGAATAAGGGAATTTTAAACACTAGTCCAAAGTTTTTCAGAGTGAAATAAATTTATCAAATGATATGATTTACAGGTCATTTCTACTCTAGCATTCCTACTACTTGCTTGCCAGTACTTGGGATCATATTAAAACCATCTGTTATCCTGCTGGTGTTAAGTAGTCCTCAAGCATTCTTTAAAAAAAATCAAACTACAAGACCACTAAAACCCTGCAGGAGCTATAGAAACATAAAGGGGAACTGAGAATTCATGTAAAGTAAATCTGAACACACTTCTTAATGAAAAATATTGGCATCTTTCCATATGGATTAATACATCTGAAATAAAATTGTTTTATAGGAGATCAGGTTATATAGTATATTTTGGGTAATATTTTAAATAGAATAACATCTTCACACATTTTATAGATTTTAAATATTTTTCTAATATATAATATGTTGTTTTTCAAAGATAACACTTGAAAAAAATTCCAAATTTTATCAAAATATTAGTTTTTTATAATAATCACAGAGTACATTAAAAAATAAGCCAATGTTGGATGAGAGTTATAAACATCAATAATTTATAAATATTACCATTTATATCATTTTGTAACTTACTATGTTATACCTTATATTAATCTGAGGAATAATTTGAAAATTAAGAATGGATCTTTTATAGTGCCTATTATATAATACAATGCAATAGAAAGGTAAATAGTTCCTAGAAATAATCACATGCTTTAAATATAAATAACCTTTTCAATTCTTTTTCATCATATATTTATTTACCTTATATTTACTGAAAGATCATTGCATTGGTTGTAGCCATTGCAGGAGACATAAATATGAGTAAAATGTGCTCCCTGCACACGAGAAGCTTCCAGTTTTTTATATCAGGTGACATGAAAAAATAGTTCTAATACAAGACAATTTTCATTCCATAAAGTGATGACTTAGAACAATATTGTGTGGGGAGTGTTATACATACCATCTGGACAGAAGGAAGAAATAGATGCAGAGTTCAGGAAAGAGATCATGTGCCTAACAGAAAAAAACCAAACAACATGATAAAGTAGTGAGGGATCATATTAATTATCAACATCTGGAGCTCTGTTTTATACCAAAAACAAAGTGACTGATATATGGTCAGAAGGGTTAGGAAAATGAAAGTGTTTTACATTTACATTTGTTGGTCTAAAATTTTATAATCCAATGGAGCAGTTGTCAATGGGCTTGAACAAATTATATCCCAAGGTACTGAAAAAAAGAAATCAAAACTATGAGCCCATTTTAAGAGATCAGAAAGAATGGGAGCAGTATTACAGCAAAGGGAAAATGTTAAGACTAATTTTCAGAAACAAAGGGAAAAATTCAAAATGTCTATAACCTCTAGGCTAGTGAACTTGTCTTCAATTCCTGGCATAATTATTGAAGTCTTATTAAAGAAGCAAAGGAGTAACCATGGCTGCCTGAAGAACAGGTCATGCCAAACAAACCTCATTTGTTTTTGTGACAGAGCAAACAGATTTGGATATTGCAAGAAAACTGTAGATATAGTACACATAAATTTCAGCAAAGCATGAATCGAAATCCCTCAAAAACCTTCCAGACACAATTTGGAGATGTGCACTGAATTACAATATGGTTATAGTGGGGAGATTCAGATCTCAGTCAGACATTAAACATTTATTTTGCACCTATTATGTGTCAGGCACCATACTAACCCCTCAGGAATCAAACATTAGATAAAATCATGGTTTTTACCCTCAAATTCCAATGGGAAAAACAACATGCAATTATCCATGTGGATACAAGATATAGACCATGTAAATGGAAGTTAATATGAGAAGGAAAGCACGAACATGATAATTCTGGTAGCTGTTGGCGAAGTGCACTGAAGAGGTAAGAAAGTGGAAGCAAAGAACTTATTTACTAGTGCTAGTTCAATACTTCAGATTGGGGATTGGAATTGTAGTAGTAGTTAAGGGGATAGCAATGAAAGTACAGATGTGAAAGATACTACAAAGATGACTGGACAAACTTGACTGATTATCTGGTGGAGAAAATTTTTAAAAAGTAGTTAAGGATGACTCCAAGGGTTTGAGCCTAGTTTGCTGGAGCAATCACTGAGAATTAGATGTCACAAGAAATATAAATTAGTTCTACTTTTTTTGGGGGGGTGGGGGCAGATGAATGATGAATTCATGTTGAACTTAAGATGTCTACTGATAGGTTAAACATACATATTCATATGTAGGAGAAGAATTAGCTTTTCTGTAAATTCTATGCTGACCTTTATATAATCCCACATAATATAAAAGTTTTCTTTCATGTGTTTTATTTGAAGAGTAATGGTAGTGTTAGAGGTCAAAAATACATTGTTTTCATTGTTTCCTTGAATAGCATTTGTCTTGAGTTGGCTTTTTCTTTCTCAGCTTTGGCTAATCCTGAACATCCTTTTAATTTTTTTTTGTCTTATTGCCTAATATCAGCAATGAATAATTTTGTCTCTGGAACATCTTTGTTGTGAGTTGAAGACTTTTAAAATTATTATCTTTTTTAACATTGCTAATTTATTCCAGATTTCAATTGGTCAGGTCAGGTTTATGTGGAATTATATGTGGACAAGCCATTTAACCCTGTTTGCCTACATTTTTCATCAATAAATAAACTGGAGACAAAGGACAAGACATTTCACTATCTTTGCCAAGGAAATTCCAAATGAAGTCATGAAGAATCAGGTATGACTTAAAATTACTCCAAGAGCAACAAGCTATATTCATCTATTTTTATCAATTTGTATATTTAAATAGGTATGTATTTATAAACACATTATGGATGAAATATACATATATACACATATGATACACACACAGTCTATCTACACAATAGACATTGATATTTACACAATATACATGTTCATGTATGCACATATATACTGGTTAACAATCCAAACAAACTTTCATGAGCTGATATGATCAGGCTTTAGTATATCCTTGTTATATGAAAACACATTCATGATAGAAGCAGGTTAGAAGTAAGGTGCTTGTGTGTGAGTATGTTTTCACATTAGAGGGGTGTGCTGGAGTCAACTCAAGCTGATTATAAAATTTTCAGTGTATTACGCCTTGAAAAATGCAAACACTCCAAATCAGGGTTAGATTTATTCTTTTGCTAATTGAGATTTTAAAAAGTGATGAAGTAAATGAAAAACATACTGATTAAATTTCAAAATGTGTCATGTTTTCTGATTCACTTGTTAAACATATAACAGCACAGTCTGGTGAATGTATATACCCTTCTCCCTAGGTGGACCAGCATTTTCACCTGGTGGGATTGCTTCCAAAAGGTAAACTCCTTTGACTAACACATATTGGCATCCACTCTATAATTTTATAAACTTACAGAATTGCTGGGAAAATGACCGATTAAGTGCATTGCCCTTGGTCACACAAAGTGTGTGTCAAAATCAGGATTTTAATTGAAGTTCTATTTTGAGAGTAACTATATGTTATGTTATATTGCCTCTCTTGTTATCATAAAGTTTCAAAATACCTTAAAATATAACTAGTTTATAGTAGTTTATAGTAGTTAAATGCTTAAAGCAAATATTTATTAGTAGGAATTTAGAGGAATGTTTTGGTGGAATTTTCTTTATCTTGACAATCAAATGGCTTTCTGAATTGATACTTTGGTAAACATCATTAAATAATCATCATATAATAAATATTTTATTTATAATCTTAATTTACATATGTAATATAATAATATAGTACATATAATTAATTATTAATAATACATTATTACAAATATGCTCATCCAAGAAAAAGAAATTCTTTCATTAGCTATGTCCAAAAATCTATGTCTTATTCTTTATTCTCCATCTCTGGCACCCCTCTTGCCTGCCCAAGAAGGCAAATCATATTAAATTGATCATACAGATATTATCATATAATACATATTTCCCTGTTCACCACAGTATGTTCCAATAGAGAAAAATACATGAAGGAAATAATGTGAAAAAATGGTATGCTTCAATCTGCATTGCGACTCTGTGCCTTCTTGGCAATGGTATCTTTTTTTTTTTTTTTGTCATGAGTCCTTTAGAGTTGTCCTGGGTCCTTGTATTGTTGATGCTAGTTAAGTCATTCACAATTGATCATCATTCATTATTCTTGTTACTGTGTATAACGTTCTCCTAGTTTTGCTCACTTTCCTTTGTAGCACATCATACACGTCTTTCCAGGTTTTTTAATGATCATTTTGTAATTTCTTATCATACAATAATATTCAATTACAATCATATAGTTTTTGTTATCATTTTCCCTGCTCACCTTAGAAAATAAATCTAATAGTGATGTAATTGAGTCCAAAGTTCTATAACTTTTTTGAGCATTATTCCACATTTATTCTCCAAAAGGGTTGGATCAGTTCACAGTTCTACCAGCGTCCATTTGTGTCCCCATTTTTCCATATGCCCTCAAACATTTGTCATTTTGCCCTTTTAAATATTTACTCAATCTGATAGGTGTAAGATGATACCTCAGAGTTGTTTTAATTTGCATTTCTTCAATCAATAATTTAGATTTAGAATATTTTATATAGTTGTATGTAGCTTTGATTTCTTCATCCAAAAATATCTTTACAAATATTTTCACCATTTATCAATTAGAGAATAGCTCATATTTTATATATTTGACAAAGTTCTTAAAGTATTTTACATATAATACCTCTATCTGAGACACTGACTATAAATTTTCCTAATACTGCTTTCCTTCTAATCTTGACTACATTAGTTTTCTTTTCACAAAACTTTGAAATTTAATATATTAAAAATTATCCATTTTACATTTTATTATTTTTCTATCTCATGTTTATAAAATTTTCTCCCATCCATAATAGAAACTATGGTTAGGTTATGTGTTCCCTGTTCTTTTAATTTATATAAAATATTTCCCTTTATAACTACATCTAAATACAGTTTGGTCTTATCTTGGTAAATGGTATAAAATATTGGTTTATATCTAGCATCTGCCAAACTGCTTTATAGTTTTCCCAACAAATTTTAACAAATAGTAAATTCTTATTCCCAAAACTTGGAGCTTTACTTTTGTCAAACGTATGATTATTATAATCTTTTACAACTGTTTATTACATGTCTAGTCTGTTCCAATCGTCTATTTTTCCATTTCTTAGTACCAGATAGTTTGGGTAATTTCTTCTTCTGGTACTACTGGACTTATTGTTTAAATTGTTTATAACATAACATCCTTTTATATTCTTGACCTATTGCTTTTCCAAATGAATTTTGCTATTATTCTTTAGTTCAATAAAAATTATTCAAAAACATCTAATAATAGATAAAAAATTCCTTACTTTCCCTCTTAGCATCAATACTCTATATTGGTTCCAAGGCAGAAGAACATTAATGGCTAGGCAATAGGGTGGGGTACATGATTTGTCAGGGTCCCACACCTAAAAGTGTCTCTAGACCTGGCTCTCAATCCACTTAGCTACCTAACCTAGATACCCCCATTAATAGCATTTTTAAAGTATGACACTTTTTAAAAATCAACAGACATAACCCTGGACTCTATTATAGCCTACATCCACCTGTGTTGGTTATCTGATAAATGATTTGGTTTAGTAAACAAATGGAAAAATGACTCATTTTGGGGATAGTCTAATCAATTCATTAGACAACTCTGTCCATACATAAGATGACAACTTCACGTTTTTAGCCCTTGGAATATGTAGATTTAGAATCTTACAAAGCATCATACATTGTTACTTTTCCCTTCATATATAAGTAATGAAATGAATATTTGAAATACAACAATTGCCAGAAGAAAGTATTACTATCATTCTACTGAAAATAATGTCATACTTTTTCTTCAAATGAGGAAATATCACTTGGAAAACCTAGGAAAAAAAGATGCCTGGGGAAGAAATAATTCTAAAACTAGGCTATCTTTCATCTGAATCAGGGAGAGACTTTGGAACTTAGCATAGAGAATGAGTCTTTCTTTTTTTTACTAAAAAGGAAAACATAGTAAATTGGAAGACTCAAAATGCATGGTAGTAAAATATCAAGTTAAAAGAAGTATGGATGCAGTTTTACATAAACAACATTATTTGGAAGCATAACAAACATGAGAATAAAAGGCAAGACAAGCAAGTGCTACGGGTTCATAGACTCCCCCGCCCCCTCAAAGATTTCCCCAAATAACTGCCTAGGCTATTGCTTTCCTGGTTGAAAATAGCATTGCCCCTTACTTGTTATAATGCTTACTTAGGGGAAAAGTAATTACCTCACCAGAAGGAAAATTAACTAATGTAATAAAATACAAACCCATAAGGAAAAGAAGAAAGATCTTTCCCCTGAAATACTCCAAATATTTACTCAATTAACTTTTAATTAAACCCTGATTACTGGCTAGGCACTATGTTAAGAACTAAGAACACCAAAAGAGAAAAAAGACAGATTCTGCCCTAAAGAAGCTCACAATCTAATTGAGGAGAAAACACATATAAAGCCAACTACATGCAGGAAAAATAGGAGAAAATTAACAGAGAGGAGGCATTTGTTTTAAGAGAGGTGAGAAAGTCCTCTAGCAGAAAGTAGCATTTTAGTTGTCACTTTAAGGAAGCCAGGCAAGTCGGTAGTTCAAACAAAGCAGAACATTACAGATTGAGGGACAGCCAGAGATACTTTGAGGAGCCAAGAGATGGAGCATCCTTTTTTGTGGAACAACCTGGAGATCAATGTCAGTGGATCAAAGATTTGTTGGGGTGTAAGAAGATTGGACAGTTAGGAGGAGTCTCGATTATAAAGGGCTTGTATTGCTTAACAGAGGATTTTGTAACTGATCTTGAATGCTATAGGGAGCCACTTGAGTTTATTGATTTGGGGAGGGGGAAACAGAGGGGAAAGTAGGATATGAAAGTATTCTTTTTTTCCAGTTGTATATATGAAGAGAATGAGGCTTGGAGAACCTAAGTGACTCATTCACAGTTAAAAAGTCAGCGAGCCACAGAGCAATACATGCCTCCAGACTTGCCAACTCTTAAGAACAGTGTTTTCCCCATTATGCCACAGAAAAGAAAGGACTCCTATAAACCGGAAATGGGAAAATTCTTTTCCTCCATGTGAGATAAACTTCCTCATCATCTGTTTTCTTTTGTAGCTTCCACAGTTTAGTTCGGAGTTTAGCTCATGTCACCTAATACATAAGACATTTTCTTATCCTCCTGATCAAATGAATTAATGTTTATTGAGTGCTTAGCACATAGCAGGTGCTCAACAAATACTTATTTCTTCTATACTCTTCTCCATCCTAATTGCTAATAGCTAACCACAAAATTACCTTCTTTTCATTTTGTATGTACACATATATGCATGCACTGTCTCTCCTAAAAGAATAGAAGCTCCTCTAGGACAGGGACCATTTCATTTTGATTTTGCCTCCAGAGTGAGATGCTTGACACATAGTAGGTACTTAATGGAATGCTTGTTGATTAATTGATTGAGAGGTTCTGCCTCCTACCTAGAGTAAAATCCCTCTGAACTTTATCCAACTTAATTTTGTGAGTGGGATTGTCAAATGGTATCAACTTCTTCTGAAGTAAAACAAGAGAAAATCAAATAATATTTGAATTACATCTTCCTTCATAGCTTTTTGACTTTCATGAAGACTTGAGAAAACTAAGGGATTCAATATCATTTATTTTGGTCCATTAGATATCATAATTAAAGAATTCATAAGCAAAATATAAATTAGCATTGTATAACATTTACAGATACTTCTAAGACTTCAATAGTGTTAAACTTTGTTAACTTTGCTTTCATAAATACAAAACTCAGCCTCCAAGGATAAGAAAGATTTTTCCTGGGATAAAAGTGGAATATGGGAATAACTTCAAGAAGAGGGAACACTATGGACCTAAAGCTCCATAAAGACTATTTAAAAAGTTCAAAGGGAATACCTCAATAGGTTTCCTACAATTTGTAGCTCAGTTGGGTTGATTTGTTTTTCCCTGCAGAGCCAGGAAAAATTCAGTCTGTTTTCATACTTAAAAGCTGGTAATGTTACCATCTGGGTGAATGACTTTGGAAAACATGATGCATTGCTTGAAAAGATTTCTATGTTGACTGTAGAGATGATCTTTCTCGGTAAGTCCTGCTAATATTTTTTTTTTCTTGAGAGATCCTGCTGCTTTGTTTAAACTTCTGCTTCCTGGACAGCATGGTGTGTATGTCTGTATGCATGTATGTATGTCTATATTCATGCTTAAACATGTAAATGTTAAAGGTATTACTTTTTAGGACATGTTCACTTGTAAAATTGGGTCAATTGTTTTCACCTATATAATCTTTTTAGATGAAAAGAATAACTCCTCATTATTACTGACTTTTTAAAATACAAAATAGCTATATTCTTTGTCATAATTAGAAAATGACAAATAAAATGCCTTTTAAACTATATTATGCTCAGTGGGAAAATACATTCACACAACACACATTGATTGTTCACTTTTCACGTGCAGGGCAGTATCCTAGCTTCTGAGATGGGTGGGTAGAACCAAATATAAATTAAATTTGGTCCTTCTTAAGGAATTTACAATGTTATGGTAATGATAAATGTTCTCATATAATACCAACAAGAATTATAAATCCAGTGAGAATATGAAAATATATGAATAAGCACAAAAAAGAAGCCCAAGCAAAGTGTTCTGAACTCAGATGAAAGATTATTACCAATTATGGAGAATGGGGAAGACTTCACAGAAAAGTAAAGCTTTGAAGAATAGATATATTTTTAAGTTTACTGGGAAGAGAGAGCATTCCAGACATCAGGAATGACAGGGGTAAAATTTTGCTTTTTTATATATCTCTTGAATATGAGTTTTTCTTCACTAATTCCCTCTAAAATATTTCATTTGTAAATGAAAATTTATTGATATGGAATTGAGATGAATAAAAAAACAAATCAGGACACATGATAACACAAAAGAGGAGAAGACAAAAGAAGTTCAATCAAAATTGTAAATAGAATGGCATGACTGGACAAATCAAAACTTTGTGAAGTCTTTAATTTTCTGACTAATCATATTAGATCAGTAGTTTCATTAGTTTACTTGTAGAGTAAAAATTCTCCTATTTGCTGTCTGGATTCTTGTATTAAGTTAACAAGCTAACAAACATAACAGGCTAATTTGTATTTTTTTTTGTTTTCCAAAAATTAGATGAGGAGTCATTATATAAAATACTTTGTCCTGAAATATACAAATAACTGAGAGAATAATCATTTTAAGGATTTGGTATGGAATATATTTATAATAATCTAATTTTCTCACTTCATTTTATAAGTATAAACAGCCTCAATATCATGTGTTATTTCTACCCAGAATTAGCATATATTAAATTCATTAGATGCAAAGTAATTTGGACATATACAAAGTAATTTGGACATAAAGGCTACATTTTTAATTGACCTTCTTTTTAAGGTATTTGGATGATTTCCAGTATGAAGTAATTTCTTTCCAAAACTCATTTCATCTTTTAGGAGGAGGAGGAGATAGTCATTTGGCATTGAGGGTAATTGAATATTATTCTGAATTCAGGATGCAAAAATTGGAAATTAATTAATGTAGCATAACATCTCTCAACTTTAAAAAATACTGGTCCTGTGTTTGGGATAGGAGAATGATTTCAGATGAAAAACAGATGGAAAGGATCTAATTCCTAAGAAAGAGAAAGCTTATAAGCAGGCAAATATAGCAATTCTTCAAGCCTAAAATGAAAAGAAAAAATGGATTTGTAATTAAAGCATTCTTTCCAAATATTCTTTGACTTAGTCCCTAGCGAAAAATGTAGTATCTCACTCTTGTCTCCACAGGGGGGGAAAAACCCTGAACAAACATTGCAATAACTTCCATTAAAATAACAGCAGGTAAATGAAATCTAGAAGGGTTAGAAAGACAACGGGGTGGAATTCCAAAAAGTTCTGGGTAAATCACCAGGATACCAGCTCAGCTCATTATAAAGATCTTTCTTGTACCTATTAGTCTCTCAGTCAACATGGAGGCTTGCATTTAATTAAAGCCAGTGTGGTTTTAGAGATAGCACTGACCTGGGAGGATCTAAGTTCTATTCCTCATTTTGCCACTAAATTAACTGTATTTTGAGTAACTCACTTGACTCCTCGGGGTCTCAGTTTCCTCATTGGTAGTATGATTTCTAAAGTCTGTTAAATTGATTTTAACAAGATTATAAAAATAATGCTTGCAAGATATTTTCTAAACATCCCATTTGATCTTCAAAACACTCCCATGAGCCATATGTTCTTGTAATTCTCTTGACAGATAAAGAAACTGGGATAGAGAAAGGTTAATTGACTAGCTCGTTGTCAGGTAGCTAGTGTTTACAGCAGCACTTCAATGGAGGTATCTCAGATTTGACACTCATTCTACTTGGTTAAGGTCTTCCCAGCATCAAAATCCAAGAGATCCTGAGTTCTCTGATAAAGGTAAAGAAGTCCATTAATTGGCAAGGTGATAAGATTGGAATGGGGCACCAAGGGTAGTTCTGTATGGTGTGGAAAGGAAAAATCAAGCAAATCAAAGAAAGCAAAATATGACTCTGAAGGAAAAGTTCAAATGGAGACTGGTCCAAGATTTAAGAGTAGTAAATAACTTTGTAAAAAAGTCCCATGCAGTCATTCCAAGCCCATCTACAATAATTTCAGAAATTCCAAGTAAAGGAAAGGAAAGCTAAAAAATCTTTGCTTTAACTTGGCATGAGACTCAGTTGACATGGGGAAGATTACCAATGGGATTCTGTGATAGCCCAACAGTATTTTGCCAGCTCTTGCAACAAGATTTAAAGAACATCCAATTTATAGTTAGCAAAATAATGCATTATGTGGATGACCTTCTTGCATCCCCATCTGCTAAAGTTTATCACCAGGACAGTAAAAAATTCCTTCTAGAGCTATATAAGAAAGTCCACAAAGTTTCCAAATCAAAGTTACAATGGGTCATGCCTAAAGTTGAATACCTAGGATTTATCTTGGAAAAGGGGATGAGAAATATTTCCAAGAAAAGAGTAGAGTATATACAAAAGTTCAGTGTGCCAAAGACTAAGAAACAGCTGAGAGCCTTTTTAGGAATATCAGGTGTCTGTACACAATGGATCCCAGGCTATAGCCACATAACAATATGCCTTATGGACTTAACCAAAAACATAGTCACAGAACCTTTGAAACTAAGAAATGTGAAGATTAAGTTGTAATTCTCTGATTGTGACAATGAAAAATACTTAGTTCTTTCTTTATTGTGAAGATTAAATTGTAATCTCCTGATTGTATCAATGGAGGTACTTAGCTCTTCCTTTATTGGGAAGACTGAATTGTAATCCACATTCTATTTTTAGATTTTAATCCCTAAAAAGGTGATAACTCAGTATTTTAAGTAGATTTACACATTTTAACTAAAAAAAGGTGTGAAGTAACCCAAAAGATATAATTTAAGCAAAGAAGGTGTGAACTAAAGAGTGAACAGTCCTAAGAAAAGCATCTGCTGTGATTGGTAGATGTGAAATTTAAGGGAGGTGACACGAGAAAAAGATCTTTATAAAGAATATCAGAGGCCAGAAAAAGAGATATTAGATTCGAGATTCAAGTTGGATGGAGGATTCTCTGACTCAGAGTTGAACTGGAGGAATTAGGCCCCTGGAGGAAATCATTCAGGAGACCTCAGACTGCTTTTTCATTTTAGATGGTCACCGTTGGTGAGTGAAAGACTGACTTAGTGACCCTGCCTTTCTCAGAGGTGTAAATCTCCAAGAATGGCCCATTATCTTGAGACCCTTTTCCCTGATTAGGGCCTTAGTATTTCTACCTGGCTCAGAGGAAGCCAGAGTTTCCTTTCTCTCTCTCTCTCTCTCTCATTCCTTAATATTTTCCCTCTATTGCAAAGAAACTACCATAAATTCCATTTACTTTAGTAATTCATTTTGTGATTTAGAAATTAAATCCCTGGCGACCACTTACTTAATATAGGTCAGTCTCAACCACAATTAATCTTAACACAAAAGAGCATCTCATGCCTTGGCACAGCTCAAAGAAGTAATCATAACAGCTCCAGCATTAGGTATTTCAGACTACAATAAAGAATTCCATCTCTTTGCACATGAAGTATCTTCTGGAGTGTTAGTCCAAACTTTAGGACCCAATTTTAGGCCAGTGGCATATTATAGCACACAGTTGGATATAATTGAGAAGGAACGATACCCTGTTTGAGAGCAATCACAGCCATAGCAAACATGATTCAAGAGTCATCTGATTTGGTATTAGGATCAAAACTTAATGTCTACTCTTCACATCAACTAGTATCCATATTGACGAAATGTCATTTACAAGCTTGCACACAGCAAAGACTTTCTCAATATTAAATTGTGTTACTAAGCAATGAAAATATCACTTTAAAATGTTGCCAACCATTGAATCCAGCAATCTTGATTCCAGATCTGCCATTTGACAGGGAACCCATACATAATTGCCAGGAAATAATATAATTAGTAGAAAAAACAAGAAATGATTTAAAATACACTCCCTTGGAACAACCTGACATTGAAATGTATACAGATGGTTCGAGCATGATAGTTAACAGGGAAAAGTACACCTGAGCAGCAGTAGTAACACAAATAGAGACATTATAGTATTCATCCTTACCAAAGCATGTGAGCACTCAAGGGACAGAGCTAGTTGCTTTATTAAAAGTTTTGCAAATTGGGAAAGATAAATAGGTCAATATTTACACAGATTCCCAGTACACATTCTCAGTGATTCATGCCACAGCAGAAATTTGGAAACATAGAGAATTTTTGACCATTGCAGACAAAGAGATCACATATGCCAAAGTAATAATGCAACTTTTTGAGGCTGTACAACTGCTCAAGGAAATGGCAATAATCCACTGTACATTACACACAGGGCCTAAAGATCATGTGTCCTTAGGAAACCATAGTGGTAGTCTTTTGGTGACCGAGAATAACTATTGTCTTTGTGCATTATCATCTATTGATGTACCCTCATGTGGCTTTGAAGTCCAAAGACTGAGGTGCAAAGTTTGTGGCACATGGGGCATGGGATGCTAGTTGTTATGGGAGGTGCGGTTGTGGCCTGGTGTCGGCGTTCACGCGCAGCGGCAAGATGTCAACGTCGCTCATCTTCAAAGGTGGCGGCGGCATGGTTAATGTGGGTTTGCCAGCTGCTTCTGTCAGAGGCAGCAAGTTCTAGTTGCTTTGGTGTAATACCAGCCCACTTCAAGTTGGACTTTAGCTGATCCTTGAATCTTTTCTTTGGTCGACCTTGTTTCCTGAGTCCAACTGACAGTTCACCATAGAATACCTGTCTTGGTATTTGCTGTGGGTCCATGCGGATGACGTGTCCAGACCATCTTAGCTGGGTTTTGAGGACCATGACTTCGATGCTGGTGGAGTTGGCTCTGTCGAGGACTTCCTGGTTGGTGATTTGGTCCTGCCATTGGATCCTCATGATTGACCGGAGGGAACGTTGATGGAATTGCTCCAGCTGCTTCATGTGCTTCCGGTACAGTGTCCATGTCTTGCAACCGTACAGGAGCAAGCTGAGGACCACTGCGTTATACACTTTGAGCTTCGTCGCAGTGCTTACACCGCTGTGTTGGAGGACTTTGGAGTGCAGCCACCCAAGTGCCTGGCTGGCCTTTTGGATCCTGGTATTGATCTCATGGTCTAGGGACCCGACGTTGGCGATGGTGCTGCCCAGGGACTTGAAAGTGTTGACGTTAGAAAGCTGCGTGCTGTTGATTGTAATGCACGGCTGATTAGTTGGCCTCCGTGGTGCAGGTTGGAACAGCACCTCTGTTTTGCTGAGGCTGATAGTCAGGCCAAACAGTTTTGTTGTGGTGGAGAACCTGTCCACAATGGTTTGAAGATGATTTTCTTGGTGGGCCATGAGAGCACAGTCATCTGCAAAGAGAGCTTCCAGGATGAGTCTCTCTGTTGTCTTTGTTAGGAAACCATAGATTTGACATTACAGCAAAATTTGGAGCTAGAAAAGGACTTCTACATGTATTGAATTTCTCAATAATTGAACAGGAAAATTTAACTAATGCCTACAATGAATGGGAAATTCAATCATGGATAAAGAAGTTAGGGGCAAAACAAAGAAGAGGTATATGGTTTTCACAACTAGGCAAACTCATCCTGCCTAGAATATTATTCTATCACATGTTCAATGCAATGCATGCACAAGGACACTATGGAACCCAATCCATGATTGATTCAGTGAGACAGTTTTGGAATGCTCTAGGAATATCCTCATATGCCATAAGAGTCTGTAAAAAATATAAAATTTGTATGCAGTTCAATCAGGGAGTTTATATGACCAAAGGGTTAACCGGTCATCCCTTAGCTTATATTCTGTTTGAATGCATACAGATAGATTTTATCAATATGCTGAAAGAAAAAGGGTTTAAGTATTTCCTTGTCATCATAGACAGACTGACTAGATGGCCAGAAGTTTTTCTGGCCAAAAAGAACAATGCAGCATTTGTGGTCAAAATCCAATTAAGAGAAATCATACCTAGATTTGGGATTCCCCCAAATTGGACTCAGACTATGGGAGTCACTTTACTCAAACAATATTAAATGAAATTCATAAAAATCTAAAAATACAAGCAATATACCACATACCCTATCATCCCCAAAGTTCAGGGCAAGTGGATTAAATAAAGACATCAAAACTTTGATAGGAAAATTTTGTGCAGAAACACACCAAAAATGGACGGACATTCTACAATTATTTCTTTTCTATTTTAGAACAAGACCCAGTGGAGATCTGCATGTCTCTCTATTTGAGATGCTATCTGGACACGCAATCTGGCAAGGAAGGACTTGCAAACCAGCTTACATTGCAATGATTGGAGGAGATTGTCAATTAACAAAATATATACAAGCTTTACAAACAAGAATAGCAGAGTTGCATGATATGGTTTTGATACAATAAACAGTCCCCTTTGATTACAATTTGCACAACATCAAACCAGGAGACAAAGTATACTCAAAGAATTTCAACAGAAAATTGGCTACAGACATAAAATGGACTGAACCACATGAGGTATTGCATATTATCCCAACAGCTATAAAAATTGCAGAGAAAGACTCATGATTCCACTCTTCCTACATAAAATCAGAAAAATTCAACATCACTGCAATAGACAGAAGATAATCAGACAAAAGAAAGTGATGAAGAATGAAAACAAAAACTGATTAACATAAAAAGTACACCACAAAGAAATAATAGTGGCACATAATGTTCGCAAGAACAAGATCCCAGCAGTCAAACATGCCACAGCTAGAAGACAACTTTCCAGCCCAGATGAAAAGCATACCAGAGGAAAAGCATCAAGAAAAGCTGCTAGAGAGAAGAAGCAAAGAGAGAAAGCTGAAATGGACAGCTAAGATTTTGAACTTTGTAAATTTGTTTGATAGCTACTAGAGAGAAGAAACAAAGAGAAAAAGTTGAATGGACAGCTAAAACTTTGAAAATTGTAAATTTGTTTATATAAGAAGAGGACAGATGGAAAACATGACTTATATGTAAAACTGAGCGTGGCTAAATCATAAAGCAAAATTAATTTCACATATTAGGGAAATAGCATTCAACACTAAATAACTTGGAAGAAAAAAGAGATCCATCTGTCAACATGAGATGTGGAAATCTGAAGAAACTTGATAAGCATTAATTCAACACAGCATTATTAGATGCAAAACACAAAATCGCAAACTGACATATATTGGGGGACCTTGTTTAAATAAACAATTGTCTGAAACTGTATTTATGTAAAATGTAAATATGTATATAGTTAGTCCCATAAGGTCATAGGCAAATAGAAAGATAGATCTTTCTATTTGACTGACATCAGGATGCCTGAATGATATATATTATTGTATTATATGTAAATAATCTCTCTAAATAATGAATATACTATAATTAGGTTAGTAACAGTGATAGAATCTGTAAATATTTAGCTTAACATATATATGTTGTATATAAAATTATGTTATATATTAGACTAAGGATTTAGAGAATATTTATATTTATTATAAGTAGGGAATAGATTAGGAGTAAATTAAGTTAAACAGCATAGACAGTTAATTATACTTAGAATTAAGCTGCATTTTGCAGATAGTAAAGTTTTAATTGTTTATTGTAAAGCTGATGCTGAAATTGTATTTAATGGAAATATATATATATATATATATATATATATATATATATATAGAGAGAGAGAGAGAGAGAGAGAGAAAATAGTTTGCAAATAATTATAGATAAATAAAATAGGACAAATGTTTGTATTAGTTTTACTTAGCAAGGGTAAGTAGTACTAGCACTAAGATTTAAATTTCTTTGTAATGGTTTTGTTCAAACATTTATTGTACTGAATTTATTTGTAAAACCCCCAAACTACCCTTACCCAAAACTTTCTTGCAAAGAATTCCTTAGGGTAGATAAAGTTAGCATAGAATAGGGATAGACTAATTGAGGGAAGTTTATTATTTTGGGGGGAGTAGTTAGTAATTAGATGTAGTAGATTGGTAAATATAATAAAAATAAATGACCTTGGGAAGGTCACAACAAAAAAAAGGTGATGATTGTGGAAAGGAAAACTGAAGCAAGTTCTGAACTGTCTGCTACTCAGGTGGAACAAACAGGAGTTGGAATGTTAGAGAGAAGATATTGACAAGAATGACAATTGGTGGGGGGAAGGAATTTTGGAATGGCAGTTGGTCTTGTGACTCTCACTCTCTCTTTCCTGGCCTTCAGACTGTAAAGAGAAGAACTTCTATAACAATCCGACCAGAGGTTGCTATATAATTTTCTTTTGTGGGTTGTAGCTTGAGAAGGAGAAGGGAGCCCGAGGAAAATGGGTGATAAATGAAGACTCAGAGACAAGTTAATTGATATGGGGAGTGGTGGTGCTGGATTCTTATAATATTTCCTTTGAAAATTAATTAAAGGAAAATATGAGAAATAAGAGAACACAACACCACAACACGTGGAAGTAAGAATTCCAAGTTAGAAAGCACCTGGGCAAGAGTGGTGCTAGGAAAGATAAAGAGAGATAGAAGGAAGAACTCCAAAGTTGCAGGAATCAAGAGGGAGAATAGCTCATCTCACCCCAGCATTTATAGAGATGTGGATTGGGAGGTATTCAATGAATATGTAACATAGTGTAGTTCTTAGCATTGGTTGAATTGATAGTGATGAAAACAAAGAGGTATAGGTAAATCCAACCTGAGCTTTGCAAATGAGTGTGCTCTGAGCAAAAGTGCCCCTGTTATGTTAATGACCAGTACTTGGACCTGAGGCAGCATGGCCTTGAGGCAGCTTGGCCAAGACCCAGCTCATGAATTTGCCTGTCCTTTGCTAGTGCCTAGGACTGTCCCTTTAACATCAAGAGTTCTGACCATGAGTCTGGTAGTACAATATCAATACATCAATCATACTTCCCAAATGCCAACGTGCCTGGTATGCTACAACTTCTATTCCTGGATATTTCCCAACTGTGTGCTCTACCTGGATTCCTGTGATCCTTTCATCAAACAAAAGGATTAAAGGGGAGCAGTTTGAACTGTAAGGCCAGTCTTTAGGGGTGTCAGTCTGAAGAGACAGACCCAACCAGCTCACTTAAAAGAACTGGCATAGATTAGCATAGACAAGAATAAAAAAACAAAACAAAAAAAAAACTCCACTAGGCTTCGAGGCCTGGCCTCAGCTCAAAAGCCTGGAGAGACTCAAACCCAATCTAGGGAAATCCCAATTCCCTCTTCCCTGTCATTATTAGCTTGTTATTAAACTTCATCTTTATTTAACTAACTTCAGTCAGATAAGAGGACTGTCATTTCAGGGGATCTAGAGGGAGCTGAACCTCAGGACAGTCATTCAACCATAAACGGCCGTTATTGTGCCCCTGCTGGGCGACCTTGGTCTGGGGAAGGCTTGTCCCTCAGGAGGGTCCCTGCTTACCTGCTCTGGGGTATCTTTAACATCAATCCATAGAGAAGACATCCCCTCAGGCTATCATAGGTGACCCATTTCTCAGGAACCCCAAGTTTCAAAGATAGCCTCTCAGCAGGGGTATCTCCTTTTACCTGACCAGCAGCCATATTCCCTCTCTCCCTTCAACTCCTCATTTCCCTGTCATAAAACCTTCCTTACCCCCTCTAGCTCTTCCCCAGCCCCCTTCAATCCCTATAATTCCTTTAAATATTACAATGGAAATGGTTAAAATAAAAAGTTATTTCTTTTTTAAACTGTAAAGCTTTAATTGAAAGAAAACCAGAGCTCCAGCAGCCTTTAACTGACTAGCCTCTTTCCGTCTTTGAATCTAATTCAAAGTCCCCTCCTAACTCCTGGATTGGTTTTTATATAGACCAATCCAGTTCCAGGAAGTAGGAGGGTATGGTCCTTTCCTATCACGGGATTGGTCCAATTCAAGACCAATCCCACGCCAGGAAGTAGGGGGCATCATCCCTCCCCCAGTATGTGATTGGTCCATTCAAGATCAATCCCATATCAGGAAGTAGGAAGGCAGAACCCTTGTGACATGCTGGGAGATGCAGTTCTCTTAACCACAGCATTTTAAAACCCACAGTATTTTTTTTCATTGAGGTATTTATCAAGAGACCAGAAAGCCTCTCTACCTAGATGGATTGGATAGTCCTCTATCTAAAGGCCAACTAGATTATATGTTCTTTATTTTCATATTTTTATTAAATGAAGCATGTCTTTAGTCTATGTCATCTGTGTAAATCTTGGATGTTATAGTAGCAATATGGTGATAGCTTACTTTTCGAGCACACAGCCACTGTGACAAAGTGAGTCACACACATTTTCGGATTTCCCAGAGTATATAAAAGTTATATTTACATTATGCTATAGTATACTAAATGTGTAGAACTATCTAGAATTGTACATAAAATATTGCTAAAATGCTATTCATCATATGAGCCTTCATTGAGTCATAATTTTTTTTGACTAATAGAGATTTGTTCCTGATGTTGATGGCTGCTAACTGCTCAGGGTGATGGTTAAGGCTGGAATGGCTATGGTAATTTCTTAAAATAAGATGAAATGAAGTTTGCCTTGTTGATTGATTCTTCTTTTTTTTTCTCTTCAACACTTATATTGTAGGGTTATTAATTTTCTCAGACTAGGGAGGTCTGAGAAGGGGAAGAGAGTCTCTAGTCGGAGCAGCAGTCAGAACACGTGAAAATCAATTAAGTTTGCATTTTATATAGGCATACTTCAATTATAATAGTAACATTAAAGATCATAGACCACTCTAACAGGTATAAACATGAAACAATGATGAAAAATTAAGGAATGTTATAAGTGCTAAAAAGACATGATGTAAAGACTATGGGAAAAAGTGTTGTTGATAGACTCAAGCTTGATGCAGGGTTGCAACAACCTTCAATTTGTGTAAAAACAATTAACCACAGTATCTGAGAAGTACAATAAAATGAAGCAACATAAATTGAGGATTCCTATTCTTTTGAGTTTATTTTCAATAAAGATATGTATGATTTTCCAGTTCATTTTTGAACTACATATATAAAACGTCTAAGGAATTCATTGGTGGCTTATGTACAGTGAAAGTATAATAAACCTTTCAGCAGATATATAGTTTATTTTAATTGTTATATTATCATTAATGGTAATATGTGATACCTATTTTACTTATTAGAAACCAAATTGACTGAAAAGTGATGGATCCTTTGGACAGGGATTTATAATACCATAATCTTCCCTTACAGGCTGATATCATAACTGCCATTTTGATTCAAGAAGAGCCAAGGGGCACTTTTCACATCTTGAAACTCTATATATGGTGTTGGCAGGGAGGCAAAAGTACTACCTTCACAGCTGCAGTTAATTAAGGGAGTCTCTCTTCTTCCCTTACAGAAATGGCTGTAGGGGCATTTCTATAAAAGACAGTCAAAAGTGAAGACCTTTTGCCCCTTATTTTGACATTAGTTCCCTCTTCATAGTTCACAACAAAAAAGAAGATTCTAGGTACCTGGGTCTGGAGCCATATCCTAGGGTTGCTTACCTAGTTTTATTTGATAATTGTGTCTTTTGCATTACAGTGTGTGTATGAGAGAGAGAGGCAGACAAATAGACAGAGACAAATAGAGAGAGAGGAGAAAAAAGGAGGAGCAAGAGAAAGAAAGAGAGATTAAAGACAGAGATAGAGACAGAAAGAGAGACAGATACAGAGAAAGTTATTGAAATTGAAATGGATGCAGAGGCAAAGACAGATATAGATATGAGGAGAGGGACAGAAAAGGGAGGAGAGAAAAATGAAGAGGGAGGGGAAAGGAAATAAATAGAAGGGATAAGGAAGGGAACAGGAGAAAGTATCTATATGTTGCTCCTTAAATAGAAACCTTCATCTTATCATTTCTTGAGAAATATTCTTTCCTCATGAAAGTCTATTTATCTATAACTCCACATATTGACCTAATCAATATCCAAAATGTGTCTCCATACATAAGCCTCTATCTAGGATCATGTCTCACCAAGCTGAAGCTGATGTTCCCCCTTAGAGGAAATAGTGCAAAGAAGTTACAGGCTATGTCACAGGGGCAAAGAATCTATCACAGTCACTTGTCATGTATGCAAACTCTTATTAAATTTAATCTTCTTGTTTTAAAAGTAGCCTGATGATGAGTGAACACATGTATAAACAAAGTGAATAAGTGATTAACCTTCTAGGGAGTGGGATCTAATCTATCTATCTATCTATCTATCTATATATATATCTTATGATGCCAAATATCCTATGACATGTGAGGACAAGTACTTTTGTTCTATGGTCAGAATTTGAGTACAATTTTATAAAAATCAAAGATTCAAATTAAGGCTAATGTCAGACCTGATTTTTGCTTGCTATACATTATGCTAATGATGGATTACAAGCTTTCAAACAAAGATAAAGTTTTAACCACTTTTGATATAAATCAGCTGTTGGAAGAATTTCCCATTTCTCTGAAATTTCAAATCAGAACATTAGCTAATGCTGATTTAACTCCCTTTGAAAACATGTTGAATTACCATGTTTTCACTCCTATTTTGAACAGGGCATTATAGGAAATCACTGAAAGTTGCCCCCCTCCCCCCCAAGCACCTAACTCTATGTAGTTTTCAGCCTGAAGGTTTCAGCCTGGAGACCCAATTCCTTTTGCATGATTTGATAGGAGATAACTATTTTTAATTTGTTTTTCAGAATGCCTCAAAGTGAATATAAAAGTAAAAAATAGTCCAGATCAAAGCATAGCCCAAACAGATGCTTCTCAAACTTCCCAAAAAAACTCTGCCAAATAATATTTAGCTTTGACCTGAAACATGCCCTACTGTTCTTGTACATGTCCAAAGAGCCAAATTCACTTCAAATTATATAAGGGTTCTTGCTCTTAACAAATTGTTCACAAAGGACTTGGGGGCCTGCCAAGTCCATGTGTAAACGTAGATAGATTTTAACATATCTTGAAAAAAAATCAGTGTTTTCCAAAATTTTTAAACTGGACATTTCTAATGAAGGAACTGACATATCAACCAAATGTGTATATTTATGGACCTTTACTGTAAAAAAAAATTCCAACAATATGAAAAACACTAAGAATGTGGCTAATTCCATTCATTCTCAACCTGACATTTTAGAGTTGATAATATTTCTCTGTCTTGCAAATCAATGCACACCAGGGAATCTATTCTTGTACATCTGTCTTCTTTCCTTAGCTGGTTGCAAAATGAGTACTACTGTGACAGCCCTGGAGATAAAAGTAGATAACAGGTCAAGAGCAATGGGTATTATATTGATTTTGTTGCTAATATAATTTGCCTGGTCTTGGGCAAGTGATATATGTATGTTTGTTTTCGTTTTTCTTTTTATTTGTATCTGGAATTCTTGCTAAGAAATACATCCTTATCCTGGGATTCTACAATGTTAATTTACAAAAAAAAAAAGTTTACCTGGGGTACCGAGTGTTTAGATAACATAACCAGGGTGATAAAGACAATACCATAGGCAGAGTTTGAACCCATGCCCTTCCTCTAAATTTGCAAGCCAGTTCTCACTTTACTTTTGCCATTTTTCTTCTCTTAATAAGATGGGGATACCTGGCACTCTTCTTCCACACACCTGTTTTGAGAATCAAATTAAATCAGACATATGAAAATATTTGGATAAGTTAGAGGCAGCAATGTATAGAGCAATTCTTGGAAACAAGAAGACAAGGCTGGTACCAAAAACAGAAGCCCCAAAATAGTAATGTAAAAACATTTTATTTTTCCTTTTGTCATGCTTTATATTCCTGTCTAATGAGTTCAACTATAAGATGTGAGTATAATGTAATATGATCAATTATATGTGGCTTGGGGAAACTGTCTCCTCCTGTCTCCTCTTTAGTAATATATTCAATTTGATAATGGGCAATCTTCCTCAATTTTCCACCCCTTCTCTCTCAAGAAGAACAACAATAACAACAAAAAAGCTACAGAGGAGATATAGTATTTGTGAAGCAATGGCTCATATCAATTTTTCACCCCACAGACATAGTCAACATCCCATACTCAGAATGGATTGCATGATTTCTCCATCTGATGGAAAGAACAAGACTAAAATAGAGTAGATTCTTAACATGAATTAATAGTCAGTCAACCCAATATCTCTTCAGGTCAACTATTCTGCTCAGTGCAAGGGTCCTGAATCTTTTCTATGTCATATATTCTTTGGAAGTCTGATGAGACCTGTAAAACCCTTTCTCAGAATGTTATTTTTAAATGTATCAAATGAAATAAATAGCATTACTAAGGAAAACAACTATGTTCAAATAGTTATATTTTAAGAAAGTCCATGGACTCTGGAGTAAAAACCCATAGTCTCACAGAATAGATCGCAATCTTTTCATTCTGTGTGATTCATGTTTGTTTTTTTTTCATAAATATTCTACAATGACTCTACTAAATATACTAGTTATCTTCCTCAAAGGTTTTTAGCATTATTTGAGTTAACTCTTTGTCCATTTGTCAAGAATCTCAGATTAAGAAAACCTAAATTTAAAGTTTTGTGTATAGATGTACTAAAAAAAAATTAATTTTTTACATTTTTTACCCTTTTTTGCTACAGAAAATCAACAGAAAGTAACACATGGCTGAGGATCACTTTGCATTTTTCTTTGTTTTATGACTTGCCAGGGACAAAGAATTCATCACCTATGAGTGGTAAGCCTCTCTTTTCTTTGGAGGCCGGTCCTTGAAGAGCAGACTAAATCTATTGACCAAACCATACTGAAATTACTTCTAGCTTGAGAGGATTTGCCAGAGCTTATGATCAACTGGCATAGCCTTCAAAAAACTTCCATGCCATGATAAGGCCTCCATCAAATGAAGACTTTTGTAAAGGTAATTCTGAGAGGGGGTACATAATTTTTTTTTATTAATAGCTCTTTCTTTACAATTCTTGATGAAGTAAGAAACATCCGAACCCACATATTTCCAAAGTTAAAGAATAGCATCTTGAGAAAGGTAACTTTTATTTTAAAAATTAATTCATTTTAATTACAAATAATTTTTCTCTCCCTTCTATATTACCCCTATATGTAAAAGAAAAATAAATCTCTTGAAAAATACATAATAAAGCATATATTTTATAATCATACAACAATGTATATTTTGTGCAATAATTTAAAATAAATGTTTGTTGACTTTATTTTCTCATAGAGATCATAGATTTACACCTAGAAGGGAACTTAGAGGCTACTGCTTAAACAGATGAGGAAACTGAGGCCCAATGAAGACAAATAACTTGTCCAAGAGTTTCTGGTAGTAAGTGGAAAAGCCCATCTATTAACTGGTGCTCTGACTCCAAATCCAACATCCTTTCCATTGGAACATGTCAATTCCTCAAGCAGATAATTAAGTAGAAGGGAGGACAATGTCAATAGTTATTTAAAAGCAAGTTTTGCTGAAATTTATTTGCAATGTAAATAGTCAGAGTCCACGGTATCTTTGTTTAATTTTTTTGTTTGTTTGTTTGTTTTGTCTATTTGGTCACTGGAAATGACTGCTCTTTTTAGTTGTAAGAGTGGCCATTCGTCTGCCATTCTCAACCTACCTTCTAGTTCACTCATGTTTCACAATTAACATTTCTTATGTTTCTAGAGTTATCACAATTTCCTGAGCCAAGGAGCAAAAGCTGACACTATATAAGAGAGCCAGATGCTCTGAGTGCACAGAACAAATTATTTCCCATTCTGGCAATGAAGCAGGCATTTGCAGCATTTCTCGCCCAAATAATTCAGACAAAGTGCTTATTTTATGGTTCTTGGCAAGCTGTGTCTAGACTAATAGCAAAAAAAGGAAAGAAAAAAGAAAAAAAAACCTGCCAACCATAGGTTTTGGTTAGAGCAGTGCTGGTTGCTGATCTCTAGACAGTGGTGGTAAGATATGAAATATCAATTGGCCCTACCACTAATAAAAGTTAATTCTTAGACAAATTATTGCCACAATGCAGCATCTACAAACTATGGATCATCTTGCATTAATATTTTCTGAATCACAAGTGTCCATACTGAAAACATGTCAAACTATTTTAAAGAGATGGAGGAAAAAATAGGATTGAGAGATTTCAAAGAAAGAATGAAGGGAAAAGATAGATTTCAGATAATTTCAAGGTTTCTCAAGGTTTCTCTCCTCCAATACTTAAAGAACACCATGCAATTAGATCAGAATAATAACTTTTGTGATAGAGTAGGAGAGAGTTCATAAACTATTGATAATGATGCCATTTGAAAATCTTGCTACAATGTCTTTTCCCCAAGGTTCTAGTTGGTAGGCAGTTTAGCATAGCAGTAGTCAGTAAAAATTGGATTTAAATCCTGATTCTTATATTTATCTCTATGATCATGGTCGTCACATTCTTGCCCTAATGCTCATTTTCTCCTATATAAAATGTGGATGATTATACTTGTAAACTGATAGAATAGCACGGTTCAATGGAAAGAAAATAGAATCTGGAGAGAAACCTCACTCATAATGCTTACTATCAAAAGATTCTGACCAAGTCAGTTAATGGCCCAATGTTTCTATTTCCTAATCTATAAAATAAGAGATTGGTCTAGGTGATATCTGAGGTCCATTCTAGCTCTAAATTTATGATTTTAAGACTATTGAGAAATTGTGAAATTTGAATGATGCAATGCATGTAAAGTTCTTGAGAACATGTAAAATATAATTTTCAACTATTGCTATTATCATAATCAACAAAAATAGCAGCAGCAGCATTATTTGCTTCCAAGTCTTTGTGCAACTTAGAGCATGAACTATGGCTTCCATAGCAACATATATAGCAAAAAAATAAGAAAAGCTAAATTGGATCATATTGCTAAAGATGCTTCACCTATTTCTCAGTCCCTGCTTCAAATACAATTATATATAGTAACATTTTAATGGGCCAATTAGGAAAGATAATTCTAGATTTCTGGGCTTTTTGTGTATTTATCTGTTGCATGTAGGCAGATTCTGACATGGAAAGCATGAATACATGTGTAAACATAGAGACAGAGACCTATTTTCTGGTTCAACATATTCAAGATTGTATGGCAAGCCTACAAAGATTTATTTAGCAATCACTCTACTTCTATTGATTTATATGAGAATTATATCAGCAGAAGAAAATTTTAAATGTCTCAATAAAAATCTGTGGTGAAGAGAAACTGAGGCACAAAGATCAAAATATAATCTATTTATTGGCAAGGCTAGCATTAGCCGAAAGTAGAGGTCAATGGACCATCAGTGACCAGAGACCCCTTTGACAGTCAAAGCAGCATTTTTAATACTTAAAAAGATATGAGGTGCTAAAAATAGTTTTAAGATGAAGATTAAATTTACACAGTACTTGGCCTATATACGAGGTAAGGGGTGGGCATACACGTGACCAAATTCATAAGAGTGGATCCTCAGGATCCATGGCAATGAAGAAAACACAGCTTTGGTCAACATCCTCTGAAAAGTCTTATTAGGCAATCCCCTAATACCAAAGCCTGTGCTAGAGTCACACAAGGCAGAAAGTCAACTCATCCTCCTTCCTCACTTTCAGAGTAAGAGTCCAGGCTGTAGCCTAGAGAAACGAGGATATTAAATTTATGAAGTCCAACTGTCTTGGAAAACTGACTTTTAAAGTCAAACTAACTAATAATTCCTCTGACTATGACACTAAATACTGATTCCAGTGACTGGATACAATCTTCAATCAGTAATTAATAAAACATACAGAAGAAAGTAGGGTATCAATTTTAAACTTCACAAAATGTTCAAAAAGAAACACAACTGAAGATCTTAGGGAATAGGTGGCAGGTGTTTATTTTTTCCATCCCTAAAGCTAATTGAAATGAGGACATTTTGATGAAAATGGAAAGGATTTAGGATGTTGAAAAGCTAGCAGGTGACCAGAATGGTGCGAGAAGTAGGGAATATCATTTCGGAGGATCAGTTGAAAGAATTGGGGACATTTAAATTAAAGAAGAGAAGACTTTAAGAGGAAGCATGATAGGAGTCTTCATGTATAATGTTCAAAGAGTTGTCATAAGGAAAAAAAGGATTACAAGTGTCCTGCTTTGTTCCAGAAGGACTGAACTAAGAATAATTGGTGGAATTTGAAGCAAGTAAGATTTTACATGAACTTAAAGGGGTGGGGTGTTTGGCACTTTTCACATAATTAGATCTGACTGGTAATAGAATGAGCTGCCTTAGGAGTTCAATTGGGTTCTGTTTATCATATTTTCAAGGGCCCACATTATGGTCACTCCTTGCATATCGCTTATATGATGGAAATCTCATGCAGGAAAAAAAGTGAAAAATGTTATGCTTCAATCTGCATGTAGACTCCATTTAGTTCTTCTATGACAGTAGATAGTCTTTCCTGCTATTATTTTTTAGAGTGGTCCTGGATTCTTAGTGCCTAATAATAGTTGTCATATTATAAGAGTTGGTTAATATTCATTTTTGTTAAATAAATTTTTAAGAATCATATTCTGACGTTTTGTGATCCATGCTTTCTCCCTTCCACTTGCCCTACCCAGGTAATCTGATTGATGTGTTCTCATGTAATATACATATTACAATATTTATCATGTTATGAAAGAAGACACATATCTTTTCTATAAGGGACAAAACTCATGAAAAAATAAAGTGAACAATGGTATGTTTCAATCTGCATTTAGACATGGTCAGTTTGAAGGTGGATAGCATTTTTCATCAGGAATTACTTGGCCAAGTTGATTCTTGATCACTCATGAGCTGTACTATAGAGCTCTTGTCCTTTCCAACTCTGAAATTCTATTATTTTGCTTTTCAGTCCAACTGTGATAAATCACTAGAGGAGTAGACAGGAACTGAAAAAAGGTAGGATTTCATGAGAATTAAACTTGCAGTTCTCTAAATGACAGAAGGGTATGACTGGATCATTTTATGTCATTTTGAATTTGAAATCACAGCTAACATTTCACCTATAAAGTTATGAACTGAAGATATCATGAGCGAACAAATATAATGATACAAATTTGGGATCCTTATGTAGGTTTTAAAGAGAAGGTCTTTATAATATAATGCATTATTCCAATGTAGTCAACCAATTTTCCCCCAAAAATACTCTATATAAATAACTTGAGTCATTTCATCAAAGGTTTATGTAGCTGTTTTTGTATCATTTAGGCAAAAATCCAAGGTGGTTAAAAATAAATGTAGTTTTTTATGGCTCTAACACTTTGTGATTATATAGAGTTGGGATTTCATTAGTGTGAATTCTTCCTCTACCAGTATAGATTGTCACTTCTATACATTCTCATTCAGTTGAATTCTTGTCTACAAACTGCCATAAATTTCATATAAAAGACCCATTCAAAGTTTAATTTAGCATGAGATGGAACCTCCCTCTGATTCTTTTGGTATCTCAGAAGAATGATTGTAGCTCCTGAAGTGCCCATTCTTCGTCTTGAATCCTTGTTATATGAATGACCTATCAATTTTTCTAGCTATATTTATGCTTGACTGCCTTTTGAAGCACTTCTTGCATTATTTGAAAGCTTCTGATATATTTATTATGGGAACTGTATACTTCTACAATCTCAGAAAAATCATCATTGCAAATTATATATTTCCATTGCCATTTGGGGGTTTGTGTTTTGAATTCTTCTAAGATGTCCCATTATTTGTACCAATAAAGACTCATTGAAGAATGATTAACTTTTTTATCAACTTGGTATCACTAAATTCTGTTTCCTAAATTCAGTCTCACCCAATTCTATCCTCTTCCTTAATTCAGGATACAGCCCTTTGTCTAAATACAATGGTCATCCATGATATACATATTGATGTACTAACTAGATGAATTGTCCATTTAGCTGTATGATTAAGAAATATACCTTTTTTATCCACTGGTTTTCTCCTCATTTGGGATGGTTAAGCTATTTTTTTTTTACATTTCATTGCATTTCATTTTTTTCTTTATGGAACATAACAGTCCTTTAATGAATGCTATTTTACTGACCAACTCATTGAGAAGGCTTTTTAATCTAGGTCTCAATGCAATGAAAACTTTGCCATCTGAGATTAAGATAATTTGGAGGGTTTCACTATCTCTAGAATATCTTTCTTTCTTTTCCCTTTTCTTCTTTCCTTTTGAACATTGGGCAGGATATCTTCCATGCCACTGATGAACACTTTCAATAAGGGATAGTTAAGCTTGTGTGTGAATGTTTTATGGACTTAGTTGACATTAACAATCCCTGTTTAAAACCATAATTATATCTGAATGTGTATTGTATGTTTAATGGAAAATAATAGTGCAAATAATTGATTTTCAAAATAAGATTTCATTTAAGCAACTTGTTTTTTTCTCAATAAAGAACTGAAATATCTTTCCCTTCTAACAAATTGGTAATTAGGCTAAGGTATATATAATTAGGAACACTAATGTGCATATGTATTTGTTAATACAGTATAGGAACTGGACCTGTGATTTAACTGGTATTAGGGGTACTTCAAGAAGAAGAAACTCTACTGATATAGATTGGTACCCTCTCTTTACTTTATCATCTCAGAGTTTACTAGAGGACTAATAGGTCACATGATTTTTCTGGAGTCTCATATAAATATTAGTGTAACACTGATGTTTTTAATTCAGTTAACTTTAACTCCATGGGCATGATTTCAAGTATACCGCAGTTTCTTACCACAGTTTCTCATTAGGATGATAGACAAAGTACATAACAGTTTATTGAAGATGTTCATCTTTCCTACAATTGGACAATACTTTCCTTACTAGTTTCATTGATAATTTTCTCATTAATCTAATATTCTCATGAATTCCAAAGTATGATGCATTTTCTCAAATATCTCATCAATGATTTTGCTACATTTGCCCTTTTTTGAAAGCCATTATATAGTGCCAATACCTGATGCTATGTGCCCTGGCTTAACTTTGAAGAGAGGAGACCAGGAATACTATATTTGGGTATAGCTTGAGGCTAAAGTTACCTATAATTTTAATTATGGATTGATCCACCAAATGTGGTACATGCTGTGTTTGGCCTCTGGACCAGCATGTAAAATGAACCCAAAGCAATTCAAACATCTGTGAGCACTACACCTCCCCCATTCCCAAACACACATAACACAAAAATGATGGCACAAGGGAAAAAGTGTCTAGGACCTACCACTGCTGGGTAATAGCTGCACCACTCCTCCCAGACTGACTTAGTCTATCCATTGGATTTATCTCAGCTACTCAGGATAGTTTCTATCCCTCCTCCCTAAATACCCTGGTAGAAATGCTGCTGCGAATCAGTGTTTTCTTTCAGAGCAGCCCCACAGTACAAAAAATATCTTAGGGAAGTGTCTCAACATAGGTCAAGCCTATGTTCTCTTTCACATTCTGCAGCAACCCTAGAAAAATGACAATGGCATTACTGAGGATTGTATCAGTTAGTAGGCTTCAAAATACAAACATTTTCTCATCAACATAATAGTTGTTCAACTAAAAGTATACAAGAATGCAAAAGAATTATAAGAATGTTTCTGATAGCAATTAATATTTTAAAATTATAGCAAAATTCAATTAATATTTTAAATGCTGTTCCATTAGTATGGGTGGAGTGTTTTACATGACCCAGTCAAAAAGGCATTTGGAACATTTTTAGAGGGCTTTTGGCTAGTTTAGCACTAAAAGAGCTTATTTACATAGTGCTCTTGTCCTGAACCACTCTGTCTTGCCCTGGCACCCTGTGCTTTTGATTGGCACAAGTTTTCTTATAACATCCCTCTAAGAACCACTATCCTGTTGTTATCGTAGCATATCCTTATCATTCTAATTCTTTTTTGAACTCTCATGTCCTCTCTAGCTTAAGAAGTAATAATAGTCAACATTCCTGGAAAGATCATAATAATCCATTGTCCCATAGCTCTACAATCTTGTCTTCTGCTTTCTTTGTCCAAAATATGCCTCCCAAACATCAGTTCTTCATCTTCTTTGATTTCTCTTATTAGAACATAAGCCCTTAAAAGTCAAAAAGATAAGTCACTTCTCTTTGACTACATAATTATGAGAGGAAACCTGGTCTTTACTGAAAAATCTGAGTACAGAAGTGATGTGCATTTTCCCCTAGCCTAATATTCTATTATTTTGTCTATTATATTTTTCTAATATTAATTATCTATATTAATAAGTAAAGGAAAAATCAGAAAGTCAGAAAATCATATTTTTAAGCTAGAAGATGACCAAAGAGGTCATCTAGTTCAATTTATTTAGTTTAAAGATAAGGAAACTATACCCTAGGAAGGTTAGATATATCTAAGATCACAAAGGTAGTAAGTAAATAAGTAAGATTTGAACCAAAGTTCTTAGACTCTAGAGTCAGTGCTCCTGTCATGAACATCATGCTGCCACCTTGTGTCCTCAAAGAGCTTAAAGTAAAAAAGAAGGAATAAAAAACTTATACAACATAGAATTTAGTGGGGACAAAATTGAAACCCCCAAAATTCCAGGAAACCCTAAAAAGGAAAAGATCACCTTTAGGTGGAATGGGATGGATGGGGGAATCAGAGAAGGTTTCAGGAGAAAGGTGGTACTCAGCTTAGTTTTGGAGGGAACAAAGCTTTAAACCCTGAAGAGAACAGGTTCAGTTGAAGACACCCTCTATATTCCTCAAACAAACAAAAGATTATTTCCCTCCTTGATATATAACACTTTTGCCCAGTTGGAAAATGGCAGGGCCTGTATATCCCAGCAGGGCTTTTAATTAGACTTGAAATTCACTATGTGATTATTTGTTCCTGTAGAGTTGAAGGGACAAAGTAGAGCAGCTGGGGCCATTGCAATGGATTTTCCTTGGCTACAGAGATCTGAAGATTCTGAACCCACAGTGTGACCCTGACAGGTAAGTACAGAAACAGAAAATAGAGCTGTAGCAGAAGGTAGCCAGATGGGGCTACTCTGTGTTAATAAGCGATTTTATTAGTCTTATTAGCTTTCTTCTCTGGAGAAGAGATGCTTCAAAGCTGGATTAAGGTAAGAAAGTCTGTTTGGTAGCATACTCCTAAAAAAATGCTTCCACATCATAAATCTACAACCCCACCACTCTTAGAAGTTTCCATTCTTAAGAGAAAAAAAATGCTTAAAACAGAAGGGAGGGTTCAGGTGGAAGCAAGGCAAGCTGGCTTCTTTTTACAAAGCAGCTGTCAAATCCCGGTGTGTGTGTGTGTGTGTGTGTGTGTGTGTGTGTGTGTGTGTGTGTGTGTGTGTGTGTGTGTGTTTTATGAGTGTCAGAGTACCTACTCTTATTTATTTTCTCTCGGCAGTTTTAACAGTTCCAAGTGTCTTAAGATTTCATGATTGAATAAAGATGTGTCTGAGAGTTCAAAGACAGATAGGTAGCAGCAAAGAAAATATGCATTTTCCAGGCTGCTGAATATTTAGGGCTGCCTACACCTGGATGGTATTTACAAGAGATTTAAAGAATGTTATAGTGCATGTTCTAAGTCTCGGTTGAGCTGCAGATGATTATTTGCCTAATAACTATGCAATGAAGCAACTAACAGCGGACCATACAAACTTGTATTCTGGGAATAATTAATCCCATGATATATAAGAGGTCGTATGCCTGGTGAAGAGATCAGTCAGTTTGGATGTACTAAGCACATTCTATAATCAGAAACTATGCTAGGTGCCATAAGTAAACTAAATAAAAATAATGAAATAATCCCAGATCATAAGGCCCTCAGTAGATTTCAGGGCCTTCCTCTCATCATTAGGATCAAATATAAAATCCTATTTGGCATCCAGAGCACTTCAGAATCATTGCCCTCTTCACTTTTCCAACATCTTAAACCTTAACACTGCATCCTGCAAACCCCACCAAACATACCACAGAAACCAGTGGCTTGGGTTTCCATGCTATTCTTTGAATAAGATATTACATTTCCCTCCTCTGGACATTTTCAGTGTCATGTTCTTTCCTTTTCCTTTGTATCTCCTGGGTTCTCTGGCTTCTACTGAGTCACAGCTAAAATCCTACCTTATATAAGAAGGCTTCCTGACCTCCTTTAATTCTAATGCCTTCTTTCATTGATTCTTTCCAATTTATCCTGAAATTTGCATGTTACCCCCTCCATTACATTGTGGGATAATATATCAATTGTATTTGAACAAATTTTTAATTGCAACTGATAATGTGACAGTTAAACCTAGAACTCTGGGTCGGATTGAATAGACACTATTTTATGCATTGTAGAGAAAGAAATTGGTTGCTAATATGATTTGTAAGGAAGCTAGGAAAAATGAGATAACAGTTTGATGGGAAAAGCAATGGACTCATTTCTAGTCCCAGGTCTATCTCTAAGTAGTTCTGTGATTTTGGGTCAGTTATTTAACTTCTGTGGGGTTCATATTCATCATCTGGAGAAATGATTTTTACCCTAGCTCCCAATAGATCTAAAATTCAGTAATATTTCCTCCCTTGTCACAAAAGAGTATTATGTTATATGCCATATTGAGATGGAATCTATGTTAGCCATAAATATCCATGAATGTTTTATACCAAATATTTTAGATTTAATGATAAATTTCCTTAAAAACTCAATTATACAATTATTCTCTGTAATCATGAAGAGCAGATTATGTCCCTGATGTGTTAACACTGAAGATGTTGCCCAATACCTCCTTTTGCCTAGTTTCTACAGTAGACTGAACCCAATTTTCTCTTGCAAGATCTGTCTGAACTATGAGAGAATGCTTATTTATTAGTTCAGAAGCCACAAAACAGCAAAAGATAAGATAAAAATGGTCACTTACTTTTCCAAGATCATTTATCCATAATGATATTATTTTTCTGACCTCAACTGACAGTTCTCCTATATATTTTGTACATTTATTTTCTGTATTTCTAAGAACTCCAAATATAATTTTCTGCTCCCCCCCCCCAATACCCTATTGTATACGGGATATGTATGTTTCTTTTTGATTTGAAAGAAGTTATCAAACTGAGGAACAGAAGTTCACATTTTTCTCCCTTTTCTTCAAGATTTATGGAAAACTACTGCAATGCAGGTAATCAAGCCCACTGAACTTTGGTTCTAGGGCTGGTGTGGGGACAATTGGAGAGATATTCTATATAGCATGTATTTTGATGAGATTTTTGCTCAAATATTTGCTCTGCCATGTACTTCTGTTTGGTCTCCATGGATCCCATCATTGGGAGCTTTGAACAACAGGCCACTGAGAAAGGAGAGTTACCTACTCAGTAACTTCCATGTTCTCCTTTTATTTCCCCCTCTTCAGTATTCTGGGACTCTAATAAGTCTCTTTCCCTCCTTCCCGGCAGTAGTTACGATGGCTAAACATACAACATGCATGTGATTACAAATGCTTGACTGAGGCAGGATATGTCTCTAGCTGCCTCTTGACCTTTCCTTTTTGTTTTTGAGCACAAGTCAAGGAAATGGGGATCCTGAGAAAGATGTCCCTGACTTTAGGTGGTTACATTTGCTAGCATAAGTTATGCTAAATTTAACAAAGAAATATCTCATTTCACATTATTCACATCTTTCACATGTCTATTTTTACAGTCTATGATTTGAACTCAAACACTAATTACCTGCTCTGTCAGGCTAAAATAGCTACATATTGTAAAGTAGAGAAAAGAAAACAGAGAACCTACTGGGAGAGTGAATAAATATCAATGAAATGTAAATAACATAATCTAAGAGGCAGAAGTGAATTCCTCCATCCTCTGCTGCCACACTGTTTATACAATTGTGGGCTAATACATCCCACTGTATCCCTCCACTTTGTATTGCTAATATTACTGTTCATTCCTTCTTTAGTAGCACTTTGAAGGAAAAAAAAAACTACATCATATGCAATTGCAAATGTAACCCTTTGATGTTTCCTGCACAATGCTCTGAATGTGGTGAGTATTTAATAAATATCTTTTAGAGGAATGAATACAGATAACTTGCATTCTCCAGATTTCATCATATTGTGCTTATAATCTACAATTGTGGTTCTTAACCTGGGATTCACATATTCATTTAAAATATTTGATAATTGCATTTGAATATAATTTGTTCCTTTGTAATCTTATGGGGTTTTTTATTTAAAAGATTATTCTGTGAAGGGATCTGTGGGCTTCACAAGAGTTGTCAAAGAATTTGATGACAAAAAGAGATTAATAATGCCATGTATGTATGCAAGGAACTGCTTCTCCTGTGTTTCACAGACTATACTAATCCTCCCTGATCTGACTAACCCAAATTTATACTATGTAAATAAAAACTACCACTGTTATCCTTATGAATCTTAACTTCACCTTCAAATTATAAAATAGCAAAGGCTAGCTAGTTGAGTCTCAAAAAGAATTAAATTAGGACTCTGAGCCTTAACAGAGTCACAGTCCAAACCAAAGACCAGATCTTTCTTTGGTCTTTTCAGAGTTTAATCAATCTATATAAACCATAATAGATAGACAATAGTATTTCCCAAGTTGGAAAAGGAAAACACTCTACTCCTTCAGATCTTTCCCTCAGACAGAGAGAAGAAAAGATGTTACCTCCTCCAGCCTCAAGAGAGAGTCTCTGAGAGTATGTCTCTGCCAATTACCAGAGACCAACTCCCAACTGCCAGAGAAAGTAATTGACACAGAAAAATGATTAAAACTGTGAACATCTGAAATCAATTTTCTCTCTTAGCTCTTCTTCAATCTCTAGTTCTTTTCTCAAGCTAGCCACTTTACTTCTTATCTCCAAACTAATAAAACAATACTTATTTTCTAATATCATCCTTACACAATACATCCAACCTTTACACAACTAGACAAAATGGTATTCATAAAACACAGGTCTGACAATGTGAGCCTCTTGATCTGTATATTCCATGGCTCCCTATTACTTCTAGGAACAAATCTACACTCCTCTATTTGTCATTTAAAGTCCTTTAGAATCTAGCTGTATCCTTTCTTCCTAACTTTAGCAAATATAGCCTTATACATTAGTCTTGTCCATATACACTTACATCTGTATGCACTAAACTTACTTTATGATGGTTCCCAAAATATATCTTTCAATCTTATGCCTTCATGCACATGCACAGGCTGAGTCCCATTTCTGGAATATATCCTTTCCTTAACTCCTTTTCTTAAAATCTTTGACTTTCATCAAAGTTCAGGTTAAACATCAGGTATTTGTTGAAACCTTTCCTGATTCTCTTTCCCACTCATACCTACCAGAGCCTCCCATAAAAAAATTATCTCATATTTATCTTGTATTTATTCTGTATATCCATGCGTGTTTATGTTTTATTTCTCTTACAGAGGGTAAATGAAGTCTGTTGTTTTATTTTGTTTTATTCTTCGTATGCCTGGCATCTAGCACAGTGTCTGGCATTAATAAGCATTGAGTGTTGAACAATTAATAGAATTACAATCATTATGAGAAAACACAAAATAGAAACATCAGGAATTTAATTTATTTGGTTGTTGAATCCATATCATGAAGGAGGTAATTTTAGTTGTAATTGAAACAGTTATTTACAATAATTCTCAGAAGAACATTTTTAGTAAGTAGAGTCTCCATTTTTTTAACTTATCAATTGCATTATGTTTCTACTTAAATCAAGGCTAAGAACAAGTATTCAATTAATTTCTAATATTTCATGCAAAATGTAACAGTATATCAGAAAAACGGATATACTTTACTAATGTCAAAATCTACAATACCAGATATTTATGGCATTTTAAGGAGAGAAAATGGACTTGTGATTTCATTAGTACAGAAAGTTATGAAATAAAGAAATTCTACCTGTTAACACTGGTTGGTATCCTTACCACGACATATATAATGTTAGAGTTGGCTAGAGAATGTAGAGGTTAAGTGTCTTGCCTAGAGTCATACAAAGTAACAAAGACAAGACTGGAACCTAGTTCTTCCAAATTTTAAGTAGGATCTATCTCCACACCATGCTGATTCTCCATATGACAATTTAAAATTAGACAATACTTTTACATATTTCATCTACCTCCTGTGAAGTAGGCAGGACACACATTCCATTCCATTCTACTAATGAAAAAGTTGATGCCCAAGAAATGAGTGGCAAAGTAAGACCAAGGTGTTTTGGTTCCAGTACTACTGTTCCTTCTAGCATACAGGCTACCTCTGGAATCATAGAAGCTTGAAGTATGATGGATCTCAACTCTTGACACTGCCATTGAAACACCATGACTACTCCTAACTGTGCTCTAATCCAATCTATATTGATTTAAGCCACAAAAACACTGAAATACTTATTAAAATGCTCTTGAAATCCAGATAGATGAGATCTAAGCTGCTGTCAGAGACTGTGGTCTTTAGTGTAGGCGGAGGGATGTATAAGATGTGAAGTAGGCAGCTATGTTATTTCATCTCTGACCAAGATCTTGTGGTTTTTTCCCCCTAATCTCAGTACTATTTACTTCTGGATTTCTCAATAGATAAAATAGCATTTTATTAGCTTACATAATAAAATACTAAGCTAAGGAGCATCTAAGCTCCCTTCCACTTCTAAAGCTTATGGTTCTATTTTCCATCAGATATAACAGAAGACATATGCACTGGTTGTCCTATTCAGCCAAGTGAAGAGGGGCTTCTATGAGAAGTTTCTGCCAAATCTTGTTCCCTTTGTACTCTACAGTACTCAGCACTGTAGAATGACATCATCTATATTATGACAAATACTTTTTACAACCAGAACCTCCTATTTAGAATTTTAAAAGTCCACAAATCATTGGAACAAATGTCATGACATTTCTAAGACTCGGAGACTATATGCTTCCCCATATATAACATTTGTATTATTTGGTTTAATGATTCTCCTGTCTACAGTTATCGTGAATTTTCCTGGTCAGTTTAGGCTTCCAAGTTTTGGAAGCATAAAAGAATGATAAGCAATAGATGGAGCTTGGCTGGACTTGCTGGTTCCAAGTGATTGCTCATTTTGTTTCCAGTGATCACTGCTTGCCTATTATAAATTCTCAACTTCAGGAATGTTTTGGAAAATTAAAATTTTCTCAAATACACCTTTCCTTTATTTAAAACTGTACAATATTTAGCTGTGTTCAGTTTTCTGGTACCTCTGTCAAAAGCAGTAATTGTGCAATTTTATTTAAAAGTTTTTTTTCCCCATAGTCCTTGGTTTCATGATTCTAGTTTAGGAGTTCCTTAACTAAAGTCTATAAACTTGTCATATATATGTATATGACACACATATATATATATATAATATGTTAATATATAATATATGATATAATATAATAATATAAATTATATTGGAATGCAGTTTCATATGCATATGAATACATTCGAATATAATTGATTTCCAAAGTAATATGTTCCTATATATTTTATATATTTTTCAAATATTCTTTCAAGATATCCATAGACCACTGAAATTTCAAAGTAGTCTAGGACACACATAAAAAATGGCTCAGAACAAGAGTCTTACTCAAGCCAAAGTATCTTTATTTCTCAGTCTTCCAATTGAGATGGTGTCTCAGAATACATTTTTCTCAGACACCAGCTGGTGCTCATCACTCATCATCTACCTCTGGTCACTAACCTACTAATGGGAACACACTAGGCTGAATTCCCACTCTCCTACTCTCTACTTCCTGTTGGGCATTTTGTCTATACCTGAAGGAGGTGACTTACCTTTTCCCACTGAAACCCGGAGCTTCCTGTGTTTCCTGCTATTGAGAGATTTTCTGAGATCCTTTCCATCCCTGTCTCCAGTTGCCATCTCCAGTGATCATGTGAGATTCTGTATTTCTGAGAGATCCTGACTGTGTGAGTGTATGTGAGAAAACAGGCAATGAAATGAAACTGTTCTTTTTCCCCAAATAAAGTGATAATTCCAACCTGTGCCTGTGGTTGAAGTCCTGCCTTCTCCCAAACTCAATAAATGCAGAGGAATTTGATCATAGGAAATAGGCAGAGAAGGACACCAGACAACAAAGTCAGTCAGATAGTTAAAAAAAAGTAAAAAATGAGCATTTACCTCCAGATAGTGTGATGTTCAGTGTAGTCCAAAGGAGATCCTAGCAAACTGAGCTGAATAAGATATGTGGCCCGAATAGCCCAGAGACAATAACCAAGGAGCAGAAAATCAGTGCTCTGCCTCTGCTACTACTTTAAAATGCTGCTCCCATAAAGGGTAGGCAGTCACTGGCTTTGATGACATGGACAGTGCAGTCCCATCACCTCATCACAAGCCTCTGTTGCCATTAGTGTCTGTTGCGTTGGTGCTTTAAGTGTGAGTACCTGGAGTACAGAAAGAATCGAACTGGAATACAGCCTGAGCCTGTCCAGAAGATTGGAGTTCATTTAAATCAGCTGAGGTACTATCTGCTGACTATAAGTGATCTTAATTAACTTCTACTACTCAAAATGTTAGCACTAACCTTTTTGTTAAAAACTTCATTGAGGTCATTGTCTCTATCCTTTAAGCAATGCCAGGTTTAATCCTCTTACTTTACAGATGAGGAAAATGAAAGCCTGGCAAGGTTGAGGGATTTGCCCAGTTTCAGAGAGATTTTAAGTTTTGGAGGGAAGATTTAAATTCAAAGCCTCTGACTACTGAGGCACTCCTCTAGCCCTCTTCTATTTCTTCTAGCCCCTCCTTTCTTTCTCTTTAACAAATAAGTTCGAAGCAAAATAAGGATTGAGTAGTGATGCTACCCCTCCCTTCTTTATCTGTTTTCAGTACACCACTTTTCCTAAGCAGTAGTTTTATTCTATATTTGTTTTACTTTTTGAGAACACCTAAAAGACTTAATTTTCCTAACTGGATTTTTCACAAGTTCAATCTGTTTGGGTTTTAGGCTTCTTGATGAGATTCCATGTCATTTTTCTGAATTCATTACATCCATCTATTGTGAATAATTCCTTTTAATTCTGAGATTGTCAAACATTTAACTTGAGAAAGAATTTTAATTCACATTATGAATCATCTGTAATAGCAAGTTAAGACAGCAGATGGAGCTACAGAATTTACTAATGCTTGTTACAATCTTTATGTGAGAAGCATTACTATAGTTTGTAACAGTAACAGGTACCAAAGTTGAATTCATTATCTTCACTAAATCTTTTTTTTTTAATCTTAAACACTTTATTTTCTAAGTCTTTGTTTTTCTGCTTGCCAGCATTTCTATTATTTGCATAAAAGTTTTTTGCATAGTTTCAAGCTTATTTAGTTGTGAAAATAATTGAGGAATGATCTATTCCTCAATTGAATTTTAAATAAAATCTATTGATTTATTATTCAATTCTATTTGAAATGCTAAATATTGAAGAAAAAATTTAATGTAAAAGAATATTTCAAAAATTGTTAGATTATTTTCTTTTATTGTAGTTTCTTCTAAACAGTCTATATTAAATTGCTGACAGAATTAGTCTCTCAGTTACCATTTTGGAATATAACAATGCTATTAAATAACTCACAATGTATTTACTTGAAGTTCTTTGTAACTTCCCATTCAAATTGAACTCCTTCTTTGTCTCCTAACTTTAAAAATTTTCAACCTCACTAGTGTGATTTCTTTCCCCCAATAAAATAAATATATTTGATTTGCCTAAAGAAACTTGATATTTTCTTCTAAAAATTATACTTTTGATATTTTCATCACTAAAGTTCTTTGTATTCCTTTGCTAGTACACATTGAACATTTTCTTCAAGATACATTTCAGATTGATCTCTTTTAGGAAGTCTTTCCTACAGTTAAACTTTTTCTACATTGAGCAGTTAAATACATTTCTATACCTGAAAAATAGCATCCCTTGAGGCTGCTACAAATCCTTAAAAGTCTATTTCCTCTTATATGTCCAATAAAATAGCATTTTCCAGAATGTTTCATCCAATACTAATTTCTTTCTCTGTCTCTCTCCTGTTACTTTGTATCTTTTGCATAAAACTCATCAAGTGAAGGTGGAAAGATGCTCTGATGAATATGCTTAAATCCTAAATAAGTCAATTGTAGAATTCCAGCTCCTTTAGGACAAAGACTTATTTTTGAGGGTGGGGTTATATCTCCTCTGTCCAGCAAAGTTCATTGGACTTTATATAATAAATACTTAAATTGAATTATTGTCACTTCAATGAAAATATGAACACGGGAAAATAGATAAATAGGTATTGTGATATATGGTTCATGATTATGAATTAGAAATGGTCAAGTCTTCATAAAGATGTGATTCAACTGTACAATCAATATCCAACAATTGCCTATATGTAAAAACATAAACAATTTCATTGTTTGGGATGCTATTCATATTTGCTCTTACTAGATGAAGTCCAATCATCAATTTGTTAGAGCTAAAATAAAATTCAAGATAGATTTAGAAAAAAGGAAAATGAAGGAAAGAACCTTTATTGTAAATATCATAACTTTCCTAGTCAGCCTAATCAAACTAGCTATTGAATTTTTTAATGGAAAATAGAGCAATGAAACTAACAGAGATTACAATAATTTCCTTTGAAAATTTCATCTTTGTAAGGAAGGTAGCCTAGCAGTACTAGATCTCAAACTATATTATAAAGTAGTGGTCATCAAAATAATTTGGTATTGGCTAAGAGACAGAAAGGAGCATCAGTAGAATAGACTTGGGGTACAAAGATCCCAGCTTTTGAGACAAAAATCCACTTTTTGATAAAAACTGCTGGGAAAATTGGAAGACAGTGTGGGAGAGATTAGGTTTGGATCAACATCTCACACCCTACACCAAAATAAACTCAGAATGGGTGAATGACTTGGATATAAAGAAGGAAACTATAAGTAAATTAGGTGAACACAGAATAGTATATGTGTCAGTTATTTGGAAAAGGAAAGATTTTAAGACCAAGCAAGAGTTAGAAAAAAATCACAAAATGTAAAACTAAATAATTTGGATTACATTAAATTAAAAATGTTTTGTACAAACAAAACCAATGCAATCAAAATTAGAAGGGAAGCAGCAAATTGGGAAACAACCTTCATAACAAAAAACCTCTGACAAAGGTCTACTTACTCAAATTTACAAAGAGCTAAATCAATTGTACAAAAAATCAAACCACTCCCCAATTGATAAATGGGCAAGGGACATGAATAGGCAATTTTCAGTCAAAGGAATCAAAACTATTATTAAGCACATGAAAAAGTGTTCTAAATCTCTTATAATCAGAGAGATGCAAATCAAAACAACTCTGAGGTATCACCTCACACCTAGCAGATTGGCTAATATGACAGCAAAGGAAAGTAATGAATGCTGGAGGGGATGTGGCAAAATTGTGACATTAATGCATTGCTGGTGGAGTTGTGAATTGATCCAACCATTCTGGAGGGCAATTTGGAACTATGCCCAAAGGGGTGCTAAAAGACTGTCTGCCCTTTGTCCATCCATAGCACTGCTGGGTTTATACCCCAAAGAGATAATAAGGAAAAAAGACTTGTACAAGAATATTCATAGCTACGCTCTTTGTGGTGGCAAAAAAATTGGATAATGAAGGGATGCCCTTCACTGGGAAATGGCTGACAAATTGTGGTATATGTTGGTGATGGAATACTATTGTGCTCAAAGAAATAATAAAGTGGAGGAATTCCATGGGAACTGGAACAACCTCCAGGAAGTGATGCAAAGCAAAAGTAGCAGAACCAGGAGAACACTGTAAACTGATACACTGTGGTACAATCAAATGTAATGGACTTCTCCATTAGTGGCAGTTCGATGATCCAGAACAACTTGGAGGGATCTATGAGAAAGAGCACTATCCACAATCAGAGGAAAAACTGTGAGAGTAGAAACACAGAAGAAAAACAACTGTTTGATCACATGGGTCAATGAGGATATGACTGGGGATGTAGCCTCTAAATGATCATCCTAATGCAAACATCAACAACATGGAAATAGGTTTTGATCAAGGACAGGTGTAAAATTCAGTGCAATTGCATGTTGGCTACAGGAAGCAGTGAAGGCAGCGGAGGGAAAGAATATGAATCATGTACCCAAGGAAAAATGTTCTAAATTGACTAATTAACTAAATTCTTTAAAAAAATTTCACCTTTGTAAATCAATTGCCACAATAAAGAAAAAACATGAGTCTAGTTTTAGACTTCTATTCCTTTGTTCCTCTCTCCTTTGAACTCCTTTAGTTCACCTGAAAGTTTAGCTCTTTGCTGTTTACTAGTTCATGTGCAATTTTTTCTTTCTTTTATTTTTTGTAAAACAATACTGTAAGCTTGAAGGCAAGGAAGATATTTTACTCTTGCATAGTCAGAAGTACCTAGTGCAGCATGGTAAACATGTTTGATAGAAATAAGGAAGGAATCAATGAAAATATAGGATATGATGTTTAGTCATGTAAATTTTCAATATTTTCTTTATGTTAGGTAGTATTAGAGCTTTGAGTTGGAGTCAGGAGTGTTGTGATAAATATGTGATGATGAGAAATTGCAACAGAAAAGTTCTGAGCTCAATCTATTTTACTGGCAAGTTTAGTAATTATCAGCAATAGATGTCGGTCCTCTCTCAGTGACCAAAGACCCAATTGTGCCATCAGAATAGCTTTTTATCCAGGGTCATGACAGAACAAAGAGGATGATATAGATTTGTGATCCACATGTTTATAGAGAAGTGTACAGTGTTTTTGTTACATAAAGCCCGGGGACACAGGCTAAGGTGACACTATGATTGGTTCTTAATTATGCTTGACAAAAGGATCTTCAAAGACCCTAGCAACAGAGAAAGCAGATTTAGCCAATATCTTTCTGAAAGCCTTTGACAGTTAACCCCACATAACCTGTTATGAAGGAATCTTCCAGAGACCCTGGTAACAGCAGGGCATAGAATTAATCATCATCTCCCTGGAACATTCTTTGGAAAATCCCTATCTATAACTCCCTGTACCAGCAGAACTCAGTACTAGAAAAACATCCTGTGACCAGGTTGAATCATTCTTCATTCATCTTGCTTATCAACCTCAAGTGGCATGCTTTTTGTATTAGGTTATAGACATGTGATCATGAGGATTACATAGACATATTCTGGAACTAAATCTTATAACTTGGTTATAATAGTTGATTATATGACTAATGAAGCTCTTAAATATTGATATATCACCAATCATCAATTTCACATGAGGTTCTGAATTTAAATTTAACTTTACATACTATGGTTGTGGGACCCTAGAGAAGTCACTTAACCTCTTTGTCCTTCCATTTTCTTGGGTATAAATAGGAATAAAAATAGCACTTACCTGCTATTCTTTGATCTTTGATAATATTTTTAAAGAACTTTTCAAACCTTAAAAAGTACAATATAAATGCTAGCTAGCATTATTACCTATCATATATACTACATTACTTTTTAGTATGATTATGTGAATAAAATATGTAAATCTTCATTTCTTTTTTGTTCAATATATATTTTCCTTTTCTTTTTTTTTTAGTCTTTTGTCTTAGAGTCAATACTACATATCAATTCTAAAACAGAAGAGTGGTAAAAGCTAGGCAATTGTGGTTAAGTAACTTGCTCCAGATCCCACAGTAGGAAGTGATTGAGGTCATATTTGAACCAAAGTCTCCTAACTCCAGGCCAGGTACTCTATCACCTAGCTGCCCTTCTACTGTCTTTTGAATTATCAAATCAAATCTCCCCCTAAAGATTACTCTAATTTTCACATATACCATTACTCTGTGTGCGTGTGAGAGAGAGAGAGACAGAGAGACAGACAGAGAGAGACAGAGAGACATACACATTGGAAGTGTTCAGAGATGCAGCTACATGTATTTCCACAAAAGTCCAAATTTTAGAATTGTGAATTAATAGCACTGAAGAGATGGAAGTTTATTTAGGACAAAGCTAACAAATAGAAGTCCCAACAATGGGTATTTAACCTTCAGGAGAATATCTAAAGGGACAAGCAATTCTTTGCTTATGGATGCAATCTGTTTCTTTTTTGGAAAGTTTTATAATTAATGCCTCAACTTGGCTTATGTAGTCTTAAAAGCTATTCCTGATGAGTTCAAGCACTGTTGGCATCCATTATTTTGTAAAGGCTATTTTGTAAGAAGTCTATTTTTAGAATCAGACTCTGCTGTTTAAGGGCTAGATGAGCTAAATATAGAAATACTTATCAACAATAGACTTACTAGTTAGTATTGAAATATGTGGCCATTGCAACCCTTGAAATAAGTGAACAAAAAAGGCAAAATCCTGAATCCTGTGTGTCTTCCTCCCCTTGCTCCTGTGATTCTGGCAGAAAAAAAGACTTTGAATTAAAGAGCATTTAGATTTAATTATTATACTCTAAGTGTGATTCCCTTGTCAAATGAGTAGTAAGTTGAAATAGTGTTATAAAAACAAAACCATTTGAATATTTTATTCTTGCTATAAATTAAAAGTAAGACATATTACAAAACTAGCCACTGCCAAATGGAAGGATGGTTTAAAGCATGTCCCTGACCAGGCCATTAGGTCACTAAAAAGTTTGACAAAGTAGTTAGAGATAGATATATTATGCACTAATTGCAAAACATAGGTATGTTATTTTTAAGAACATGGTCATTTTGCCTTCAGTTCACATCAAAGAAAGGGGAAATAAAAACAACTCTGAAAATATTTGTACCTTTTGCATAAGACTTTTACAAAGAAAGAAAAAGCAGAAAAACTCTAACATAAAATCATTGGCCAATACAACAATAAATGAATGTGGTAAATGTTGGAGGGGATGTAGCAAAATTGGGACACTAATGTATTGTTGGAGTTGTGAACTGATCCAACCATTTTGGTAGGCAATTTGGAATTATATCCAAAAAGTTATAAAACTGTGCATACCCCCTTTTTCAGTAATACTGCTACTGGTTCTGTATCCTGAAGAGATAATAAAAAAGGGGAAAGGATCTACTTGTACATAAATATTTTTAGCTGCTCTTTTTGTGGTGGCTAAGAATTGTAAATTGAGGGAATGTCCATAGATTGCAGTGCTATAAGAAATGATAAGCAAAATGATTTCACAAAAAGGCTGAAAAGATCATTAGGAACTGATGCAGAGAAAAATAACCAAAACTGGGAGGATGTTACATAATAACAGCAAAATGTGTGGGTGGTTATCTGGGAAAACTTGGCTAATCTCAGCAATGCACTGATCTGGGATAATCCTGAAATATGTATGATGGGGAATGCTAGTCACAAAAAGAACTGTTGGAGTCATTTTTCACATCAGTGTATCTTTGGCTTTATTTTGGGGTTTTGGTTATATTTGACTGTGCTCTTACAACAATGACAATAAAAAAGGGGAAAAAAGTATGATAAAATACTAAAGAATTAGTAAACTGTAGAACTTTAGCTCTTTGAGGACAAGGAAACTTCTTTTGGCTTTGTACATATAAGTATATGTGTGTGTGTATATACATCTAGGGAGAGGAAGAGAAAGAAAAAGGCATTTTATAGTGACTTTTGACAATAGTTTTACAAATATATTTATAATATTGATAAATGAATTGTTTTAGTTTATTAACATAAAATTAAACAATCTATTTTTCTGATGATTATACTTTCCATAAATAATAAATTAATAAGATTTCATTAAATACTTACTTAGTTTGTGCCATTTACTGCACTATGCACTGGAGATACAAAGGGAAAAATTTATCAAAAACAAAATCAGTCTCTGATCTTAAAGAACGTAAGGGGAGATTTAAATATGTAGAATGTATTCATATACAAGATAGTACATAAAAATTAACTTCATAGGAGAGGTTGCTAGTAGTTGAGAGATTGAAAACAACCTACGAGGAATTTGTACTTTAGTTGAAACTTGAAAGGAATGAGGGATTCTAAGAAATAGTGATCATGAAGAGCATTTCAAGAATAGGAACACCCAGTTGAAAGGCGTGAAGCTGTGAGATAAAGCAAATGGGACATTATGGTTGGGTGGCAGAGTGTGGAAAGTACATTTAATTCAAAATATCTAAATATTGTGGGACTGGAGTCAAGTAGGATGACAGGGTTGGGAATCAGAAATTCAAAAATGATAACTGAATCCATGGGATCAGTATAGAGATTACAAAGTATAATAGTTGAGAAGAATAATTCTTAATGAGGTGCCAATGAGCTTTGAGAAACTATTTAGACAACTATTTTAAAATATAATTGTTTTTCTTTTTAAATCTTTGGATTTTTTTGTGCATTTAAAATGGTATTCTAAAAAAGTTTTCATAAACAGATTTCCAAAAATGATGCAAAAAAGGTTATCAACCTATAATATTAAGGTTTAAATTAATTTAGCAACTTGTTATTTGCATCTATCTGAGAAAGTCATTACATCTGCCTACACATGTTGCCAGATCTATAAAATAAGGACATCAGACATCATGACCTCTAAGGTTCTTTTCATTTCTACATTTACGATTAAAATGGGCCAATGGCATGAAAACAGGGTAGAAAGCTTTTAGAAGGAAAAAGGGGATCAGCAGAGTCAAATACAGAAGGAAAGTCATGAAAGTTTAGGATTGGGCAAAGGTCAGTAGTTTTGATAATTAAGCAATCTTTGGTAATGTGAAGATTGGATTTAGCTATCTCCTGACTGTAACAATGAAGATACGTAGCTTTTTCTTTATTGTGAAGATAAAATTGTAATCTCCTGATAGTTACAATGAAGGTATTTAGCTCTTCCTTTATAGTGAAGCTAGAATTGTAAACTACAATCTATTTTTATATTTTAACTACAAAAAGGTGTTAAGTAACTACAAAAGGTGAATTAACCACAAAAAGGTGTTAAGTAACTACAAAAGGTGAATTTAACAAAAGAGGATTTAAGTAACCCAAAAATATAAAATCTAACCAAAGAGTTTGAGAACTAAAGAATGGACAGTCCTAGAGAAAATCTATCCAAAGAAGGAGATAACTAAAGAATGGGCAGGCCTGGAGAAAAGGGTCTGCTGTGATTGGTAGACGTAAAAATTTAGGGGAGGTGACACAAGAGAAAAAGGTCTTTAAATAGAGGGAAAAAGACTGAAGAGGACAATCAGTCACCTGGACTTGGAGTGAAGGATCAGTCAGAGCTGAGGGAAAGATGGACCTTTGGAGATTCAGAGATTCAGACATTTGGGCATGAGGACATTTGGGCACTGACTTGGAGGAGTGACTGGAAGGCAGACACCCAGACTTCTTTTAGACTCTTTAGACTTTCACTCTTGGTGAGTGAAAAACTGACTTAGTGACCCTGCCTTTCTGGAGGCATGAAGCCTCTAGGTAAGGCTCATCTTCTTGAGACTCTCTTCCCCTGGCTGGGGCTTAGAATTTCTAACTGGTATCAGAAGAAGCCAGAATCAATCTCCAATCTCTCTCTCTCTCTCTCTCTCTCTCTCTCTCTCTCTCTCTCTCTCTCTCTCTCTGGTCTCTCTCTCTCTCTCTCTCTCTCTCTCTCTCTCTCCTTAATATCTTCCTTCTATTGCAAATATTGTAAATAAACTACCATAACTTAAATTTATTTTAGTAATTCATTTTCGGATTTAGCAATTAAATCCCCAGGGATCACCTAATTAATATATTATTAGTCCATTGACAATTAATTTTAACAGTAATTTTAGATGAAGAAATATAAGCCTAATTATGATTATTAAATAAAATCAATCATTTGAAATGTAGGGCAATAGCACATCAAATCACTGTCATTTACTCTCTATTTCAGATTATTTTTTCTTATCATGTTTTATTTTGTTACTGCTATTTTAATAGCTAACTTTGATACTCTATTTTTTATTTCAGAAGAAAGACCATTTTATCCATATTTTAAGATTATTACCATAATAGAGGTTGGTATTTCCACCTCAAAGCTTTTAAATGAAAGTATCATTAACTGTAATATTAATAAACTGTTTCATCAGAAGTTCTAACAAAGATGGATTTTATTCAATAACAAATACATATTAAAAGACCTTGTTTTAAGCATTGCATTCCTCACATTTTTATATTACTTTTAAAAAATTTATTCTTAGACCAACCTGTTACAATTGTCTTCCTTCCTCTTAATTGCAGATGAAAATGAATAGAATTTGTTCATTAGAAACTGATAAAAATTGAAAGGGAGTCCCAAACTTTAAGAGTTTAAAGCAATGAAATCTTCATAGAGAATCTTTTTTTTTAATATCTGTCACTGTCAAATGTCACTGTCAAAAAAGTGACAGAGAAGGAAAAAGAGAGGGAGGAACTATAAATGCATGAGAATTATTGAATTGTTTTCCACTTATGTGTGACTCTTTATGACTGATCCCACTTGGTTTTTTCCTGCACAAAATTTCTGAAGTGGTTTACCATTTCCTCCTCTAATTCATTTTTATAGATGAGGAAAACGAGATCTACATGGTTAAACGACTTGTCCTGGGTCTCATAGCTAATAAGTGTCTATGGCCAGATTGGAGCTCAGGGAATTGTCTTCTTGACTCTACCTTGCACTTATCCATAATGCCACCTAGCTCTCCAGAAAAGGCAGGTGTAATTATAGAGATTTTTTTCTATTGTGTCTGGACAGAAATAGACAACATTTTGCTGTGAAGGGATTTTAGTTTACATTGACTTGAGGTATATGCAAAACTGTTAACTGACAATTGTGTATATGTTTGTTATTTTGGGAGAGCATTTTTTCCTTCAAAAACTCCATTTGGGAACTGTGAATAATTTCTATGTATAGCATCCCACTGTCCCATGTTGAAAACTTCTATTTGTGATTATAATACTTATAATATTAAAAAAGAATTCAATTTTATTACTAGAAAGAAAGCAAAACAGAAGGGTTTGAATGAATATACAATTATTAATAGAGATATATGTAAATTCCTAGAACCACATATACTCCTAAGTATGACAACACATAATTTCCACCCTATTTTTTCCTCTGCTCTCTGGTTGGCACTGATATAAATTGGGTAGTCAGTAAACATAGAATGGACCCTCTTGTTTCCCATCCTATTCTACTCCTCTCTTTTTCTCCTTGGATGTCATGTCTCTTGTGCTGTATGAGGATAAAATACCTCAAAGGCACTTCCTTTTCATCTGCCCTATTTATCTTCACTAGTTCTTGGCAGAATCTTTTACTTCTTTATCCTCTCCTAGTTGCCAGACAAACAAGGTATCATTCATATTCCTTAAGTAAAAACTGTATTTTGTCATGTTACTAAAATAGGAAAAGGAAGGTTAGGGGGAAAATATTTTAGCAATTGCTATATGCAGAAATGGGTATATGAAGATGCAAGTTGAATGCCAATTTCCTTGATGCCTCATGTCTGTTTCATAGAAAAACAAATGAGGATAAAAAATTGTTGGTTGGTTGATTGCCAAATGGCTAATTATGGTCTTTTATTTTACTACATATTTTATAGCAAAAAAATAACTAATATAAAATATTCCTAGTAGGCAGTTATTATATTTACCTTATAGGAGGACTTAAGCATATTTTTTTAAAAAATCAAGATACATGTTCTCATAATAATGGATTAAGACAGGGGAATCACGATGGCAGTTTAGAGACAACAACAGTTCAGACCTCCATAAGCCCTTCCTCACCAATCAACAACACAATGCTTTGAGGGGACTGAAAGCCAAATCTAACAACAGGATATAGCCAGGAAACCCTCCTATTGGACCCAACTTAAAAGGTACACCCCCAAGAAAGCCTGAATTCTAGAACATGTGGTTTTAAGGGGTAGGAAAAAGGAAGGTTCCAGGACCCCTCCCTCACCTGTAGTGCTGAGCCTCCAGTGGTGACTGGAATCTCTGGGCTGGCAAGGGTGCTAGTCCAGAAAGAGTACCTTGCCAGCAAAGCTGTGCAAGGCTCAGGGCATAGAACACAGGCAGCATAAAGGCAGCTGGAAGAAAAGCTCAGACCAGGCAGCCTAGTTGCAGTCAAGATACTCCATCTCCACCCCCCCCCCCCCATCTTCTAGAGGTTTTGGCCTCAGGGCACATTCAGCTCTGCAGATAGACTCCTCTGCCCTGGCTCAATCTCATCAATAGGGCAGATAAGAAGCCTTCAGAGGGCAGGGGAGCTCAAGCTCCAACACCCCTCCCCCAAAGACTGGTCTGAGAGCCTTGCTGACTAAGATCCAAGGTCAAAAGCTACAACAAGATAAAGGAACCAACCTTGACAACAAGGCAGGAAGACCAGCTCATTTTCAGCTTCTGCTGTCAGCTGGGGAAGATCTGACTAACCTGATCAATCAGCAGAATAGAGAATAAGCCCTTTCAGGACAGAACAGGCCAAACCCACAGATCCAGCATATAATGAGAGGAACAAGACTACAGGAAGTTATGGGGGGGGGGGGGAGAAGGAGGAAATATGAGTAAACAACAGGAAAAGGAAAAAAAAGAAATTACAATCAACAACTCCTATCCCGACAATGAACAAAGAGCAAATGGAACAAAGGATGATCAAGGAACACAAAGCAAAAACACAGAAACTCTAGCAAATTGGACACAGACTTAGGAAGAAGTAAAAATATAATTCAAAATACAATTAAGAGAGGCTGAAGACATCTGGGAAAAAAAAACTTAAAAAGCAAGTTAAGTCATCTGGAAATAGAAAATAGTGTCTTGAAAGTCAAAATTCATCAGCTTGGAAAATGAGGCAGAGGAGATGAATGAAAGATGACATCTAAAGAAAATCAGACCAAAAGGAGAAGGATGACCAAAAAACAGGGATGAAATTCTGTCCATAAAAACTAGAATCCAACAACTAGAAGCAAACAACTTCACAAGGCAGCAGGAAACTATAAAACAAAACCAAAAGAATGAAAAAATTGAAAAGTATGAAACACCTCATCCACAAAACTGACGATCTAAAACAGGTCGAGGAGAGACAACTTAAGAATCAAGGAGCAAGGAGGAGAGACAACTTAAGAATCATTGGACTACTGGAAGATCATGACAAAACAAAAAGCCTGAACATCATTCTACAGGAAATTATCCAAGAAAACTGCCTTGACATGCTAGAGCAAGAGGGAAAGCAGAGATTGAAAGAATTCACAGGTCCCCTCCTGTACTTAATCCACAACTGACAACACCCAGGAATGTTATAGCCAAACTCAAGAACTACAAGACAAAGGAAAAAGTATTACAAGCTGCTAAGAAGTCATTCAGATACCATGGAACCACAGTTAGGATAACACAGGATCTGGCTACATCTACACTGAAGGACAGAAAGACATGGAATATGATTTTCAGGAAAGCAAGGGAACTAGGTCCACAATCAAGAATCCAAGAATTCCAAGAATTCATAAAGAAAAGACCAGACTTGAACAGAAAATTTGATGCTCAAACACAGAACTCAAGAGAATCATCAAAAGGTAATTAAGAAAGGGGAAAAAACACACAAAAAAACCCAACAAAAAAACCTTTTTTAAATGGACCTAATAAGTTAAAATGATTCGTATCCCTACAAGAAAAAAGGATATCAGTAACTCTTAAAAATGTTATTATGACCTGGGTAGGTAGAAGAATTATAACTAGAGGGAACAGTGATAAACTATATAGGATTAAATGCCAAGACATATATATATATATGTATATATATATATATATATATACATATATATATGTGTGTGTGTATGTGTATGTGTGTGTGTGTATGTATACATATATACATACATATATATATTATATAACTAGAAGTAAAAAGTGAGGTTAATACTAAGAGAAATAGGAACACAAAAAAACTGAGGTAAATTTATATGTCATAAAGAAGCACATGATGGGAGTGGGGGAGAAAACCAATACACTGGAAGGCTAAAGAGGTTGGAGACAGGAAATACTTATTTCTCACATGCATTGGACTTGACTAAAAGATGGAAGAACAATAAGATCCATTAGGGCAGAGAATTGATTCCCACCCTATAGAGAAGTATAGTATAGTATAGTAGTAGTCTCTCGGAAGCCAAGGATGACAATTGTCTTTGTGCATTATCATCTATTGATGTACCCTCATGTGGCTTTGGAGTCCAAAGACTGAGGTGCAGAGTTTGTGGCACATGGGGCATGGGACGCCAGTTGTTATGGGAGGTGCGGTTGTGGCCTGGTGTCGGCCACTCGGGGGCAAGACATCGACGTCATTCATCTTCAAAGGTGGTGGCAGTATGGTTAATGTGGGTATGCCAGCTGCTTCTGTCAGAGGCAGCAAGTTCTAGTTGCTTTGGTGTAATGCCAGCCCACTTCAAGTTTGATTTTAGCTCATCCTTATATCTTTTCTTTGGTCAGCCTCACTTCCTGAGTCCAGCTGACAGTTCACCACAGAATACCTGTCTTGGTATTTGCTGTGGGTCCATGTGGATGACGTGTCCAGACCATCGTAGCTGGGTTTTGAGGACCATGACTTCAATGCTGGTGGAGTTGACTCTGTCAAGGACTTCCTGATTGGTGATTCGGTCCTGCCATCGGATCCTCATGATTGACCAGAGAGAGCATTGGTTTTTGCTCCAGCTGTTTCATGTGCTTCCAGTACAGTGTCCATGTCTCACAACTGTACAGGAGCGAGCTGAGGACCACTGCGTTATACACTTTGAGCTTCATCGCAGTGCTTACACCTCTGTGTTGGAGGACTTTAGAGTGCAGCCACCCGAATACCTGGCTGGCCTTTTGGATCTTAGCATTGATCTTGTGATCTAGGGACCCGTTGTTGGTGATGGTGCTACCCAGGTACTTGAAAGTATTGACGTTAGAAAGCTGCATGCCATCAATAGTTATGCACGGCTGGTTAGTTGACCTCCCTGGTTCAGGTTGAAACAGCACCTCTGTTTTGCTGAGGCTGATAGTCAGGTCAAACAGTTCTGTTGCAGTAGAGAACCTGTCCACAATGATTTGAAGATGATTTTCTTGATGGGCCATGAGAGCACAGTCATCTGTGAAGAGAGCTTCCAGAATGAGTCTCTCTGTTGTCTTTGTTTTTGTGGTCAGGCGGTGAAGGTTGAATAGTGAGCCATCCAGTCGGTATTTGATATAGACGCCCAGGTCTAGATCCATCACAGCATGTCGTAATACTTGGGTGAAGTATAGGTTGAATAGCACCGGAGCAAGGACATAGCCTTGTTTCACGCCACTGGAGATGTTGAAGCGATCGAAAGTCTCTCCACCAGATAGGACTTCCCCTGTCATATCGACATGAAAGAGCTGAGTCAGTCTGATGAATTTTGCTGGGCAACCAAGCTTGCTGAGGGTCACCCAAAATGCATCCCTGTTTACTGTGTCAAAGGCCTTCATCAGGTCTATGAAGACAATGTAGAGACTCAGGTTTTGCTCAAGGAATTTTTCCTGCGTTTGCCTCATCATGAATACCATGTCGATGGTGCTGTGATCTGGTCGGAAGCCACATTGTGATTTAGGCAGGTTCTGCTCTGAAAGAGATGACAGGAGACTGTTGAGTATAATACAGACGAGGATCTTTCCAGAGGTGGAGAGTAGTGAGATGCCTCTGTAGTTGTCACAGGCTGCTCGTGCACCTTTGTTCTTGCATAGGGCTAAGATGGAGGCATCTCTAAGTTCTGGGGGCATGTCTTCCCCTTCCCATATGCTGGTCAGCACTATATGGAATGCCTGAAGCTCCTTTCCCTTTAAGGCCTTGTATACCTCGGTTGGGATCCCTTCTTTATCAGGTACCTTGCCTGCACTCATTTGTTTAATGGCTTTTTGGACGACTTCTAATGAAGGAGGGATGTCAAGTTGCTTGATGATGCGGTTTTGGGGGATCTGGTCAAGGTCACTTTGGTCAACTGAAGAAAGTAGGTTGAGAAGTTGAATGAAGTGTTCTTTCCACCTGTTGCTGATGCCTTTTATGTCTTTTATGAGAGTGTCACAGTCAGAGGATAGCAAGGGGGCGGTGGCAGATTTTAATGGCCCATACACAGTCTTGAGGGCACTGAAAAATTGTTTATAGTTTTTCGTGTCAGCAAAGCGCTGGATTTCTTCTACCTTTTTTTCCCACCATCGGTCTTGCATTTTCCTGATCTCACACTGTTCCGTGGCTTGGAGAGACTTGAATCTGTTCTTTTTTAGGAGCAGAGTTTGGGTTATTTTGCCACTCCATAAAGGCTTTGTTCTTTTTGTTCAATAGGTCTTCAATAGCAGTGTTGTTCTCATAAAACCAGTCCTGGTGGTTGTGTTGCTTAGGGCCTAGGGCTGCCTTTGATGTTTCCGTCACCATGTTGCTGAACTGGTTCCATTTCTCGGTTGGGCTTCCAGTGAGTGGTCCCTTGGCAGACAGTTTGTCGCCCAGACAGGACTGGGATGTTTGCAGATAAAATGGATCTCTGAGACGACTCATGTTGCAAGATGCATGAACTGTCTGGGCGCGTTTTGGATGGGGAAGTGCAATGCTCATTTGAAAAGTTGTTCTAACCAATCGGTGGTCTGTCTAGCATTCAGCTCCTCTCATGGCTCTGGTGATCTGTACATCCTGGATGTCTCACTGGTGTACAATGATGTAGTCAATGAGATGCCACTGTATTGATTGTGGATGCATCCATGTTGTTTTATATTTGTTCGCCATTCTGAACACAGTGTTCATGATGGTGAGTTCAAACTCTGAGCACTTGCTAAGTAGCAGTAGGCTGTTGTTGTTCATTTTGCCCACCCCGTGTTTGCCAAGCACTCATTTCCATCTTTCATGGTTCTGGCCAATATGGGTGTTGAAGTCTCCCAGTAGTATCAGCTTGTCATTTGTGGGCACTGAGTGCAAGAGGCTGCTCAGGTCAGAGTAGAACTACTCGATGGTCTCCTCTGTGCTGGTCAGTGTTGGGGCGTATGCGCTGATGATTGTGGCATACCGATCTTTGCTGAGAGGTAAACAGATCTTCATGAGCCTCTCGTTGATGCCCACAGGCAAGTCTGGCAGCTGTTTGAGCAAACTGGTCTTGATATGTAAACCTCAAATTTCCTTAGACTTATAAATGTTGGAAATTTCACCATTGGGATATTTCATACTTGGAAAATTTCTTACTGATAGTCTATTGGAATGGGAACTCCATTGGCATGGGAGGTTCCTTCTCTTCCCTTCTTAAGATTACTTTAGGACAGAAACCCTTTGCTGAACAATGGAAAGGACTTTGACCTATGCTTAAGCATAGAACAGGAATTTCTTTGAGTCTTGATTGATTTTAGAATTGATACAATGGAGATACTTGGAATAAATCTCCACCCTATTCAGTCCTAATAGGATTGAGTAAGGGCTGCAGCCTAGATCAAAATTTAATTATTCCAATCTCTACCATACTCAAGTTAACAGGATTTAGAAAGGGCTGTAGCAAAGGAGTAAAGATTTAATCATTTGAAAATATGACCTTCAACAGACATGTGCAAAAGCCAGAAACCTCTGGGCGGTCCTGGGTTAAGCTAGAGCCTCCATTGCCACAGGGAAATTGATGAACAGTGATTGGTAGATGGGAGAAAGGAGGGGAGGAACTTGGATGGTTTCCTTAAAGATAGGGGGTCTGAAGACTCCAGGGAGGAGAGAGTTGGTTGGGGTGGTTCCTGTGGCTCTGAGAAGGCTTGCTCTGAAGGAAGCTGAAGGTGGGGGCCTCTGAGACTGTTTCTCCATTTTGGACACGTGAGTAATAGGGACTGATCTCTTTTCTTTGCCCCAGCTATCTAAGGGCTTGGGCCTTTTGGCCCAGTCTAAACAGAAGGGGTATTTAAGCCCTATTCCCTTCTCTCCCTTTTTCTCTCTCTCTCTCTCTAATTCCTTTCTTACTCCTATTGTAATTAAACTCCAAAAAAGGCTGACGGCTGACTTGAGTTTTTCATTTAGGAATTACATAGCTGATTCCTTGGCTACCTTAAATTAATATATATCAGTCTTTTAAGGTGATTCCCTTGTAACAGATAGCCAGGCCAACACCGTGGATTCTGTCTTCATTTAAGGCTCTACCTTTCCAGAAGAAGGTGTATCCAGTGGTAGGTTCGCTGAGTGATCCCTCTTCTGGTAAGCGTGTTTCACTTAAGGCTGTGATGTCGATGTTATATCGTGCCAGTTCTTTACCGATTAGGGCTGTTCTTCACTCAGGTCTTGGGGTATTATCTCTGTCAAGTAATGTCCTGATGTTCCATGCTCCTAGTAGGAGTTTCTTTGTGTTTTGTTTTCTTTGGTTTCGACCACTTAAAGGGATGACCCGTCAGCTGCAGTGTGCTGACCGGGTGTTTGTAGGGCAGGCAATGTTTGGGACACCTTTTCTAGTCCCCTCCCTTGATTAGGGTGAGCAGTGCTGTCCTAGAGAGGGCTGCTCAGTCACCCAGAACGCTGCCGAACGTCTCTGCTGCCCGGGTAAGAGCTGAGCGACCACTGGTCCATGGACCACCTACATGCAGGATTGTGACTACAACTGCCAGTGGTCACCTCCACCTGTTGTGTCGCCACTCCCCCATCGCAGCAGGTCTTGAAAAGGATAGGCAGGGTTGGAATAGATGAGTGTGCACAAAGATACTTGGGTGTGAAAGAGATTTAAGTGGAAAAGTCGATGCACAGAGACAGTCCCATTCTCTTGGCATTGGAAGCCTGGGTCCAGTGGCATGGAAAATTGTTATGCCTGGAGACTTCCTCAGATGCATTGGGTGGCCATGTTGTCCTTTGTGCTCCAACACGCCCTAAGCACTCCACAGTGCTTTGCTGCATTGCCATCTCAGCCGTTGGACCTTCTTGTTGGTTTCTTCTGCCTGTTCCGCCGAAGCAGTCTTCACATGCTGGGTGAGCAAAGCCCTAGTTCACCAGGGGTCTACGACCTAGTGGCTACTCTCACAAGGTTTAGCTGGCCTGTCGAAGCCGTTGCCCGGAGTGTGGCCGCTGCTGCATTTTAGCAGCTACTGGGAGCCACAAGTGAGAGCTGGGTGTCAGGTGGGGTCAGAGGTTGGAGAGCTGCCCTAGGAGGGCACAACAAGCCCTCCATACCAAGGGTGCTACCCCTCCCTGAACACCCCATACACCTCTATATAGAGAAGTAGAAGGGTAACAAAAGGACTTGTGGGAAGGGAGCAATACAAGGGAGGGAGAGGGTGAGAGTACCTTATAAAAACTGTAAATAAAATAAGAAGAGAATAAGAAGTGAGGTGGAGTAGAAAGGGAAGTAAAATAAGGGTGGGGATTAGGGGGTCTGATTAAAAACAAAACACTGATGTAGAAGGAAATTATGAACAAAGAAAGGGCAGGACTAGGAGTGAAAATAAAAATGTTGGGAAATACATAGCTGGTAATCATAATGCTGAATGTGAATGGAATGAACTCACTCATAAAATGGAAGCAAATAGCAGAGTGGATTAGAAACCAAAATCCTACCATATGTTGTCTACAAGAATCACATGAAGAAGGTAGACATACATAGGGTAAAGGTAAGTGGATGGACCCAAATCTATTGGGCATAAAATGATAAAAAGAAGGCAGGAGTCGCAATCATCATATCTGACAAAGCCAAAGTAAAAATAGATCTAGTTAAAAGAGATAGGGAATGTAATTACATTCTGATAAAAGGCAATATAGACAATGAGGAAATAGAAGTAAAATAGGGAGTAGAAACACAAGAAAAACAACTGCTTGATTACATTTGTCAATGGGGATATGATTGGGGATATAGACTCAATGATAACTCTAGTGTAAACATCAACAACATAGAAATAGGTTTTGGTCATGGATACATGTAAAACCTAGTGGAATTGTGTGTCAGCTACTGGAAAGGGTTTGGGAAGGGGAAGGAAACAATATAATTCTTGTAACCAAGGAAAAATGTTCTAAATTGACTAATTAAGTAAAAATTTCCAAAAAAACCCCACAATAATGAATTAATATAAAAATTATCTAATTCAATCCAATTGTATGTGTATTTGAATCCCTTTGGTGGCTCAAATAACTTAAAAGAGCATATTCAAGTGTAAAGCACAATTTAAAACTCTTTTATTTCCTTTTTTTGACTGCCAATAATATAGGTTTTTCCAAATGCCAATCAAAAAATGATAACCTTTGACTATAATTAAATTTACTTGCCATTTCCCACTTCATTCATCTGTCTCGACAAAGAGGAATGCATGAAGATTGAATTTATTTATATTCATCCATATAAATCTGAGTTGAATATGAAAATGTTGATGAATCAGAAAATTATAGATAAATATGTATGTATATGTATTCATACACATGTATAACTAAATATAGGCATATGTGTATTCATATATAAACACATAAGCAAACAGGTAGGTGGATAGATGGATAGATTAAATTTATATAGCTTTTATTATGTGACAGATACTGTTAAGCATTTTATTTTATTTACTTCTCATCATAAACCTAGGAGGTAGGTGCTATTTATAGGTGAGGAAATAGGCAAGCATAAATTCAGTGAAAAAGTTATATGACTGAGGCTACACACACACACACACACACACACACACACACACACACACACATAGTTGTGTGTGTGTGATTAGTCTACTACTTGTAATAAGAGAGGCATGAACTTAAACTACTTATGAAGGTGGAGATGGGTTAGTATTACTAAGTTTTCTATAAGAATATTAAATCTGGATAGAAAAATAGCAGAATATACTAGATTAAAATTAATGTTTTGCCAAAGAAATTAAAAATATGTTCATATATTGAGAGCTATAAGAGATGTAGTTCCACTCTCTCATTTTCCAGTTGAGGATTCATTAAGTCAAGTATTATTAAGTGGTTTGCCAAAGGTCATGCAGTTTTGAATTCTTGATTAATAAAAACAATTTGATTTTCTATTATCTTTGTTTTTTTTACCTTCATTTCCATGTGTTCACCTTCCTCCATTCTGTCTCATGACATCACTGGTCTCCTTTAAGTCCTAGGAAAATCCCATCTTTTAGTGTAAGCCTTCCTCAAACCCTTATAATTCTGGCCCTTTCTTCTCTTAATTATTTACTATTTATGACATCTATAGCTTGCTATATCCTGCTGGGGACAAAGAATAGTACTATGGTGGAAATTCTGTTTGGACCAACTCCACACATCTACTAATGAAGCTCCAAATAGATAGGTGGCATATGTAATTATTAAATAGAAATGTTTTCTTATGCTTTTCCTGACAATTTATAAAAATGTTACATTTAAATAATGATTTTCTTTTCTGTTCAGTTTGGGACATGTCTGTGGAAAATATATACAGTACTGCTATAATAATATACAGTAAATTACATAGAACAAAGAATATTACTAAATAGTAGGAATCATAGTAATTATATACAGTACTACTTATTCAATAGGCATGCTCCCACAAATACATTTATCATAGGGAGTCATGGAGATAGTGAAGGTATCTGTATAGTGTTTCCTATTCTGCCCTCTAGTTACATGAATCATGGTTCCTCTATAGATAGGGATGAGGAATCTTGGGGAATTTATTACACTGTTTCCCTATTTTTGTTACTGATCTTAATATATTGCCAGATGAGTAGGTGCTACTTCTGGGGCCATCATTAATTTACAGAATCTCATAATCAGGATTTTGAAGAGTTAGAAGAGATGTGAAGAACCATTTAATTCAATCCACATCTGAAAAGAATCCCTACTATGGCAAGCTGAGCAAATGCTGTCAGCCTCGACTATATTTTTAAACACTTAGAATTGTCTTAGAATCAATGCTATGTATTGATTCCAAAGCAGAAGAGGACTCTCATTTGCATTGTGTGTGTGTGTGTGTGTGTGTGTGTGTGTGTGTGTGTGTGTGTGTGTGTGTTTAAGGAAAATGGAAAGTTTAGGCTGGAAAAGGTAGTGGAAGTCTCTGAGATCACATTTGAACTCAGGTCTCTTGGTCTTTCTGTCCATTCACTGAGCCATGGAGCTTCTCCTAGTCAGCCTTTACTTAAAGACTTCTTATCAGGGAGTGATGAGATTACCTTCTAAGGCATGTCCTTTCCATTTTGGGACAATTCTAATTGTTAGTAAATTTGTCATAATGTAAAGACTAAACTTACATCTGCCAATTTCACCTTTTGATACTAGTGTTGCTCTTCTAAACAAAAAAGAAAATGTCTAAAACTTTTTTTTCATTCTTTTGTATATGTGAACACAGCTATTGAGCCTGACTCTGCCTTTTCCAGACTAAATTTTTCATTTTCCTTAAAAAAATATATAATTTTCATAGGCTAGTCTCAAGGCCTTCACCATCTGGTTGCCTTTCTATGGACATCCTCTAGTTCATCAATGTCTTTTTTAAACTATAGTGCTCAGAATCAAATCTGATATTCCAGATGTGGTCTTAGCAGGGTGAAATACATAGGGAGTAGAATTTCCTTATCCCTGGAAGCTATGTCTCTCTCACTGTAGTCTCAGATGATGGTGATTTATTTGAGCAGTCACCTCATACTCCTTATTCTGTAATGCTCTAAAATTTTCAGATATCTTTTGACTATTGTAAACTTAAAAACTAATATACAATAACCTGAAGTATTACATTTAATAAGATTTATTAATAAAATCTAGAACAAAGCGAGAGTTAACTCAGCCGCAGTCACAAGAGAAGAGGCAGAAAAGGGTGGAATTACCGAACTTATATACACGTACATAACAAAACACAAACATCAAGGATGGGAAAAGGATTCTGGGAGAGTAAGTCCAAGCATTCAAGGTTTTCTAATTATACACTATCAACTCTCTAGTCAAGCCTCCTCTATCTTTTATTTGTTCTTGATAAAAATGTGCAGCACCCAGAGAAAACTTCTATCTCATAGTATATCCCTTAGAGAAGTTAATCCAGATGTAAAGTATTATATGTGATTCTCAAAACAGTAACTCATAAATCCCTGCCCATGTGTCATTTTCCTATAATGTGAATATTCATCCAGAAAAAAGAATTAGTTCAAAGCAAAGACATGTAATGAAGTGTTGTTATGAAAACTATCCAAAAAATGTTTTCCCACAAATCTGAGGCATATTTTGAAAATATATAAATATATTATTATAAAGAAAAGTGATCACACAAAAAAGAATACATGTATCCATGGCACACATAGAGGAGTTCACACAGAAACCATGTGGCCAGGGTGCAGACAGCAGCTCATGCTGTTGGCATTAAAGGGCAATGGATGCCTTCTGATGATGTCAACTGATGCCTTCTGCTGATTTTATTCAGCTACTCCTGCTGGTCTTTGATAAATGATGACTTGCTATATTCTGCTCCAATTCACACTTAATCTCTGCCAGATGTAGTTTCCCCGGAGTTATTCTGTTAGAAGCTTCCAGGCACAGTCCTACTTGCCATGTAGTTTGGGAGCTTCCAGCTTCTGGCTCCAGCTGAAGCCTGGCTATAGTGCGAACTCTTCAATGTGCTCAGTTCAAAAAGCCAGAAGTCTTTTATAGCTCTGTACAAAAGCAACCTCTCTTGCTTCAAGCATAAGACAAGCAACAGTCCTTGGAGAAAAATATACCCTCTCTGCTTTTCATTTACAGACTTGTCTGTATATTCTTCTGCATAGAGTCTTGGCTGGAAGACATTTATTTCTAGCAGGCTCTTCTTTTTTTCCGCCACATCAAGCCTTGGAGTACATAGAACAGGAACCTTCCAAATAGCTAAGTTCTTCAGGCTTACATTTTTTTAACCCTTGCCTTCCATCTTAGAATCCATACTCATTATTGATTCCAAGGCAGAAGAGCAGTAAAAGCTAGATAACTGGGGTTAATTTGTCCAGAATGACATGATAAAACAAAAAGTCCCTGACGCCAAATTTGTACACAGTACCTCCTGTCTGGAGATCTGGCTCTCTATCCACTGATCCACATAGCTGTCCCCAGGCTTACATTGTTATTTGGACTAAACTTCCTGTTATTGACAGAGGTTTGTTTCTGACTGAAGACTTACCCCTACCTGATTTTAACTTCTAAAAGAAAAGCTGTTTATTCAATAACTGCTTTGGGGTTTAAATTCCCAAGTTTCCAACCCAATGCTCCTTCCTTTTTGAATCTGATTTATGCTCATGGAGATGCTGGGCTTTGATAAATGAGTTTTTGCCTATCTTGTTCAGAACTAGACTACCACATCCCTTCCTATTTCCCAAGTATTCTCTGGCCTATAGTTTTCAGACTCAAATCCATCCTCCTTCCCCGATCATCCCCAAATTTTAAAATTGGGCTAATATTGGCCGTCTTCCAATCTTATGGTTCTTATGTCATTGTTATTTCAAATTTTTCTGACAGTGCTTCAACACTTGCAAACTCCAGTCCTTTCATTGTGCATAAATAGTTTATGTGGATAAATGACTTGAATTCACTGATAGCAAAGAACTCTTTTTCTCCTTGCTTATCTTGGATGTTAGCTCCTCACTAACATTTTCTGTTCTTCCACTTTTATAATAAAGAAAAAATACCATGACAGAAAAATTAGAAATAATATAAAGTTTGAATGTTTCAATATCCTTTATATTTTCAAATACTTCAAGATAGATCCGATCAGTTTAGGGAAATAATCCTCTCTTGAATGAGTCTCCTTTTTCTCACAAGTTAAATAAAAACAGCAAAAATACCTTTTAAGTTTTACTTGACTTCCCTTGCTAGAATCACCTTATTCTGATACTCCTGACTTTATTTCTACAGGATGTTGTCATGTTCCTACTCACCCTTGCTTACTTATGCTTATTTCCATCTTTGTATATATCATTAAAAATCTTAATTGGTTTGTAATTTCCCTATTTATTTTCTTAAGTTAGACTTTTATTTTATCAAATGTTTCTAACATTTGGCATTACACCTAATCAGCATTTTAAGAATAATATTTCATTTTTCATCTACTACATGTAAAAACAATTTTAACCTTCATTTTTAAAGTTCTGAGTTCCAAATTATCCCCCTCTCTCCCTCACTCTTTCATATTCCTGCCCACCCTGAGATGACAAGCAATTTCCTACAGGTTTTACAGATGTAATCACGTAAAAATTGTTTCCATGTTAGTCATCTTTTGGAAGAGCTCTAAAAAAGAGAAAATGAAATATAGTATGTTTTCAGGCTGCATCCAGACTCTAGAAGTTATTTCTTGGAGGGTAGATGGCATTTTTCTTCATGAGTCTTTTCTAGAATTGTCATAGATCACTGCATTGATGAGAATAACTAGATCATTCACAGATATTCATCAAGAAAGATTGCTATCACTATATATAATATTCTTCTGGTTCTGTTCACTTTAATTTGTATCAGTTCATTTAAGTTGTTACATTTTTTTCTATAATTATCCCCCTTTTAATTTCTCATAGCACAATAGTATTCCATAACTATCATATACCATAACTTGTTCAGCCATTTACCCAATTGAAGGACCACCCCTCATTCTCATCTGAATTAGACACAAGAAATTAGAACATTGTCACTCAAACACTTAAACAGAGGATGATGTAGAAACACATTAAAAACCAATGGAGAACTAGATGGGGAAAGAGAGAAAGGTTAATAAAGAAGACATTTTACATAAGGCAGTAGTCACAGACAAAAGAAAGTTTGGTGTCTGAGGAAAGAATATGAAGGAGGAATTAAAATGAGAAAGAGAAAGTATAAAAATTGCTGATCAGTGTGGGGCCAGAGGGAAAAATTGAAGAGTGGAAAATGACACATTACAATTACAAACATTTTTATTTCAGGTCCTTCTTCCTTTTATAAAACCCTTACCTTCTGTCTTAGAATCAATACTGTGTATAAGTTCCAAGGCAGAAGAGTGATAAGGGCTAGGCAATGGGGGTTAAATGACTTGCCCAGGGTCACACAGCTAGGAAGTATCTGAGGCCATATTTGAACTGAGGACCTCCTGTCTCTAGGCCTGCCTCTAAATCCACTGAGCTACCCAGCTGCACCCCCCTACCTTCTTCCTTTTAAAGAGGTGAGCTGGTACAAAGACAGGAAAAAACACAAGAGTATGAGATGATGGAGACCTTAGAAATAGCCATTGTAAAATATATTCCATGTTAATGAAGATATGGTGTAATAAAAAGAGTTTTGGATTTAGTTTAGTGTTTGAAAAAGTCAAGGATAGCAATTACTTAGGATAAAAAATTCTTCAAGAAAAATTGCTGAGAAATATGGAAAGTAGAATTCATAAGAAATTAGTTTTATACCAAAATATTGCAAATTATATCACAAATAAGTTTCCAATGGGTCCATGACCAAAATACAAAAAGTCACACCATAAAAGCATGCAGAAATTATAATTGTGACTGGTTTACACATTTATTTCTATAGTGGAAATTCTATTCTGAAAATTAAACAAAGGGGTCAGGTGATCAAAGAACATGTAGTAAATAGTTTCAACTATATGAAATTTGATTTGTTATAGAAATAAACTTCATGCTAAAACAATAAAAAAGAAAATAACTTGGAATAATCTTTATAGAAAAGATCTCTGATAAAAGTCTGATAACCATGAAATACAGGAGATTAATCCAAGTATTTAAGAACATTTATTCCCCTATGATACAAGTAGTCAAAAGATATGATCAGGCAGTTTTCAAAATGGTAAATATAATCCTGTAGAAAGTATTCTTAGGTTATAGGATTAAAATTGAAAGGGTCATTTTTGAAAAGCAATTTAACAATTATTTAGGACTTTTTTCTCTCTGAAATAGGAGTTTTGAGCAGCTTGGATCAGAAAAGCATCTTTTCAGTTCAACAAAATATAAGTAAGGTTATAACAGGGTTATAACACAATAATAAAATAGATTAAATAATACACTTACTAGAATATGATACATATACAAATAAAAATCTATTTAAATTAATATTAATAAGTATTTATTTAAATTTTAAATAATTATATGGTTATAAAATAGTGATTTTTAAAATTTAAAGTGTGGAAATAAATATTACAGTTTTTGGCAAGTCAGCTAGGAGACAAACCTAGAATCTTCTGATCCGCAGTCAGAAGCATTATCCATTTTTGATTTTAGTTTAAGGAGGGGTGAACCGGCCCAGGTAGGAAACAGAACAGATCAGTAGTGGGATCGTGCCTGTGAATAGCCACTGTACTCCAGCCTGGGCAAGATAGTGAATATGTGACCTTGGGAAGGTCACAACAAAAAAAGGGGACTATTGTGGAAAGGAAACAAGACTGACAGTTTGTGGGGGAAGGGGCCAACTGGGAGTGGCAGTTGGGTCTTGTGACTAGCTCTTCCTTCCTGCTAGGTGTGGCAGTTGGGTCTTGTGACTAGCACTTCCTGCCTGCCTGGGGGGTCTTGCTTCCTGGTGTTGGAGGAGAGAGGAACTTGGTCAGCCCAGTCTGGAGTGGCATGCTCTTCTTGGTTCAACCTGAAGACACAGGCTTCTGAAGGTCAGATTTGTTCTTGTTTACTTTCTGTGTACTGCTAAGATTCTGAATTCGAAAAACAAGAGTAGACGGGAGTGGGACAAACTCTCCGCCAGCCTCTGGGGCCTGGCCTCAGGTCTGAAGCTGAGAAAAAACTCCAATCCCAACTAGTTATTGAACTTTATATTATTTGAATTCGCAGTCAGATAAGTGGACTATCTTTTCTCGTCATAGAGGGAGCTGAAAATCAGTTCAGTCATTCCAGGACAAATCATTCTTACTGGACCCCTGCTGTTTCCTCTCAGCAGGGGGCATCTCCCTCCCTTGCCTCACCAAGTGATATACCCTCTCTCCCCTCTCTCCTCCATACCCTGCTACAAACCTCAAGTTATCCCCTATTTTTCCAATCCTATTTCCTTTCCCAATAAATATTACAAAAGGATATGATTTTGGTGAAAACTATTTGGTAGGTAATGTTATTTTGCTTTCAGATTAGTTTAGCATTAGTAATGTGCAATTTGAGCCTAAATTGATTTCACTTTTATCTATCTATCTATCTATCTATCTATCTATCTATCTATCTATCTATCTGGATAGATAGATAGATAGGAGCATACATATATGTGTGCATACATGAAACTGAGGCATTCCATTTCAAAGGTGGATTATAGGCATTTAAAAATATTTTCCAAAACTGCCCAGGAAAAAGAAAAAAAGTAAAAAGTTTATCTTATCAGTCATGGTCCAATTCAATACAAACTATTCTTGACATTCAAGCATAGATGCCAAAGACATTTCTTTTCTATACAGAAGCCAGGCCTACTGTGTGTTTTGTTGAAAGAACCTCCAGTTACATTTGTTTTTTTTTTTCTATCAATACTATCACAAAATCTCCATGAAGTCTACATGTGCAGCTCCTCATATTCCACAAGGAATTAGTCACAAAAAAGAAAACATACATGCCTACCAATGTTAGTTTAAGAGAGCTAAATTTTGATTTGTTTCCAACTTGTCTTGTTTTCTTTAGGCTTCAAACCAAATCCTTTGGAAGAGAAAAAAAAGGGGAGAGAATCAGAGTTTGAGGGTAGACAGTAAGGGGGGAAGGGTGAGGGGTAGAAAAAGAAGCAAAGAGGAGAGGAAGAAAGAATATTAAAATAACAATAATACCCAGCATATTTTTAAAAAGTATCATGAGTAAAATTAATTATTATCCCTAAATTCAAGATAAATTTAATACAACACAGTGCAGTGAAGAAAGCATTAGACTTGGAGTCCCAAGAATGGGTAAAATCTAAATTTTCTTGCTTATTGTTTAATATAGACAAATCAATAAATCTTTCTGAGCTTTACTTTTGACATCTTTAAGATGCAATATTGGGACCAAATGAATATTAAATTCTCATTGTTATCATATTTGTACTTCTATTCAATATTTTGGAAGTAGAAGAAATTAGAATCAGAGATTATGCACTGTTTAGATATCCCAATAATTTCAAATGAAAGTAGGTGATCCAAACAAAGTAAGGAAATTCTATTCAACTCTCATTTTTATTAAACACCCACTAAGTGGCTGGCCCTTTTCTGGCTCTGGGAACATTAAGACAAAAATGAAAAAATAGGGAATTCCAGAGCTAATAATGAAAATAGCCATTGCCCAGAAGCAGGGCAAGAGGATAAGAAATTGTCCCTATTAGATATTGAATTATTTGATCTCTGAATGAAGTAAAGGACAAAAGGAAATAGTAACTAGAAATCTGACCTTGGAGCCAAGGAATTTTGAATTCAGTTCCTGTCTTTAGGATCCATAATATTTAACATCTCAGTGCTCTAGGTCTGGGGTCAGCAAATTTATTTTCTGTAAAGGGACAGTGAGTAAATATTTTAGGCTTTGTAGATCTAAAGGCAAAATAAAGGGCCTTATTTAGGCACTTACATAGAAAGAGAGAAAACAAATATTCATATTTATTGATGAAATAAAAATAGTAATAGTAATAATAGAGTATATAATTTTTGATAACACAGATATACTAAGGAAATGAATGAAATTCTTTTTTGAGAGGGGAGAAGGATAACATTTCACTTAATTGAGGTTCAAAATTAGTGTTTCCTATCATCAAAATCAATTGTAAACTTCCATCTATTAATACTGATTACAATTAGATTTTGTATATCTTATCTTTAAAAATGTCTTTTGACACAAATGATGTTCTTCAATCTTTTGGGTCATGCCTGTTTATTTGTAGCCCCATTTGGTGTTTTCTTGGTAAAGATACTGAAGGGGTTTCACATTTCCTTTTCCAGGTCATCTGACAGATGAAAAAATGAGGCAAACAAGGTTAAGTGACTTGCACAGGATCACATAGCTAAGTATCTGAGGCCAGATTAGAACATAGGAAATGAGTCTGACTCCAGGCCCAGCAGTCTATGAACTGGGACAACTAATTGCCCCATTGACATAAATAAGTACTACCAAATATTGTAATCAGTCCTCAAACATATGATTTTAATCGAACGTTTTCATTTCCTGAAAGATATTTATAAAATCGCATTAAATTCTTCTTTGGTATTTTTCTTTTAGCATATTACCTTGCAGATTAATCACTTCCAATTTAAGATTTGCTGGAAGCTCTCAAATGCACGAAAAGGATTTTGGAATATGAAAATGTCTTTTGCATTAGCATCACAGTTTTTAAAAGTGCTATTGGACCTGCAGTTTGAGCTTAGAAAATATATTGCAAATTTGTTTAGGGAAGCATCCTGTTTTAATTTTTGATAGCATGGAAGTATAAAAAAAAGGCTAATATCACTTGTGGTTCAAAGAACTTTGGTTGTCATTGATTGCTTTTACTATAAATATTTTGCTTAACAACACTATTTTTCTTTATAATTTTATGTTGAATTCTTCAAAAGCAATCAAATCTCCAATTGAAAACTAATTCCTCAAACCATTCAATGTTTGATAATAAAATCTGAGGGCAATTCTTGTTAAGAAAAATTTCAATCTAGGCCCTGAACTAAAAACCAAAAAAACAAAAAATATAACAAGAGTTTTTGTTTTTCTTTTAATTTTTTCCTATTTTTACATGATAAATATGAACTTGTAACAAAAGTGTAAAATGTTATGATATGTTTGTATATGAGGCACACAAAATGGTGCCATTGTATTTTATGTTCTCTATCAACTCTGCTGAATAGTAGGAACATATCCATAGATAAATGAATGAGTGTGACTGTGTTTCAAACAAAAAGTCTTTATAATGAGCGCTGAAATTTGTGTTCAAATAAAAAATTCCCTGTATCATAAAAGTATAATTTTGATTTTTTAAAAACTATTTTCAAATGTCAAGACTATATTTCAGCTGTATGCCATACAAAAATAGGCAGTAGAGCTCTGTTTGCTGACCTCTGCTCTAGTTAACTCTTTTAAGACAAATAGCAGAGAAAGGGCTAATTTGTAACAGGAGAGACAACCCCTTTGTGGAAGTTCCCTCTACTGATGACATTACAGGACCAGTCCCTATCTCTATGTATATCCCTATCCAGTACTACTCAACCTATTTTTCACCCAAGTATTACAACATGCTGTGATGGATCTAGAGCTGGGTGTCTATATCAAATACCTACTGGATGGCTCACTATTCGACCTTCGCCGCCTGACTGCAAAAACAAAGACAACAGAGAGTCTCATCCTGGAAGCTCTCTTTGCAGATGACTGTGCTTCATGGCCCACCAAGAAAATCATCTCCAAACCATTGTGGACAGGTTCTCTACAGCAACAAAACTGTCTGGCCTGACTATTAGCCTCAGCAAAACAGAGGTGCTGTTCCAACCTGCACCAGGGAGGCCAACTAACCAGCCGTGCATTACAATCGACAGCACGCAGCTTTCTAACGTCAACACTTTCAAGTACCTGGGCAGCACCATCGCCAACGACGGGTCCCTAGACCACGAGATTAATGCCAGGATCCAAAAGGCCAGCCAGGCACTCGGGCGGCTGTGCTCCAAATTCCTCCAACACAGCGGTGTAAGCACTGCGACGAAGCTCAAAGTGTATAATGCAGTGGTCCTCAGCTCTCTACTGTACATGGTATCCATGTACAGTACATGGATACTGTACCAGAAGCACATGAAGCAGCTGGAGCAATTCCACCAACGCTCTCTCCGGTCAATCATGACGATCCGATGGCAGGACCGAATCACCAACCAGGAAGTCCTCGACAGAGCCAACTCCACCAGCATCAAAGTCATGGTCCTCAAAACCTAGCTACGATGGTCTGGACACATCATCCGCATGGACCCACAGCGAATACCAAGACAGGTATTCTATGGTGAACTGTCAGCTGGACTCAGGAAACAAGGCCGACCAAAGAAAAGATTCAAGGATCAGCTAAAGTCCAACTTGAAGTGGGCTGGCATTTCACCAAAGCAACTAGAACTCGCTGCCTCTGACAGAAGCAGCTGGCGAACCCACATTCACCATGCCACCACCACCTTTGAAGATGAACAACATCGATGTCTTGCCGCTGCGCATGAACGCCGACACCAGGCCACAACCGCACCTCCCGTAACAACTGGCGTCCCATGCCCCATGTGCCACAAACTCTGCACCTCAGCCTTTGGACTCCAAAGCCACATGAGGGTACATCAATAGATGATAATGCACAAAAACAATAGTTATTCTCGGTCACCGAGAAACTACCACTACTATCCCTATCCAAAGAGGGAGGAGAATGAAGAATAGACAAAGAAAACATAGTGGGTGGGGAAGCATACAGGGAGCAGTAAGGAGGTGAATTTGTCTGGAATGGTCAATAGGTGATGAGGAGCAATTTGAGATAAATTTGAAAAGAAAGAAGTAAATCCCATTATGAAGGATGTTAAATTTCTGAGGAGTTTGTAATTTATGCTGGAGCCTGGAAATCACTGAACGTGTTTGAGCACAAACATGGTATGGTAAATAAAACATGTGCTTTAGCTGTCTGTATCAGTTACTTTGCCTATCTTTCTCTCTCTCTCTCTCACACACACACACATACACACACACACAAACACACTTTGCCTTTTCTTTAGACATTTGTGTTTTTGCTACCTGGTTGGCTAATTATTGTAACTGATAGAAAATTTTGAAAAATTTTACTAATACAGCTATCTGCAAAGGAAATTGATGTTCATGCAAATATAATATTCAGTCTTAGGAACTCAATTTTCTGCCTTCAAAGTTTTATTTCAACTGATGCAAAGTGAAGTGAGGAGAACAGAGGAATATAGTACATAGCAATATTTTATGAAGGACAGCCATAAATGACCTAAACATTCTCAGCAATATAATGATCCAAGAAAATCCGAAAGCACTCATGGTAAAAAAAAGTCATCAATTTATAGAAAAGGAGCTGATGAGTCTGAATGAAGACTGAAACATATTACATCTCACATGTTTTGTTCAAGTTTTCTTCTGCAAAATGACTGAAATGAAAACATTTCTTACATGATTATATATGTAAAATCTATATCAGATTTCCTACTGTCTTAGGGAGAGAGGAAAGGAGGAGGGAGGGAGAGGATTTTGTACTCAAATTTCTTTTTTTCTTTTTTTCTTTTTAATATATTTTATTTGATCATTTCCAAGCATTATTCATTAAAGACATAGATCATTTTCTTTTCCTCCCCCCCACCCCCCATAGCCAACACGTAAATCCATTGGGCATTACATGTTTTCTTGATTTGAACCCATTGCTATATTGATAATATTTGCATTAGAGTGTTCATTTAGAGTCTCTCCTCTGTCATGTCTCCTCAACCGCTGTATTCAGGCAGTTGCTTTTCCTCGGTGTTTCTACTCCCATAGTTTATCCTTTGCTTATGAATAGTGTTTTTTTTCTCCTAGATTCCTGCAACATTACACCGCCACTAATGGAGAAGTCCATTATGTTCGATTATACCACAGTGTATTAGTCTCTGTGTACAATGTTCTCCTGGTTCTGCTCCTCTCGCTTTGCATCACTTCCTAGAGGTTGTTCCAGTCTCCATGGAACTCCTCCACTTTATTATTCCTTTTAGCACAATAGTATTCCATCACCAACATATACCACAATTTGCTCAGCCATTCCCCAATTGATGGGCATCCCCTCGTTTTCCAGTTTTTGGCCACCACAAAGAGTGCAGCTATGAATATTTTTGTACAAGTCTTTTTGTCCATTATCTCTTTGGGGTACAGACCCAGCAGTGCAATGGCTGGATCAAAGGGTAGATATTCTTTTGTTGCCCTTTGGGCATAGTTCCAAATTGCCCTCCAGAATGGTTGGATCAGTTCACAACTCCACCAGCAATGAATTAATGTCCCTACTTTGCCACATCCCCTCCAGCATTCATTACTTTCCTTTGCTGTTATGTTAGCCAATCTGCTAGGTGTGAGGTGATACCTCAGAGTTGTTTTGATTTGCATCTCTCTGATTATAAGAGATTTAGAACACTTTTTCATGTGCTTATTAATACTTTTGATTTCTTTATCTGAGAACTGCCTATTCATGTCCCTTGCCCATTTATCAATTGGAGAATGGCTTGATTTTTTGTACAGTTGATTTAGCTCTTTATAAATTTGAGTAATTAAACCTTTGTCAGAGGTTTCTATGAAGATTTTTTCCCAGTTTGTTGTTTCTCTTCTGATTTTAGTTACATTGGTTTTGTTTGTGCAAAAGCTTTTTAATTTGATGTAGCCATAATTATTTATTTTACATTTTGTGATTCTTTCTATGTCTTGCTTGGTTTTAAAGTCTTTCCCCTCCCAAAGGTCTGACATGTATACTATTCTGTGTTTACCCAATTTACTTATGGTTTCCTTCTTTATGTTTAAGTCACTCACCCATTTTGAATTTATCTTGGTGTAGGGTGTGAGGTGTTGATCTATTCCTAGTCTCTCCCACACTGTCTTCCAATTTTCCCAACAGTTTTTATCGAATAGTGGATTTTTGTCCCAAAAGCTGGGATCTTTGGGTTTATTGTATACTGTCTTGCTGAGGTCACTTTCCCCCAGTCTATTCCACTGATCTTCCTTTCTGTTTCTTAGCCAGTACCAAATTGTTTTGATGACTACTGCTTTGTAATATAGTTTAAGGTCAGGGACTGCAAGGCCCCCATCATATGTGTTTTTTTCATTATTTCCCTGGATATCCTTGATCTTTTGTTCTTCCAAATGAACTTTGTTATGGTTTTTTCTAAATCAGTGAGGAAGTATTTTGGTAGTTCAATGGGTATGGCACTAAATAGATAAATAAGTTTGGGTAGGATGGTCATTTTTATTATATTGGCTCTTCCTATCTTTTCCAATTGCTCAAGTCTAGTTTTAGTTGTGTGGAGAGTGTTTTGTAGTTGCGTTCATATAGTTCCTGTGTGTGTCTCGGGAGGTAGATTCCTAGGTATTTTATTTTGTCTAAGGTGATTTTGAATGGGATTCCTCTTTCTAGTTCTTGCTCCTGAGCTGTGTTGGAGATATATAGAAAAGCTGATGATTTATGTGGGTTTATTTTGTATCCTGCAACTTTGCTAAAGTTGTTGATTATTTCAATTAGCTTTTTGGTTGAATCTCTAGGATTCTTTAAGTAGACCATCATGTCATCTGCAAAGAGTGATAACTTGGTCTCCTCCTTGCCTATTATGATGCCTTCAATTTCTTTTTCTTCTCTAATTGCTACTGCTAGTGTTTCTAGTACAATGTCAAATAGTAGAGGTGATAATGGGCATCCTTGTTTCACTCCTGATCATATTGGGAATGCGTCTAGTTTATCCCCATTGCAGATGATATTAGCTGATGGTTCTAGATATATACTGTTTATTATTTTTAGGAATGACCCTTCTATTCCTATGCTTTCTAGGGTTTTTAATAGGAATGGGTGTTGTATTTTATCAAATGCTTTTTCTGCGTCTATTGAGATAATCATGTGGTTCTTACTGGTTTGCTTGTTGATGTGGTCAATTATGTGGATAGTTTTCCTAATGTTGAACCAGCTCTGCATCCCTGGTATAAATCCTACTTGATCATGGTGAATGATCCTTCTGATCACTTGCAGGAGTCTTTTTGCTAGTATCCTATTTAAGATTTTTGCATCTATATTCATTAGGGAGATTGGTCTATAGTTTTCTTTCTCTGTTTTTGACCTGCCTGGTTTTGGAATCAGTACCATGTTTGTGTCGTAAAAGGAGTTTGGTAGAACTCCCTCTTTGCTTATTATGTCAAATAGTTTGTATAGTATTGGGATTAACTGTTCTCTGAATGTTTGATAGAATTCACTGGTGAATCCATCAGGCCCTGGGGATTTTTTCTTAAGAAGTTCTTTGATGGCTTGTTGGATTTCATTTTCTGATATGGGATTATTTAAGAATTCTATTTCCTCTTCTGTTAGTCTAGGCAGTTTGTATTTTTGTATATATTCATCCATATCCCCTAAATTGGTGTATTTATTGCCATATAATTGGGCAAAGTAATTTCTAATGATTGCCTTAATTTCCTTTTCATCGGAGGTGCTGTCACCCTTTTCATCTTTAATGCTGTTAATTTGCTTTTCTTCCTTCCTTTTTTAAATTAGATTGACCAGTACTTTGTCTATTTTGTTTGTTTTCTCAAAGTACCAGCTTGTTGTCTTATTTATTAAATCAATAGTTATATCACTTTCAATTTTATTAATTTCTCCCTTAATTTTTAGGATTTCTAGTTTGGTTTTCTGCTGGCGGGTTTTAATTTGATTGCTTTCGAGTTTTTTTTATTTGCATTTCCAATTGATTGATCTCTGCTCTCCCTAGTTTGTTAATATAAGCATTCAGGGATATGAATTTACCTCTGATTACCGCTTTGGCTGCATCCCAAAAGGTTTGAAAGGATGTCTCGCCAAAATTGTCATTTTCCTTGATGAAATTATTAATTGTTTCTATGATTTCTTCTTTAACTAAACAATTTTGGAGTATCATATTGTTTAATTTCCAATTGGTTTTAGATTTGGTTTTCCATGTACCATTACTAATCATTATTTTTATCTGAGAAGGCTACATTCATCATTTCTGCTTTTCTGCATTTGTGTGCTATGTTTCTGTGACCTAATGTATGGTCAATTTTTGTGAATGTGCCATGTGGTGCTGAGAAGAAGGTGTATTCCTTTTTATCCCTATTTACTTTTCTCCATATGTCTATTAATTCTAATTTTTCTAAGATTTCATTCACTTCTTTTACCTCTTTCTTATTTATTTTTTGATTTGATTTATCTAAATTTGATAATGGTTGGTTTAAGTCTCCCACTAATATGGTTTTACTGTCTATTTCTTCCTTCAATTCTCCTAGTTTCTCCATTAGAAATTTGGGTGCTATATTATTTGGTGCATACATGTTGATTAATGATATTTCCTCATTGTCTAAAGTCCCTTTTAACAAAATATAATTACCTTCCCTATCCCTTTTGATCAGGTCTATTTTTGCTTTGGCTTTATCAGATATCATGATTACCACTCCTGCCTTCTTTCTGTCAGTTGAGGCCCAGAAGGTCTTACTCCATCCTTTAATTCTGACCTTGTGGGTGTCAACCCGCCTCATGTGTGTTTCTTGAAGACAACATATGGTAGGGTTTTGGATTCTAATCCATTCTGCTATTCGTCTACATTTTATGGGTGAGTTCATCCCATTCACGTTCAAAGTTATGATTGTCATTTGTGGACTCCCTGGCATTTTGATATCCTTCCCTAATTCTAACCTTTTCTTCTTTGGCTCTACCTTTTAGTCCAGTGATTTACTTTGACTCAGTCCCCCTTGTCCCCTCCCTTGATGTTTCCCTTTTTAGTCCCTTCCTTTTTGTTCCCTCCCCCTCCCCCCTCTCTTTCCCTCCCTTTTTGTTTTCCCTCTCCCCCTCCTCCCCTTGGTTTTCCCTTCTCCCTACCCTTATTGGGTAAGATAGAATTCAAGATCCCAATGGATCTAGATGTTTTCCCTCTCAGAGTTGATTTCCCTGAGACTAAGGTTTAAGTAAAAAACTCTCTCTTCCTCTCCTTCTTATAGGAGTTTTCTTCCCCTCCCCTTCCCATGTGAATCTTTGTGTGAGAAAGATTTTTCTATTTGGTCTTTCTTTACCCCCTATTTATACATTACATTTTCCCCACATGTTAGTATACATAGGTTGATATAAATGTAGTCCTTATAGAAGAGAGTTTGAGTAAAAGAAGAAGATAACATTTTTCTCTTTTCTCCTTTCCTTAATATTTACCTTTTCAGGTATTCCTTGCTCTTTGTTTTTTGGTATCAAACCTTCCACAGAGCTCTGGTCTTTTCTTTGCAAAATGTTGGAAATCTTCTATTTTGTTGAATGCCTATACTTTCCCTTGGAAGTATATAGTCAGTTTTGCTGGGTAGCTGATTCTTGGTTGAAGACCCAGCTGTCTTGCCTTTCTGAAGATCATGTTCCATGCCTTATGATCATTTAGAGTAGAACTTGCAAGTTCTTGTGTGACCCTGATTGGCATTCCTTTATATCTAAATTGTCTTTTTCTGGCTTCCTGTAGGATTTTTTCTTTTGTTTGATAGCTTTGGAATTTGGCAATTACATTCCTGGGAGTTGTCTTTTGGGGGTTTAGTGTAGAAGGTGTTCTGTGAGCTCTGTCAGTGACTGTATTACCCCCTTGTTCTAGAATCTCTGGGCAATTTTCTTTGATTATATCTTGTATCACGATGTCGAGTTTGGTGTTTATTTCTGGCTTTTTTGGAAGTCCCATTATTCTTAAATTATCTCTTCTCCCTCTATTTTCCAGATATGTCACCTTGTTGGTGAGATATTTTATGTTCTCTTCTAATTTCTTGGTATTTTGGCTTTGCTTTATTAATTCTTTCTCTTTTACACGATCATTGTCTTCCAGCTGCCTGATTCTGGCCTTTAAAGCCTGGTTTTCCTTTTCAGTTTGGTCACACCGGTTTTGTAGATGTGTGAATTTCTTTTGCATTATTTCCCACTTTTCCTCCCAGAAGGCTTCCATCTTTTTGGTCATTTCTGATTCAAATTCTTCATGTGTTTGTGGAGAGTTTCCATTTCCTTTGGAAGGTTTCGGAGCATTTTCTTGTGTATCATCTTCTATCTCCTCTGTATTTTGTATTTTGGCTCCGTAGAATGTGTCCAAAGTCACCCCTTTCTTCTTATTTTTCTTGGGATTTTGGGGCTTCTGTGCTTCTGTGGAGTTTGCCATCTCTGAATGGGGAGGATTAGCTTTTCTTATCTCTGTCTGGTGTTCAGAGGCTTTAGTCCTGGGCAGATTATCGGTTCTATGAGCTTTCCCTGGGTTAAACTGAGTATGCCTTAAGGCAATGACTTTCACTGGAACTGGAAGGGTCGGACCAGGGGGCCACACTCTCCCCCGGCTCTCTGTTTCCCTGCTGCTAAGGTGCCCCCTCGACTGGAGTGGGTCGGGTTGCTTTCCGGAAGTTGCCTTCAGAATAGCTGGCCGTGAGGCTGTCTTGCCCGCCCTGAGGGTTGCTGTTGTTTCAGAGGACCCTGCTCTCTGAGGGGGGCGGGGCTGCAGCTTCCTGGAGCCTTGGACTCTGTGCTCCTACCCCTTAAAACCGAGTGATCTCGGGTTCTGGCTTTTGAGGGGGGCTGTACCTTTTGATCCAGGTCCAGGTCCAGGAGGAGGATTTCCAGGGTCTGTGCTGTTGATCGTTTTGAATTTAGGTGCCTTAGGATCTTATAGTTTGAGATCGGTCGGGAAGGGTTTACAGAGGTCTGAACTTTAGCTTTTTCTAAGCCACCATCTTGACCGGAAGTCTGTACTCAAATTTCTTAAAGAAAATGATATAATTATTTTTATATGTAATTGGGAATATGTATATATATATATGTATATGTATATATGTATATATATATGTATATATATACATATTTTAAGCACCTAATTTCCTATTGTAGGTAATGTAGCACACAATGTAAAAAAATGCTAGTTTTGGAGTCAAGAATCTTCATTGTATATGGAAAGTACAATATGGAGCAATGTGAGATCATTCTGGGAATATAGACTGTAATAAGGACATAAAAAGCTTTAAATGAAATATAGAATGTTTGTATGTGTGGATTAGAGGCTATAAGGAATAAATGCATACTTTTAAACAGGAAGTTAAATAATCATATATATATATATATATGGTATATGACACTGGATAAGTCACTTAATTTCTCTGAGCCTCAATTTTCTCACCTGTATACTGGGGGAAAATAATAAGTAGCTCTGATAACATTGTGGTAAGGCTCAAATTATATATGTAAAGTGTCTTGAATATTTAAAAGTCATATACAAATCACATATATTATTAATTATTCCTAGATACCCACTGTGAGTCTTGAAATTTCTCAGACTTGTGAATGTTAAAAAAATTCCCCATTGGGGAATTCTTCATTGGAACAATTCCCTACTGGGACCATTCCCCATTTGGACAGTGATAACTCTACTTAGATCAGAAATGGGAAGACCTCTACGCCACTCTACTTAAGACTGCTTTAGGGGAGAAAACTCCTTGCTGAACAATGAAAAATACTTAAACCCATACTTAAGCCATGCCTATTTTTAGAATTAATACAAAGGGGTGCTAAGTACCTATAAAGGTCAGGCAACTTGTGAATTTACAGGGAACAAAGAACTGGGAAACTTACTCAGAGCTTTCCTGGTGTGAATTACTCAAAAATCCACACCTTCTTAGGTGTAGACTAAGAATGGTCTGTCCTTTGAAAAACGTCTACTATGATTGGTAGATGTAAGAATTTAGGGGAGGTGACAAAGGAAAAATTCCCTTTATAGGGAAAGGAAAAGCTAAAAAACAGGATCTCTCTGGAGCTCTCAAAAGACAATCTCTAAGGAGGTTGTTGAGAGAAGGACAATCTCTAAGGAGGTCTCTCAAGGGAGGCTGACTCTGGCTGGAACTCCCTCTGGGGAGACTCTGTCCCCCTGAATCCTCGCTTGAATAGATCTTATGGTGAGTGATTAAGGACTGACTGATCTTTTCTTTTAGGTTTAGTCCTGGGTTGCCCAGGGCTGCCTGGGCCGGCCTATTCTTTTCTCATTTATTTCCTTTTTCTCTCTCTCTCTATTTCTTTGATTCCTCATTGTATTATTAATTAAATTCTCTATAAAACCCAGTTGACTTGGGTATATTCATAATTGGGAATATTTCCCTGGCGACCACCTTATATTTGATTTAAAAACAAAACACTGTAGTGGAAACATATTTCCTGCGGTCAAAATTTACTCACCCACTCTTATATCTACTACAATTAATATCTTCCACTATTTAATCACTACAGTTTATGACCATCAACCATTTTAACTCTTACAGTTTATGGCATTCACTCTTTTAAATATAACACCACCCATGTTCCAAAAAACAGTCCAGAATCATAACTGATAAATCATTGACTAACAAATTGCTAGGATGCTGATAAGTTCGTCCAAAAATACACCATATTTTCCTCAAAAACACCATTGTTACTCTATTACCTTATATAGACATCTACAAGTACAGAATTTGACCAAAATATTGGAATCATTATCTCTCACATAACTTAGTCTTGAGTTATCCAAATGGTAAATCTACCAATTGAAAATAGGTAATGGATTTAAATTGATAAAAATATGGTTGTCTTTTAATTGCCTCATTCAGTTAGCATTTGTTCAAATAGATATAAAGATGAATAAAACAAGCACAATCATCAAAAGACTTTTCATGCAGTAGGAAGGATAATCCAGGTATATAAATATATCTGGAATTCTGTGTTATGGAAACATTTTATATCTCTGAAGACAACTTGTTTATGGCATTCCTTTGTCATTTATTGAGATTCAGGAATAAGCACAATAATATGTTAAATGTTTGGGTGATGAAAGATGGATGGGGTGAGGAGAAAGGAGCAAGCAAAAAGAAGAAATTGAAGACATTTTGATCTTTTGGTTTTTAAAATCTAATGAGATTTGATTTGGGGAAAATTAACATCTATGTTTTCATCACAATCAGGTCAAGAATGAATGGGTTTTAGACAGAGAGGAATGGAAATTAAAGGTTAAAGAACAATGAGAAGGTTGAATGGAAGTGGTTTAGTCTCTTCCTTCTCTGAGGCAAAACTTGACAGTCAACCACCAAAAGAAAAGAGGGATTCACATATTAGTTCTTTCTATCTTTCTATGGTGGAGGTCATGAATGAAGATATTTCTTCCATATTTTTAATGAAAAGGAGAGAAATGGCATCAAAATACTCAAATGAAATGATGACAAAACAAGATGCTTTCTTTTTACAGCAAAAGAATCAAATGTCACATTGAATTAATATTTTTTAAAAAAGCCAAAAAACACCAATAGATTATATAACAAAAACGTCACAATTAGTCTCGTTATTAATAAGCTTTCTACTCTTAAAGGATATTTTTGAAAGAAAGTTTTGGCTCTAGGAAAAAGAAAAATCATGTTTTATTTAAATGATTTCTGTTTCTTGTCCATAGGTGTGGGATCATGATTTACAATTACTGTTTGTAAAAAAAAGTGAAGTTTTTTTATATAATGTGAATTATTTCTTAAAGTATTAGTAAAATACTTGAATGGTTTTGGTATTTAGAATTTGGAGAAAAGATTTTGTTGTTTTTCAGAAGAATTCCTTATGGGATTTATTCATCTTTACTGTTTAGGTTTTTAATGTTTCCATCTTTGTATTTTTTTTCTGTAGTTTCTACTATTGTTTTCTAATCATTTAAAAAAATCAGTTTATTTTCAATCTTCAGTTTCAACATTTTCAGTGGTTTTCCCCTGCTTTTATTACTGAAGTTTTATAAATAAACTATGGAGGAATAAGAGCATAATCTGAAGCCTCAGAAAAATTATCCTGAATTTGTATAGCCTCCTTATTGCATCTGCACAATTATCTCAAGAACAAAAGAATGAAGTTAACTATTATTTAAAAGTGTCATATTCTAATGAACCATTTAAACATTTATAGGACTACGAATAAGTACTTTTCCAGAAAATACTAAGATAGAGTATGTAGTAATAACCAAAGAAATGGCATTTGGGGCATTTATCCAAAGAATATAAAATTTCAGAAATAATTTCTTTTAAAGATTTTTTATTGGGGTGGGGAAGAGGTTATTAATCAAATGCTCAGAAGTCAGTGCACCTTGTTTGTTAATATTTTAGCATATAGAAAGGCCTTTGACCTCTCTGAGGTATTGTTCTAATGGCAGAGTATCTGACTCTAAGATTCTTTGCATTTTAATTACTTCATTTTCATTTAAAAGATAATACCTAGTTTTTAGAATTTTAGGATTGTAAATCTTGAAATTTCTCAGACTTGTGAACGTTAAAAATTTCCCCATTGGGGAATTCTCAGTTGGAACAATTCCCTACTGGGAACATTCCCCATTTTGACTGTGAGAACTCGCCAGGATCAGAAATGGGAGGACCTCTACTCCACCCGTACTTAAGACTGCTTTAGGGGAGAAAACTCCTTGCTAAACAATGAAAGTACTTAGACCCATACTTATAATGAGGCAAGGAGTTCTTTGAGCCATGCCTGTTTTTAGAATTGATACAAAGGGATGCTAGGTACCTATAAAGGTCAGGCAACTTCTAAACTTGCCAGGAGCAAAGAGGAGAAAACTTATTCAGAGGTTTTCTCTTGAGAGGATTAGTCGACCCAGCAGTGTTTTTAGAATGGGTTGTCCTTTGGAAAACGTCTACTGTGATTGGTAGATGTAAGGACTTAGGGGAGGTGACATAGGACGAAAACCTCTATATAAGAAAAAGCAGAATCTCTTGAGAAGGAATCCTTTTGGAGAGCTCTTATGAGGATCGCTTGGGAAGAATCTCTTGAGAGAGGCTCTGGAAAAGGGAAGCTCTTGGAGGACAATCTCTAAGGAGGTCTTGCTGGAGCTCCTCTGAGGGGACTCTGTCCCTCTGGAGGCTCTGGAGAGAAGCCCTTTGAAACAGTCTCTGGCTGGATCTCCCTTTGAGGAGGACTCTGGCTGGAACTCTCTCTGGTGAAGTCAGCTGAGATGGAGCTGGCCTAGTGTCACTAGAATCCTTGCTTAGACAGACCTTGTGGTGAGTGATAAAAGACTGACTGACTGATCTCTCTCTCTTAAGACTCAGGTCTAGGTTAAGGCCCTTCATACTTATTCCTTTCTTACTCTTTCTCTCTTTCTTTGATTACTCATTGTATTATTAATTAAAATCTCTATAAAACCCAGTTGACTTGGGTATTTGAATAATTGGGAATATATTCCCTGGCAACCACCTTATATTTGATTTAAAACCAAGACACTGTAGTGAAACATATTTTCTGTGGTCAAATTTATTCACCCACTCTTATATCTAGCATAATTTGTATCTTCCACCATTTTAACTCACTACAGTTTATGACATCAACTATTTTAAATACAACAGGATATAGAAATCAGAATTGAGGGACAAATAAAAAACTCTGAATCTTCAAACACTGGAGTCTGTAAGAATGATAATATCAATAATAGAAATACAGATAATCCAGAGAAAAGCACAAGATCTTTTGTTAGATTTGAAGTATTAGATGATTTCTTTCATTTCAGATGTGATGAGTTCACTGTGATCTCAGTATAAAACAGTACAAAATAAATTGTTTTTATGACAGAGTAGAAAAAAACACCTGTGGGTTAGTTTAAATGCCAGTGAAATGCAGAAAGAAATGAAACTGAATGAATATTCATAATATTATGGTGTTTAATTACACTTGTGGTGACTTATGGAAAATATTTACTTTCTGTCATATTGCTGTGTACAAATTAATCAAATATAAACAACAGCTACTTCCATCTCATAATGAGGGTCTTTTTATAATATGAATGTTGAAACCAAACTATAGTCTTATATCCTGTACTATTTTTCATGTTTTACTATAAAATTGTGGCTAGCAGTCCACCTACCATTCAAGTGTCTTGAAGGCTCTTCAATGGCTGTCCTACATGATCAACAGATCTATTTAATATCTTTTAGAGAGTTCCTCTTATGCAGTCTTTGTTGACAGTGTGCTTCAAACTACTCATGCCCACTTCCTGCCTTTCATTACACTTTAGATGGCTATACATAAGTATCAGGTGTTTACTTCTTCAGAGACTAGTTGAATGTCATGTATTAAAGATAGGCAGCATCACCAGAGTGATATCATCAGTATTTCTCTATTCTATCAATCAATCCTAAAAGCAAGAGACAGAAAGAGAAATCCCTTCTTAAAATAACTATAGATAGCTAGGAATCTACTTGCTAAAACAAACCAAGGAACTATATGATCATGACTACAAAACACTTTTTACACCAATAGTTAGATGAAAAGAATTAGATAAAACATTAATTACTCATGGATATGCTGAGCCAATAAAAATGACAATTCTTCCCAAATTAATGTATCTATTCAATGTCATAGCAACCAAACTACCCAAAAATTATCTCAGAGAGGTAGAAATATATTAACAAATTTTATCTGAAAAAGACTTAAAATGTGAAGGGAATGAATGAAAGAAAAAATGAAGGAAGGTGGCCTTAGCTGTACCAGATCTCCAACTATATTAAAAAGTGGCAACTATATTATAAAGTGGCAACCAACAAAATAATCTGGGACCAGCTAAGAAATAGAGTGGAGGATCAATGGAATAGATTTAGCATTCAATACACTGTGTTTGATAGACTCAAAGATCTAAACTTTTGAGAGAACTCACTATATGCAAAAAACTGCTAGGAAAACTGGAAAACATTATGGCAGATATTAGATATAGACCAACACCTCAAATCATATACTAAGATAAAGTCAAAATGCATATATATGATTTAGAAATAAAGGGTGATGGCATTAACAATTGGGGGAGCCTGAAATAGTTTACCTGTCAGATCTATGGATAAGAGAATAATTTAGGTCAAAACAAGACACAGAAAATGCTATGCAAAATATATAACTGACTATATTAAATAAGTTTCTACACAAACAAAATCTATGCAACCAAGATAAAAAAGCAAACAACAAACTGGGAAAAATTTTTATTGAAAGTTTTCTTTTTTTTTTGACAAAGCTGTCATGTCTCAAATATATAGAAAACTGACTCGAATGTATAACAAAGCTAAGCATTTCCCAATTGAAAAATAGTCAAAGGATATGACAAGCAATTCTCAGATGAAGAAATTAAAATAATCTTTAGTCAGATGGGGGGAAAGCCCTTCAAATCACTATTGATCAGAGAAATGCAAATTAGAACAACTCTGAGGTACCACCTCATACCCATCAGACTGGGTAACCTGACAAAAAAAGGAAAATGATAAATATTGGAGTGTATGTGGAAAAATCAGGACACTAATACACTGTCAGTGGGAGCTCTTGATACAACAATTCTGTAGAGCATGCCTAAATGCCATTAAACTTCACATTCTGTTCCAGCACAATCCTTCTGTCACTTATAGGTCTGTGTCTTTAAAAGATTAAAAATTGGGGAAAAGAACAAAAAAAGGACAAAATACTTATAACAACTCTTTTTGTGATGTCAGAGAACTAGAAATTGAAGGGATATCTGACATTTGGGGAATGGCTAAACAAGTTATGCTAAATGCTTGTAAAGAATCTTGTGCCACAAGAAATGACAAGATAATCAGGAAAAAAAACTGGAAAGACATATATAAAGTGATGCCAAGTGAAGTGAGAACCAGAACATTGTATGTAATAATAATAATCATATATGATGATCACCTGTGATCTTCAATAAGGCAGGAATCTAGAATTCATCTAATAAATTCATGACAATAAAGGATATCCATCACCCCAGATGTAACAGATGGAGTCCAAACACAAATTTTTTATTTCCTCCATGAACTTTTCTCTAGTGTAAGCAATATGTATCTTACGTCAATAATATGATAAACCTGGAAATTTGTATTATGTGATGATATATATTCAATCTATATCATATTTTGTATTTTCTTGGGGATGGGAGTGGGAGAATAGAGAAATAAAGAACATGGACTGGAGAATAGAACACAAATATTAAAAGATAGTTTTGACATATAATCTTGAAAAAATAAAATATTATTACAATCAAGAAATTACTACACAAAAATACATAGGAGATAACCTAAAAGAAGTCAGCCTTTAAATATTTGGCTCAAACAAATCAAATGCTTTGTTAGAGTTAATAAACAGTACACTCAGTGAGTTGTTATGTTTTCTATGCCCTCCAATCAAATCTATGGCTATAAAGTTATTTTCTATAGAACATCATTTACAAAAGTTTGTTACAACTCAAAAAATTCATCTAGCATGCATTTGATACAGTATAAAAAAGTTTTTTTACCTAGTCTTCACAGATGTTTTACACTTTATTTTATCTGTTAGCTAGACTTCTTCCTCTCCATTGTTGAAATATTTCTTAGTTGGGTCTTTCATTCAGCTTTACTTAAACTTATTTTTCCTTCCACTGCAATAGCTTATAAACTCAAAATTATTGTGGTAAAATGTTGTTAATAGAGTTTATTAGATAATTGTATTCTATTTTTTATCCAAAATTGTGATTTAATTGACAATGGAAATTTACACCTATTTAGCAACTAAGAGTCCTATAAGTTTCTGTAGACATTGTGAGGTTAAATGATTCATCCCAACTTTACACACATAGGAAATCAGCCTTGGGATTTGTTTGAACTCATGTCCTCTGAGTAGAGAGCTACTGTTTTTTCCACTGAAACACAGAGCCTTGACACAAGCCAGTAATTCATATAGGTAGAAAAAAGAGGGAAACACTGCAAATATGGGGAATAGATCACCTGTGCAAACACTCAGAAGCCAGAAGAAGGAAATAGAAATGGACTTTTATATACAGGGAACTGTAAATAGGTCAGTTTTACTGGAAGAAAAGAGAACACTATGTAGGGAAAAATGTGGTAGAGTAGAAAAAAAAAAGTTGGATCCAGACAATCACAGCCAGAATGGGTGGTAGATGCAAAGAGGCAAGTTAAGCTCCATGTCAGGAAAAATCTATGTAATAATTTCTTTGTTGTTGTTCAGCTGTTTTTCAGAATTGTCTGACTCTTCATGATCCCAATCGGGGTTTTCTTGGCAAAGAGACTGACATACTTTGCCATTTCTTTCCATTGACTGATCTACAATAAAATAACTGAGGCAGACTTCTGAGCCAATAACAATTTATTAGAGGGACCTGGCCTCTTCAACGGATAGGATCCCAGACTTTTCTTTCCTCACTGTTTGAGATCCCTCTCTTCTCCAGAGTAGAGCTTTCAATTGCCTGGACAGTCCAAGCAGCATTGTGCTATTTCAATTGTCAATTTTAAACTCTTGGCACTCCCCTAAGACATGTTGTTACCAAACAATAAGAGGAGCATAGAACAACCAGCCCATCTATGCCCCATTCTTATGGCAACCACTTTTAGTAACAGGCCCTGGGCAACCTGGCAATGGACCTGGACCCTGAGCTCATATGGTCAGGTAAGATTGCTAGTTCTTAGGTCTAATTTCTTTCCCAAGCCTCTCTGGAATAGGTAATGAAGGGGAAGTGACACAGGGTGAAAGGGCTCTTATTATATCAGAATTTTCACTGATACTTATGACATCTCTATCATATAGAATCTTCAAGCCTAGGGTGAGAGCATCTCTAATGTGATGCTGGTAGGTTATGAAGTTTAACATAAGATTTAATGAGAGAAAATAACATATCAAATTGCTCTGAATTATATTATACTTTAAGATTAGTTGATTATCCTTAAAATAAACATCTAGGAATTAATTGCTACCCCAATGGGAAAAAAACATTAAGCTGGATAATACTGATAAAATAATTGATCTTGGTAAGGGTGTGCTGGTGTCTACTAAAGTATAATAGGAGTCAAATTATCTTTCACACTTCTCCAGCTAATTTTATAAATGAGGAAACTGAGGTAAACAGGATTAAATGACTTGCTTAAGATCACACAGCTCATAAGTATCTGAGGACAAATTTAAGCTCAGGAAGATGAGTATCCTTGACTCCAGGCATGGAATTCTATCTACTGAGTCACACAGCAGTCAGTTTACAATTAGAACTGTCTAAAAGTTTAATGACTTAATTTGAGAAGTTATGAGTTATTTACCTAGGAGTTCTTCAAACAAGGACTGGGTGAAAATTGGTGAGGGCTGGTATTTTGAGGAGTCCTTTCTGTATGGGTTGGGTTCTTGACCACTGATAGTCTGGCTAATTCTCAAGTTCTCTAAATCTCTGTCAGACAGAGGACTTAAACACCATATTCCAAGACCTGTTTTTTAATCCACTAAAACATGCTACTATTTACTAGATAATGAAATAACACCTCTAGAGAAAGGAATTTCCACAATACAACCACACTTTCAAAAATACTACTCACTTTCCATGTAACAAGATGTCACAGTATTAAGTTGTTCCCTTAATCCTCATTGATAAATGTAAATTATCCTGTACATTTTAACAGCCTAATAGTTGAAATACTAGCAAGATGTTTGAAGCCTTCTCTGTGACATGGTTCTAGAGACATCATGCTATTCTATTACTAGGAATTAATTACTTTTCATTGCCACTAAAACCTTTGACAGGGAAAGCAGAGTAGGGCAAATAATATGAGGCAAACTGAGAAAAAAATGAATATCCATTCAGGCAACATATAATTATTTGATTTTCTTTTCCCCACCAATGACTGATATTCATAATATAAAATCACTTCTTTTACTGATTATTGGATTTGATCACTCAAAAGTCTTGATTAATACAGAACCAGATATAAAGAAAGCATGTCTATTTCATTTTAGGGTGTATTTTTACAATTTATATAAAAGGATGAGTATTTTTTAACGAAATGGAAGTTCATAAAATCCTGCGATGAAACTGGCAAAGTTCAGAGACTTCCTGATTCATGAGCACTTTATTTTTGCTAAGAAACTTGATTTAGTCAAGGCTTCTCTGAAACATTTTCTGTAAACAATCTCTCAAAGTTAAAACTTATAAAGAGCTCCATTTACATAACAGTTTTGGGCTTTTTCTAAAGGTTTTTATGCTAATGTGGGAATTATATTATACAGAGATAATGGAAATCTTGAGCTTTTCACATTCGTTGAGCATTTTTTTTTCCTTTGTGGGTCAAATGTTGAATTTGCTTTAAGGTGGTAGAAACTTGAAATACACAACAAAGTAGTCATTGAAGGTAGCACAGTTATATTGAAGTATGATTATATTAAAACATATTTCTATTCAGCTTTTATTAATATAAATATTTCTAAAAGAAAACAAAAGACAGAGGATTATTCAATATATTTTTTTAAAAATTGTTCATGGTTTCCATATTAGAGGAGGTACAAAAACAGGGCTAGACTTAGGATGATAAGACTTTGGTTCAAATCTGACATCTGATGCTTAGTTTTGTACATTAGGGCAAAAGACATACTAACCCTAATCCAATATTTCATCAAATGTAAAAGGGAGATGATGATTTTACTTAACAAGATCACTGGGAGCACAAAATGTGATGATATATAAAGTGCTTCACAAATATTAAAGTACTATATACATGTTAATTATGATAATTGTCACTAAATGAAGTATTGTCTGTATATTATGTAAAGGATGTTACCTAAACACCTCACTGCAAGATACAGTGTTTTATTCTGCATATACCAAACCTGGACATACATGGGAGGTTTGTAATAAATATTTAAAAATATTTATCATGTTTTAAGGTTGAAAAGTCACTTATTCTTTTAAACATACTTTTTGAAGTATAATTTAAAATTTGATAAAATATCATATAGTAATTATCTTATTTTTTATCTATTAAAATTCTTTCAGATCATTTCATGCAATTTAACATACATTCCTTAGGTAAATGCTATGCATAAAATACTAGGGGTACAAAAGCAAAAACCTAAATAAAGCATTTATTATATTTGGGAGAATAGAATGCACAAATATGAAATGTATGCAAAGCAATTTTGGGGGGCAGGGGAGAAAACTAATTATGGGTTATCAGGAAGGCCCTGTATAGAAGGTTACATTCAAACTGAGCCTTAGTATCATAGGACCAAAGAATAAGAACTGAAAAAAAAACCCATAAGTCATTTTAGTCTAACCTCTTCATTTTATAGAGGTGAAACTGAAACCCAAAGAAGTTAAAAGATTTTTCCAAGGTGACTTGAATAGTATCAGGCATGGAATTTGAATGTAGATTTTCTGACTCAGGTTGATTGGACCATACAGCCTTGATAATAGTGAAAGACTCCAAGAAGTTGAAATAAAGGAAGAAATCATTTCAAATGTGGCAGGAAAATAGAATGGCATGTCCAGGGAACCATAAATAAGTCAGTTTTAAAGGAATATAGAATGTATTTTAGTAGTAAAATCAGACTACAATGATAGCTTGGTGTCAGATTTTCAAGGCCTTAAATGTCAGAGAAATTTGAATTTCATTCTAGCAGTAATAGGAAACACATTGGAGTTTCATGGGCAAGGAGGGTAACCTAATCATACCTGCATTTTAGAAATATCTATTTGTCAGTTGTATAGAGGATGGACTGGAAAAGGGAGAGATATATGAAGCAGGGAAAGCAAATAGTAAATCTGTCACCCCAAATAGGTGACATATAGATGTTAAAGCTATAAAGGATAAAGATGTAGCAAAGACAGAAAAATAGTTAGGAAGTTCGACAGCAAATGATCTAATCTTTTATGAATGCATTTCCATTGGATCAATGCTTAGGAACAAAGAAGCTTCATTGGCTTAGTCTGAAGATAGAGATCAATTGTGTGTGTGTGTGTGTGTGTGTGTGTGTGTGTGTGTGTGTGTGTTGGAGGGGGCTGATAGTGGTGTTTGGGATCTTGGAAGCAGGATTAGGAAGACTGGAAACTATTGCAATTAAATGGAAGTTACAAGGAATTTTCTAACCCTAGATCAGAAGGGAGAGATATATAGCCAGAAAAATTCAAAAGAATAGATAATCTTAAGCTGGAGGTTTGATAACTAACTTTTGCCATCACCCACCTCTCTGCTAAGAAGCCCAGTGAGAGCACTTCCTCCTTCCGCTCTCTGGGAGAAGCATGAGGGTTACAGTTTGGTCACTTGGTCTTTAAAAGATTCGCCATCACTGCTATACACTCACCCTCTTGCTAACTTCTAAAATAAATACTTGTGGAAAGTAGTGAGTAGATGTTCACCCACAGAAAGCTTCTAGCTTAGTGATAAGGAAACTTCTAGAGACAGAGTGTCAGGCTCTGCTCCTACCTCCCCTCATCCCAGTCAGGGGGTGGAGGAAGCACTCTCATTGGCTGCTGGGAAGAGGGGCAGGGGGAAGTGAGGAATGTTCTCAGGCCTATGGAAAGGGAGAGGGAAACAGCCCTGCCCTGAGTCCCTCTGGCTTTCTAGTAACAAACTGGCAGATGATAGCAGGTGTGCCATTTTGGGCATATGTGCCATAGGTTTACCTTAATGGTTTTAGCCTGATATTCTTTTTAAATAAGCAATTGTGTCATGGAGAGGGACTTTTGATTTTCTCTTCTCTGAATAATAGTTAAACTGTTGTATATGTGTTAGGTTTGCTTTCAAAACTGGATTGTAATCTCCTTCAAGGCTATGACTGTGGATAATACTTGCCTTCCATTTTCTACAGTACCTAACACAGTAATGGGTACATAAGTGGTGAGGCAGTGAGGTGTGTAATAAGCAGAGACTCCTTGCTGCAAAAAAAAAAATGATTGACAGGGACATGTGACACAGAATCATATGAGAATCTGGGTCATGATTCTAAGGTCCCAACTGAAACCAGACTTCTGGGAGTTAGCTGTGATTTCCTTCTTTCTACAAGTTTTCTGGCCCTTTTTGAGATACCAGCTTGAGAGGAGAAAAACTGCTTAAACTGAAAACCACAGAAGAATCATCACTTCTCTGCTGGACCTACTTTGGACTTTACCTCTGGGATCTTAGCTCATTTACTGGACTCTGTTTTGTGAAGTTCTGTTTGGGGGGAACTTAACTAATTTAGCCTAGATAAGTTAACCATTATGATAATATTAAGGGAATTAGGTTTGGGAATAAGATTAAGAACTTTTCTTTCTCCTTTGTTACCCTCCTTCCTCTCCCATTCCCCATCAATAAACTTAAAATATTTAGATATTTCCCTCTTGTCTCTTTCCCTTAAACAATCCCATAATAACAGGTGGTGCAGTATAAAGATTGGTGGATCTGGAGTTAGAAGATCTGTGTTCATATCTAGATTCACACTAAGCAACTGTGTGACCTGAACAATTCACTTAACATCTTTCTACTTCAGTTTCCTCATCTGTAAGATGGGGATAATAATAGCACCTATTTGTGGGGTCACTATGAAGATAAAATAAGATATCTGTAAAGCATTTTGCAATTTAAAATGTTCTATAAATGTTACTTATTATTATTCCATAAGATATTCAATAAAATAGTAATTTATTTGGTTGAATATATCCAACTTAATCCTTTGATTTTCACTCCCTCCTCTCTTCTCTTGGCTCTAAACTTGGCTCTCTCTTATGCTAATCATAAGCCTTAAACCAAAGAAAGTATGAAACATAAAATGGAGGATATTTTAGTAAACTCTTTTGATCAATAAATAAGAGTCTTTGGACTGGAGCATTAAAGGAAAAGAAATGATATGTATGGAAGTTTACTTTCATTGGAAAAACTAGTGTTTCCTGTTCCCACAGGGCCAGAAGCTCAATTTGAAACACATGAACCAGTTCTTATTGAAGTAAATAAAAATGTGGATGAGTTAACAATGTATCATTTAACTCAATCAAGTGCCTGGAATCAGATTCCAATGAGTGTTTCTTCCTCTCTCTCTCTCTGTCTCTCTCTGTCTCTCTCTCTGTCTCTCTCTGTCTCTGTCTCTGTCTCTGTCTCTGTCTCTGTCTCTGTCTCTGTCTCTGTCTCTCTCTCTCTGTCTCTGTCTCTCTCTCTCTGTCTCTCTCTCTGTCTCTCTCTCTCTCTCTCTCTCTCTCTCTCTCTGTGTGTCTCTCTCTGTCTCTCTCTCTCTCTCTCTCTCTGTCTCTCTTATTTTCAAGTCTGGCACTAAATCTACTGCATCACAGTAGCTGTTCTTGTGAAGCCTAGAAGGTGCTTAATAAATGTTTATTAATTGATTGTCCATCTATTCTCCACTTGAAGATTACCTGTGTAGAGTAAACCACTAGATCTTGAAAGAGGCAGTTCCATATTTATGCAGCTATAAGAAAAAATTGTTTCTTCCCTTTCATAATATGCATTTTGGAATGTTTCAGTCCCATTGTTTTGTTTTTACCCTCTAGAATAAAGGAATAAATTTAATTCCTCTTCCACATGACAGTCTTTCAATTGCAGTAGATATCATGCCATTTAAACTGAACACATAGAAATTCAAGTATATGCAATGGGGAATCCAAAAAATAAAGACAGAAAAAAAACAACAAAAATTTTTCATTACAAACTAAGTCCATGCCATTTTCCTAAGCAACATAAAGCCTTCCACTAATTAAACTAAGCACTTATATTCTCACTTTGAGAAGCATTAGTATGAGTCATTACAATGTTTTGTGCCAAACATTAGTTCTTGCATCAGTCTTCCCTTTGAGTTATCTCATGTAACAAGTCCCGTCATATCAAAGTAATATTTCCTTTTGTTTCATTAATGCTCTTTGTTATTAATACTGGCCCCAAAGTATAAGAGTAGTGATGCTGGTAGGTTTGATAAGCCTAAACTTTGTAAGGTATCTAGATATGCTAATGTGAGAAATACTAATGAGGTTCACTATTATGTGTGATTTTCATCTTATGAAGGAAACATCTTGGAACATATCAGTAGCCTAAAACAAGACACTAGTCTATTCGACATTAGCTATTATTTTTTTTCCTAAGCTTTTCTTTTGTAAGTTTAATATCTTTTATTCCTTCAACTAATCTTCACAGTGGCATGATCTTAAGATTCTTATCTATACTAACTGCTTACCTCTCTAAATGTTATACCACTCCAGTATCTTTGCAAAGAGAACCCCATATGGCAGTGATGGTGAATCTGTGGCATGGGTGCCAAAGATGGTACGCAGAATGCTCTCTGAGGGTGCGTGGCCACCCTACCTCCCCAGAGTTTGTTACTAGAAAGGCAGAGGGACTCTGGTGGAGCTGCTCTCTTCCCCCTTTCTACCATGCCTTATGACATTTTTTCACATCCTCTGCCTCTCTGCCCAGCAGCCCAATGGGAGTGCTTCCTCCCTCCCCTATATGGAGTAAAGGGGTGTGGGGCACATCATGTGGGGGGCACAACATGTGGTTTGGGGGGTGCAGTGGGGGCCATGCCTGGCACTCCATCTCTAAAAGGTTCGTCATAACTGCAATATGGGGTCAAGAAGAGTCAGAAACAATTCAAAATAAACAATTCTACGGGGTTGTTGTAAGGTTCAAATGAGATCTTATTTTTTTTTTTTGTTAGAGTACTTAGCTCAGGGATGGGCACATATTAGGTACTATCTAAATGCCTTTTTCTTCTCTTTTTCTATTCTACAATTCATGGTCACTGACTCCATTTAAAGGAACAAGCCATATTTTAATTAAGCATATTTTACTCTGTTAATGATAATAAGCCACCTATTCAACTCAACCATTGTAACTCAACTCCTATCTCTTACTCTAACTTTTTTTTTTCATTCAGAAGGAGGTGGAGTTGTTTTATAAATGATGAAAACTCCACTCCAAATAGTCAATAAGGAATAAAGTGTCATGGGATAATAAACAGGTAATGTGATAAAGTAGACAATGCTAGGTGCTGTGTAAGGAGACCTACATTCAAATTCTGGCTCTGTTTCTTGCTCTAAATATTTGATCTTGGGCAGTTTTCTTAGCTTTACCTAGGCTTTGCTTTTTTATTTATAAAATGAGATATTGGAATAACTATATTAATTATAAGCTTCTATCTAGCTTTAAATATGTGAATTATAAAACTAGTTAACTTCCTCACTTTTTTTAGTTGTAGATGTCTGGAAACAAAACCACTGCATAATTACACTTAAAACTTGCCAGTAAACCAGTTGCTTGATTTTATATACACTATCTTACGAGTGTATTTCATTATTTTTATGAATTATTTTGATATCATATGTATACTTCCCAATTTTTTATATTTTCTCATTCTGTCTCTCTCGAACATATACATACACGTTCACACACACATACGTATATTCAGAAGGCATTGTATCTAAGACAATAGTCATTGGTTTTTCATAACTAGGTAAAATGAAATAATTTTGTGTTTTCAACACAATTCAAAGTTTTCAACACAATAAGTCATTTTTGAAGAATTCTTCCTCCACAGAAATGAGCCATATCCTTTATTACATTCTGAGAAATATTCTGACTTAGTATTTCAGGAGGCAAAAACTAATAGTTAGAAAACTGTCATAAATGACCCTGTGGTATTCATACTGAATTTCTGGACCTATTTAATAGCTCCCATACTGCCACATTTGTTGAGAGTTATGGCATATGGCATGCTACTGCAAATCTGGAAATGTTTTAGTGATTTCTTTCCAGTCTTACCAAAATTCTGCACTATTTAGAACAAAGTAGGAGAGGAGTAGCTTGCATTAGAGCTAATTTCATTGTTATAGGGAACTCACAGATGAAGTAAGTCTCTCTACCTCTGTAGTATGACACCTTCTCTGCAACTCAGAGTGTTACAGAGATGCCTAAGAGCACTGAGAAATTAAGTACTTTGCCAAATATCACCAACCCAGCATGGCAGAGGTCAGGAATTGAATCCAGGTTTATCTCTTTTGAAGTCTGCTTGTCTACTATGCCCAAATACCTCTATAATAGTCTTAGCAATAGGATCATTGGATAACATATTAGAGAGAGTAGGAAGAATGGAAGTCATTATAACCCCCTCATTCTACACATGTGAACACTGAACCCTAAGAATGATACATAACTTTTCCAGGTTCACATAGCAGAAATGTTAGGTGGGATTAGAACCCAAGTTACAGTTTCCAAATTCAGCATTCTCTTCAATACATCATATTATCTATACAATACTCTAAGCAATAGAATGCTTCATCTGGACATTTCTTTAACTGAATGATTAAATTTCCTTCTCCTCATATTAATTTTTTTCTTAAAATAGGTTTTCATCTTCTAGCATTGTGGAAAATTACAATGCTTGCCATTTCTTGCTTACCGTGTATTTTATGCATGCTATAATGGATCATTTATCCAAAATACCCATACAGGCTGTTATGATGGCAGACACTAAAAGAATAAACAAAAAACCCCACAATTTATTGACATTTGGATACAAATATCCTTAGAAATAGCTAGTGGTTTTAATACACATAGTTTATAAATGTGGCCTCAGTGAAATGTGAAAAGGGAAATGAAATGAGTTGGAGGGAAAGGAATAAAAGAAACTGGGATAACATCCCAAGCCCAAAATCTGACTTTATTTTGTGAGCACAAAATACAGAAGACAGAGGTCTGAAGCCATGCCCAGTTGTGGCTGATACAACTGATCTCCAGGGAACACAGATTATACAAGCTTTGGTTAATTACTCAACTAAAGTTCTGAACAAGCCCAGGTATTCAGAACATGTTCAGAACAGGGTGTCTTGAATCAGTTGATGAAATGGTCTTCTTTGCTAATAGATTCCAGGAATAGAGTTCATGATCAGGACACTCTTTCTATCCTTTCCCTTCTTGGGTGACTTGGATATGACACTGAAAGACCAGGTTGCCTCATATCACACCCTCTAGAGCAGCCTTGGTGAAGGATTTTGCATTTGAGTGCCCAGAGGACAAATTCAAGCTGTCTGTGAGCCCCTCTTACCCCTCTCCAATTACCAGAGAGAGCTGAGGGATGAAGTTCTTGCTTTGGTTGGCTGGACAGAGGGGCAGGTCATGCAAAAAAAAAAATATGTCCTTGGGCAGGGGGAAGAAAGGGAATGGAGAAGTTCCTCCATGTAAGGGGAAACACACATGCGGATACTTCTTCAATGCTGCTCTAGAGTATGTGGCAAGGAAAAATGGAAGTACACAGATACTTTCATCATTGTGGAGGCTTTTAAAACTATTTCTATTCCTATTATGTAAGTTTAAAATCATAGTAACAACTTCTTGAACTATAATAGAGGAATTCTTATAAATCATTAAAAGCTATTTAATTATATTTCTTCTTAAAAGAGAAATATGGGGCCAGATTTTCAGAAACGCACCATTAAAATAATTTAAATTAATATTATTGCCAGTTTTCCATTGTTTTAATAGGAATGAGGGGAGAAGCATGCATTTCATCCATAGCAAAATATGTTAACAGATGATTAAAACATAAAAAATGGAAGCAAATACTTGAAGTTCTTCAAAAAAAAACAAAGTCTTCCCTCTCCCTAGTTCAAAGAACCTATTTTAAATGGAACCAACATTATGGAGGAATTGAGTGGATATCTTGGAAATATTATATGTCATGGCTAGAAGAGAAAGAGAAAAATGGCTTTCAGTTTCACCAGTCTGTCCAGATTCATGGTAATATTTTCCAAAGTTAACATGAAACACTGCTCAGTTTTCTTTTTACTGGATTAGAGTTGGAAATATTTAATTTTTTTCATTACTCAGCTTTTTTAGAGTCATGAAGACAACATATAAAGCAAAGATGAATCAAATAAAAAGAGTTAAAGCATAGAAATTTGAACAACTAAACCCTTCTATCTGCCAATTTTAAATGGAAAGAAAAATTTACTCACATTTTTTGGTGTTAGAATTCGAATCATTTAGGTAAATATTGTGAATACAAAATGAGGTTGCTTGAATGTAGTCACTAGCTCCCTTTAATTTTAGTATTATTAATTAGAGAGAAATAATTTAAAATTTTTATAATTTTTCCATATTGTCATGAACACAAAAAAGAGTCACACACTGAATTGATGTAAAACATTGTAGTCAAAGTCTACTTTTAATAATTGGAATAAAAATTTTTGTTGCTGTTGTTGTTGAGTTGTATCCAACTCTTTGTGATCCCATTGGGTGTTCTTTTTGCAAAGTTCTTTGAGGGCTTTATTATTTCCTTTCTAGATAATTTTACAGATGATAAAATGAAGGCAAAATATTAAATGATTTGCCCAAGTGCACACAGATAGTTACTGTGATTTGAACTCAGGTCTTCTTGGCTCCACGTCCAACTCTCTATCCACTGTACCATCTACAGGTATCTGGGATTTCATTTATGAATTGAATTCTTATGTAAAGAATTTCACTTTACTAATGCAGGTCAGCATTTTCTCTGCCACTTACAGTCTGAAAGAACAGCTCAGAGGATGGAGAAGGTTAAGAGGCTTATGTAAAGTCATTTTTGGGGAAAGAACAAGCATTGATTAAGCTCCTACTGTGGGCCAAGCATGGTGCTAAGCACTTTACAAAAACCAAAATCAGAAGGGTAGCAACAAATTGGGAAACAATCTTCATAAAAACCTCTGACAAAGGTTTAATTACTCAAATTTATAAAGAACTAAATCAATTGTACAAAAAATCAAGCCATTCTCCAATTGACAAATGGGCAAGGGACATGAACAGGCAGTTCTCAGCCAAAGAAATCAAAACTATTAATAAGCACATGAAAAAGTGCTCTACATCTCTTATAATCAGAGAGATGCAAATCAAAACAACTCTGAGGTATCACCTCACACCTAGCAGATTGGCTAACATGACAGCTATGGAAAGTAATGAATTCTGGAGGGGATGCGGCAAAGTGGGGACATTAATTCATTGCTGGTGGAGCTGTGAATTGATCCAACCATTCTGGAGGGAAATTAGGAACTATGCCCAAAGGGCGATAAAAGAATGTCTACCCTTTGATCCAGCCATAGCACTGCTGGGTTTGTACCCCAAAGAGATAATAAGGAAAAAGACTTGTACAAAAATATTCATAGCTGGACTCTTTGTGGTGGCCAAAAATTGGAAAATGAGGGGATGCCCGTCAATTGGGGAATGGCTGAACAAATTGTGGTATATGTTGGTGATGGAATACTATTGTGCTAAAAGGAATAATAAAGTGGAGGAATTCCATGGAGACTGGAACAACCTCCAGGAAGTGATGCAGAGCGAAAGGAGCAGAACCAGGAAAACATTATACACAGAGACTGATACATTGTGGTTCAATCGAAGGTGATGGACTTCTCCATTAGTATCAATGCAATTTCACTGAACAATCTGCAGGGATCTAAAAAAAATACTACCCACAAGCAGAGGATAAACTGTGGGAGTAAAAACACCGATGAAAAGCAACTGCTTGACTACAGGATTGGAGGGGATAAGACTGAGGAGAGACTCTAAATGAACATTCTAATGCAAATTCCAACAACAGGGAAATGGGTTCGAGTCAAGAACACATGTGATAACCAGTGGAATCATGCGTCGGCTATGGGAGAGGGAAAGGCGGGGGGTGGGGGGGAAGAAAATGATCTTTGTTTCCAGTGAATAATGTATGAAGACGACCAAATAAAATAATGTTTAAAAAAAAAACATTTGATCTCCACTATAATTCTGTAAGTTAGCAGCTTTTATTACTTCATTTAAAGTTGAGGAAACTGAGACAGAGAGGTTTAAATGACTTGCCCAAGATCAGACAACTATTAAGTGTCTCAGGCTGAATTTTACTCAGGTCTTCCTATGTCCACAACTAATAATAATAATTACTAGGCCATGTAGCTGCTTCGGTTGAGACAATGTATGTCAGAGGGAGCAAGTATTTGAATGTAGGTGTTCCTTGATCTTAAACTACCTCATCTATTATGCCATGGGACCTGTTAATGAGGAATACAGTGTAATTTTAAAAAGAATGTTTTTCCTCACTTTTGTTAAAATTTAATGTTAGTTACTCTTTTCCAGGTAATCATTTCAAACATTTTTAGCAAGTTGAAGATGTTCCCAAATTATTTTCTACCAAAAGAAGGACTAGCCAAACATTTTTTTAAATATGCATCTAAAACAACTATTTAGTTTTACGCATTATTTGGACTTTTGTAAGGAAATTTTTGTTTAATATGTTGAGCTAGTTGCTTTATCTGTATGATAGTAGTCTTTCAATTACCATGAATAGTTCAGAATTGGCTATATATAACTTTCATAATCTCACATTTATATAACATTTCAAGAAGGATCCATTACATACAAGGCGCTATGAGGGTACAAAGTCACTCCCTGCACCCCAGGAACTTACATTCTACTGGAAGAATTCACAATAGTGTGGAAGTAAATATTTAATAAAGTTAACTAGGTGGCATAATATATAGAGTGCTAGGAAATTGTATCCGCCAAGAAAATGCCAAATACCAAAAAAAGCCAAACTAATGTAGCCAAGATTAGAAGGAAAGCAATAAGTTGGTGTTTGTGTATGTGGAGGGGATTGCATAGACAGTTTCTCAAATAGAGGTCTCATTTCTAAGATACATTAAGAAAATTTATCACATAGATAAAAAAAATGTGATCCATTTCCCAAATGACAGATGAAAAATATATGGACAGTTTGGGGATGTAGAAATGGAAGCTAGATATAACTTCTGAAAAAATGCAGTCATTATTGATTAAAGAAATGTAAATCAAAACAACTTTGAGAAATCATTCCATATACATTAGATTTACTAAAATGAGTAAAGGGAAAAATTATAAATATTGGAGATGATATGGAAAAATAGGGTTAGTAATACATTGTTGGTGGTACCACGAATTGATACTACTATATGAAATTATTCTCAAAGAGTTGCAACACTATGTACACCTTTTGACCCAGTAATACCACCATAGGTTTATTTCCTAAGGTGATCAGGGAAAAAGGAAAAGAAATTATGTTCTAAAATCTTTGCAGCAGCATTTTTAGTGGTGGCAAAAGAACTGGAAACTGAAGGGATGTCCATCAATAAGGAAATGGTTAAACAAATTATGTTGTATGATTAAAATAGAATACTCTTGTGTCATAAGAAATGACAATTAAGGTGATCACACATACACACAAAACTTAGAAAGACAAATATGAAGTGATTCAAAAGGACATGAACAGAATCAGAAAAAAAACATTGTACATAGTAACAACAATAACGTATGATGATTAATTCTGAATGACAATTATTATCAACAAGGCAATAATTCAGGATAGTTCTAAGGGACTCATGAAAAAAAATGTTTATATCCTTAGAAGTCTGAATGCAGATTGAAACATATCAGTATTCACTTTATTTCCTCCATGAATTTTTCTCTAGTATAAGCAATTTGTGTTTTATTTCGCAGCATGACAAATATGTAAATACTTATACGATACTGTTTTTACAATCTATTCCTATAATATCCCTTATTAGGAATGGGGAGGGTGAGAAGGGAAGAAAAAAAAGAATGAGAGATTTTAGAATGTAATTAGTATGAGAATTTGCTCTGTTGGATAATTATACCAATTATAATTTATTACACATTTATAACAAACCATATATATTATATTATTGTTATATTACATATTGTTATATGATTTTAAATGATAATAAAAACAAAGAAAATGTCAATTAAGGTCAGAAGGAGTAGAACTGGAAATGACTGAACAACAACAGCAACAAAAAAACATTTAACAACTGATTCTCAATCATTATTTACATTTCCTTCATCACTTTCATAAATCCAGTCGACAAAAAATAATTCAAGCCCTGATTTTTAGCCTGCCAATATTGAAGGTGTAAATGCTCATGTTGAAAATTTTACAATCCACTTTCTCCTAGAAATAATTTTGGGACAACCCTTAAAATAATCTAGGTACACAAATAAGTTGATATTAAATATATGTAAAATGCATGCAAAATATTTCAAGTTCATATAAGTGGTCATTAAGGTGATCCTTGAAGGGATCAAGAGATGTTTTACTGTTTTAGAGTTAATTAAGCACATGTTACAAGTAACCTACAAGACAGGCAATACAGGTATTAGTAATCGATTTTTTTAAGGATGGAGAGTCAGAGACAGTACAGCATAGTAAATAGAGAACTAGCCTTGGCAGAAAGGAGACATGCATTCAAGTCCATTTCAGACACATACTAGGTAAGTCATTTCCATGCTTTAGGAAATTCCCTTAAACTTTATACTGCAGAAAAGGTGCAAGGCACATTGGGAGAAGTGGTTTCTCACCAAATGCAATTTACATATTGCACCTAATGGAAGTTGTATATACCAATGGAATCATAGGACTAGGATCTATCCATATTTTTAATGGATTAGGAAACTGAGGATTAGAGAATTTAGTAACTTGTCCCAGATTGTGCAGGTAGTACATGAAGTCAAGATTTGTACATGTATTCTCATCCACATTCCAGGTTTTTCAGATCATCCTAAGTCACGAGACAATATAAGTATATTTTCCAATTCCTCTTTCTAAATAACATTCTGAGTAATCAAATGAATTCATATTTAGTCATTCCTGAAAAGAATATGATAATCAGTTTGCCCCAAACCTCTAATAACCATCCCTTTGGTGCACATTCTATTTGGGCTACCATTTTGCTCTATTTGTTGTCTTTTCTTAGAACAATTAGGATCTCTGAGGGCAGAGATGTTTATTTGTTTATAACTATTTCCCCAGCCTATAAATAATAGTGTCTGACATATAGTAAGCATATATTCCTTCATTCATAGTCTGATAAGCCTTTTTTTTCTAATCTGGTTGTTAACTTGCCAATGCTTAATGGCTGTGTTGAAAATCATTTTAAGATCAGGTTTGGGAAAAAAAAATTTTTTTTTTTTTAAAAAATCCTCATTGATAAGGAAAAAAAAATTGACATAGTAGTAAGAACTTGTCATTTTAGTACTACTCAGTATACATTTATTGATTCTATCAGGTCCCAAGTCCTAAGCCATGAAGTTCAATAGTAGAGAATGATTCCTAATTCTGAAGTGACACAAAAGTCAGGGCTGGGGTACCATACGGCATTATCAGGACATATTGCAATTCCAGGAGCATGTGTTTGGCAATGCTGTGTAACAGCTGGTAGGGGGTGGACTCTGGCAAGCTATTTTCTAGGGATATGATAGGGATGTCACAATAAGTTACCATACGATCTTCTCATATTGAATACAAATTACTGCAACTGTTACTGTCCTCTTATCAATAATCGAGTAATATCAAGGTTATATCAATCCAGATAGCTTATTCAATAACACAAAAGTGTTAAAACAGCTAAGCTTTGATTGAGGGACTACTTTAACCATGGGACGTTATCATAATTTTCAGTGGTATCTTTTGAGTAATCTCAGATTTATTAAATAAAAAAATTGCATTGTTTTAGACTAATACTCCTTAAAATAAAAGCAATAACAATAACAAAATAAAAACAAAAAAATACCACCAACAAAAATAGGCTAGGATAAAAACAAAAACTTAATTGATTTAAATTCTAGAATGTTTTTGTGCTACTTTACCCAAACAAGACATATAATTTCTGGCTTTTACAACAAAGAGGTATATTTTAATCTTTGAAAAGTTTACCTTTCAATTTCGTAAAATAGTTTTAGTCATTTGGAGATATGTGCAGGAATAGAAATATTGAGCAAAACCAAAGCAAACAAAACCAACCCCCCCCCCAAAAAAAAACATAGTAATGCCCTGAAATGAAATAAACTTTTACTTGCTGATTTGTCATTCTTTTCCAATTCAGAGAATCCTGATGTCAGAATATCAAACCCAAGAGAGAAAATTTTATACTTAATCAGGTCATTTTTAAGCAACTGTGTTACTTACTTGAGAGAGCCTTGTCGATTGCTTTTCAAAGGATGCTTCAGTTCTTTACAATTTAACTGTAAATTAACAGACTACTCCAGAATTTACCTTTTAATTTTTCTATTTTGTTGTGTGTTGTCCTATATAACACAGCACTTTGTTACAACAAATAATAACTATCTGCTGTCTGGACAAAATAGGGATTTAAAATGAAAAGCAATCAATGCAGATGATATTTAAACTGAGTTTTGCCATTTGTACTAATTTCTGTACACTCTGATACTACCATTTAATTTGGCAGAGATTTAAATTTTGTGTTGGAAAGTACTATGATAAGTTAGACACGAACCTTCACACTTTCCTATCAAAGATTTTTGGACAGCTGAGGTCCTAATGCTTTGCCAGTAAACCATGAAGAAAGGAAGTACAAATCAGGATAATAATTGTATTCTCTGATTGGATTTCTGATTTTGACTATCATTTTTATAGATATTAGAATCAATCATTTCATTTCTTTGTCAAATTGTGATATTTCAGTCATTTAAAGAATATATTTTCCTTTAATATTGTTAGATTATCTGAAGTATTAAGGTTAATGTGCCCAGTAAGGAAAGGAGGGTTGCTTACTGGACAAAGCATTGAATTTGGGGATCAAATGGTCTGGGTTGAATAATATTTTTTTAAATGGCCATCTGGTCATTCATTCATAAAATATTTATTAGTTGCCCACTATGTTCCAGGCACTATGCTAAACACTGAGGATACAAAAGGAAGTAAATATAATCCCTAAACTCAAGGAGTTTACAAAATCATGATCTAATTACTTCATTTTACAGAGGAAAAAATAAGAAACTAGGAAATTAGGTAATTTCCCCAAGGTCACACAGATAACAAATGACTGAGGCAGGACATGAACAAAGATTATTTGACTCTAGAGTTAGTACACTTGCCATTAAATCATTCTGCCTCCTGTGTTTTTATGGCATCCTGTACAACAATGGGATCAAAGTCAAAGAGAAATTTGGCCATTAAATCACTCAAAAAAACACCCTTCTCATATTGATTTAGAAAACAATTATTACCATTATATGGGTTCTACTTTCAAAATTTATTTAGTTAAATAATGCCCAGTTACATATTAACCCTGTTCCTTTGTGCTAGGAAGTGTTTCCTGTTCGATACTTCTGCTATATATTGTCATGTATGAAAATAGACTTTAATATATTTAGACTTTTATATTGTTATACAGGTTTTCACTTTAAAACAAATCTAGAAGAAAGAAGGAAATTTTCAACTGAATGTAAGGATAGCTTAGATGATCTCCTCAGAAGAAATACATATTTACATATTAAATTATCTATAATTCAATTTAATAAACATTTATTAAACACCTACTATATGCTAGGCATTATAAAGCCCTGGGGTTATAAAAGTAGGCAAAAAGACAGTCTCTGACCTCAAAGACATTACAGAAAATCTAATGGGGGAAGATTACAAGCAAAGAAATATATATGAGCCAAGCTATATAAAGGATAAATATTTAAAAGAGGGAAAATTAGGCAATTAAGAAGGGTAAGAAAAGACTTTTGGTAAAAGGTGGAATTTTAGTTTGGACTTAAAGGAAGTCAGGGAGGTTAGTTAGTCAGAGGGGAAGAAGGAGAACATTATAGGCCTTGAGGATGGCCAGAGAAAATACCAGGAGCCAAGAAATGGAGTGTCTTGTGTGTGTGGAATACCTAGGAGGCTAGTGTCACTGGAAAGAAGTGTAGGCATTGGAGAATGAAGTAGATGAGGGCTAGGTTATGAAGGATTTTGAATGCCAAGTAGAGGATACTCTATTTGCTCTTGGAGAAAATAGCCACTGGAGCTTGAGAAGGGGAGGGCAGTGTGTATTTAAGAAAAATCACTTTAGTAGCTAAATGGAGAATGTTTTAGAGTGGGGAGAGACTTAAGGCAGGCAGACCCACCAGCAGGCTGCTGCAGTAATCCAGGAGTGAGGTAATGAGGTCAGTGTCAGAGTAGAGAATGAGCTATATTAGGGAGATACTGCAAAAGAGAAATGGGCAAGTCTGGGCAATAGTTGGGATTCGGGTTGCCTAAGGTTGGGAGAGTTTAAGTGACTTCCTCTCATCACACAAAACTATTTATCACATCCTTGCCTTCGTCCTCTGGACCCCATGCTTAGAAGGAGCTTTCAATTATGCTTCACTGAATCTCTAGCATCCTTCAAAACTCAATTCAGTATAATCTTTTACCTGAGGGTTGTTTTTTCTAGATCCCTTCAACTAGTGCTCCTCCCCAAACACCTGGTATCAGAATGTCCATATTTTTATATTCATAAATGTTGTTTCCTTTGAAAGAATGTAAGTTTCTTGTAAGCAAGGACTATTTCATTTATGTGGAGAAAATCCTAGATGTTTTAAAAGGCAAAAATGCAACCAAGAGAATATCAGCAAATACTGATCAATCTGACCAATTACTCACTGATATAAAATCTCATGAAACTCAGGAGCCCAAGAATTGAGGACAACCCTTTAAACAGAGTATTAGTTTTGTGGGGCTCAACCTATGTAACATGCATGAGAATGTGTCTCTGGGTCCTCCCATATATGTTAGTCTCTTTTTAGTGAGCCACATCTGCTGGATCCTAGATCATGCAATACTTCCTGGTTTACAGATCATTGTTAAGGAGCTACCATAACCTATTTATGACCACCATGTGTTTTTCATTGCCTTTTAGGCAAATGTGATTTTTTTTTGGAAACTGTATCATTCCCTATGTTCAGATATGCAGTACTGTTCACTGTTAGATGAGTGTTGGGAAGATAAGGATCTGTGTCAGGGAATAGCGTAGGGTCACTAAGAATATTTTAAGTGGTTCTCTGAAAATTACCAGTTTGAACTTCATAATGAAATTAAAAACTATTTCCACTTTCTAGTCTACTGGTTCCTTCCCTGCCATCATTGAAAGAATTAAGGTCATTAATTTGATAAGCATGTCCCTGCTAATATCTTTAGAAAACAAAATATAATTTTATAATTTAGATTACACAGAAGTATTTTGATCTTGTAATTATAGCTGCCTATTTTTTCCTCTTATAATTCAAACATGAGGGCACTTTAAAACTTGCACATAGGTTTGACTTATAAAACAAACAACAACATTTGCTATCACATTAAAAACAACTGAATGATTGAGGCAACTATGAGTTTCTTTTATAAAATAAGTAAACACACAGACATACAAAGACTCCCCTAGTGTGATAGACTATTAAGAACTGCCATATGAATTCCGTTTAAAGGATAACAACCAATAATCACTTTTATTTCCATGATAAACATAATCCAATAATTGTAAAAAATTGAATCAAAGGATAAGCTCAGAGAATTTTAATGAGAAAATAATGTATTGAAAAGTCAATAAAGTAACTATATTTTCTTAAAGCTTGGACTACGTATCTTTGTATGTTTTAAGTTGCAATGTTCCAAATGGATTTTTCTATAGGTAATAGGAAGAGAATATTACTCTTATCATCAATGCATAATAGAAAAGTCCTTCATTTCTATTGAAAACTAAAACAAATGATCTGAGTTATTTGAATGGTATAACCATGTACAGATGAGTCTATTAAGAATTTAAACTGGGGGAAAATCAAAAGATTTTGTACACCAAATATGTTGTTTTGGAGAGACAGAAGTCAACTGGAGAGAAACCAAATTCATCATTGTATTTCCAATCTTACCAATATTTTAGTATATGTTGGTATATACTTTGATCTTTTGGTAATCACATATTAAAAATAATAATGCCTGCCATTTATATAGGATTAACAGATTTTTGAAACATTTAAAGACATCAAATATTTTGATCCTTGAAACAACTTTATGAGTTAAACTTATAATGTGTATATGCATATATGCATACACATATAGCATATAATATATGCATATACATATACATATGTCTCATATTGTTAATAAAGAAACTTATATTAAGAGAAGTTGAGTGACTTTTATATCTGGTATCAGAGGATTTATTTTTACCCAGGTCATTCTGACTATAAGTCCAACACCGTTATCACAAGTCTAATACCCTATACTTTTCTTTCTTACTTTTAAAACAAATCCATAAATTATCAATACAACACCCCCAATGATCCAGCTATTAAGGAAAGTTCCTTCCACGAAAGCAGCCCTTAGCATTATCAAATGATTCAATATTAGAAATCAATGTTTTTATTGATGTAAATTACATTAAAGAAGAACATTTCTGTTGCTTTGCCACTGGGATGTAATGACAATGGGACCGTTTCATCTGACATGGCGCTAGAACATATGTATATAGTCTCCTATTATCAGAATGTGAACTCCTTGAAATTAGGGGCTGTATCGCCTTTATTGGCATGCATAGCACTTAGGACAATGTTTTGTATATTCTAAGTATTTAACATATGCTTTTTCAGTCATTCATATCCATTTTCACAAGAGGTAAGGATGAAGAAATAAGTATGACTTCAAACCATTGGTCTCCGTCTCCAAACTATTAATGTTCTATTATGCATTAGATTTATTGTATATATACCATATCCCTCTGGCGTAGGACCTTAATCCTGTCATATTTACCTTCCATTAGCACCTTGACACTGTCAGATTTACATTTGTCTCACAGTTTATAGCTCAGTTCTCTTCAGGTAATGGATGCTCCACATGTTTATTTACAAATTGAATGGATTTCTTCTTGAATATACTTTTTTGGTGATTTAAAGTTTTTGGTGGCATTGAGAATTATGTAAGCAACTCAATCTAGGGCTAAATAAATGTAATTGGAAAAATTTCTTTGGGGGATTATTATAGTTTTTGGAAACTAGTAGCCTGGGCTATTTTTTTTTAGGCAAGAGACTCAGTTTCAAGATCACTTATAAAGCTAAAGCCTAAAGCTCACCAAAGCTTTAATAAAGTTATTCTGATATGTATTACTTTTATTTACTATATTACATAAGGAAATGACCAGGTAAATAAAACAGACTTTTAGTATTTTGTATTTTAATGTGGTTATAATAGGCTGAGTCATTTTTTTTTTAATTTGCACACTGCTTTGTTCAGCTGGTTTATTCCTACAAATTTGTTTGCTAACCAGATCATACAATTTAGAGCTGGAAGGGACTATAAGAAATCCTCTAATTCAGTCCTCTCATTTAATGAATGACTAAACTAAGTCCCAGGGAATATGAGTGCTTTATCCAAGAGCAAACACATATTAAGTTCATAAGGCAGAATTAGAAGCATCTCTGAGGAAGAAAATATTAATCATACAGATTCAACTTAATAATGCATACTTCATATTTTTTCTTGAGTTGGTATCATTAAACATTTGCTAGCACATCTCTGATTCAAACCCAGATATTCTGTTTCATAAATCAGAGTTCTTTCTACTATGCTTATAAATTACTTGAAAAGGTCTAAAGGTATTGTCATATTTATTTACTCTGGAAATATTTATTATAATGTTTATTTCATTACAATTTTACAGACAGCACATGGAAAGTGAATTAATACCATAAAACAAGTTAGTTTAACTATAGCAAATGAAGGAGAATAAAGAAAAAGAAAAATAATTGGTCAAGGATTTTTTTAACGTGAGATGGGTGAATCGAAATTCTAATTCAAATAAATGTTTTATTTGAAAATGTTATTTCTTTCACCAAACAAATCTTTCCAGATATTTAAATATGTTTATTATGTTTGTCTATTGGAGAAAGTCAGAAAAAAATTTGAATGTTCACTGGGCATGTTCTATAATGAGTTTGGTTCAAAAGGAATAGAGAAATTACAAAGGGAAGCTAGAACCTTCCAGTCTGGTTATAACTGTCCAGAAGGCATGAAAAAGATTTAGAAATTTCCTGAACAGAGGGCTTTCTTGTGGAAAGGGGCACAAAACTCAATCATCTACTGGGAAAAAGTTCCAAAACCAAGCTAAGCCCAGAGACTAGGCATGGATTGGAATGGCTTCACAGTTTGTTCATTCTGTATAAGCTGAAATGCTAGAGAAATCAAAGGAATCACAATGGATTCTAGGGAAGATCTGTAAGACACTAAGACATAGAGCTAATATGTGACAGGGCCTCTGGACCTTTACAAGGACTTGAAATTCTATTCATGTTTCTGGGTCTTTTTCTACCTGAAAACTCAGGGTCTGTAACGTATTTATCACTATTTATTGAAAAAATATTATATGGGAACTAAGCTTTTGATAGGTAAATACAAAAATGTTTAAAAGTTCAAATCATATTGAGGGAAATTCTACGTATTTTTGTTGTTCATTTATTTTTTAATCATATCTGATTTTTTATAAGACTAGATTTTTTGGGAAAGATACTAGATTGATTTACCATTTCCTTCTCCTATTCTATGTTTACTAAAAATAAATACAAATTACATTCTAAATAAAGTTTTAAAAATAATTTCTAACAATTGGGAGAATCAGAAAAAAAACATGTGGGATATGGCTTTTGATGTGTCGTGAATAGAGCCGGGGATTATAAGAGACAGTTGGGGTAGGGAAAGCATTCTTAGAATAAAACACTATCAGCTCAAAGGGTCATTTTTAGTGATGTTATATATATATATATATATATATATATATATACACACACACACACATATACATATATGTGTGTGTGTATATGGAGTACACATCACACTTTAGAAGCTTATTATCTGTGTCACCATTATTAAGTTACTTATCTTATCCCACATAAAATTCTATTTATAAAATGAGTGTTAGAATAAATGTACTCTCATATCCTTTCCTTCTTTAGTTCTATAAATCCATGAAATTTTTGCTCATCTTTATCCAGAGTTTGCTGTAAAAATCTTTAATATGTTCATTTCTTTATTTCCATAGATGTGAGTGAAAAGGGTCCCCAGGTCTGTTATAAGCACTCAAGAAGGGTTGATGGTACATTGTGATAGGACAGCTTTTATTTCATATAATAGTAAAGGCAAAAAGGACTCATACAGGTCCATAAACAGATACAGAAAATGTATCTCAGAAAGATGACAAACACTTATATCTGTTCTCCTTGAAGGAACTTCTGCCAAGGCTTCCAGAAAAGAAACCTTCAACATTCCCATGAATCCCTAGTTCTCCCCTACAGAGGATTAGCTATACTTTCCTTCTCAGGCTTATTGTGGCTCCTGTGGTTTGGCCTCCCTCTCACTACAGAAGGCAAAGTTATTTCTGTGCTATATAAAATATTATCATTTTTCTTTGAAATCTGCACTTATGGAAAAATCACTATAATAGTGTTTGGAGAGTGGGGGAATGAATAAGATTCACATCTCCTGTCTTGCTTTTAAGACCCTAACTGCTTTCTAGGTGCAGATATTGCACAAGTAATCTCTCATATTCATTAAACAATCTATTTAGGAAGTCTCTTTCACTCTGGAAGGCCAATCTTTGAATTCTGGAACCTCTAAATGAAAGGGAAACTGAGTCTACCAGAATGGAAAGGTACAGCAGATACTTGATTAGAAGACATAAATATATATCCTTTCCCTGATTTTATTTATTTCCTTTCAATAAATATATTGTGTAATAAATCTTAAAATATATAGAAAAAGAATTCATTTAGTGATAGTAATTATTTAACAAAACAGAAACCAGAAACAAGTGCTTCACAAAGTTATTTGCCTTTGTCTGGGAGGATGTTCAATGCAGACTCTATGTTGAAAAATGGATTTCTTACAGTTTTCTCAAAATCCAATTTGCAGAAATTTTTGTATTACTTTCCTCAACTCTTGGGAGCAGTATGAATTTTCCTAAATTATATCTATGATTAATCAAATTTCACTTAATAATCAAAACAGGAAAGTTAAAAAAAAACAGATCACTATTGCTTAGACTTTGATAGACAGCTGGGTGACATGCTGGTAAAACTGATCCATCAGGGCTTTTACAGGGTGTCCCAGAAGTCTTAGTTCAGTTTTAACTTGAGTAATTTAAGCCTCAATAGTCCCTCACAATGAATGAGACAGCATACAGTTTCAAGCTTGTGTAGATTAAATTTGTACTAAGCTTTTAAAATAAATGTCCTGTAGCTTGGAAAGATATCACAGATAGCTGAGCTGTGACTAGAATGAAATATATATGAGAGGAGGCCTTTGGGAAAATTTTCAATGTTCTAAATGACTTTAAGTTTTTCCTGACAACAAAAGTTTAACTTATTAGTGCCTATAATATTCTGGGGGGTGCTTTATAGTTGAGATTCTTGAAATAATGCATTCTCTATAGAGAATAAATGTTGTAGGTAACCTGCAAGGCATTGCAGAGGTTCATTATGAGTATCAATAGATTACAACATGTTATAAATGAAGAAATTTAAAAGAGAAGAGTCTGCAAGTCGCAGAAACTCTGAGTGAAGCCATGCATGAATAGAATAATAAAATCTTTCCAGTACCAATGGCCATATTAATTTCCACCCCTGGCATTGAACCACTGGCTTAATTCATTAGTCCAATTTCCTCAAAATCACCTATAAGATTTCTTTACTTTATTCAACTCAAGTACTTTTTGCTTCTCTTACAAGTGTCTCCCACAGAAGTGAGAAATGGATTTCTTTCGCTATACATCTTCTGCATAATTCCTACTTTGTCATAAAAGACAATTCATACACAATATGTGGAACTCTTTATTATCCTTTGGAAAACTGAACATGCAGAACTTTTAGTCTTCCAAAGGGCAATAAAGAGACACACAACACTTGTCACAAAGTTTTAAAAGACAGATATTGGTGGTAAAGAGATGAACCATTACCAAGAGAAGTTTGCTTAGGAGTATAGAGAAAGGATCATTAAAAGTGCTGCATAATTTTCAAAATGCAAATATTAATAATCATTATATTTGTTTATCTATTTGGTTGGTAGAATATTATAGAGAAAACAGCTTTTGCTATATTTGTAGCTTTTGCTTAATTTATCTTTTTGACGTGTCCAGTTAAAATGTTTTTTCCTGAAAGAATTTTAATTATTATTCACTTTAACTTTTACTTACTTATATAGTATTATGAGTTGGATTAGAAATAATAGTTTACTCCAATAGGGATACGAAGTTCAAGTGAGTGAATATGAAAACTTTTTAGAATAAAAATAATGTTATTTTACATGATCATACATGAATATCTTATAATCCTATTTACCTGATAAAATCCTTTTTAAACCCTCTTTTGTACATGTAAAAGGTTTTTCTTACTATAACTACACTTACAATGATGGAATAAACATTCTTTATTCAAAAGAAGGTACAAAAGGGTAAAAAAAAAACCCTTAGAATTCCATATGTTCTATTTCCTTGCTATGTTACAATGAAAAAATGTCACATCTCTAAGATTCTTTTTATGTAAAATGGTACATTGGATAGGATAACTGATTTAGAACCATTAGGGACTTAAGACTTCATTTAGTCTCATCATCTCCATTTACAAATAAGGAAACTGAGGGTGAGTGGCTTATCCATTTATACCAGTAATAATGACCAGATATTCAAACTCTGGAATACTCATACTAAAAATATAATTCTTATCATTGACATTTTGGTTTCATGTATTATTTGCTAAAACTCTCATAGCTGTACCTATCTATTAATACATCAAGCAACTCTTCTTATTAATGAGGAAGAAATAGTAATAGTGACTTTCTGAAATTATGACATTCAATATTTATAAAATTCTATAATGTTTGCAAAGCATATTGCATATGTACTTTCATTTGCACCTTACAACTACCTTTGCTATGATAAGGTATATCTAGCAAAATATGAGCAAATTTTCAAAGGTAGTTTAAAATTGCCAGACTCTGTGCTGGGGATAAATAAGTCAAGTAAAAGAGTTCCTGCTCTCAAGGAGTTCATAGTTCAATGAGTGCATCAATATGCAAACAACTAAGTAGAAATAAACAATATACAACATAAATTGTAGGTAATCTCAGAGGAAGGGAACAAACATTAAAGGGGACATGGAAAGGCTTCTTGCAGAAGGTGCGTTTTTAGCTAGGAAGGGTTTGAAGGAAGCCAGGAGATGTAAATGTTCTTTGATTTGCTGTTAACATAAATATATTTTTAACTCACTGTTCCCACAAAACTTAACTGACTATATTTTCATATGTTCTGAACTTAATTTTTCTTTCCATTCCAAAAATGTAATGATAAGTTGTTGGCATTTTTTGCCACTTTAGTTTCCCCAGACATTTTTAAAAGAATTATTTGCAAATAAAACCAGGGATGCTTCTAATGAAGGATTATTTACAAGGTCCTCAGAGAATACTGCACCTTATACATTAGTATTTTTAAAAATAAATTATCACACTTGAACTCTATTGTCCAAAATCACTTCAATAACATGCTTTCCTTTGCCAATGACTTCTGTGGATATATCAGGACGTTTTGGAATTTAAGTCCTCATCTGGTTTGACACTCATTTATGAAACTTCATTATAAAATTTGTATTACTATACTTTGGTCCAATCTATCTATGAATGTGGAATAACTATTCCCCAATTTAAAAAAGTGAAATGGTTAATTTAAAAGCTCTCTTAAATTTTATTTATAAAATATGATTCATCTCTTTTAAAATTTCACTTAGAATATTTGTGCTTAGTATCTTGAGATTAAAAATATATATGATTTATGTAACCATTAGGGGAAAAATTGAAAGGTCATAGATTCATAAATCTCAAGAACCTTAGAGGCCATCTTATCCAACTCCTTTATACTTAAGATTGGAAAACTGATGACTAAAAGGATGAACTGATTCCAGTTCAATTCACCTGAAAATTTTTTCCAAGGATTTACCCAAGGATACATTGCTGAGAAATAGCAAGGTCTGAATACAAACCCAAGTCATTCTAATGCAATAACCATATCCATGCCTCTTTCCGTTAAGTCATGTAGATTTCCAAAGAAGCATCTTTCTCTATTTATTCCACTACGTGCAAACCTCTGATTTAATTGTGGCTTTCATTCAAAACTTACAACAAAAAGTCAGCAATATGGAACACAAGATATATTTACCCAACAAAATCAAGCAAAAAGCCAAAGTTTTAAATGGTATCTAGATTTCTCCAAAATCTCTTTCACATAATCTTGGATTTATTTAATCTAATCCATGTCTGAATATCCCTTTTAGGGCTAACTTGACAAGATACCATTCAGCTCTTACTTGAAAACCTCTGAGGTCTAAGGTGAGGAGAAAACCCCTACATCTTGAGTTAATCCATGCTACTTTTGGATAATGTCTCATTCTGCCTCTTTGTGTCTTCTAGATGACTGTAAACTAGATTATGGGGGTCCAACTAAAAATGTCCTTTTATATATTTAAACTACCAAATGCTTCTTGAGGCTTATCTTCTCTAGGCTGGCATAACTGTACCTCCAGGTTAGGAAGTTCTTTGAATGGATCAATATATAGAATGATCTTTTGAAGCTTATTACCACCTTTTTTCTTCCTATTTTAGATCTTTAGTTTTTCATGCAGTATACAGAATCTAACAAAAGGGTCTAGATATGGTTTGAATAAGCAGCATAGAGTGGCACAGTCCTATTTCTTGAAATTGGATACAACTCTTAAAACAGATTAAGATATCCCACAAGGTTTTTTGAATTTCACACTATAACCTTGAGAGTTATTGCCATGTTCTAGCATGTTACAATATTACTATTTCCTGACTATGTTTTACTTTTTTGATAACTATTATTCTATCCATCTGAAAACTTGATACAGAAGCTATGTATGACTTTTGTCTAATTTATTGTTTTAAAAAACTGTTATATAGCTGAGGGAGGCTAAGGATAGTTGCCTGGAATACTCAAACAGAAAACTTCTTCCTTGTTAACATAAAATCACTCTTTGGGTCCAGTCATTCAATCAGTATCTAAATCTATTAAAATTATTTTATTCACATTTCTACTTTTAAATTGCTAAACCAAGAGGGATATATATATATATATATATATATATATACATATATATATATATATATATATATTTACCACAGACATTCAATAGTTTTATGGACCATATCTACAAACAAAAAATTCCTTATTGATTATAGTTTCCTCTAAATTCATGATGTTATTGTAGTAATAGTGCAACAAAATTAGGAATTGTAAATGTTAAAATTATAGTTGAGACTGATTAATCTAAATTTAAGTGGTTGCCAGGGGAATATTACAGAATATTACATAGCCTCTTCACTGAAATGTATGGCAGTGCTAAGGAGATTAACCATCTAGTGTAGAAAAATAGCAACAATAACTATGGCATGCATTTGATTGGGATAATCCATCTCTCTCTCTCTCTCTCTCTCTCTCTCTCTCTCTCTCTCTCTCTCTCTCTCTCTCTCTCTCTCACCAGTTTTGCAAATTCACTCCCCATAAACACTCTTTTTGGCCCTGGAGAAGTTGGCTAAACTCTAGGCTGCCCTCTTTTGTTGGTAAGTGGTTAGAAAAATGTTGAGCTGCTTTGGTAAAGAACTTTGTTCACCTAGGAGTTCCTTATAGTAAAGAAATCCTTATCCCTATAGTATTCTCATGCCCAGAATTCATAACTTGAAGGGATAACTATATAACAACACCAAATGCTTCTGGTTCACAAAGGCATGATGGGGAGGTAAATCTAATTCCTAGGATACAACAAGTCAAGGGCCCTCAGGAGAAAAGTGATGGATGTGTAATGTAAATCACTTTTTTTCTTTCCACCACACAAAAGAAAGCTATAAAACAAAAGACCTACAGCACACATTGAGTAAGGCTTGAAATAGGATATAGTACTTTATAACTAGTAACTGTTAAAATCTTGTGAAAGGTTCAGACTTAAACATCAAACATGAAGCAGTTCACAAAATTACTGAATAGGCATTTATATTTTATCTCTTTCCTACACTGTTCAGATAATTGTCTCCAGGTCCATGTCTTTGGAAAAGCAGACTGGGAGCTTGTTTTATCCTCTGGCCATCATGTCTTGCTTGCTCTCTAAGAAGCAGTGGATTGTATGGAGAAAGATTGTTTCCTGTCCCTGTTGGGTACCCTGACATCCTTAGACCTCTTGAATTCACAAAGAACCCTCTAAGGTTGGAAATGTCTATTTCTGGATCAATGAATTGAATCACTTACGGTTTGTCAAAGGACCAAAAAAGTTTAAGAGGCATTTTTGGCCATCTTGGAATCCCATACAAATCCCCTGTGCCTGGCTTGGGGGAAGGAAACAGCTATTTACTCTCAGTCTTGCCCAGATAGGTAATGTATTTTTATTGCCAGGTGTACACATGTGTCATATGGTTAGATTGCAAGGAGAATTCATTCTTTCATTCAATAAATATCAAGAACCTACTATATGCTAAGCATTGTGCTAAACACTGTGGATACAAAGGAAACAAAAGACCGTTCTGCCCTCAGGGAGCTTACAGTCTAATGAGGGAGACAACATGTAAGCATATAACTGAAGAGAACTATATGCAAAATAAATAACTGAGAAACTTAAGAGGGGTTAGAGAAGACTTCCTTTGGAAGGTCGGATGTTAGTTGGGACTTGAAATAAGCCTGGGAGGTCAGTAACCCTGGCAAGGGAGAGCATCCTAGGCATGGGGGTCAATCAGAGAAAATGCCTTAAGTCAACAGAAGGAGTTTCATTTTGGAACAGTCAGGAGGCCAGTATCACTTGATTGAAGAATATGTGTTGGGGAATGAGGTATAAAAAAAAAAAAAACTGGAAAGTTGGGGGAAGGACTAGCTTACAAAGGGCTTTGAATGCCAAATAGGGTATTTTGTCTATGTTTCTAGAGACTATAGGGTGTCTTTATTTCCTCAGCACTAATGAGAGATTTACTTGCCACAAATGCCAGACAGTTAAAGTAATAAAGAGTAGAGAAATTATTTTTTTTCTTTTAAACTATTCCTTATCATTGCTTTTTTCCCCTCTATTACAGGACTGGGGGCAGAGTAGAAACAAATGACCACACAGGATTTCTGCAGCATTTTTGTAGGACTAGATATGTTCCTAGAAATAGAAGAATTCAGCACATACTCCTTGGAAACTGCCTAATACACTCATTGGCATTCATGCCCCACAGTTTGCAGTCTTTGCCTCACCTTTATTTATAACTTGCTTTCACAAAGTATGTTCCTTCTAATTCATCTCTTGTCTGCGATATTTGACCTGGACATCTATGGAGTAGGACTGCTCCACTGTGGAATTAAATGAAGATAGAAAACATAAACATAACTGGAAATGTGCACAAACATATTTATGAAAAATTACTTAGCCTTTTTTTTTGCTAAAGTTAGTATAATTTTTAAAATTCTTTTTAACTCTGACAGTGCATTTATAACACTTCTGTGTCCAAGAAATAAAGCATGTCTTCACAAACATTAACCTCCTTTCTCTATGCTTTTATTTTTTAAGAAGAAAGGTCTTTTGGTATTAGCAAAATAAAAAAAAAATGAAACTTTTCTTTGAGGTCCAAAAACTGAAATTAGTTCAAACGAAGATTCTGTCAAGACATAGCTAGGAATATAAGCATCTGGTTATAATTTCTAATTCTAATTAAGACTTTATATATTAAATATATTAATCAGAGGCAGCTAATTGGTACAGTGGATAGAGAGAGTACCAGGTCTAAAGTCAGAAAGATTCATTGTGTAATTTGAATCTGTTATCCTAAAAATTATGATCCCCAGGAAAACTACCATCCCCAGCACCCTACTCACCTCCTGTTGTTACATGCTGAAGTAGACAGGATATAAATTGGGTAAAGTTCTGTGTCTAGCCCTCTTTCCTTCCTGTCTCAGCTTTGGTAAAGCAGACTTTTTAAGCATGCAGGAAAAAAAAAAAACCTTAGTCACGTGGTTCTGTTTTGTTATATAATAAATTTTATGAAAATAATACTTACAGTATTGCACAATTAATTTTAAATCCTACATCATCTTCCTGAGTTCAAATCTGACCTCAGATATGTATTAGCTAAGTGACACTGGGTAACTCATTTAACCCTGTTTGCTTCAGTTCCTCATCTGTAACATCAGCTAGAGAAGGAAATAGGCAAACCACTCTGACTTTTCTGACAAGAAAACCCCAAATATAGTCAGGAAGAGTTGGATAGAATTGAAAATAAACTGAATGTATGAATTAAATACATATATTTTTATTTCTTTTATTTATAATACAATATGTAACATAAAAATAGTACATAACATATATTGTTATAATTATTATAAATGTGAAATCCCCAATTCCCAATCCCCTTCCCCCATCCATGATTTCAAGTCATATTCAGTCATCTTGTTCTATTATCCTTCTTTCTTGTTGTTTTATTTTGAAACTAATATGTATTCTGGGTACACGTTATACTCCATACATCCTGCTGACTCCACCACTCTGTATGTAAAACCCTTGTACACATGCCTGCTGACTCCTGACTCATAGCAATAGCACCTCTTTAAGGGGTCTGATCTCAAGGCTGAAGGTCTTTGGCTGTGAACTGGTGGTCGGCTTTATTGTGAGACTGGCCCTCTCTCAATGAACCTTTTTCTTTTTGGCTTGGAGACTTGGTTTTTGCTTTTTGTTTCTTGGATAATACATTTTCTCAACAATATGTAATAAATTACAATAAATATGCTTATCCAAAATAAATAAATTCTCACGTTACTTATGTCCAAAAAATGTATGTCTCATCCCCCACCCCAATCCTTCCCTTTTAAATAAGGTTGTGTTCAATCTCTATAATTAAGGCTTTAAAAGCACAAATATTTCCTATCAACATGGCTTTAAAATGGGTGAAATAGAGAGAGAACCCCTTGCCTGGGGACACCCAGACAACCCCCAAGCTTACAGTCCCATGGGGGTTGGGGGGGCTCCCCTCCCCCACAGACCAGGCTTCATCCAGGGCAGAAACCCAGGGAGTTCCACAGCCTCTATTTGGTGGGAGCCAACACTTGAAGCCAAGGAAGTGACACCTGCCTGGTGGAGCCTGGCCCTGCAGGTTGAAGTGAGTCCTGCCCCTCCCCTGCAACCCCCAGCCCCTACCAGGCTCCAGAGCTATGACATCACAGGGGAGTCAGGGTACTACCCTCTGGCATTCATCCCAGGTGGGCCCTGAAAAGGAGGGAGAGCTGGGTCCAGAGGCAGGGAAATGAGTTACAATCTGGCCTCTGATACTACGAACTCCTATGGCATCAGAAGATAGATAATCCGCCAATTAACCTTGAAAAAGATTTGAAGTTGGACAGGAACATCCAAATCTGGTCCCTCTTCAAAGCCACTGTAGTCCCAATGGGAACCCCCTCCATGAAAACTGAGTCATTCATAGAGAGCCAGCTGGCTGCTTCCTCCTGAGGGTCAAGGTTGGTGGCACTGCATGACCACAAAAGCAGTGTTGCAATGTCCTCAATGAGGCGGATCAGGGCTCCTACTCCCCAATACTTTTCTCTGGGCAGGTGCCTAGGAGATGACAGGTGTCAAATGGGCCAGTCATGGGGAGGGTGGAGGGGGGTGGCACATAGGGTATCTCCCTGTCTTCCTTTCTCTTATCCTGGATCAAAGGACATATTTTTGGAGGGGCTTTCCTCCAGTTAGAATCAGACATCTCCCCCAAAAGTCACCCATCTCCACCATGCATGCACTGGGTTGCAATTTTCCTGGACTCTAAAATTGAGCATAAGCAAATACAAAATGATGTTAAATTCAAATTTTTTTCCCTAACACATCTATCAGCCCTGTTGGAACAAAGTCAAATTTTCAAGTGTAAAAAATACTCCAAGCATTATACTAGAACTGATTGTGATTAAAATAATAGCATGTAAGGCTGCATTTCTGTTCCTTGAGACTCAGAACTAGACCAATTTATTGTATGCAAGGGTACAAGTTTTAAGACAAGGAACAGTTTGGAATAATTGATTCTTTTCCTAAATTTTCCAAAACTTCTCCACTCTGTCCCTCAGTGTCTGTTTCTGTAAATAGAAGATAGCAGTTACTATTTTTTTATCTTTTAGAGATGGATGAGAGTTTTTCTTGTTCAGTTTCACCCAACTCTTCTTGACTCCATTTGTGGTTTTCCTGGCAAATGTGTTGGGGTGGTTTGCCCTTTCCTTCTCCAGCTTATTTTGTGCATGAGGAAACTGAGGCGGACAGGGTGGGATGACTTGCCCCAGGATCACACAACTAGTGTCTGAGGTCAGATTTGAACCCAGGAATATGAGTCTTTATAATTCTAATCCCCAGTGTTCTATCCACTAACTGCCCCATGAAAATTATAGGATCACAGATTTAAAGTCAGAGAAGAGCTTAGTGGCAGTCACCTTAAAGTACAAATCCCTCAGAACAACTCTCTTCCTACTCTTCTGCCTTGGAACCAATAATTAGTAAGAATTCTTAGAAGGTAAAGTTTTAAAATAAGAAAATAAAATGATGAATAAATAGCTTGGGGAAAGGAAGACAATTCCACAAAGACGTTGCGTTTTCTTTTGTTTTGTTTTTCTGGAATTAGATTTTCATCTATCAGTTTACATTAATAGGAACTACAGTTCCCATTTCATAGGTTATAGTTTAATACCTGAGAGAATAAACCAGTATCTTCTTGTGACCTGGCTTGTTTAATGGGCTTGATCTGAGATGAAGTGCATGATTAGAGATGTCACTATTTAGTCCATGATAGAGCAAGGACCAGGCCAGGCTTAGGAAAGGGCTTTTCCGCCCTCATTCTTTGGGGAGTGTTTTGAGGGGATCAGTGTCCTCTGAACTGTTATCAACATCCAAATGAAAGCTTATTATGTAAGAATACAGTACCTTGATTCTGAGCTCTTCCAACTTCACCCTCAATTCTTATTCTGTCAGTCAAGTATTTTATTAAATAAGAATATGCTAATGTTCCAGGCATTGATATTTTAAATACTGGGAGATTCATAAAAAGGCAGAAAGACAGCCCTTACTCTCCAGGAGCTCACAGTCCAATGCAGGAGACAATGTACAAGCAAACCGTGTACAAACAAGATAAAGACAGGATAAATGGGAGATAATCAAAAGAGAGAAAGCACCAGCATCAAGGGGGACCAGCAAAGACTTTTTAGAAATGGTGAGATTTTAGCGGGCTCTTGAAGGAAGAGAGGAAATCCAGGAGGCAGAGATAAGGAGCAAGACTTAAAAACTGAGCTGGTCAGAGAGGGTTCAGTTCTGTAAGCACTAATGAAGAATCAGCACCCTTTTCTTAGGAATAAAAACCATATCTGAATGCCTTAAACATGGCCTGGACCTGGAAGATTTCCAAGTGCCTTACCTGGTTGATGTGATGTCTCTGGCACATGGCTTCTATTCTGTGTGTTCATTCCCCCCATCGCCCCCAAAAATGTTATTCTCAATGGATTCCCAAGGCCAAGCAATGAAGATTCAAGAACTAGAGAAACTGGAGGATGGAAAGCTCCTAGGTGGAAGGAGCCAGGCTAGTGCCACATTTGAGTCACAGTCTTTGGGGTAGTCATTCAGGAATAGATCTCTCTGCTGTATTTTTAGTCCATGCTGCCTGCAGCCATAAAGCTTTTCTATAGAAGGCTTTTTAAAATACCCATGGAATCAGATATGGAGACAATGGATATTCTCTAGTGATAATTAAAAGGTCAACTTTTCCTTTAAGGAAAAATAATTGGCCACTTTTCTACAGAACTTTACATTTTTCAGTGCTTTCTGTTCCACAGGATGGGGAGGCAACAATCATCTTAATCCATTAAGTAAGATTTTTTAGCATGTAATATATGCCAGTAACTGTGCTAGGCTTTGGTATTATAAAACAGAGGGAAAGGATTGTCTCTGCCCTCAAGGAGCTTGCAATCTATTGGAGGAGATAACATGTAAAAAGGCAACTACATGTCCCCTTCCCCCTTTTAGATCGTGAACTCCCTGAGGACAGGGACTATCTTTTGCTCTTTTTTTTTTTCTATTCTCAGTATTTAGCACAGTGTCTGGCACATAGAGATTCCTGATTCACCAGTCAGTCAATAAACATTAGGGTGGTGGGTTTAGAATTGGGAAGACCTGAGTTAAAATCTGTACTCAGACACTTACTGGCTCTGTGACCCTGGGCAAATCACTTTACCTTATTTTCTTCATTTCCTCAGCTGTAAAATGGGGACACACTGGAGATGGGAATGCCAAACCACCCCATTGTCTTTGCCAGGAAAATCTCAAAAGGGGTAAGAAAGGGTCAGATGTATCTGAAAAATGACTAAACAACAACAAACCATTATTTTTTTCTCATCAGGAGAAGAAAGAGATACTAATAATACTGAATCTGCAGGTACCTAACAGAGATATAAGAATTAAATTCAATAGTGGATGTCCAAAGTTTGCTAAGGCAACTCTGAGAGAGTGGAGGGAAGTGGGGTAGGAGATAACATGAATCATGTAACCTTGGAAAACTCATGTGTAAATTTGTTACTAGAATAAAATAAAGAAAAACATATTAAAAAGAAAAAATGGGGAAATATTTAAATTCATAAATCATATTTTATTAGCATACAGATTAATCTTGTGAAAATAAGATATAAACTAATTTCATCAGAGGTAGAATACCTTTTCTATATTATAAAGCACCTAGAATCAACTTTAACTGAAGTTCAGTAACTCTGATTTGAAGCAAACCACAACCAGGATATTATTTTCTAAGTTCTTCATTGAGAAGAGACTACCATCAACACCCCATCAAGAAGAGGAGTGTGGGTAGAAAAAGAATAAAATTTCAGCACTTGTTTTATAACACTAAATCTTAAAATAAAAAGCTGTATATATCTCTTTATATGTGGGGTTTTTTGTTGTCTTTATTGTCTTTTAGAGAGTAGGATTTTAAACTTCTTGATCTCAGGAGCCCTTTATATGTCTTCATATTTTTAAAAATTATTGAGAATTAGGGGCATCTGTATTTGAGGGGTTATTTATTTGTACTAGAGGGGTAAGACTTTCAGTATAGAGAGAACAAGTGAAGACCCCACCTCTCAAAGTGGGATTCATGTGAGATAGCTAATGTTTAGGGTTGGCTCAGAGAGAGGAGAGGGGATTTGAAGATTTCCCCTGTTCTGCCTTCCCTCCTTAGCTAAGGCTGCTCTCCCTGATGTGCTCTTGACCCTCTTGCCCCCTATCCAGTACTAGAGACCAGAGGGTTTCCCCTTGATCTGTTCACTCACACTTGATTCACAGCTTGGGGAACAGATAACTTTTAATGTCAATTCCACCAGTGGTTAACAAAGAATAACTAGCAGAGAAATAATGGGACAGGAAAATGGGAAATGGGGGTCCCTGTCTCTATCTAAAACCCTTTTCCCTCCCTCCTTGAATTTGGGGGGAACTCAGGCCTTGGTAGCCTGAGCCACCTGAAAGAAAGTCAGGTTGACTCACCCTGGGTTTGGCCCCTTGGCCACAGTTCAGACTCAGGAAGTAAAGTTGGAAAGAGATTTAAAATGTCTTTTTCACACTTCCTCTTCAATAGTCTTTTCAACTGGGAAATGTTGGGGGGAAAGAATTCCAGTCACCAGCAGGAAAGGTAGGTAACCCTCAGGAGAAAGCCTTTTTCCATCTTCTCTCTTCAGCTTTTCAAGACTGAGAGACCAACTTCTCTACCAGCCAGAGTCTCTCTTCCTCAAGATTCCAATCCCTTAGGGCCCCTCCTCCATCAAGATGATCAGCATACTCTTCAGTCTGGCACTTTTCTTATGTGCCAGCCTCTGTCACACATCTACCTGGATAGAGAGCAAGGCCTGGAGTCAAAACGATCTCTGTTCAAAATATGACCTCAAACATTTCCTAGCTGGATGACTTTGGACAAATCAATGTTTGCCCTTCTCTGTTAGAGTACAAAGATACAAAATTTTGAGAACTAAAAATAGCTTTTGCTTATGTGGTTTACATTTATGAATGTACAATATTAAGAATGAAAACTGGAAGTGGAGTAAAGATGGCAGTGTAGAGGCAGCAAAAGTTCAGACCTCTGAAAACACTTCTTTACTAATTAAAAACCAAATGCTCCTAGGGGACTGAAAATCAAACCTCACAACAGGATAGAGCCAAGGAACCCACCTACTAGACTCAACATAAAAGGTATGCCCCCCCAAAAGCCTGAACTCAAGAACACTTGGGTGTAAGGGGAAGGAAGAAGCAAGGTCCCAGGACCCCTCCCACACCTACAGGACTGAGCCTCTAGCAGTGGCTGGAATCTCTGGGTAGGCAAGGGCACTAGTCTGGAAGGAATACCTTGCAGGCAAAGTTATGCCAGGCTCAGGGCTTTGAACATAGGCAGTGGGGGAAATCTAGAGAAGAAGCTCAGATCAGGAAGCCTGGTCTCAGCAACAGAGATATTTCATATTTCTCCCCCTCCCACACACACACTTTCTCAAGGTTTTTACCTCAGGGCACATCCAGCTCTGAAAGTTCAACTCAGCTAGGCTTAATCTTATCAAGCTTTTAGAGGGCAGGGAAGCTCAAGCTCTAACATCCCTCCCCCCACAGACTTTTCTGAGTACTTTGCTAAGCTCCAAGGGTGAAGGTTGACAGAAAAGCCCAAACCCATGGATCCAGCACAAAATGATAGGAGCAAGAGTACAGGCGACTACAGGGGGAAAAGAAGGGGAAAATATGAGCAAACAACATAAAAAGAAAAAAGAAATTACAATCTATAGCTTCTATCCAGGCAATGAACAAAGACCAAATGGAACAGAGGAGGATCAAGGAACACCAAGCAAAAAGACAGAAACTCCAGTGAATTGGACACAGGCTTTGGAAGAAATCAAAATACAATTCAAAACACAATAAAGAGAGGCTGAAGACAACTGGGAAAAGGACCTAAAAAGCAATATCAGTCATCTGGAAACAGAAAATAGTGATTTGAAAGCCGAAATGAAATAGTATGAAAATGAGGCAGAGGAGATAAAAGATGAGGCAAAGAAGATGAAAGATGACCTCCAAAGAAAATCAGACCAAAGGAGAAGGATGACCAAAAAGCCAGGGATGAAATTCAGGTTTTAAAAACCAGAATATAACAATTAGAAGCATTCAACTTCACAAGGCAGCAGGAAATTATAAAACAAAATTCCAAAAGAATGAAAAAATTTAGGAAAATATGAAACACTTCATTCACAAAACAGAAGATTTAGAAAATCATTCCAGGAAAGACAACCTAAAAATCATTGGTCTCCCAGAAGACCATGACAGAAGAAAAAGCCTGGACATCATACTACAACAAATTATCCAAGACAACTGACCCGATATTCTAGAACAAGAGGGAAAAGTAGAGTTTGAAAGAATTCACAGATCACCTCCTGTATTTAACCCCCAACTGACAACACCCAGGAATATTACAGTCAAATTCAAGAACTATCAGACCAAGGAAAAAATATTACAAGCTGCTAAGAAGGAGTCATTCAGATATCATGGAACTATAGTGAGGATAACACAGGATCTTGCTGCATCTACACTGAAGGACCAAAAGGCATGGAATATGATATTCCAGAAAGCAAAGAAATTAGGTATTCAACCAAGAATCAACTACCCAACAAAACTGATATATTCTTACAGGGGGAAATATGGTCATTTAATGAAATAGAAGAATTCAAAACATTTGTAAAGAAAAGACCTTATCTGAACAGAAAATTTAATGCCAAACACAGAACCCAAGAGAATCACCAAAAGGCAATTAAGAAAAGGGGGTGGGGGGGAGAAAAACAAAATAAAACAAAACAAAAAAAAAGAATTTTTTAAGGGACCCAAGAAGTTAAAATGATATGTATCATTACAAAAGAGAGGATATTGGTAACTCTTAAAAATTGTTATCACCTGGGTAGCTAGAAGAATTATATTTAGAGGGAACAGTGATAAATTATATAGAATGAAATGCCAAGACATAAATATGAATATAGATATATGTATGCATGGAATATATTTATGTATTTATATATATATATATGCACAACTAAAATTTTTAAAAAGAGGTTAATACTAAGAGAAATGGGAAAATAAACAAAATGGGGTGAATTTATATGTCACTAAGAAGCGCATGGGGGAGGGGAGGAGACCATCCTACCCAAACTTATCTATCTATTTAGTGCCATACCCATTGAACTTCCAAAAAACTATTTTACTGAATTAGAGAAAACCATAACAAAGTTCATTTGGAAGAATAAAGGATCAAGGATATCCAGGGAAATAATGAAAAAAAAAGTACAAAGGAAGGTGGCCTTGCAGTCCAAGATTTCAAACTATATTACAAAGCAGCAGTCATCAAAACAATTTGGTACTGGCTAAGAGACAGAAAGGAGGATCACTGGAATAGACTTGGCGTAAATGATCTCAGCAACACAGTCTATGACAAACCCAAAGACCCCAGCTTTTGGGACAAAAATCCATTATTTAATAAAAACTGCTGGGAAAATTGGAAGATAGTGTGGGAGAGATTAGGTTTGGATCAACACCTCACACCCTACACCAAGATAAACTCAGAATGGGTGAATGACTTGAATATAAAGAAGGAAACTATAAGTAAATTAGGTGAACACAGAATAGTATTCATGTCAGACCTTTGGGAAGGGAAAGATTTTAAAACCAAGCAAGACTTAGAAAGAGTCACAAAATGCAAAATAAATAATGTTGACTATATCAAATTAAAAAGCTTTTGTACAAACAAAACTAATGTAACTAAAATTAGAAGGAAAGCAACAAATTGGGAAACAATCTTTATAACAAAAACCTCTGACAAAGGTCTAATTACTCAAATTTATAAAGAGCTAAACCAGTTGTACAAAAAATCAAGCCATTCTCCAATTGAAAATTGGGCAAGGGAAATGAATAGGCAATTTTCAGCTAAAGAAATCAAAATTATTAATAAGCACATGAAAAAGTGCTCTAAATCTCTTATAATCAGAGAGATGCAAATCAAAACAACTCTGAAGTATCACCTCACACCTAGGAGATTGGCTAACATGACAGCAGAGGAAAGTAGTGAATGCCGGAGGGGATGTGGCAAAGTAGGGACACTCATGCATTGTTGGTGGAGTTGTGAATTGATCCAACCATTCTGGAGGGCAATTTGGAACTATGCCCAAAGGGGGATAAAAGACTGTCTGCCCTTTGATCCAGCCATAGCACTGCTGGGTTTGTACCCCAAAGAGATAATAAGGAAAAAGATATGTATAAGAATATTCATAGCTGTGCTCTTTGTGGTGGCAAAAAAAAATTGGAAAATGAGGGGATGCCCTTCAAATGGGGAATGGCTGAACAAATTGTGGTATATGTTGGTGATGGAATACTATTGTGCTCAAAGGAATAATAAAGTGGAGGAATTCCATGGAGACTGGAACAACCTCTAGGAAGTGATGCAGAGCGAGAGGAGGAGAACCAGGAAAACATTGTACACAGAGATTGATACACTGTGGTACAAGAGAACGTAATGGACTTCTCCATTAATGGCTTTACAATGTCCCTGAACAATCTGCAGGGATCTATGAGAAAAAAAAAAAAACTATCCTCAAGCAGAGGACAAACTGAGGGAGTAAAAACACTGAGGAAAAGCAACTGCTTGACTACAGAGGTTGAGGGGACATGATCGAGGAGAGACTCTAAATGAACACCCTAATGCAAATACCAACAACAAGGAAATGGGTTCAGAGCAAGGACACATGTGATACCCAGACAAATCACGCGTCAGCTAGGGAAGTGGTGGCGGGGGTGGGGGGGGTAAGAAAATGATCTGTTTCCAATGAACAATGTATGAAAATGACCAAAATAAAATAAAATAAATAAATGTGAGAGGTGGGGATTATTAAAAAAAAACAACTAAAAGACTGTCAGCCTTTTGATCCAACCATAGCACTGCTGGGTTTGTACCCCAAAGAGATAATAAGGAAAAAGATATGTATAAGAATATTCATAGCTGTGCTCTTTGTGGTGGCAAAAAAAATTGGAAAATGAGGGGATGCCCTTCAAATGGGGAATGGCTGAACAAATTGTGGTATATGTTGGTGATGGAATACTATTGTTTTCAAATGAATAATGAACTGGAGGAATTCCATGTGAACTTCAATGACTTCCAGGAACTGTTGAAGTGTGAGAGGTGCAGAAATAGGAGCACATTATACACAGAGATTGATATACTGTGGTATAATGGAGTTCTCCATTAGTGGCAATGCAGTGATCCAGAACAACTCAGAGGGATCTATGAGAAAGATCACTGTCCACATTAAGAGGACAATCTGTGGGAATAGAAACACAGAAGAAAAACAAATGCTTGACCACATGGGTGGAGGGGGATATGATTGGGCATATAGACTCTAAATGATTATCCTAGTGCAAACATTAACAACATGGAAATAGGTTCTGTTCAAGGACACATGTAATAACCAGAGGAATTATGCGTCGGCTATGAGAAGGTTGGGAGGAGGGAAGGGAGAGAAAGAATATGATTCTTGTAACCAAGGAATAATATTCTAAATTGACTAAATAAAAAATAAAAAATGAATTAAAACTTATTCATTTAAAAACATTTAACAACTCACTCAAAATAATAAATCTATTTGTATTTGCAAAAAACAAAAAAATAATTAGTAATGAATGGTAGCTCATTTTTTGGGATGTGTGAAAACTATTTAGTAATAAACCACTGGAGCATTATATCTGCTTCTGTTTCCTCTGTTTTTAATCAGTTCTGACATTATTTAGTTGAAGTATATAAAGCAAGTCTAGTCTTGCATAGATATGTGGTTAGAAAAGGGATGAGTATTTCAATAATGTCTTATCAAATAGCGCCCAAATACTGTCATGCAGTTTTGACCCCATAATAGTGAAAAGGTGTCAAGAACCCTTAACAGTAAATTGGACCATACTTTATGGTGCACTATTTTAGAAGGTTTAGTGTCTTTGGAGCTGTTGAAATCACTAAAAGGAGAAATATTTATGAGTTAGCTTTTTCTTACTAGTTAGTTGGCTTCAGATTGATGATCTTGGGAAATAAAGAAGCATTGATTGTAAGCTCCTTGAAAGTGGACACTATGCCAGGATTTAGCACACTCCCTGGAACAAGGAATGTACTTAATGAAATCTAGTTAATTGTTGAAGTTGCACTTATAGCAATTTAAGGGATTACAATTGTAACACGTGAAAGGTCTCAGACACAAAACTTTGGGACAATCTTATTGGTTCAGAGAGTTCATATTCTTTTTATCCCTATGAGATCCATTAAGACAGCGGTTCTCAACCTCTCAATTTGTAGCAATGAGAATACAGAATGCATATCAGGTATTTACATTCTGAATCATAACTGTAGCAAAACTACAGTTTTGAAGTAGCCACCAAAGTAATTTTTTGGTTTGGGGTCACTGCAAGATAAGGAACTGTATTGCGGGGTCATGGCATTAGAAAGGTTGAGAACCACTGCATTAAGAGCATGAGGATGGGGAAGTATAATTAGTCAACCCATTATCATAAAATAACATGGGCAGAAATGTAGCACCTAAAATATCTCTGGAAAAGGGGCTCAAGGGACCCTTATCATTAATACATGTTACCTGAATGTGAGCTTAGTGAGTTCAGAAACTATAAGACATATTTTAGATTCTTAGATCTAGCCTGGATCTGATAATGAAAAGGTACTTTATAAAGGCATAGTGATTGGCACTGGGTTTTTAAAATTGAAAAAGGTCCTTTGATAACATGGTCAAATTTTAAGACAAATATTAATTTTTTCCATAAAAGGCAATACTACTGGGGTGACTCAGCAGATTGAGAACCTAGAGATGGGAGATTGTGGGTTCAAATTTGACCTCAGCTACTTCCTAGCTGTGTGACCTGAGGCAAATTATTTAACCCCTATCACTTACCCCTATGCTTCTGCCTTGGACCCCAATGAACAATATTCATTCATTCAGTAGGGATGGGTTACTTTTAAAAATATATACTATTGATATAATCATGATTTTTGTGGGTCTTATTATTACTATACTGTTATATTTATGTGTTCCAGATATTAAATCAACCTAATATAAATATTCTATATTTCTTTTCTTCCTCTTTTTCCTATTCTTCTTCCATGTAGCCCTCTCTTTTCTTTCTTTCTACCTCTGGCCCTTCTTCCTTCCTTTCTTCCTTCCTACCTTCCTTCCTTCCTTCCTTCCTACCTTCCTTCCTTCCTTCCTTCCTTCCTTCCTTCCTTCCTTCCTTCCTTCCTTCCTTCCTTCCTTCCTTCCTTCCTTCTAAAATCTAGCTGAATATGATTCATGATATTATTGAGGCAATATTTATAGAAAACACATGCAATTATAAAGCAAATATCTGTGTCTGCAAGCCAGTTGAAATTGGACAATGTCTTAGAATCCTTGGAAATTTTAGATTAAAAAATATTTATCATAATCCTTACCTCTTTACTCTGGGTTAGGATGAATAAGTGTAGTCAGGCCTCACTAATCAATATGGAACCTTGTGTCTAAAATTATTTGAGAAAGATGTTCCTCATGAACATAATATAAATTTTTTGTCTACAACTCTAATTGTCTTTTAATTTTTTAGATTAAACTCAAAGAACGTCTTTAGAATAGAAAAAAGAACTCTAGTTTAATATTTAGAAAACATGGATCTGCTATCTCTCAGCCATGTAACTTTGAGTAAGCATATGATCTATTGAGTCTAAATCATATTTCAGCAGTGATGATGATATTCTCTCCCCACCCAAAAAAGGATTAATATGTGGAACCAGTAATATAATGTCCACTCATACTACTGAAGCACTTTAAAGTTCATAAATGCTTCCACTCAAAATTGCCTTGTGAGATAAGGTCATGAAAGCATTACTATTCCTATTACACAGCTGAAGAAAACTGAAAAACACAGAGAGAAAATAAATGACTCAGGTTCACAGGCCAGTCAAGTCAGCTGTAAAACTGGGGGAAAAATAAACTTTCTACACCCTAACTGACACAGTTAAGGAAAAATTTAAAAATCTATACCATGCTAGTAAAAATATTTGTGCATTTCTCCTTTGTGCCTTCGCTTCTTTGTCTTATTGGGAGGATATTTTTTTTTCACATTTATAAAAATAAATCTAAATTCTCCTGGAACTCTAATTACATCCATAAGTTAACAAATTGCCAATGTGTTCATAGTTTTACAGTTATTTCATGTGATCACAACATTTCATTGAGCAATTTTTCATTATTTGAGATAACCTTGAAAAAAGACATCTTCATCTCTAAATAGTATTATGTAGTTATCATAAATATGTTAAAATTATTTCTTAATTATCCAGTAGAACTGAGTTTCATGAAAACAATTTGGAAGTTGATTAAATATATCCACTAAAATCTTATGACTTTTATTTGTGTTCTCCCTAAAATCAAAGAATCTCTTATATTTGACCTTGGAAAGTAAATATCTAAGGGACATTAAATTGATAACACATATCGATTCATTTTACTCATCAAAAATATTCAGCCAACAAGCATTTATTAAGTTCCTGTAGACTGCAGAGCACTGTGTTGGGAACTAAGAGAAATACTTCATTTAGGTGACAAACTACAGTAAAAAGAGAACTGGACCTGCAACCAGTTGGTTTAATAGTGCTTGGTTCAAAAACATGACTTTTTTCCACAGAGATGGATATTTCAGGAAACATCTTGGATATAACTTGGATTTTGAGTTCATTTATATTAGATTTATTACCTGAGAAACATTGAAAAAGCAGAAAACTGCCCCACTTCATAATATCTCATGAGCTTAACCCGTCCTCTGCCCACTTCTACACACAGACTTAAGGTCTTTGTCAAGGTAAGGTACCAAGTTATTGTGAATCTTCTTAAGGAGTCAGAGCTGTGATTAGAGGAGAGCCAAACCTCCCTTCATCCTTCCCCCACTTTCCATGTGGCCCAGGCCCCCTGCCCAGGTGTTGCAGGAGTGGAGCTACCCAGTGGAGGTTCTGCCCTCCAGCCAAACCTGTGGGAACTGGAGCTAAAGCAAGCAGCAGCCCCAGAGTAAAGACTGCCTCTATTTATTGTAGTATTTGATGTGTTTCTTAACAATTTAACATGAAAAATTATACTACTATTTTTTAAAATGATGTTTTTATGTTCTATCTCTTGAAGTTCTTGAATCTTGGACCTGTAACTCGTTTCCCCCATAAGAGCTGTGCATTTATTGCATAATTTTGCAAAGCTTAGTTAATGATTTGAGGGAATGCATAAGTTATATTACAGTATTATAGCAGAACTGACTAGTTCTGAATTAAAGTCCTTCCTCCGCATTTACTAATTGTGTGTTTTTAGGCAAGTCATTTAACCTCATTGGGTTTAAATATCCTTATCAATAAAATTAGGAGAAAACAGTGGATAGTCGCTAAAATCCCTTCTAGCTGGATATCAGTAAATCTACAGGAAGATATGATTCCTGCCCTCATGAAGCATACAGTCTAGTACAGGAAAATACACAAACTCAAATAATTATAAAAAGATATTTTACAATAAATATATCACTGGGCTGAAAAATGGACACTTGAGGTCCACAATAAAAAACAACTGGGAGAGTGGGAGGGAAAGTCAGAGAAACTTCCTAGTGTAGGTGACATTATACATACATACATACACACAGAACAAGGCAACAGATGAAGGGTCAGCCATGGACATTACAGGCATGAAGACTGACATGACTTGTATGTGTTAGCTATATGCTAAGTAGAGGAAGGGAATAACATGATTTCATAATTTTATATAATGCCCCATATGGTAAGAATGCAGAAGATTTTTGATCCCAAGGAAATTTAAACATTATTTTTGGAGGCAATATAATTTATTCTGGCAATGAAATAAGGGGGGAAATTGGTGACATGTGGAGTTATAAAAATCTACTAGATAATTATTATTTTGCCCATCTAAGTAGGTGGTCCTGAATCAAAGTGAATGGAATAGAGAGGAAGAGACATGAGAGAGACATTGCAGAAGTGGAAAATTCAGAATGTGGGAACTACTTGATGAGAGCTGAGGAAGAGAGTAGTTAAAAATTGGGGGTCAAAGCACCCTAGAGGATTAGAAGCTTTGTCATAGGGGGATGTAGGGATACCTCTTTGTCTAGAGGAAAGTAGTAAATAATGGGTGATAATTGTCATAAATTTCATGCCTATTTTCTTTTTGAAGTAGGAAAGAGTTGGATGAAAAATTGAAAGACCATAATTTAATTCACTGATGATAATACATGAGATACAGGTGGCCATAAAGAAGAATAAATACTTTGTGTTTGAATAATTAAAAGCAGAAGTGTCAAACATTCCATTGTGACCTTCAACAACAGATTTGTAATGTGGAAATATTTAACAAATAAAAATAGAATACAAACTGTTTATATTTTGTTTTCTAAGTTAATATGTGGTTGACAGGGATCCTGAAATATCTTATTTTTTATTTGAATTTGAATTTGTTCACCACTGATTTAGAGGATCGTAACTTCTGTCTTTGGGATAAGTGAAATATTGAGCTATTCTTTGGATTACTGTTTGTTATTAATGTATTCTTATTTGATTTAAATAACCAATTGGTAATAAAACAATTGAGAAACATTCTGTTACTGACATTTAAACATAAACTTCTGGAGAAAATCAGCACTTCTCATGGAATTTTAAGATGGAAATGAAGTGATGGAGAGATCAAAAAGAAAAAAAATGGACCATAAATTATTTCTGGTTTAAAATATGAGTGGTTAGTTTTGATTTGAGCATATGGAGTATTTTTGCAGGTTAACAGGGAGAAGGGTATTCAAATGAATATATGAGAATACAGAAAGAAGAACTAGGATTTTAGAACATGAAAATCCTTCTCCAATACATCATCTTGGTATAGAAGTGAACTTCAGTTCTTATAGGCTGTAATAACAGAGTATAATCTTTTACAAATCTCAAACATCTGGAAGAGATTCACTGAATCATTGAATCTCCAAATTGGAAGAGACCTTTGAAGTAATTTAGTCCAAACTATACCTGGTCAGAAAACTACACTAAAATATCTCCTATAAATCTTCACCTAGACTCTAGCTAGAAGTTTCCAATAAAGAAGATTTTGCTACTTCCAAAGGGGGCCTATGAACTTCTGTGTAACACAAATAGGAAAACTATCCTTATATCAAAAGTAAATCTGTATCTTTGTAGCTTTTGTTTACTACTTTTAGTTCTGCTCAATGGGGTAAAAACAACCAACCAAACAAAAAACAACCAAACATGTGAATACTTGAAGACAACTCATATCTGTGACTTCCTTGAATCTTTTCTTCTCCAGTCTTAACATCCCCAATTCCATGACCTTTTAGTTTCCTGGAATCCCATTAGTTTTTCTTAGTTTCAGGGCTAACTTGTCATTGCCCTGTCTAAAATGGACTGACCAGAACTAAGTACAATAGTCTAGCTGTGTACTAACCAGGGCAGAATACAGCAGAATAATCATCTTCCTTTTTCTTGGGGCCTGGGATTCTATTGGTGTAGCCTAAATTGCATTAGCTTTTTTGTCCATCAAGTCATACTTTTTACTCTCCTTTAGTCTTAAGTTCATTAAAATACTACCTCCACCATGCTCTTATACAATTTATTTTTTAACTCGTGTGGACTTTCATCAGGATCATGTTAAAATCTGATAAGATGAAATTTAATATATGATAAATATGAAAACAGTTTGTAGATGAGGGAAAAGAGGTTAACATGTGATGTGTTTTACTTATTTATATAGCCAGTAAGCAGCCGACCTGGAATTGAACCATATTCTTTTGATGGCAAGGTCAATATTCTTCTGTTGTTTTCCACTACCAGTAACCTTGTTGATGTACTACAGAAGCAACTGAACCATCTATTTTAATAGTCATTCTCATGTTTATATCCACACATATAACATATATGTAGGTATTCTCACTTTAAATAAAGTAGACATATAGGAGTTATGGCTAAGTGGAAGCGTGGCTCACATGTTCTTCTTGGAAGATGAATAAAGGTTTTGGCAGAGATGGCTTCATTGAGTTCAGAAAAGAAGCTAAAAACCTAATTTCATGGGAACATTGGTCTTCTTGCTTTGCAGTACTTTTAAGGAGCATAAGGCAATAGACCACCACGAAGATAATTGCAGACAATTTGCCAGCATCTGTTGCAAAGGATGAAAAAGTAAAGATTTTCTACAAAAAACTTGACTAGATCAGCCAAAATAAGTAAACAAAGAGTTGTTCTTGGTTACTTCAACATGGCAGTGATCATAGAGTCAGACAGAAAAATAAAATGTTTGAAAATATGGTTTAAATAAAAAATAAAAGAGACAGAAGTTCTGATCCTTACATGTAATCATTAGAGTAAGCAATTATAAAGACTCCTACATAATCTATTTTAAAGTATCTTTAACATTGATTCCTGGGGTCCTCTCCACCCATTACTCTAAGAGTGGAAAGGTGACCAGCTAGATCATCTTGTATTTTTCTTTGTTGTCATTCAGTGATTTTTCAGTCATGTCTAACTCCTTATGACCTCATTTAGGGTTTTCTTGACAAAGATACTGGAATAGTTTGCCATTTTCTTCTCTAACTCATTTTACATATTAGGAATTGAGGCAAAGAAGGTTAAGTGATTTGCCCACAGTCATACAACTAGTAAGTTTCTAAGGCTTGATTTGAATTCAAGAAACACCAGGCCCAATGTTTTATCCTCTGAGCCACTATTTTTTCTTTATTTAATATTTTATGAAAGTAAGGAAAGATGAGGTCATCTGGCAAAGCAAATGGATGATAGTAGGTAGATTTCACCCTAATGTCAAGAAAAACAGAAACAAAAACAAACAAACAGATAGTATGTTGAATAGAACCATGTGAAAAGCTTATGGGAAGAAAAGTCAAGAGTGTATGGCCCACAATGGGCAATGTTGGATGAATTGAAATCTATATTGTTAAAGGGAACTTCCAAATTAATGAGAACATAGATCCCTTTGAACTAAATTAACTCTGAAAGAGAGAAAAATAATTGAAATAAATATTAAGGTTTTAATTATCATAATTTAATTGTGATGCTTAACCAATGCAGAAGTACTTATGATAATTTTAGTCATTCAGTGATCTTCATTAAATGCTTACTAAGCACTGTGCTAATATCTTGAAATACAAAGAAAGGCAAAAAACTAAACAAAACAAAGAAAAAAAATGACACGGTCCCTATCCACAAGGAGAATCTAACAGAGGAGACAACATAAAAACAAGATTGAAATAAGATCAAGGAGAGATAATATTAAATGAAATGCTTTAAAGTGACAAGATCTGGGAAATGTTTCTTGTAGAAAGTGAAACTTTTGCTGAGACTGAGAAAGAGACTGAGACAAAGAAGAGTTATAAACCTTAATTTTTTTCCCACTTAGCCCTTTAGAACTTTTTAAAGAAAAACTTTTGTGTATTTATCATTTCTAAATCCAAGAAAGCTAAATATTTTGGAAAAATATTGTGGATTCTATGGGCCAGAAAACTCTTATAACTGATATAGTGTCCTTTTCTGTCACCATAAACTATATTCAATGATAATTATTTACAGTTAGACTTTTCCTCCCTATGACCCAGAGGTTAAAGAAGGAAAACATACTCCCTGTGCTAAGAGGAAAATAATTCTAGTTTATCATACAACCTAATCCCAACTTTCCAAAAAAACCTTGAAAATGTGGTGATAAATTTTACATCTCTTCTCCTTCTCTTGAGGTAATGCAATTTAAACACTTCAGGAACAAGTGAATGTTAGCTTTGGATAGCCCTGAGAATTTAAACAAATCGAAAAAGAAACTGACAGTCTTAACATGAATGACTATATGGGAAAATTATGATGATTAAAATCACATAATAATATTTATGGAAAAATTAATTCTATTGTTTTTGTTCTAGTATCTGACACTGATTTAAAATAAGGCTTTCCTTAAAATTACCTGCTATAATCTCTGTAGGGTCATGAAAGGCAGTATATGTAATCATAATCCTTAATCCATTTTATCATTGAAGAAAAGTGACATTATTGCTTTTAAGGGAAAAAAGAAAACTGATATATGGGGTGTAATGGCTGCTTTTAAACTCTAAAACTCCAATCCCTCATAGAAATTTAAAGTGATTTGTTTATTTTTGTGATTGTCCCAAGACTCTTTTTAAAATATAACACTAAAGTAAATGTTGCTCAATTCCTGGTCTGTTCAGGCCTATCTTTCTTCCCCTCCTCATTCTACCTAAATCAAGGGTTCTTAACTTTTTTTTAATATGCTATAGACTCCTTCAGCAGTTTATTGAAGCCTGTGGACTCCTTTCTCAGAATAATGTTGTAAAGGCACTAAATATCTAGGAATAAGAAGGAAACTAATTAATTGTTAACATATGATTATCAAATTTTTTTGACATTCAGGCTATAATAATCTGACTTTACCATTTCCTATTCAAACAAAATTGTTTAAAAATCTAGATTGTATAAAGAAATAAAATTTTAGAATACACAATAAAATTGCACTTTAGATCTAATCATATTTTTATAGAACCTTGTATTAAAGTTTTTGCATATTGTGGATGTTATATTCCCTATCATCTAAGTTGCTCTTATGACATTTCACTTAGTATGAAGGAATTTTTTGGTATTTTCACTGTATTTATTTTCTATACTATATTATTTCTATTGGGTCATAGTACACCTCATAAAAACTTTTTGGGGTTGAATCATATGTCTTCAATATATAAAGAGAGTCTTTGAAATATACTTTTTTCTGTTTTACAAAGAATATTTCATTTTAATTCTGATGTAATATTGCTCTTGAAAATCCATCCACCAGAAGAGGGAGCATTTGAATCAATAACTGAAAATTGAAATGAAGTTGAGGGGAAAAATAATTCTAGAGACCTACATTTAAAAACAATTATGTTTTAAAGAATTTGTATAATCTTCATTTTCAAACATATTGCTCCCTATTTACCTCCCAATTAACCACTGCTTGTAACAAAGAATGAAAAAGAGAAAAATATTAATTCACAAGAACCAACCTATACATCAAAACTATGTGAATTTATTTTGCAATGATACACACACACAGTTTTTAATATTGTAAGTGAAAGGAGATGTTTAAAAAAATAATTCTCTGAGATAGGTTATTATATTATATAACATTCAATATCTTTTTTTTTTGTGAAGGAAACATGATGCCAGTATGGTCTATGACTGTGATGGCAAACATATGGCATTCATTCCAAAGATGGCACATAGAGGAGTCTCTGTGGCCATGTGCACCTACCGGCACCCTTGCCAGAGTTAGTTACTAGAAAGGTACCCCTCTGCCCAGCAATCCAATGGGAGTACACAAGGAGTAAGGTGGGTGGTATAAGAATTTAAATTTAGGCTTTATGCTAAATATGAGAATTCTAAACTAATAATATGTTGCCGATTTAAAAATATTACAACTTAGGGGAAGCTAGGTAGCTAAGTGGATTGAGAGCCAGGCCTAGAGATGGGAGGTCCTAGGTTCAAATCTGACCTCAGATGCTTCCCAGTTCTGTGACTCTGGGTAAGTCACTTAACCCCCTTTGCCTAGTTCTTAACACTTTTCTGCCTTGGAACTAATACACAATATTGATTCTAAGACAGAAGGTAAGGGTTTAAAAAATAAAAATAAATAGAAATATTATAGCTTAAGTCAAAATGACTTTAAGCAGCTTTATTTACAAAGAGGTAGAAAGAGTAAAAGTGGAAAAATGTAGATAGAGACAGAAAGTACTGCCTACATACCAATACCCTGAATTTAATCCTAATGTCTCAAGACTGTAAATGCGAATACTAAACTGAATCTCACCAGAATCCAAAGTCCTAATTAGGAAGCAGAAATCTGAAGAGGCAGGAGGTGCTGAAGAACCCACCAAGAATATCAACAGATGTCATGCTGGGAGTATCCGACCAAAGTGCCAAGGAGTAAAGAGGGTCTCCTCACTGAAGAACAAAGCCAATGCAGGATTCAGGGAGAATCTTCTTCTCCAGTCCAGCTCACACACATAGAGAGAGCCACTGAATTCTGGAGCTGGCCCTTTTAAAAGTAGTTTTCTCAATTGTCACTTCCTGTCACTCCCCCACTTTACAGGAACCAATCACAGACTTTCAATTTGCCTAGCACTGCCAAGGGGCTGGGCAGTGGTCCTGGAGTTGTCACCCACTCTAGCAAGTGACTTGTGAACTCTTATACTTAGTGACTTGTAAGGTACTAAGTAGGGGTACTTAAAGTTTTGATTAATTAACTTAAAAGTTGCTGATTGATAGACAAAGAGAGTTTGATTCACTCTTCATTAGTGGCTTACAGGTGGCAGGGTTAGAGAAGAGAGGAGTACTCAGGGCACTTCTGTCCTCTGCTTTATACTTGCTGAGGACATTCCTCCTCATTTTACCTGCCCCTCCTTCCAGCAGTGCAATGGTAGCACTTTTTTCCCTTTTCTGTGTAGGGGAAGGTGGGATCAGTCACAACATACAGTCTCTAAAACATTCACCATCACTGGTCTATGACATCTCCAAGAGTCACACACAACAGAATACCTGAATATTTGTTGCTATTTCTTTCCTTTACCTTGTTGCAATCATTTTATAATTTTTTTTCTGCTTCTGTATGTTTCATTCAGTATGATACATATTCCATTTTATTCATGTACCTTAATTTATTTAGCTATTTCCCAATTAATAGTCGCCAATTTTTTCTACTTTGCCACCACAAAAAGTGCTATTATAAATATCTAAATAGTTTTCTTTGTATGGAACAGTTCTTTCTGTCTTTTGCCTCTTTGATGTATATGTTGTACATAGCATTGGGGTATCTGGGCTAAAGAGAATGAATATTTTAGTCACCTTTTTTACAGCTTATTTCCAAATTTTTTTTCCCCAAAATGTTTGGGCAAATTTCAAAATTCCATCAATAGTATCTTATGTGCTTGCCAGAGATGAGTCCTCAACATCCATTTAATAATACACTAAATAAATTATAAGATAAAGTATGTGGATTTGGGAATTATCAGTGATTTTCCAAACCATTGTGATCTATATAAACAATGTTTTTTAAATACCCAAATTTGGAGTCAGAAGACGTGGGTTGAAATTCTTCTTCCTCTACTTATTATATACCCTTAAACATCTCTGGTAATTAATTTCCTCACCTCCAAATTGAAGGATTGCACAAAATGTTTTCATGTTTCCCTTTCAATTCTAAATTCCATAATCTTAAATTTCTGCCATCACTTATTCTCACTTTTTAAAAATAATATAGGCATTTGCTTCTTTGCTAATTAGAAACATTACATATGACTGACCTCTCCAAACATTAAATATAATAATAAAATCCAGAAAGTGATGATCAAAAAGGAAGTACCACTTAAAATAACTCCTAATGCATAAAATATCTAGGTGTCAATCTAATGAAGTTCATTCAACATTTGTACACCTTTAATTTCAACTCACTATTTAAAAACATAAAGACAAGCTTTAAAAGCTAAAGAAACATTTTGGGTCATGCAAATGTAATAAAAATAGCAATACAGCCAAAGTTTACTAATTGCAACAAACACACTAATTAATTATTTGTAACAGGGAATAATATGAAAGAAAGAAAGAAAGAAAGAAAGAAAGAAAGAAAGAAAGAAAGAAAGAAAGAAAGAAAGAAAGAAAAAAAAAGAAAGATAGAAAAAAGAAAGATAGAAAGAAAGAAGAAGAAAGGAAGAAAGAAAGAAAGAAAGAAAGATAGAAAGATAGAAAGAAAGAAGGAAAGAAAGGAAGAAAGGAAGAAGGAAAAGAAAGAAAGAAAAAAGAATGAAAGAAAAGAAAAAAGATGGAAATATACAGTAAATATGATTGAGTGTAATGGGATAGATTGACACATGAGAAGTAAAAAGATAGCAGAGTTGATAAAAAATAAACAGAACCTGACTGTGTTGTTTACAGAAAACATACTGAAAATGAGAGACAAACATAGAGTGAAGATGAGGGGCTAAGCAAAATGTATGATAACTCAGTTGATCCAGAGAAGATAGGGGTAGTAACCATGATCTCTAACAGATGTGGAACTAAAAAGGGTATAATTGGAAGGGATAAAAAACATAACTATATAATGTTGGAGGGTGGGAGTTACTATGGATAATGAAGCATTATGAATGTTGGATCTGTATGTACCAAGTTCTATAGTATTGAAATTTTAAATAAAAAAACTAAATGAGATATAGATGGAAAGAGATAACAAAATAATAATAGCAGAAACCTTTAATTTTCCCCTCTCAGAACTAGCGTAATCTAACCAAAAATAAATAAGAAAGAAGTTAAGGAGAAGACTAGAACTTTAGAGAAGTTTAATACAGATATATGGTGAGCCCCCTCACACTTGCATGAGTTTAGTAGTAGCTCTAAGTCTGAGTATATTCATGATCCAAACAGTTTTTGTTTGAACAAAAATGGCTTAGAGAACATAAATATTAAACAAACATTTTACTTTGACACATCATACTATGGAGGTAATCCTGCATCTTTAAGGGATTATTATATTGGAACAACAGTTCCATTGTGTGTTACCAACCTGAAAAGACTTTCTTTGGAAAGAGTATGATCCTGGCAATAAATTGTATCTGCTGCTTAAAGACCAATCTTGCAGAATATGGTCTTGGTAATATGTTAACTAAGAACAAGATACTCTAAAGTGATCAAATTAAATACTGATAGGAACATGGAAAAACAGTCCTAATATTAAATTGCAAGAGTAGTGGTGATTTCTTTTTAGAGAACATGATGGAAATATGCATTAAAAGTATTAGATTATTCATGGTTATTGAGCTAGAAATCTCATTTTAAGGTTCAAGTCCAAAGGGCAAAATTGAGAGGAAAAAAAGCTTAGTATGAATAAAAATATTCATGAAAGTTTTGTCATGAAAAAATAACTGGGAATAAGACAAATGCAATGAATGGGAGAAGTGGCTTCATAGACTATTATTTGAGAGTAATGGATTGCATTATGTTATTAGTGATGAAAAATATTGGAAATACAAAGAAAATAAGGGAAATATCTGGAGATTAAAAGAGAATAAGAATAATACACATCATAATTACATTAAAAATAGCCACAAAATCAAAAGAAAAAAGTATCTAAGTAAAACAAATCCAAAGGGAATTAAAAAGTAGAATATGTTTATATTAACATATAAATATAATTTACATATTTTTAAACAAAAAATTTCAATGATGAGAAATGATAAAGGAAGGAAAAGGGAATAACTGTTTACTAAGAACCATATTATTGCTAGACATTATGCTTATTTATCTCATTTGATCCTCACAACAACCCTGTAAGGAGCTGCTATTACTATCCCTACTTCACAGCTAAGGAAACTGAGGTAGACAAAGGTTAAGTGACTTGTGCAGATTTAAAGAGGCCAAATTTTAATTTGTCTTTTTTTTACTTCAGCCCCAGTTCTCTGTTCACAGTAACAATTATCTGCCTTTGTGATATAGAACAATTGTAACCTTAAATAAGATACATGAGAGGCCTTTCCTCATTTCCTTTATAGAGCATCATGAGTATAGAGTTTTGCAATATATCATTGGATTTGGGGGGGATGTGTAGATCAGTATTACTGATATTTCTTCTTCAAAAATGTCTTTGATATATGAGATGGTTTTCTTAGAGGAGGAAGGAACAACTATGGGATTAATCTAGGAGATATAGAAAAAATATGGATCTATGAGAATTTATTTTTTAAAAAGGAAACATAATGTCTATACTTCAAATATAGCAACTCTCAGTGGATTTCCAGAATCACCCAACGTAAGGTTATTGTATTTTATAAAAATAAAGAATGACTAAGTATTATTTTGTAATTCCATATGTCAAATCTATTCTGTATACATTGTTTCAAATGATGAAAGGTAGCAAAAAGGGTAAATATAAAAGTTAAAATGAAAACTTAGTGGCAAAAAATAAAATATCAGGAAGATTTGTTTCAAGCCATTTTCTTTCTATTAGCAAAACTTTGTTTTTCATTTATATTAAATCCAAGTGGAATATTAGGTCACATAATATAGCAAGCTTTCATTATTTTATCTTTAATGTGTTTATGAGTGTGTGTATACCACATAGAATACAAAATAAGATTTATTCCTTGCCCACTGAGTTAACATACTAATTAAATTACTTTTGGATTACAATATTGCTTTCATCTATGGAGCTCAAACTATTTTTAGCTTCATTATTACTAAGACCATGTTTTGCCAGCATTATTAGGTTCAGCTTTATTGAATGCTATTATAAAATTGATATAGGGATTAAGTAAAGATAACTGAAATGACAAAAAAAATTAACTTATGTCATTATTATTGACAATTTTGTTTTTATCACTGTTCCATTTGCTTTAATTTTTTATATTTAATGTATGTTTGACTTTCAAATGAACAAAAGCATACCCACTAAAATTGAAAAGATTTAATCACTATTATTCATTAAAGGGAGAAAGAAGCAACTCAGTTTTCTGTGATTGACTTTTATTCTTTTAAACTCTCCAACTCAGAATATTTCAAATTTTATGATTCCCTACAAGTATCCCATGTTGTTCCATTTGAATGTGAACATTTTAAAATGCAAAGAGATTTGACTGTTGAATGAGTCATCATATAAAATCACCAAATATATAGCAGAGACCATTATTTTAAATTCAACAGTTTGTTCACATAACTAAAATCCAGGCTTTTCCTACTCCATAGTCAAATCCACTTCACATATCCATATGTGATTTTGGAAACTGGCAAATAAATTTGCAATTTGCAATATAATTTGCAATTTGCAAATAAAAAATCTGTAAATAAAAATTTTAATATTTGCAATTTTGCAAAAAAAATTTGCAAATAAAAATACTGATAGTTCTGAAAGAGCTGTGTTAATAGTATTGTAACAGAAAAGGAGTAGTCATATTAATTGGATGAACTTTAAGTTTTAGACTAGCAGAATTCCATTTTTTTTATGGTAAAAAGAAAGTTCCAGCATTATTGGCAAGTGGGAACATTAAAGGTTCAAGTAATGGATGATATACTGATATATAGATCATCTATCTGTACACCAATTGAGAAAGAAATGCACAGAGACATACAAATCCTTATACATCTTGAAATTTAAGAGGTACATATTGGTCTTTAGGGGTTACAGTTCAAATTAAAGGAGCCCTAATGTCACATAGTCTTCAAATAGGAAGTTACCAACAATAAAGTAACTGGTTGTGCTATACTAATGACTCAATTCTGTGAGTAACAAAGATGAATTCATCAGTTAAATTATGTGGAAAACAATGTAACTGTGAGCAAGGCATGAAAATTAGGATACTCCTTAGAGTCGAGAGTATGAGTAAAATTAGGCCAAGGGAATGAAAATAATGTTCTTAGAAAATAAATATTGTAATAAAATTGAAGGTCTGAGTACCATCATTAAGATAGCACCATCTTTATAAAAGATCAGTGATACTACTTTCAGAACAATCATCCCCAAGATGAATTTAGGAATCTACAAAATGCCACTGAACATTCTTTTAGCATGCTGATAAAATGTAAAGATTTTGTGATTTTCTACAAGGTTGTTTAAGAACAAAGAATTTTATTTCTTCTGCAATAATGCAAGAATTAGAGGGCAGCTTTTGTACAAATTGGGGATAAGTGTGTTGGAGGTGGTTTACTGAAATAAATCATTTTTCCCTCTAAAACTAAAATGAACCAAGGGCAAATCTTTATTTCTTTTTCAAACACTTCCATAAAAGAGAAATAATGTTTTCATATGCATGAATCTCAGTCTTTGTTTATTTAGCACTGGCAAAAGAAAGATGAGCCTTGACTTTTCCTTCTATCCTCTTCTCTATTCTTGGTCTTTGTTTTCTTAGATATTTCTGACTATTATTCTGCACATTATACTCTATAAAATTTGGCCTGTTTATTTCCTCCTGTTCCCAAGATATCTTATCTAAACCTAGCTACCTTCTAACTTTCATCTTTCTGTTTATTTTTTCTAGTCCTGATTTTACAAACTTTATTCTTTCCACTCTTCCTTGGGCATCCTTTCATTTGAACCTTCTATTCTTTTTTCCCCTTTTCTTCTGAAGACCATATCTCTCTTTATTGATTCCTTTGTGTGCAGTCTCCTTTTTGCATAATTTTATGGTAATTTTCTTATCTGTTAGGCAGATTATTAATTCTCTCCACTAATCAGACCTATTTACCTTAACTGGAAGGTAAAATAGTAGAGAGCCAGGAAAAAAGGTCACTTTTCCCAGTTATATTACTCAATCTGTCATTTGTACTCTCTCTAATATGTTGCCTCCCATCTCTGACATTTAATAATACGTGATATTGGGTATTAGTGAAGAGAGAGCATTGGACCTAGTGTTAGGTAGATACATCATTCTGAGTTCAAATCTGGCCTCAGACATTTGCTAGGTCTGTGAACCTGAGCAAATCACCTAATCCTATCTGCCTTAGTTTCCGCATCTGTAAAGTGATATGGAGAAGGAAATGACAACCACTGCAGTATCATCACAAAGAAAAAACTAAATGGGGTAATGAAGAGTTAGATATAATTGAAAACAACTGAACAAGAAAAACATTTATATAATATTTACTATGTATCAGTCCCTGTGCTATAGTACTTTACAATTATTATTTCATTTGATCTTCAGAACAGCCTTGGGAGATTGGTGCCATTTTATAAAAGAGGAAACTGAGGCAGAGGTTAAATAATTTATCCCAAGTCACACAGCTAGTGTTAGAGAATGGATTTGAACTCAGTTTTTTTAATAACTCTAGGCCCAGCTTTCTGTTCACTTCAGGTTCCTAGATTAATGTTCTCATCCTTAGAGAACGCCCTGATGCTTAATGAAATTTTGATAAAGGGCTCTGCTCTGAGACTCCTGCAAAATGATATTTAATAAATAGGAAAGTATAATATTCCTGACAACATATTCTTCTGGCAGTTCCCCCAAAGAGTCTCCTTATTCTACATTATAGCAACTTCACCTATAGATATGTTGCCAAGATTTCTTCGCAGATGCTTTAAAAAAATGTCATTCATGATTAAAATCCATGTAGTTCAGAAATACATTCATGCTATTTCCTATGCACATTTTCTTATGCTTATGATAATCTATTATGGTATGCATATTAAATCAAAGAACATCCTTTGTCAAAAATAGTTTTTTCTGAAAAAAGGTTTCACATTTACAAATGCCAGTGAGTGTGTTATGGTGCAGCATATAGAGGGCAAACCCCAGAATCAGAAAGATTTGAATTTGAAGTCTATAAACTGATGAGCAATTACTCACATTCATTGGTAAATATTTTTGCTTTTCCCCAAGTTCTCTATGATAATGAAAAAAATATCTTTTTTAAGTGAAAATTATTATGGAAAACATAAATATAACCATTCCTTCTCAAAATAAGCCACTAATTCATTTCTATCACAAAAATATTATTTTCAAAATAATCTTATGTCCTTGGGGCAGGTAGGTAGTATAGTGGATAGAGCACTGGGCCTAGACTAAAGAACACCTAAGTTCCAATACACCCGCAGATATTTACTAGTGATATGACTCTGGGCAAGTCACTTAACACTGTTTGCCTCAGCTTCTCACTTGTAAAAAAAGTCATTTGGTGAAGGAAATGGTCAACCACTTTAACATCTTTGCCACGAAAACCTCAAAACATATCACGAAGAGTCAGATATGACTGAAATGACTGAAAACAAGAACAGCTAGATTTTAAATAGTTTTTTTATGTTTTGCAAGGTGTTTTTGCAAATATCTCTTTTTATCCCCACCACAATGGAAGGATAATCCCATAGCTACCCATGTTAATGCTATGGTGGTGACATTTATTCCTTAAATAAAAACAAATAAATGAAGGAAAAAACTTACCACACAAAATCCTTTGTTATTAAGTAACCTTATAGAAAATCAGAGAATCTTGACATTCTCAGCATTTTTAAAAATCTGCCAAATTAATATTCCAAGATTCCTGAAACCATCATGATGATGATTGATCTGAATTCAATGACTATCATCAGTAAGTTTAAACAGGAGGTAGATGCTTTTCTTATAAGTGAGGAAACTGAGGCAGATAAAGGTAAAGTGACGTTATCCAGAGTCAAAAAGAACTTGTGTTTGAAGCTATTTTTGAACTCAGGATTTGGGGTTCTGGGCCCAACACTCTACCCACTGTGCTTTTACACTGAGTTTACTGTAAATAGAAATACCTGAACCCCAGATCTGCTGCTTATTACCTGTGTGACACTGACAGTTACCTTATCTCCCTCATTTTCATCATCTGAATAAATAACATATAAAGGCCCTTCAAGGTCTAGATATATAATTTTGATTTTTTTCAGAATATTTATAATCAATAATTTTAAAAAGTAGATGGATCCTATTCAATCTGAAGATATAGTAAAGTGTAATGGATACCATTATATCTTAGAATCAAGATCCCTGGTTTCAAATTCTAGCTTTGATACTCTACAGCAATATTTTCTGAGCAAAGCCTCTTTCCCCCCTATTAGCATCAGTTTCTTTATCTGTAAAATGAAGGCAGCAATATTTTTTAAAGCATTTTCTCACAATTACATGTAGATAAAATTTTTAATAATAACTTTTGACATTTGTGATGAATCCTTGCATTGTTGATAATAGTTAAGTCCATCCCGTTTATCATTGTATCTTATTGTTGTTACTGTGTATCTAGTCCTGGTTTTACTCACTTCTGTTTGTATCACTTCATATTAGTATTTCCAGGATTTTTCGAGATCATCCTGTTAATCATTTCCTATGGCACAATAGTATTCCATCATAATCATATACCACATGTTGAGCCATTTTGCAATTGGTGGACATCCCTTCAATTTCCAGTTCTTTGCCACCACAAAAAGAGCTGCTAAAACTATTTTTGTACAAGTATTTTCCCCCATCTTTGATTTCTTTGGGGTACAGACCTACTAGTGATAGACAAAGGTATTTCATTGTGTCTCTTAAAGAGAAATTGTGAAGAATTCCCTTTTAAATAGTAAAGCATTATAAAAATATGACTTAATACCTTTATGACTTAGTACCTCAGAACCTAAGGACATCATCTTCCCTAGTATTTAGTCAGAAATAAAAATAGAAAATTATTTATAAAATGAGTACAGTACCCTGGTTAGAAAATTATTTTGACTTCTGTGTTGTAAGTCCAGAGGAAAAGTATACGAGAGAGGAAAATCCCCATAGCCACTCAAGTTCATTTTATGTGGTTCCATGTTCACTCCTTAAAGAAAAACAAAGAAAAGAAGAAAAATCACCATTAAGTGGTATATTACCAGATTTGTACATAGTTCAATGATGTTCTTGACCTCATTCCAAAAACTACTATTAGCAGGGAGAAAGGAGATGGGGAAAAGGGAAAGATACCCATATGTTCTACTAGGTAAATATATTTTGCCAAAATTATTTCTTTTTAAAGTGCATATATATATATATGTATATATATATATATATATATATATCAGATAATTGAGCTCTGTCTATATCCAGTCAATTAAAACAGTGGCATAATAATATTGTTTGGTAATGGTCATGTGAATGATCATTTTGTAGATTATGAAAGAGTTGAATGATTAAAGTTATAGATAGACTGGTCACAGATTTAAAGCTAGAATTCAGGGGTCATCTGCTTGTTCTCATCCAATCTTATATTTAACTTTCTCTAGGAATGGTTTGACCAAATCCTCTACCCAAAAGTCCAATGGAAGTTTGACAATATGGAGAATTTAGAAAAGAGAAAGATAAGAAATATTTTGTTGCCGATTTAATGCTTCTGCAAGATTATGAGTCAGAGGGCAATGGGTACCAGGGAGAAATGGGAAACATTACACAACATTCCCAAGGGTGTGATTTCATATGCTTAGGAGTAGAATTCCCAGGAAAATTGTATGTCCATATATGTAAATTAAAATGGAATATGAAATGAGTTGCCCATCAAAAGGAAAGCAGATATTACCTTAGGCCAGTCACAAAGGCCATTATAAATTTACATAGCTTCTGCATCTTTGTACTCCATTTTTTTAGTTGCTTTAGAGAATGTATATTGTTTTAAGACCTTCTGACCATGGAAGCCAATTTTCTTTTTGTTATATTCTTGATCTTATTCTCACTTTGCTAGGTTTTGGGGTTTTAGTTATAATTGTTTTTTAAAAATTCCTCTGTTGGAAGTGTATTCTTTCAACTGTTTTTCTTTGAGTTTTTTATATAATTTTACTCAAAACTAAGTTTGGATAATTTATACAATGTGCCTCAGTCATAGGATGACAATGAGAGCATTGAGACTAAGGAGAGAAATGTCTTGAGATCTATTGTTTTGCATAGGTCTTGGGCTCTCAGGGGCTGATTATGCTGAAAGATAAAAATAAAGGTATAGAAGAACTCAGTCTTGGAGATCAGGAATGGGGAATAGAGATATGCTGCATGACTTCTGAGTAATCTTATTCACAATAAAAAGCTAGTCTGCAGAATTGATGAATTGCTTATTCCTGTAGGATTTTATTATTATTATTGATATGAATGTGTTACATAGGTGTGAATATGGAAAGCTGATGCTATATATCCTTGCTGAGTATTATTCTATTTATTCCTTATACCACTGATTCAATCTCTCCATGTCATGAACTTGAATTTAGGGTCTATATATATCTGGCCTTATACAATTGTTTGCTTTTGTAGATAACTGGCATTTTAAACATATATAATAAATTATAAGTTTTTTCACATTACATGCAATACAATCTATTAAATTTTCATTTTCTAATATTTTGCAATCCATGTTCTTTCTCTCTCTCTTCCATCTCTGCCCTCTCCCAAAGAAAACTGCTTATATGATATTGGTTGTAATTATATTATCATCTAAGCTATATCTCCAACTCCATCGTGTATTGTGAAAATGGCTTCTAATTCTTGATCCTATAATTGGACATGTTGCTGTTACCCATTACTAGAATGCTCTTCCTCCTCATCTTTGCTATTGGAACTATTAGGTTCTTACAAGGCTTAGTTGAAGAGTTACTTTCTTTAAGAAGCCTTTACTTATTTCTTCAATTATTTGTGACAATTGCCCCTACAAATATTTCTGTATATTTGTTTTATATGTGCTCAATTTAATTATCTATGAACATTATACTTGCCTACAGGAGAATGTATGATCCTTAAGAATGGCACTCCACCCCCCCCCTATGATTTCTTCTAACATTAAGTATCAGTACAGATTTTGTCAACTTAATTATTGTTCTGTCATGTTGTTATACTTTGAAATTGTGAAGTATTCTGTGTACACATGTTCTACCACATTCACTCTGCTGACTCCTCCACACTGTATATAAAACCATTGTACACATATTTGCTGACTTCAGGGTTATGACAAAAATGCCTTTATAAGGGGTCTGATCTCAAAGCTCAAGGCTTTTGGTTGCCAACCAGAATCTGGCTTTATTGTGAGACTCCCTCACTTAAACTGTTTCTTGAAAACTCAACCACAGTTTCACAGTCATGTAAGGATTCCCTGGGTAAAAGAAGATCAGGTAGTAGCATGGAGGGATTTAAAGTGATACATCTTTTGATAGCGATATTTTCATTCCCTAATAGAATTACTTCATATTAACAAGTCTCTGGTGTGAGAAAGCCTGTGTTTGGTAGTGTAATAGCTAAGGCACTGGGCATTGGAAAAATGCAACCCTTGGCAGGGAGGGGTCATGAGTGCTTTCACAATAGAAGCCTTAGTGAGGGTAGTGAGGGACTTCATAATCAATCTCCCCAAATGATGGAATCCAGAACAATAGCCATTGCCTCCAGTAGGGCATGTACCAATTTCTTGGTCCTGGGTATTGATAGGTTTTGTAGGGCTTGTACCTTTTTGGGGGGAAATAGTCCTTTTTCTTGGTGCATTGGATATCTTGTGGCCTGAATTAAAGGGAGCAAACTTAATGGCTAGGGGGAGCCAGGAGCAAGTCATCCACATAGAGAATATTGTTGGATTTCATGAAACTTTGTGGGAATCTGGTCCATGGATTTTGATAGTTTTACCAGATATAGGGATTCAGGGCAGATAGAGATAGAATGGAAGGTAGCACACAAATAAAATACTAAAAATCAAGTGGTTTAACAAGGAATAGTAGTCACAATAGGGATAGGATAATGATAGATGGGTTTACTGTCAGGACCAGTAGAAATTGAGGCACAGGTGGTGGTTTTCTTCCTTTGGTGGCAATAGAGACTGGGACCACTGATTTAAGTAATCCACAGCAGTTAGAGAGTTTGTCCAAACCTCATTAGGTAAGAAATCAGTTATTAAGAGACTTTCATCTTGGGCTAATAGTACAACAGACATATCTTCACTACCATATTTACTTAATACATTAGTGAATAATGGAGTTAACAAGTTTTCATGAGACATATTAAAAACAAGTATATTGTCTGGCATGAAATGAATAACAATTCTCAATTTATATAAAAGGTCTCTACCCAAAAGATTAAGAGGATATTGGGGTATACAAAAGAAGTAATGCAAGATTATGATGAAACCAACAGTAACCTCAACTGGAGATAGCAGAGGAGCCATTTAATTACGTCCCCCAACTCCCACTACTGGTATTCTTCTAACAATATGTCCTTTATCTTTGGGAACAAATCTTAAAACCAATAGTGATGTTCCAGTATCTATTAAACAAAAACATTTTATACCCTAAAAATACTCCTTGATATTTGGAAATGACTGATTCACAAAGACAGCATTTGTTATATTAGCATCTCTTTGGTTTATGGGGTCTAGTATTGCAAATCTTTTAGTATTCTTACATAGTCTATCATAAAATCTCATAGGGGTCTCATCTTTTTCTTGTGTGGTCTCTAAGAACTTATTATAGCTCTCTGATCCTTCTGAGAAAATCACCATTCCTCCTCAACTAACTCATATCTTCTACAACATTAGGATCACAACTAGGATCCATAAGGACAATGTTCCTCCTCCTCCTGGACCTGCTACAATACAATTAGCCATTTCCATAATTCCTAGTCTTTCTCCATCTGACAGCAAAACCCCCATCATATCTTGTACATTGGTCAAAGTAGGACATAACCTCTAAAAATAGATTTAAATAAGTCTATAATGGCTGTGGGTTCTTCATTGTAATGGGAGGTGGTCTGTCTCTACCTGGCCAAATCAGAAGGCCTAAAAGGATGGCATTCTTTGATATAAATTAGATTTCATTGAGCATTGACCTGGGACTTATTTATTAAAGGGGAAGTAGAAACTGGGGCAGATTTCTTCTTCTCATTCCTCCCTTTATCCTGTTCATCAGTTTCAAAATAGGAAGGAAGAGCTAAGGAGGTAGCCATAACTGGGCAAAGTTCATTCTTTCCTTTTTTGCTTTCATTAGAAATCATAATAGATGCCCCCCAACAAACCAAGTATTTTAACTGTTCCCATTCTTCCTGTTATTTTTTTTCTGGAAAAAAAAAACAATATTTTTTTCTAGAAAAAAAAACAATATTCAATAGCTTTATTTCTATCCATTCCCTTCCCTAATATTAACTCTTATTTATCCTACAAAATTAAAAATATTTCCAATGGGGAGTCTTCAGGAAAACATTGGAGTAAGAGCTCAATATACTGTATGTGGAGAGAAAACTGTGTTTTTGACACTGTGTGATCATCACTAAGTAATGTAACCTTCCATTGCCTCAGGCAGTGAATTGAAGAAAAGGTATAACTTTACACTGGTAAAAGGAATTTCCCAGGAGGAGCTTTCTGGGCTGATGATGGCACCAGTATCGCAATAAAAAATCTAGTTGCTGCTAAAAATTAAAATAGCCTTAGATTGTGACTCTCATTAAAATTCACTGTAAATTTGCACTTCATTTCAACAAACCATGCCTGGAGATTAAAGAAAAACTAAATATCTAGGACCTAAACTGCTCTAGAAATTTAGTAGCAAAATTTTCACAACAAGGCTTTGTTCTCTTAAGGAAGTGTCAGTTAACAAAAATGATGAATTTCCTTTCCCACTTTCCTAATAATTTCCACCCATTTGCTTTAGTCTGTCCCCAAGGGCTTAAACAGAACAAATATATTTCATATATCAAAACTTTAATTATTTGAGGACTGTGTTCATACCCTGCATAAGATTGTCAATGTTGCTATTGTGGATAGAGACAGGAAGATAGGATAGAGATCTTCTTCTAGATATCATTTGGTGAGGAGACCTTACAATGAAGTCACAAGTTCTTAGTAACTCAGGATAATCTTTTAGATGACAATATTTAAATTCCTACCTTCTGACTTAGAATCAATATTATGCATTTGTTCTAAAGCCGAAGAGCAATAAGGATGAGAGGGGCAAGGGAATAAACATTTATGTAGTGCCTACAATATTTAAGCCACTAGACTATTTTTATAAAAATATATACTTCATTTGATAGAGATGATAAGTAGATGGCATTTCAATGGAATTGGCTTTCTGTTAAATCTTATGTAATTATGTTATGCATTTAAAATCATTTAAAATAATTCAGAGTAAGAGTTTCATGATAAATTTCACTATACTGCCAAGATACAACATAAACAAAAACAGGCCCTGAACCCCTCTCCTAAGTGATACAATTTAGATAATAAATATCTATGTTTCTGTCCTAAATTGCTTATTATGATCATGTATGACTTCATGAACAAAAAATGGATTCTTCATATATATAATGAAAATGTAAAAAAAGAGAATTATGACACCCAAGATGAATGACAAATGTACAAATAATATTTTAATACCCTTTGATATTTCTGAGGTTGTGATATAATGCTATGCCCAAAATGAGTCATGCATTAAAAATGGTATGTTGCCTTAGCAGATGGTGGGAAATAAAGTCTTTTGCTAATTATATTTCAGTAGTGTATTCAAAATCCCCACATCTTGGATGGCATAATATGCTCATTTTAGATTTTGAGCTGAGCCAATGCACTATAATGTGGATGTGGCAATACTTTATCCTATATGTTTGGTTTATAATATATGTTTGTAATGATTATGACCTTGCCTCCTCTTATTCCTATATCCTTTGAAAAGTTTAAGGAGAAAGAAAAGAGAAAAGGAAAAATGAACAACTGAGGCAATCAGTCATTTCCATGGAAGCAAGCAAAGCAAAAGTTGATTATTTGAGTAAACAAATTCCAAAATAACAGTAGGGTTTGAATTTTTAATAAGGTCCAATCAATATTTCATAGTTTGTTTACTGTAACTATTTTGTATAAATGCAATATATATATATTTATATATATATATATATATATATATAACATGATGAATAAAAATAGCATTTAGTTTGAAAACCTATTCTTACTTTATATTTCCCAGTATTTGGTCGGGCCACTATGATTCCACAACTATGCTATGAGTTGCATACTCCTCTTTCTGCTCAATTGACTGCACCATTTCCTAACAAGTACTCCCAGGTTTCTCTGAAACTTCCCCTTCTTTTGTTATGGGACTATATATATATATATATATATATATATATATATATATATATATATATATATACACACACACACACACACACACACACACATATTACTGCAATCTGTTCAGCCATTCCTCAAGTTAAGGTCACTTCCTTAATGGACAGTCCTTTAATACCACAAAAAGAACAGCTATAAATAATTTTGTACATATGACTCCATTTCATCTTCCTTTAATCTCTTTGGAGTGTGTCTAGTAATGACATCATGAGGTTAAAGTCATAAGTATTGGGGCTTCTTACCATATTGCTTTCCAGAATAAATGGACCAATTCACTGCTCCAAATTCATTAATATGTCTGTTTTCCATCAGTCTCTTCAACATATTAGAAATGTATATACAATTTCACTAATTTCTTGGGTTTCAGAACTTTTGTATGAATATATAATTTGGGTTATAAAGACTCTCTATAGGAATACAAAGTATTCTTTCCTTTTATGCATGTTATTAATAAATTGGATAAAATAATTTTGTTATGTATATAGGACTTGATGCATGGAATTATTTTATAACATATCCAAAGCAGAATATATTGAAATATTGTTCTTCAATGTATCATTTGCCATTGGGGGTTGGGGGGTTCTTTTGGCTATATTTTAATTTTCCATATATACTTGGATGGTCAAACTTTTTTATTTCCTTAATCACATTTGGAGCAATCTTTTTTGACAAATCCATATGTATCACACTGAGAAACTAATAACATTCTAGGCAGGTGATACATTAATCATGCTTCAAGAAAACTGCGTGCATTCTAATTAATTTGCAGACCAATTAATTAAACTGACATTAGAGTTTTAGAAGCTAGTGTGCATAATCTAAAGTCACATAGAGTGATGCTTTTGAACAAACCAACAAGGTTTTAAAGTTAATATCTAATCTATGAAACTAAAGTCACTCAAAAAAGTAACAATTTAGAAATATTTCAATTCTTTTAGTCATATTAGAACTCTTTTTTGGCTTGTGCTAATTTTCCTACTTGAAATGCTTTCCTACTTCTTTCTGATTTTTTAAAAAATTTGTACTTTCTCTCGAGGTAACTATAGGAAAAACAATTTCCATTCCTTTATGAACTTTTGACCATTGCTTACAGAGAGGACACTGGTTCCTCTGAATTCAGCTTTTATATCTGATAAAATATTTTGAATTTATTTACTCTACAATACTGTGAATTTAATTCTATAATTCACATTTGCATATTGTACTATTGTTTTTATTTTTACTTTAATTTTATATTGTTATTTAATTAACCTTATGATTATTTTCCTTCTTAAGTAGATTTATAAGTTAACTGTGGGGTCAGGAACAATGTATTATTTTAAAGGGAGTCACCAATTAGCAAATTATGTTTCACTGAACCATTTGGAACATAGCATACATATACTTCTTGAAATATGTTTAGAACTCATTCAGATGAACCTACAAAAGTTTTCTTGAATCATGAAAGATAAAAAGCATAATTCCATTAATATTATTATTTATATAAGTGTTTCTATAGATAAAAAGCAGATCCAACTTAGGATACCAGGATCACAGATATATTTACATCCTCTATTCATTGTGTAGCTTGCTATGTCTTGCATTGCAACTGGAGGAATATTAATAGCTTGTTGAAAAAATTATTGAAAAGTAATTTCATTACAATGTTTCACCTGACATCATTTGTTTAGAGAAAATGGCCTTGATCTGTTAGAATATATAACATTCTCATTTTTAGACTGATATCAAGAAATAGATTGCATGTAAGATGCAGATGGCACTCCAACTCCATTTTGATAAGTCAGTTTTTAGTTAGTCATTCTCAGTACCAGTCATCATTCCCTTTTTTTGTCTCTTCTTGAGTCAGACTATGCCAATAATATTCCTTTCAAAATACATCTGCAATTCTCAGTGTTGAAATTTGGGACCTCGGATAAATTTTAGGGCTTGAAGAATGGCTTTTCATGTACTTATAAAGGAAATTTCAATATTTCTTAAAATGAATCAATTGCATCTTTGTCTACTTTGGCCAGCTTTCCATCTCCTGCTATCTGATTTATTGTTGTTATTAATTTTAGTTTTAGTTTTTCCATGCTATATCTCATTTAAACTTTGTATTTATTGATCTACAAATTGCCTGCAGCTCCTGGTAATATACTTTATTGCTGCTAAAATTTATTATGCTATAGAAGAATTAATGAGGCTATGGAGTTTTAAAGTATGTATTGCATTTTTGGTTGAAAATTCCACCTAGAAATGATGAAAACACTTAATTTTTTCTGATAGTTTCAAGTCAACATAAAAACTGACTACCTGGTAGGAACCAAAAAAAAAAAAAAGAGAGAGAAAACTATTATTTGGGAGGGGATCATAGTTAAGATTCATTTGAAATGAATTGAATAGTTGAAGTACACAAAAGTGGGTTGTATCTAGGTACCTTCTACTTTTGGACATTTGTTCTTATCATAATTAAATCAATACAATTAAATAGGTTTTTTCCTAATTAAGTAGAATGCAGTTTCTCACATTTAATAATATTTTTCATTGCAAAAATCATAAAGGTTGTTTCTAATTATCTGAAAAATAAAAAGGAGACAAACTTAAAAAGATTAGTTTTTGTTTACCAATCTATACCTGAGAGGGATAAAATGTCTAAATTCTCTCTTGTGGATACACACACACACACACACACACACACACACACACACACACACACACAAGGATGTGCTGACAAATGTTTAACAGCCACCAAGTTAAAAAAATGTATACAGGATACACTTTTAAGTTTAAACTTCATCATTGCTTTTCTCCATTACTTTATTAGGTCTAGACAACCAATGAAACACTCTAGTAAGCCTTGATTTGTAGTTAATTCTGAGGTATAAATACGAGCTGGAAATTTAACCATATGATCTAGATGTTCAAAGTTAGGACTGGCTTTACCCTCATCTCTTCAGAATGTAGAAAGTTGTATCATTTCCTTAATTCTCTCAGGGGGTGGAGTGAGGTAGAAAAACAATGATATAAAGTAGACCTGAGATATTTATTTTTCTTACCTTGATTATTACCCTTAATCTATTTTTCTGGGGCCTTAACTTTACACAACTTCCTAAAAGAAAAAAAAAAAAGGATTTAGACCTGTGAGAATGTTTTTTCTGGAGAGCCATTTTTTAAGAAACTTAAGTACTGGTCAATTTTCCCTCCTTTAGATAATTCTGAAAAGAAATTTGGCTGGAAATGCATTTATTATTTTAATATTTTCAGTTAAACTAAAAGAAAATTTTGTTCATATGCTTCCACATTCCTCTAAAAATTCTACATGATTTATTATAGTCAAAGATGTCATTATCCCATAACCAACTTGATGATGAGGCCTCTGAATTTTGTTGGCTGGTCCTCAGACAGAAAATTTGGGCTGAATATTGAGCCACCACTGAAAGCCTTAACAGCTTAATATTTTGATTTCAACTTGTAGTCTATTAAATAGGTTCAAAACACCAGTTTTCATGACCATGTCAAAACAAAGCATTAAAATAAGACTTTTTGGTGAGGCAAGAAATAGTAGACTGATTTCACTGGTAATTGAGAAGTCTAAGGAAAAAAACATTCTTCAGCCTATAGTGATCATAAACTTTCCACTGACTTATGGCATTAGAAATAACTCAGAAGCAATAAGAGGCTGAGTGATTTGCCCAGGATCCCAACATAAAACTTGAGCCCAAGTTTCTTGACTCTTAACTCATTTCCTCATATCAATTTTGCCAGGCTACTTCTTCTACAGAGTTAATATTTATGGTAATCTCAAGAATAGGATTAAAATAATTTAATTGAGTGTGTAGTACTCCTGGGTAAATTGAACAAGTAGTATAGAACAGCGAATAGAGCTACTAGAAGGCTAAGGCAGTGGACACAATAAGTGTCCCTTCCAACACTCACTCCAGATGTGTGTGTGTGTGTGTGTTGACTTCCTACTTAATATGTGTTTTGGTGGGGATGCGGGACTTTTTTAACATACATTTTTGAATAAAAGAAAATTTGATAGCATAACATTTTTAAAATAGGAAGGTTTTCCAGGGACACCTGGTTGAGCAATTGAGAAACTAAGCTAGATTTTTTAGGCAGGAGGTATGAATATAATTTTTCCTTGTGGAAGAGGGCAATTCACAAAATAAAAAAGGCAAATAAAACATGCATTTAAGACAGTGAACTCAGAGGCAGCCTGTTTCTTTTTCCCATTCCAATGTCTAGCCAAATACCTGAAAAACTTTCTTTTGTAGCCAAAAAAATCAATGACTGCTTTTGGCAAACTATAGAAAATCTGTCGAAAGACATGTAGCTCAAACATCAAATGTAAACCTGCACCACTTCTTTTTGCAAACTTAGTGTTAAATAACATGAGGGACTAATGTTTCTTTTAGCAATTAATAAATGACCTTTCTTAGATCTGACCATGTTCTGGGTCATAAGTTTGATATTACAAACACAAGAAAGAAGAGGTTTTTCTTTTACTGGGGGCAAATCTATTTTCCTTTCTAAAATTCAGGAAGATTTTATAACCAGTCAGAAAGAAACAAAGATTACTGTGTAGAACAAGGAGATGAATAAAGCAGCATAATTTATATCTTGCTGAATTTAGAAGGGAATGATTTGTGGATGCTGAAATATAATGTATTATAATCTCCCTACATGGGGTGTTCCACTAAAGTGGAATTTGAGTTTGTTTTTAGGAACCCAAAATTCTAAGGTGAGAGGGATTGCAAAGGTCATGCTGCTTTCTAGGGGGGAAATATTATAGGGAGCTGAGACAGGAAAAGAACCAAGTCAAAATTCATTTCAAAAGGTAAATTTATTATGTCATTTAATTCAGTTTAACAACATTACAGGGGTTTCTCTATGTGGCCTGTAACCCCATATCTACTTATTATGAGGAACCATTTTATATCAGTTATAAGAATTTAAAAATCCAGGGACATCAGGATAGCCCTCTGATGGGCAGTGACTATGTAAATGGTAGGAAGATTTTTATAATCTTACAACTTTCAGAGTTAAATTTTGCCTAACCTTAAAATATATGTACTTGCCACTATTTCAAACTATATCTGCATGTTTAATCCTGGTTCTGGCCTAATCCCATCTCTCCCAAACTCCTATTTACTTCCTCACAGAGCTATGTCACCAGCTAAGAGACATAGAAAGGAGGAAGGCATATGCTGCAAGTCTAGCAAGAAAAGAGTTAAGATCACAATTTCATAGATCATAGCATCATATATCTAGACTGGACCTCAGAGACCATTTAGTCCAAATCTCTCATATTACAGATGAAGTAATAGATGACAAGAGAAAATATAGATGTACACAAGTTTAAACTGGAAGTATCAAAACGGGATTTGAACACAGGTTGGTCCTCTGCTGTTGAAGCCCCTTATCTACCACAAGTAACTCAACTTAAGTCTCTTGCCATATTGTATTTCAGTTGTCAAGAAAATATAGATATGGTGCTATCCATAAAGCCTTTTGTGGTACTTTGTTTTTGGTCTTTGGGATTTTGAGAATGTGCAAGGTCCAGGCAAAATTTTTAATTAGGTGATAATGGCCCTTGGCATCATCCTACCTCTCTGACATTCTTACACTGATGTCCAATGATTTCATGTTTTTTTTTTCTCTTGATATATTGCTTCAGAAATATGCCAGGTCACTCCCTCCCTGAAAAATTCCATCTCTACTTTTACTTTTCCACATCAAAATATTTATCTCAGCAATGCAGAAAATCTCACCAGAAAAGTAATTACATTGAAATAAGTATTTGATGTTCAGTCATATCCGATTCTTCATTATCTCATTTAAGGTTTTCTTGGCAAAAATACTGGCATGGTTTGCCATTTCCTTAGCCAGCTCATTTTACATATGAAGAACTAAGGCCAAGAGGGTTAAATGACTTTCGTAGGTTCACACAGTAAGTATCTAAGATCAGATTTGAATCCATGAAGATCAGTCATCCTGATTCCAGGCCTCTTATTCTATCCACTGCACCCCCCTCCCCCAGATGCTTAGTCTATTGTCTATCCTAATCTATAACTGATTGTCCCTTCCACATTGCTGCCAGCACAACATCTAATGGAAATCATACAACTCTTCCACAGGGAGGACTGAAGAAAAGAGTGGCATGGTTGGGAGGGAATGGTATTTCCCCATTGCTCTCCCTTTGCTCCAACCAAAGCCCCAGGCTATTCAGAAAGCTTCTAGGTACAGACTTTGTGGAGTGACAGTGCTAAGATTGGGATAGCCCAAGAATTTGAGGGTTTAAAATTTGTATCTAGCATTCTTTCTGGATGCCCTGTGAGTCCTTAAAGAAAGTCTCAACTTCTAATATCCAGGAATGTCTGACTGAAAGAGGTAAAAGTTGAGAAGCCCAGGAGAAACAGGTCAAGATCAAGCTAGGTCAACCAATGGACAAAAATAATAGGAGGGAGTAAAGCTTGTCTCCCCTACAAAGACAAATTTAAACCTGAAACTGAAAGGATGCATAAATCAAAGTAAATACCAACAAATGTAATATTTTGTAGATCTAAAACCCCCAAAAGAATGAATAACAACTAAGCAGTGATTTGACTAAGAACAACATGAATACTGAGAAAAATAAAGATATTTAAAGGAAATCTTTTGAAGAAATTATTACAATGATATTAAATAACCTAAAACAGAAAGAAATTAACTTTATTCCAACAAAGGGCTTCCCTCCCCTACCACACCTAACTGAATAGATGAAACATATTCAAATTGTTTTTACTTAATTTTTATTGATTTTAATTAAACTAAAATTGTTTCAATTTAATTGAATTCATCTACATAAATAAACATATCGATTCAACTCTCACATACAGGTGATATGAAATGCAAGACATCACTTTACTGTGGAGTAGGGGATGTAAATCAGAAAAGTTTGGGAACAAACGAGAAGGGGACAAGAGGATACAAATCAAGAGCTGGCCTAGACCAAGGAAATATCTAGAAACAAGGAAATAAGGAAAAGTAATAGAAAAAAAAAGCAGGATTCAATGATGCTACAGAAGTTGAAAGTCAAGTTAGAGCAGTTTCGAAACCAGTTAAGGAGGGCAGCTTGTTGGCACAGTGAACAGAATGCCTGGCCTGGAGTTATGGAGATCTTAATTTGAATCAGGTCTCAGACACTTTCTAGCTATATGCTCCTGGGCAAGTTACTTAACCTCGTTTGTCTCATTTTCCTCATCTATAAAATGATCTGGAGAAGGAAAAGGCAAACCATTCGAGCATCTTTATCAAGAAAACCCCAAATGGAGTCATGAAGAATCATAGGTGACTGAGAAATGACTAAACAAAAAAAAAAGTTGAAAACAGAAATAATGTGGCAGGCAGCAAAAGGGAGGGCACTTGAACCCAAGGCAAATTGGGTCAGGATTTTCTTTCTCTTTTTTGCAGGAACAGTCAACAAGTAGTTGGGGGAAGGAAAATGACCTGCTCAGAGCCTTAAAGTTCAGGCTATTTCAGTGTAGTCCATGATCCTATAGGACAGATTCTGAATACAGAAGAGCAATCTGCACAGTATTAGAGGCTGCTGTGGGGCAAATAAACTAGAGCAGTAGGTACTGGGAACAAAACATAAATCATTTTCTTTCCCTTTTATGATATTATGCTGTACGTGCAGTATCTGAAGGGTGTATGCTGTTCTTAGTGCTGTATATTAAGACAGACAAAAGAGAGTTGGAAAAGAACCAGAGATAGGAATAATAAGCAAGGGGTCTGAAAAGTTTAGATTTCATGTTAAATCAGACTCTGTATCAGAAAAATGAGTTCGAGTGAGGGCATGATGGAAATTTGTAAAATTATGAAAGAGAATGTTTATGTTGATCATAGACTGGTTCAGCAGATTACAGAATATAGGAACTATGGCACCCATTCAAGTTTAAGGGGGCAATTTTAGGACAAATAAAGGAAGTAGTTCTTTCAATAGAAATGCATTATAGAAGGAAGTGCTTAGGTTTAAAAAAGGTTAAACATATTTAGGTACATAATATGCATATATATACATATACATATATATAATTGGTTGACAAAATTCTGAGAAATTGGTAATGTTTAGGACTATTATATGCATAAACAGACAAATATGTATGTGTATGTGTATATATAATATGATATGATGTGATATGATATGATGTGGTGACATGACATAACATAACATGACATAACATTACAAAATATATGCATTTTGTTATGGTTTAGTCATTTTCAGTCATGCTCAGCTCTTTGGTACCCAATTTGGGACTTTCTTGGCAAAGAAATTGGAGTATTTTGACATTTCTTTCTCTGACTTATTTGATAGATGAGGAAATTGAGGTAAACAGGGTTAATTGACTTCCCCACACTCAAATAGCTATTGTCTAAAGTTGAATTTGAACTCAGAAAGATAAGTTTCTTACTCCAAATCCAGCATTCTCTCCACTGCACTTCTTAACTGATATATAGTGGTAGTCTCTCGGTGACAGAGAATGACTATTGTCTTCGTGCATTATCATCTATTGATGTACCTTCATATGGCTTTGAAGTCCAAAGGCTGAGGTGCACAGTTTGTGGCACACGGGGCATGGGACGCCAGTTGTTACGGGAGGTGCGGTTGTGGCCTGGTGTCGGCGCGCAGCAGCAAGAAGTCAACGTCATTCATCTTCAAAGGTGGTGGCGGCATGGTTAATGTGGGTTCACCAGCTGCTTCTGTCAGAGGCAGCGAGTTCTAGTTGCTTTGGTGTGATGCCAGCCCACTTCAAGTTGGACTTTAGCTGATCCTTGAATCTTTTCTTTGGTTGACCATGTTGACATGTATGTATATGCATTTACATACATACATACACACATACAAACATATACAAATATACATATATATACACGTGTATACTATATGTGTGTGTTTATATATGTGCATACATTATTTTATGTCATTTTCTTTCATTGACTCTGGTATTCACTTTCCCTTTGTTGAAAGAAATAATCAGTCCTTTCCTTCAAATACCAGTTATTGACACTGTTAGGAATCTAGGATACTTAACTGGATTGATCAACAGAGTCCTTTAACTCTCTGTGCCAATATTAATAAATTCCAACTTGTCTGTAGCCTTATTGCATATCCCTGTCCTTCACAAACTCTCATATCCAGCCAAACTGGCCTTCTAGCCGTTTCTCACACATGAAACTCCATCTCTCATTTCTATGACTGTCCTTCATGATCAGTTTCATTCCCTCATCATTGTCCTCTAGGAGTACCTAGTTTCCTTCAAAACTTAGTTCCAGTGTTATCTGCAATAGAAGGTCTTTGGTCTTTCTTAATTCCTCTCCTACCTGCTGTATCTTCCTTTTTCTCCAAAATCATCTTTTATTTATGTATTTACTCTACATCTGTTCTTTACATACATATATATGTATATATATATATGCATATACATATATATGTTTCCTTAAAGAGGATTCAAGCTCCTTGAGGAGACTGACATTTTCCCTCTTTGTATCCTCAGCAGATAGTATGTATCTAGAACACAGTATATGATTTATAAAATTGTTCATGATTTCTTGATAAATTAATAAAATGAGGAAGAAGAAAGCTTTGGGTATCTAGAGAAAACCAAATGTGAAACTTAAATTAGGATCTCTAAAATGGCAAGTTTTGCTAGTAATTAGTTTAAGGTATTAATAGGACTTGTTTATATGCTAAATTAGGACTACTGTATAATTTATTAAAACTTATATAATTAATAAATGCTTTAATAAATAAAATCTAAATATATACATTTCAAATTTACTAGGATAAGACTATTGCCTATAGTAGCTGAGCATGAGAGAAAAATACTAATAGTTAAAAGCCACTCTCATTTTCTAAACAGCATCTTCATAATTGAAAGTACATTTATTTAGTAGATTCATGGGTTCTAGAAAGTAGAAGGAACCTTAGATATCACCTGGTTCAGGATTCTTTAACCAAAAGTCTATGATTTATTTTTGGTTTTGTTTTTAATATATGTTGATAACCATATTTCATTTTGGTTTATTTGCTTTGTGATTTAATATATTTCATTTTATGCATTTAAAGTCATTGTGATAAAGGGTCCAGAGACCTTAGTAGCCTGCCAAAGGGGTTCCATGACAACAACAAAAAACCTTAGGAGAAAAATGAAGCTCTGAGAGATGAATTTCTTAAATCAGTCTGAGTAAGTGGCAAAGCTTGAGCTAGAATCCAGGATTCTAATCTTTCTAGGTAGGCACTATTGCCTTTGGACCATACTGCATTAATGCTAGGAATATGATAAACAATAAATGTTTCTTGGATGAATGTCGAGTTAAAAGCATTAAATCCACTATAATCAAACCCAAGTAGAAGGGAAACAGTAATACTCAGAATAATTGGTTAAAATTTTTTTAATGTCTCAAGAATAATTTCAACTAAGACAGAGTAAACACATCATTCATCTTCAAACAACAATGTTTCCATGTAATATTAAATAGTTTTATATTGTGGTACTGCATATCTTGTATCATTCATCATTTTATCAAGCAACTGTTCTACCTGGCTTTTTTCAATATGAGACTGTTGCATTTTGTATGATTGCTTTTTATATATAAGCATGTTTAGGGGTTATGAGAGTAACAGGTAAATAAATAGCTAAAAGATTAATAAACCTTGTAGAATTAAGAGAAAATAGGTACAGAATCAAAACATTATATAAGGTCAAGCCAAAAGGGAAATGAAGCAAGGAATGAGTATTCTGCACAGTGAAAAATCTTCAAATGTGTGTATACAATAAAATAATCCTTTACATTTTTATGGAAAAAATATACTAGAATCTAATCAATATCATTACTGGGTGATGCTGAATAGTGAAGTAGAAAATGTACAGGATTTTGATAAAACCATTTGGAACCATGTCCAAAAGGACCATCGAACTATGCATACCTTTTGGTTCAGCAATACCACTACTAGCAGTGTATCCTTAAAAAGATTAAAGATAGGAGGAAAGAACTTACCTGTAAAAATATTTATTACAGCTCTTTTTGGGGGAGGGGAAGAACTGGAAATTGAAAGGATGTTCATCAATTGGGGAATAGCTGAATAAATTGTGGTATATACTTATAAGAGAATAATGTTGTGCTGAATGATGAACAAGATAATCACAAAAACTAAAACTAAAACTAAAACTTGGAAATACTTGTATGTTATATAAAGTGAAGCAAAGTAAGCAGAAACGGGAAAACACTGTAACACAATAACAAAAATAATGTATGATGATAAACTGTGAGTGACTTCATTATTATTAACAAGACAGGGATTCAGGACAACTCCAAGGGATCCATGGCAAGGAAGGATATCCACTATCAGAAAAGGCACAAAGTCTGTATTTAGATTGAAACACATCATTTTCTCTTTATTTTCTCCATGAATATTTGACAACATAAGGGAAATAGATGAATGTTTAAAGAAATATAAAATGCTTAAATTGACAGAAGAAACAGATTATTTCAAAAACCCCTTTTCAAAAAGAAAGAAACTGAACAAACCATCAATGAAGAAAAGTGCTATCTATCCACAGTCATATAAGGACCTGTCAGAGTATGAGTACAGTTTGAACCATGCCATTTCTCATCTTATTTCCTTAATGTTTTTTTCCTTATATATGATATATATATATATATATATATATATATTCTTTCATGACATGAGGATAGGAAGATTTTTATTGCACTGGAATAACTTGAGAAGGTGGGAGGGCAAAGGAGGGTGAAAGGGGTAGAATTTGAATTGCAAACAGTCAGAAGGAAGTTGTTAAAAATGTTTCTACATGAAATTGAAAAAAATGAAAGGAAGGAGTTGGTTAAAAAATGCTGCCTACTCTTTGATGAACAGTTTAGCATATTTTCCCCATACTCTTACCTGAAAGAGTGGGTCTCAATAAGTAACAAGGTAAGCATGGGATTGTCTCACATCTTGATTCTTCTTAAATTTGAACAGGCTAATAACTCTCAGTTTCACCTGACAGTTAAGTAAGGATATGTTTATCCCATCTCTTTATTTTCTGTTTATAAATCAATTTCCAATCAAAGATAGAACTATCCCTTATTGATATTGTTTGGATTTTTATGTTGCTTTGAGTTTTGGTGTATTACCTTGTCAAATATTTTAAATTATTATAAATATTTCTAAATAAATTTGTAAAAGATCTTCAAACAAATTGCTTCTTCTCCACATGTATATTTATTTCATTTAAGTAGCTATCAGAACATGAATAATTTGAAGTGGATTAAAATTTAGGATGTATTTTTTCCATTCTACTTTGTGGTTCATCTATTTCTCTAGGTTACATAGATACTATGACTTGAAACTAACTAGTAAGGTTATGGATTATAGAAAATAGTACCATCATAAGAAAAGTTAGATGGTCAGGAGGAAGGAGTCAGGATAATTCTGAAAGGACACTATTTTCATAATAAACAGAATATTTCTGGCCTAAATATAAAAATATGTTTATGATACCAAGTCACAATAATTTCATCTATTTAGATGTCATTGAGGAAAATGAAGAAAATATGAGTTGGCAAAATTAATGACATCAATATGAATAACCTAAGAATGCTATCTATCTTGTATAGTTTGATAAATGCCCTAAGAAAATAATGTAATCTTTACCATCACTTACACTTTTGGCTTCTACTAAAAGAGCACACTGCTGTGCTATTAATTAGACCACATTATTCCTGGTTATGGATGGGAAATCAGCATTTGCCTTGAACTTTTGTGGCAGTAAATAAGGTTTTTAGAAGTCTTGAAAAATCTCCAAGATGATAACTTGAAGAGATGATTCTCTGCAATGGTAGAAGATATTCTCTCACATGAGAGTAGCATATTCCAATGAAATCATGTTTTCAGTTCCTGTCTCTTTTATCTCACAACTTGGGCTGAGGTAAAGAAACTTAAGAAAGCAACCATCCCAAATTCCTATCCTGTTGTGCCTTCTGTATTCCATACCTTTTGAAATGCTGATCTGCCATTAATAAATTTCCCTTCATGTTATATATCTTCCTCTCATTGTCCTTAATTTTCTTGTGCTTATAGAAACCTGGTCCCTATTTCCTGCTTCCTTTCCCCTTGGACGTAGAAGACAGTGCAACTCTGAGTACCCTCCTCAGTACTGCCTGAGTGGGTACATGTATTGTTTATTCCTCTAGATCAGTAATGGTGAACCTATGGCATTCAGAGCACTCTCTGTGAGCATTGGGTCACCCTCCCTCCTTACCTACCTCTAACCAGAGAGTTCTTTACTAGAAAGGCAGAGAGACCTAAGCAGATCTGCTCCCTTCCCTCTTTTCACTGTCTAATGACATTTTTTTTCACATCACTTGCCCATTTCCCAGCAGCTCAAAGAGAGTACATAGTGGGTAAGGTGGGCTGCTTACAGGTATCAGAGATTGAGGGGAGAAGAGCACTCTGGCAATTCCCCTTCCCCTCTCTACACTCATTGAGGACATTCCTTACTTTACCAACCCCTCTATCCAGTAGCCCAAGGAGAGCATTTCCTCCCTCCCCTTTGTGGGATAAAGGGGGGTGCAGCATGTGGTGGTGGGAAGGGCACAGTACGGGGTCTGGAGGGTGGGGTCTGGGTGGGGCCCAGCACTTCATCTCTATAAGGTTTGTCATCACTGCCCTATGAAAAAGAGGAGGCATAATCTTTACTCTTTACTACCATTTCTAGAATCTTCCTTTGGTGAATCAATTAACATCCTTTCTTGCTTTGAGGTTCCTGAAATCCATTTGAGTGACAAGTCCTACCTAGAACTTTATTGCCATTTATCTTTTGATTTGGGCTCCCAGATTTTTCTTGTTCCTTTCTCAAGTAGAAAAAACCCATGTCACAGTTTCCTTTCTCATTAAAACCTATGACTTTCTACTTTGGGATTTCAATATACATGTTGATGTATCCACAAACATTTCCTTGACTCCTTTGATCTCCACCTTCATTCTATCTCAGTAACACTAAAGAATGGGCACTCCATTCATCTCATTTCCATCTATAACTATTCTTCCAAATTTCAAAATGCTTAAACTCTTCTATTATTCATACTTAATATTCTGTCATTCCTCTTTTTTTGCTATATTCAGCCACAATCCATTTTAATGCCCTCCATTCCTTCAAATGATTCTATCCCTCTTAGCCTATCATTCCTACTCTAGCTTCACTTCCTTGGCTTGGCCATATGATTCAGAGGCTAAACTATACATAACAATCATATACTACCTAATTTCACCTGGGTACTCAGTGTTCTAAAATTCTATAGTTCACCTTGGTTGACTATCATATTTCTCACAGAGGCTATTCTAAATGTTCTATTCTTTCCTTAAGCTTTTTAAGTGACTTCCACCAATTCTTTTTCAGCCAAGATTCTTTTTCTTTTGAGAAAAAGTTAAGTTATTAAGAGGTTCCTTTTCTCTCCTATCAAAAACTTAACCCCCCCCAAAAAAAAACAGATTCCATCACCTCCTGTTCTTCTAAAGTCCCTAATTAGAGGGGACACTGAGCTTGTTCCTTTCTGATCATACCCATTCAAAAAATTTTGATCTTTCACTATTAGAGCCTCCAATACAGCCTAGAAAGTTAGCTAGGTTTTCCTTTTATATGTAAAAAGTTTAAAATAACATTTTTAAAACCTCCATATGGCCCTACCAGACCTTCAAGTCATATATTTTTCCTCACATTCACAGCCAAATTCCTAGAAAAAGTCATTAACATTTACTTCATCTACTTCCTGACCTACCACAAACTACTTGTCCCTAGTCAGTCTCACCATTACAACTTTCACCAAGGGAACAGTTTCTTAATTCCTAATTCTGGTGACATTTTCTCTATTTTCATTGCTTTTTGAGGTAAACACTGATGAAGATATTCTTTCTTTTTTAGTCAAAATGGATGCATGCTTTATTTTTTCTGGTAAACTCCCTTTATTTAATTTCTTAAATGTTTAATTCTTAAAATATTTTTCTATGTTTACATATTTCTTTTTCTTTCCCTCCCCTCTTCCCTCATCCCTCCCAGATCCACTTCCACTGGTTCATACAAATGTATAAGTACTTCCACTGCTTTTACAAATGTTATCACATACCTATTTCCATATTATTCATTTTTGCAATAGAGCAATTTTTCAAAATCAAAACTCCAAATTATATATCCATATAAATAAAGAATCATTTGTTTTTCTTCTGTGTTTCTATTCCCATAGTTCTTTCTCTCCATGTGGACAGCATTCTCTCTCATAAGTCCCTTGGGATAGTCTTGTATTAGCAAAGTCCTTTACATTGTATTGTTTCAGGATGTTTCAATTTCTGTGTATAATGTTCTCTTGGTTATGCTGTTTTATTCTGCATCTGTTCCTGGTTCTTCAAGTTCATATAGAAATCCTCCAGTTCATCATTCCTTACAGCACAGTAGTATTCCATCACCATCATATACCACTCTGTGTTCAGCCATTCCCCAATTGAGGAACAGCCTCCTCATTTTCCAATTATTTGCCACCACAAAGAATGTGACTATGAATATTTTTGTGTAAACATTTTTCATTATTATCTCTTTAGGGTACAAAACTAGTAGTGGTGTTGCTGGATGAAAAGGTATGCATTTTTTTAAAGCGCTTTAGGCATAGTTTCAAATTGCCTTCTAGAAAGGTTAGATCAATTTACAAATCCATCAGCAATGCTTTAGTGTCCAAATTGTGCCATGTGCACTTAAACTTTTATTATTTTCCTTTACTGTGATATTGGCCAACCTACTAGGTCTGAGGTGGACCTCAACATGTTTTGATTTGCATTTCTCTAATTATGAGAGATGTAGCACATTTTCATGTGCTTATTGTTAGTTATAATTTCTTTATCTGAAAACTACCTATTAATGTCCCTTGACCAGTTATCAATTGAGGAATGGTTTGATTTTTTGTACAATTGACTTAATTCCTTATAAATTTGAGAAATTAGACTTTTATCAGAGGTCTTTGTTACAAAAATTTTTTTCCCAATTTGTTGTTTCCCTTCGAAATTTGGTTGCATTGGTTTTGTTTGTATGAAAATAATAAAATAACATAAAATATAATATAACATTATTATATAATTATACAGAAATTACACAAAACATAATTATAATGAAATATAAAAATAACATAAAATGTAAATAAAAAATATAAAAATAATCAAAATTATTCATTTTACATTTGGTAATGTTCTCTATCTCTTTCTTAGTCTTAAGTTTATTCCTTTCCCATAGATCTGGCAGGTATACTATTCCATGTTCCCCTAATTTACTTATAATTTCCCTCTTTATATTTAGGTAATTTAGGCATTCTGAATTTATCTTCATTTTGGGGGTGTGAGATATTAATCTAAACCTAATCTGTCCCATACTGTTTTCCAATTTTCCCAGCAGTACTTCTCAAATAGTAAATTTTGATACTAAAAAGGATCTTTTTTTATCAAACCCTACCTTATTGAGGCCATTTACCCCTAGTCTATTCCATTGATCTACCCTTCTATCTCTTAGCTAGTACTATATTGTTTTGATCACCACTTTATAATACAGTTTAAGATCTGGTACTGCTAGGTCTCTAACCTTTACATTTTTTTTCATTATTTCCCTTGATGTTCTTGATCTTTTGTTCTTCCAAATAAATTTTGTTGTAATTTTTCTAATTCTATTAAAATTTTTTGATAGTTTGATAGGTGTGGCAATGAATAAGTAAATTACTTCAAGATTATCATTTTTATTATATTAGTTCATCCTACCTATGAACAATTAATGGTTTGCCCATTGTTTGGATCTAGTTTAATTGTATGAAAAGTGCTTTGTAGTTGTGTTCATATAATTCCTGAATTTGTCTTGGCAGAAGATTCCCAAATATTTTGTATTACCCAGATTGCTTTTAAATGGAGTTTCTCTTTCTAACTTCTGCTGCTGAGTTATGTTGGGAATGTATAGAAATCCTGATGATTTATGTAGGGGGTTTTTGTATCTTGTAACTTTACTAAAATTACTAATTATTTCCACTAGCTTTTTATTTGATTTTCCAGGGTTCTTTAAGTATATCATCATATCATCTGCAAAAAGTGATAGTTTAGTTTCCTCACCAACTACTTCAATCCCTTCAATTTCTTTTTGATACAATGTTAAATAATAGTGGTGATAATGGGCATCCTTGCTTCACTCCTGAATTTATTGGGAATACTCCTCACCTGTCCCCATTAAAGATTATACTTGCTGATGGGTAAATGAATATTGTTCCTTATTTTGGGGAAAGGCCCTTCTATTCCTATACTTTCTAGTGTTTTTAAGAGGAATGGGTATTGTATTTTGTCAGAGGCTTTTTCTGCATCTATTGATATAATCATATAGTTTATGTTACTTTAGTTATTGATATAGTCAATTGTATGGATGGTTTTCCTAATGTTAAACCAGCCTTGCATTCCTGATTTATCCCACCTGATCATAGTGAATAATCCTCCCGATCACTTGCTATAGTCTCTTTGCTAGTATTTTATTTAATATTTTTGCATCTATGTTTTAGGGAGATTGGTCTATAGTTTTTCTCTATTTTTGGTCTTCCTGGTTTGGGAATCAGTAGCATATTTGTTTCAGAAAATGAATTTGGTAAGTCTCTTTCTTTGCTTATTTTGTCAAATAGTTTAGGTAGTATTGGGAATAGTTGTTTTTTAAATGTATGATAGAATTCATTTGTGAAACCATCAGGGCCTGGGTCAATTTCTTTTTCTAAGAGGGGATTAAGTATTCTAGTTCCTCTTTTGTTAACCTAGGCATTTTATAGTTTTGAAAATATTCACCAATTTCACCTATCTTTGCCATATAATTGAGCATAGTCACTCTTAATAATTTTCTTACTTTCCTTTTCATTAGAGGTAAGATTGCCTTTTTCATTTTTGATAATATTAATTTGTTTCTCTTTATTTTTAAATTAGATTTGCCAGTACTTTATCTATTTTTTTAAAAGTACCAGCTCATGGTTTTATATATTAGGTCAATAGTTCTCTTACTTTCAATTTTCTTAATTTCTCCTTTGATTTTTAGGATTTCCAATTTAGTTTTTATTGGAGGATTTTTAATTTGTTCTTTTTCAAATTTTTAAATGCTAAGCCCAATTCATTGATCTCCTCCCTCTCTGATTTATTGATATAGACACTCAAGAGATACAAATTTTCCACTGAGTACTGCTTTGGCTGTATCCCATAGATTTTGATATGTTGTCTCATTCTAATTCTCTTTGATGAAATCCATAATTGTTTTCATTATTTGTTTTTTGACCCACCAATTTTGAAGAGTTAGATTATTTAGTTTCCAATTAATTTAAAATTTTCTTTCCATGAAACCTTGTTAATTATAATTTTAATACCTCAGGATCTGAAAAAGTTACATTTATCATATCTGCTTTTCTTCATTTGTTTGCAAATTTTCTATGCCCTACAACATGGTTGATCTTTGTTATGTACCATGTTCTACTGAGAAGTTATATTTCTTTTTTATCACTGTTCAATTTTCTCCACATATATATAAACTCTAATTTTTCTAACATTTTCATTCACTTCCCTTACTTCTTTCTTATTTATTTTTTGGTTTTATGTATAGTTCTGAAAGGGGAAAGTTAGCGTTACCCACTAGTATGGTCTCACTGTCTGTTTCCTCCTCACGCTCCTTTAATATCTCCTTTAGAAAACTAGATGTTATACCATTAGGTACATAAATGTTTAGTAATGATATTACTTTGTTGTGTTTAGTACCCTTTTGCAAAATGTAATTCTCTTTTAATCTGATCAGTTTCTATTTTAGCTTTTTCTGATATCATGATTGCTGCTCCTGTGAGATTTTTTTTTGTTATTTGTTTTTGTTTTTTGTTTTTGTTCTTACTTTAGATGATGTATAAAAAATTCTGCTCCATTCTTTTACCTTGAATCTGTGTGCTTCACCCTGCTCCAAATGTGTTTTGTGTAAACAGCATATAGTAGGATTCTGGTTTTTAATCCACTCTCCTATCCAATTCCATTTAATGAGTGAGTTAATCCCATTCACATTCAGCATTATGATTACTAATTGTGTATTGTCCTCCATCATATTATCCTCTTAGGTCCTGCTCTATTCCCTTTTACTTTGTTTCTCCTCACCAGTATTTTACTTTTTGTCACCCCCTTCATTTCCCCTTCCTCCAATTACCTCCACCTTCCCTTGTATTATTCCCCTTTTACTTCTTTGTAGAATAAGATAGAATTCTATACCCCACTGAGTATAATTGTTTTTCCCTCTCTGGGACTGTTATGATGAGAGTAAAGTTTAAGCATTACCCATCATCACCCTTGTTCTCCCCTCTCTATAAAGAGTTTTCATTCCTCGTTGTTAAATAATTTATACCATTCTATCTTTCCTTTTCTCTTAATGCAACCCTCTTTTACCCCTTGATTATTTTACATATCATTTATATATATGTATATATATATATATATCATATCATACATACATATCATTTCATATCATCACATTTACATATGCATATCATATATCTAAATATATGTTATATCATCATAATTAACTTATTTCCCCACCCTTGTTCAGAGTACATTCCTTCTATCTTCTCTACTATTACTAAGAAAAATTTTTGAGAGTTACAGATATCCTCTTTCCATGTAGATATATGAACATTTTTACTTAAATGTGTCCCTTAAATTTTCTCTTTCTTATTTACCTTTTTGGGCTTCTATTGTGTCTCACATTTTTGAATTCAAATTTTTTGTTTAGGTCTGGCTTAAACATCAAGAATGCTTAGAAATCCTCTATCTTATCAAATGTCCATTTTTCCCCCTGAAAGAATATATACTTTGTTTTGCTGGATAGGTGATTCTGGGTTGGAAACCCAATCTTTTCCCTTACTGAATATAACATCCAATGACTTTTTAATCCTTTTATTGTAGAAGCCACTAGGTCTTGTGTGATTCTAATTGTTTCATCATGATATTCGAGTTGTTTCTTTGTGACTGTTTCAAGTATTTTCTCCTTGGCTTGGTGATTCTGGAATTTAATTATTACATTTCTGGAAGTTGTCATTTTAGTATGTTTTTCTGGAGTTAATCTGTGAATTCTTTCAATCTTAATTTTTCTTTTCTTCTGAGGACCTCTTGGCAGTTTTCTTTCATAATTTTTTTGCAATATGATGTCCAGGATTTTCCTTTGATTTTGCTTTATTTCTTCTTGATTTATTAGGAAACCATTAGTTTCTAGATGGTCAATTTTGATTTTAAAACCATATTTTCCTCTGTAAGTCTTTGGTTCTCCTTTTCCAATTGACCCATTTCTTCTTCACTCACTTTCATTTTTCCTTGCATCACTTTCATTTCTCTTCCCCATTTTTCCTTTGCATCTCTTATTTTTTGAAGCCTTTTTGAGCACTTACAGAATCTATGTCCAATCTATATTTTTCCTTTGGACTTTTCATGTATTTGCTTTGCTTTCACTGTCCCATTCTATGTTATTATCTTCTCTTAGTCTCCATAAAGATATTTCAGATTTAGGGCCTTTTTTGTTGTTTGCTCATTTTTTTTCCTATCTAATTATAGGTAGACCCTGTTTTCTGGGAAGTTTGGGTACCCTCTTAAACTTCAGTCTTCCTTGATGCTATTCTCAGCTTATTTTCTAGGATTATATCAGCTTCAGTTCTTGAATTTGCTTTAGGCTTGGTTGTAAGCTTTTGGTCTTACTTTGATCTTGTTCAGGTCAGGAACAACTTATTTTGTATCCTTGGGCTTAAGTGTAAGTTTTTGGTCTTACTGTTTACTTGTTCTAACTGAACACACCCTTGATTGCCCTGTCCTGGAGCTTGCCTTGAGCTTTAGGCAAAAAGATCTGGCCTGCCCCTTTGTGCTATCAGCCGTCCCAGATAGTAAACTATATCATCCTCCCAAGCCCAGTCTAGGATTCCTGGCTTCATTCTGGGTCCATATGGATCAGACTGCCTTCGACTGGGACTCCAAACTTCTCCACGGGTTCTACATTTCAAAGAGTATGGGTTGACTTGCACCACTATTTGCTCAGGCAGCATGTGAAGGTCTAAATGTTGTCTTGGGATTAGGTTCTGAACCTAGGACAGCAGATGTATGTGTGTGTGTGTGTGTGTGTGTGTGTGTGTGTGTGGCTTGCTCTTGGCTTGTTCTTCAATCCTTACTACAGCCTTTTGTGGACTCTGCTCCCCTATCACCCCAGTGCCCCAGATGTTCTCTGCCAACCTTTGGGTTTTTCTTTTCTTGAAAATTGTTCCACTCTGTTTCTTTGTTTGTTTTTTTTTCTCTCCTGTATTTGTTTTGTGGTGATATTTAAACATTTTTTGGAGAGGACTTCATTGGTTACTCGGAAATGCTCTAGTTTACTTTGCTATATTGTTTCCACCCTCAAAATTCTCTTTTTATGAGTTATTCTTCCTCTTATTCACTACTCTCATTTTTGTGATTCTTTCCTTTTATTTTCTATCTTTCTTATTGCCTCTTGGCCTTTTTCTAGATTATCTTCCAAATATTTTGCCCTAACCATGAGTATCCCTTAAGTCTCTATTCTTGACCATCTTTTCTTTCTATGTTCTCCCTCTTCATTATCTCATATGTTCCCATACTTTTGATTTTGATTTTTCTGCAGTTTGCTATTTATTCAGTTCTAATCTTTTGCCTGAAGTTTGACAACATATTTTGAAGTAAAAGACATCCAGACATCTTGGACTCAACATTCCCAACATGAAATGGTTTATGTTCTTCCCTATGTTCATCCATCCTGAAAACTTTATTTTTATTGACTTTTCAATATTCCTTCCACTCTTGGATAATCGTTACCTCTTGACTCTCATTCACTGCCAATAGCAATTAAGGCTGTCATCTATTTTACCTCCAAAGTATCTCTTATGTCTGTCTTTTAACTCCATGCAATTGCTATAGTTCTATAGTACATTGTCTCCTCAAAGTATATTATAGTAACAACTCTTAGGTTATAGCCTCTCCTTTTTCTAATCATCTCTCCACAAAAGTGCCAAAATAAGCTTCTTCAGGAACAGAACTGATTGTGTTACTTCCTCTACTCATGAATGTTCTATGGCTACCTATTGCTTCTAGGTTAAAATATAAACCTCTCAGCTTGGTTTACAAAAGTTTTCTAACTGTGGTCTACTTCTCCAGGCTATTTCACATTCTTCTACTTTAAAAAGTTTATGTTCCAGCCAAAGTCATTTCCTTTTTTGTTTCCTGACCTCAATATTCCATCTTTTAATTCTGCCTCTGCATGTGTTTCTGTGCCTAGAATGTAATTGGTTCACTTCTAGGTCTTTGATTTCCTGACTTTCACTAAAGAATAAATCCTTTGCTACCTTCAGGAGAAAGTCTTGACTGATTCCCCAGGTTATTGGCTTTCTTTTTCTCCTTAAATTACAGTGCAATGACTAATTTGTTTAAACACCTTGATTTGCTGAATTGAATGAAAATTTTCTAATGGGACTTCTCTTATTTGGTTTGTTTATTTTTATAATGCTAGCATAGTCTCGTAAACATAAAAGACAATTAACAAATCCTTGTTGGATTAGATTGCATTGTAATTTTAAAATGCATAAATAATTTATAATTATTTCCTATGATTCTAATTAAAAAAACTTTCATAATACTCTCAATGAATGGGTATCCCTTAGTGATAACTTATAATATCCATCTACTCTATTTAAAGACACAGGTCTAATTGACTTGTTTTTTGACTTGTAATCTGCCTTCATATAGTTTCTACTCATTTATTGTTGTTCTGTCTCCCAGATAAGAAAATACCCATTTATTCATTCACTCATTTAAAATTGAAAATCATTTAAATATTTGTTAAACACAAGTATTTATTCCACTAAGTCTTTTTCTTCTTCTTCTAGTTAAGCATTCTTATTTACTCTGATCCTCTTATTTCTTTCAGAACAACTTAAAATCCAATTTATCACCAAAAACACTCGTTTATAGGTACAACCCTGTTCATCAATGGCCTTTTTAAAATGAGTCTTAAAACTGAACAGAGTATCCAATTGCATACTGAAGAAGACAAAGTATAATGAAATGACTAACTCTTTGTTTTTCTGGAAAACATGTTTCTGTTAATTAGATCATGATCAATTAATCTTCCCCCTTTTAGAAAATCTCATATAGCACTCAGTTTATTTTCAGCTCTTACTTCCCTGAAAGCTCTAAGTCTTTTTCACAGGAGCTGTTTTCTAGCCCCAATTCCCCTACCTCACATTTGAAAAAGATATTTTTATCTTAAATATTTTATTATGAAATTTAGTTTATGATACCCACCTGAGACTTTTTTATGATTCCTATTGTGTTATCTAGAATTGGATATCTTTTCAAAATACACATTCATTTATAAATTTGCAAAGATATTGAACAGGTCAGAATTTCCTTCCAGGTTGGCATTAATTATTCAATTGATCTAATACTAATATATAGTGTCTAGTGATTAGGGCTTCCCTTTCTAATGGTTCATAAATTACCCTTTTAATAATTCACCCAAATTTTTTTCCCAGTAAAAAGTGGATTTTGACCTATATTGTGCATAATCCAGTTCTAGACTTTAATATAATAAAAATAGTTATGAATGATCAGGAATAGATTAAAGTTAGCAAATAAAAATTCAACTCTCTCTTCTCCCTCTGAAGAGCTATTTGCTCAGATTGACAAAAGTTAACGATTAGAGATAAAAGTAAATTAAAAGTTGTAGTAGTAAACATATTGGTTGAAGAGTGGAAATGGCACTTCCTAAATGGGTTTCGCTTAAATTAACACAAAGAGATAAAACTATATCCTGAAGATTCATGATCCATTATGTTTCAGGATAATCTCATGCACAGCAGGAAGAGGAGACTAAATTGCTTACCTTTTCATTTCATATGATATAAAGATGGAAAAAATGAAAAAGCTGGAAAGATGTACCTCATGTAGCATTTTAAATTCAAAATTTAGGTAATTATCAACTTTTTTCTATACCATATTTTTTCAGAGACAGCATATATAAATATATGCTCAAAATTGAATCCAATGGAATCTTTATCATTTGAACAACTTCTTTTAATCCTCCTTGCTTCCTTGTTTCTTTCCTCTCTTCCTCTAAAGAGTCATTCTTTGTTAGAAGGAGAATAAGAACAAGAACAAAGAAGAGAAGGAAAAGGAGGAAAATCAGATAAGCAAAACCAAGCCAATATATCTACTTAGACTTAAAGTATTGGAAGGAAGGAAGAGAGTGAGGGAAGGAGGAAAGAAAGAAGAGAGAAAGGAAGAACAAAATTAGAAGGGCTTACAATGCATTGTTTCACCCTCATAGTCTCCTAGTTCAGAGATCTTCTTGAAAATACTTTTGTTAATTTCCTCATGTATGTGTTATTTCTCTCACCATTCTCTAGAGTATAAGTCTTCTAACACAGTACTATTTCATGGGGTGGTGTTTTTTTTTTTTTTTGGATTGGTCAGTTGCTTACTAAATGTTTATTAAAGGGAATTATTTATTGAATCTACAGTTTCATTGGCATATATGTTGAAGAAAAGCTCTAAATTTCATTTAGGTGGACTAGTTTGCATTCAATTCAATTCATCTCAACAAACATAATATAAGGGGTATAAGATAAGGCAATATAGTAGGATCTGGGGAGACACAGATATTAAAAAGGAGCAGGCAAATTTCATAGAATTTTTGTGGTCTAAAATAAGAATTTACGTTACATATATTTTCATAATTTAACATTTGGTTCTCTCTTGTTGGGTAAACCGACTAGGCATTACTAGCTTCTTTTTTTGCAGAGGGTATAACAGGTCTCCTTGAGTCTAAAAACCTTGACATCAATCTGAAGAGCCAGTGACAGTGTTAAAATTAGGGCTGCTAGGTGATACTGTGATTCATTTTCCTGAACCCAGATATGGTCTTAGACACGTATGAGCTGTGTGATATTGAGAAAGTTACTTAAGCCAATTTGGCAGAGTTTATTCATTTACAAATTGAGCTGAAGAAGGAAGTGGTGAACCACCCTAATGTCTTTGCCAAGCAAATCCCAAATGGGATCACAAAGAGTTGGGACAAGACAGAACAAACAATAGTACTGAAACTTAAGTCTTTAGTCTTGGGAGGAAAATGCTCTTTTCAGTACAGTATGCTACAATGACATTCTGATTGTCCTTCATTGTACAAAAGCCATAACAAATGTGTCTCACTGAAAGTCACAGGTTTATAATGCTTTATGTGCCTAACCTGAAGACAGTTTCCTTGAATCTCTCCTGAGATGACAGGCTATATCCCAGGTGCCAGAACTCATTTTATATCCCAGAAAGTATCTGAATGCAGAAAGACTTAAATGTAATCATATCATCTGCTGAATGATTAATGGAATATATTGACACTATAATATAATGCTTGGGGTCTTTTTCAAGAGAAGTAATATATTTTATTTCATTTCAAGGAATAGCGAAGGATAATACACAGTAAACCAGAAATCAGTAGTTTTAGGACTTTGTTAAAAAACCATCCTTTGGACACTTTGAAAGATTATTTAGATTAAGGTGAAAAGAGTTTTAATTCATTTAAAAGTATAGAATTTTCTATGATTGCTATTTCTCTTAAATGTAGTACGTCTTTAATAGAGCTTAACATCTGAAATATCTCTTATATAATATCTAGCACACTCAGTTTTGGATAGGTTTAAAATTTAAAATAAAATTTAAATTGAAAGTATTTTCAAGAGATTACTGTGGTGCACAAAAAAACTAGAGGCCCAGAGAATTAAATCTTGTTGGGAATGTAACAGTTAAAATTTAGGGGAGATGGGGAGACTGAGGCAGGTAGAAATTAGTTTCTCTCTGCAAGGAGTATTATATTTTTTAGAGGTTTATTAAAGGTTAAAGATTAAAGAATATACAAGTAAGAAACATGTGCCTAGGCCAGAGGCCTAGACAAAATAACCTCACATCACACAAGAGACCACCTGCTCCAAAACGGAAGTCCAAAAAGAGCCAAGAGACCTCAAAAGCCTTTGAATCAGCTTAAATACCTTCTCTATCTCGGCCCAGGTGAGATTACAAGGCATTCTGGGGAAGTGGAGCAAAGGCTCATGGGGATTGTAGTCCTGTATTCGAGTCTATTTTTTACAGGAAACAATAACTCTCCATCTAGTATACTTGAAACCATTTGCATCATCTCTCACTTCTTTTATTTCCTAGATGAGTTCCTACAATATTTTTGCCTACATAATTCATTTATATTCTGCCTCACAGTATTCAGACTTTGAGGTGACCCTTTCCTCCTTCTAATGCTACTATCTCCACCCTGGTCTCACCTATATCCTTAATTTATTAATTTTCCATTTCTTTTAGAATTTGGTTCCAAGATGATATAAGAGAAATATATCGGAGTTACAGTCACTAAGATTCAAATTTCAATTTAGTCATTCACTGACTGACCAATACCTTACTTCAGAAGCAGCTAGGAGGCACCACAGTGGATAGAGTACTAGGCCCAGATTTGGGAAGTCCTGAATTCAAATCAAGATTTATTTGCTATGTGACTTTAGGCAAGTCATTTGTTTGCCTCAGTTTTCTCAAATGAAAAATGAGCATAAAAATAGCCCATATCTCTCAGAGATATTATTAGTGTTTAATGAGAAAATATTTGTTCAGCACTTAAACAATGTATATTTCCTTTCTTTCGCAGACTCTGGGGGAAGACAGTCTAGGACTTATAGCTCAAGAGGTCCTTCAAAATAAGTGACCTAAAGAGGACTGGCCCTGTTTTAAGTCTGGTCCCTGTAGATAGAAAACTTAAGAGAAATTTCATTTCATTATTTTAGAAGTAAGAACAACAAAATGTTTTAAAATTTATATTGCCAGTAAACATGCATTTATGAAACATTTAACAATATTTAACACTTCATTTAATGTCACATGATTTTCAAATTATAATGATGGATAGAGGGATCCTTCTTTAACTCATACTTACCATACTTTTAAAATTATTTCATTAGAACAATTGAAAAATAGAAATATATATGTATATATATATATAAGTTTTAGGAGGCAGTTAGGTGGCATAGTGTATAAAGTGCTAGGTGGAGGCTCAGAAAGACACATCTCCCTCAGTTCACACTTATTAAATCTGTTATTCTGGGCAAGTCACTTAACCCATTTGTCTTAGTTTCCTCAAGTAAGATGGAGAAGGAATGGCTAACTACTTGAATATTTTTGCCAAGAAAATCTAAATGGGCTCACAAAAGTTGGATATGACTGAAAATTTGATTTTATAAGTCACAAATGTTTAAAGGATGTAGAAAAATAATGAGCTTGTCATTCCTTTGGCATAGTAATTCATAGGTGAGGAAACCATCGCTATCAATTTGGTCAACTCAGAGGATTTCCTGGAATAGGCAAAAAAAAAATTCTAACACATACTACATGCAACAACAATCATAATTACATGAAATTAGTGAAAACATTTTAATGCTCTAGTTTCAGAGTAACTCAAATTGTTTTAGTATTATATGGCTTCATTGTTTGGAGGAGTGACATTTTACACTGTAACCACAGGCTAGTCCTCTCACTGAAAAGAATATGGGTCTCTTGAGACTGTTTAATGAAAGTTGGCTACAAACACTAATGATGTTTAGGAACCACACCTATTAATGATATCATACGATGGGATTTAAGCAGAAAGCTTCCAAGTTCATGTAATAAATATTAAATATTATGTTCAGGGTTCTATTCCTAGGGAGAATTAAACTTCATAGTTAACACATTAGCACCATTGCCCAATATAATATTAAGATAAATTGACTTAGAAAATTGATGACAATTAACATTTTTAACATTCCTCTCAAGTTCTTTAGAAACTAGTCTGTAACTTGTATAAATCTCTGTAGCATTTATTAGTAAAAAATATCAAATATTTGCTGCCCTTAATGGATTAAAACTTTATGGAGAGGATAAATAGATAAATAAAAACAAAGGTATGGAAACAGATTGATAGAATGCTACATTGGAGACTAACAGGTAGAACATTTGCTCTTCTATGTGGAGGGCACAAAAAAAGAAAAAAATGTGAACTGTCTGGATGCATAATCTATAGCTAAACTGTTAAAAAATTTGAAATGCCCACCTAAAGAGGGTGTACTGTATCCTCATGCAATAGGTATTTGACACGTAATAGGGAACCCCTCTTGCTTTTGAGTAGGGAGTGATGTGATAAGATGTATACCCTCAGAAGTTTATTTTGTCAGGTGCTACTAGAGGGGAAAGTAGAGTTTGGAGAACTATGGGTTTGGAAGCATGAATTGGAGTACATAAAAAAGTGGGAATTCAACAAAGAATCTGGCACAACTGTTCAGGTAAAAGATAGTGAGAGACTGACTTAGGGTAGCTGAATGAAGAAAGAGAGAAGGGGAAAGATGCAGGACTATAGAGTTAGAAGTGGCAGAACCTGACAATTGATTTAAATATTGAAAGGGGAAGGGGATAGAAGATGAAGAAAATGATTACAAAGCTTTGAAACAGGGTGATTTGAAGGAAATAAGAAAGTTTGGAGAAGTCAATATATAATATTAATGCTAATACTAATAACAATGAGTTCAGTATTAGACCAATTGAGTTGAGAAAACTTTGGGTCATTCTGGAAGAGATGCCCAACTGGCAGGTGATGAAGGACTAGAGTGCAGGAGAGATTAGGGCTCAATATTGCAACCCTGGAGTCATTCATAGATATGATAATTGAATGTACAGAAATGGGTGAGATCAACAAGAGAGAGGTTACAAACAGATAAGGTGGGACAAGACAACATTATGCCCAAGAGGCAAAACAAACACGGATGATGATTTATCAAAAGTACAATGAATATTGCTCACATATATTTGAGTAAAATAAGAATGGAAAAATGTTTTATCATTAAAACTAGAGGGAGTATGCAGGATGAAAGTGGTATCCAATAATACTGAAGACTTTAGAGAAAGATGGTGATTAAGAAAAGGTCATCAGATTTTGAAATTAAGAGATCATTGGTATCTCTTTATTAGAAATGTAAACTCCCTGGGAGTAAGGATTGTTTTTGTCTTTGCGTTTGTATCCTGAACACTTAGATCAATGCCTTGGAGTTAGGAGGCACTGAATAACTGTTTGTTTACTGAGTGACTGGTAACCTGTAAAGGGATATTTTTCATTTATTAGAGGTGTCAGAATCTGGACTGCCTATGACTTTCAGATAAGAGTGGAAGAAAAACCAATGAAGAGAGATCTAGGACATAATGAGAAAAATTGGAGGTATTATGGGAAGGTTGTAGAAAATTTGGGGAGACCCGAATATGTTTAGTTTGGAGAGAATTGGGAGGGACATGTTTGTAAGAAGTGGGGAGGATCAAAGAGACAATCTCAGTGGAATTGTTATAGGAGTAGATCTGGAGCAGATAGACACTGGGCTAAAAAAATCCAATTGTCCATGACTATGGCTAAAAAAAAAAAAGCTGGGAATTAAATTCCAAGAAGCATGCAGTTTTATAGTGAAACTGTTCCCTAAAACTGTCCCCTGTGGGAATGCTGTAAGTGAAGACACTCCTGTTGATAACTGCTGGGAGCAGAAGGTAAGAAAGCCAGTTATTTACAATTATCAGTCACAGGATTGCTGTGCAAATCTTTGGGTTGTGGATGTTTACTTTGGAGTGCCTTTATTCTCAAGAGCTCTTTTGTGAGCTAGATTTTATCTTCTCCATGCTTTCCAAAAATGTAGCTCCTTTAATTTTGTGAACCACATACCCATAAAAGGCTTTCCATCAGTTCACAGGGTGGTGTCACAAAATTATTTTCTTGCTTTTTTTCTGCATAGGAACAATAATCCAGGGAGGTGAAAAATTCCTGAATATGAAGGTGTGACCTCATTTTGTGAGTTCCTCTGATGCAAAGATTTCACAAGTGCTGTTATGATGACTGGATCTGTCCAAATTCTCATCTATACCCTCATTTCTCTTTCTACTCTCATGTATATGTTAAGAAAGTTTAAGGTATTAGCTATAGAAATGCTTCAAGGTGATGAAATGAAATAAATTCCCAATATAACACCAGGGTATAGCAAAATGTAGTGTTAAGATTTTTATCAAAACATTTTTACATGAAAGAAAGAAATAAAAGTCTGTTAAATCAGTTTAACATAAGGATTATCATCATGATATTCTTAGACAATTGCATTGCATGACAAGGACGTAGACCAAACAAAATGACTAAACTTTGAAAATGAAGCATCTTCATTCCTTGGCTCCTATATTGCTAAGAAAATAACTTTAGGCTTTTATGCCATGCAGCCTTATAGATCTGAGCCTTGAACAAAGCCAGCTGACTCATCAGAAAAAAACTGCTAACCACAAGATGGATATTTATTTTAAAATAAAGTATTTTCTATGGCCCATAGCCATAAAGCAGTGGAGAGCAGAGTGTCTAAAGTAACTGCCCCTTAGAAGAGCCTGCTCTCCTGGACTGAGAAGGACATATTCCGTCTTAGTGGTTTGCTAAAGAATTTTTCAGTTGGAGGTTTTTTTCTAGCTTAAGGAATTCACACGGGGCCAGGAGGTGTAATTTTTTAAAAGTACCTGGCCTCCTGCCTCAGGGTATTTTTCCTATTTTGGACTTTTATAGCTGCAGTCTCTGTCTTTTGTCCTTCTGGATTGTTTCTCTTCTCTTTCATCAGCTTCTATAAGACTTTTTGAAGAGAGTTATTTTCACATTCTATCCTCTTTCATAGACAAAAGTATGTTTTTAATTCATGCATTCCATAAAAGCTGATAAAATCTTTTTGTGGTGTTTGGTGGTACACATGAAATTTGTCTTCGACCCTAAACAAATAATCCACCAGAGAAGTGATTTAATAAGTATGTCATAGATGAAAGTATTTAGATGGTCATCTTATTTTCCCCGTCAGATGTCATCTATTACCTACTATTATCTACCGAGTCAAATTCATACTTCTTTTTGTGACTTTCAAGACCCTTCAAGATGGGTGGTTCCTCTTGTGTTCTTCTTTATATCCTTCCACAATAAAGAAATTTTTTTACATATATATATATATATATATATATGAAGTGTTTTTTCTCTTTGTATCTTCAAGCTATACCACAATGCCTGACTCAAGAGAGGCAATAAATGGTAGCTGGGTGGCTCAGTGGATTGAGAGCCAGGCTTAGAGACAGGTCCTAGTCTCAAATCTGTTCTCAGATGCTTCATAGCTTTGTGACCCTGGGCAAATCACTTAATCCCCATTGCCTAGCTCTTACTATCACTGCTTTGCAATCAATACCCAGAACTGTTTCTAATACAGAAGGCAAATGTTTTTTTTTTTTTCCCACTTTAAACATTACTTTATTTGGTAATTTCCAAACATTATTCATTGGAAACAAAGATCATTTTCATTTCCTCTCCACTCACATCCCACCACCTCTCCCATAGCTGACACACGATTCCACTGGGTGTCACATGTGTTCTTGGTTTGAACCCATTTCCATGTTGTTAGTATTTGCATTAGAGTGTTCATTTAGAGTCTCTCCTCAGTCGTATCCCCTTCACCCCGTTAGTCAAGCAGTTGCTTTTCCTTGGTGTTTTTACTCCCACAGTTTATCATCTGCTTCTGGATAGTGTTTTTTAGATCCCTGCAGATTGTTCAGGGACATTGTATTGACACTAATGGAGAAGTAGATTACATTCGATTGTACCAGAGTGTATCAGTCTCTGTGTAAAATGTTTTCCTGGTTCTGCTCCTTTCGCTCTGCATTACTTCTTGGAGTTCTTTCCAGTCTCCGTGGAATTCCTCTACTTTATTATTCCTTTTAGAACAATAGTATTCCATCACCAACATATACCACAATTTGTTCAGCCATTCCCCAATTGAAGGACATCCCCTCATTTTCCAATTTTTGGCCACCACAAAGAGTGCAGCTATGAATATTCTTGTACAAGTCTTTTTCCTTATTATCTCTCTGGGGTACAAACCCAGCAGTGCTATGGCTGGATCAAAGAGCAGACAGTCTTTTATCACCCTTTGGGCATAGTTCCAAATTGCCCTCCAGAATGGTTGGATCAATTCACAACTCCACCAGCAATGCATTAATGTCCCTACTTTGCCACATCCCCTCCAGCATTCATTACTTTCCATAGCTGTCATATTAGCCATTCTGCTTGGTGTGAGGTGATACCTTAGGGTTGTTTTGATTTGCATCTCTCTGATTATAAGAGATTTTGAACACTTTTTCATGTGCTTATTAATAGTTTTGATTTTGAGAACTGTCTGTTCATGTCCCTTGCCCATTTATCAATTGGAGAATGGCTTGATTTTTTGTACAATTGATGTAGCTCTGTGTAAATTTGAGTAATTAAACCTTTGTCAGAGGTTTTTATGAAGATTGTTTCCCAATTTGTTGCTTCCCTTCTGATTTTAGTTACATTGATTTTGTTTGTACAAAAACTTTTTTAATTTGATGTATTCCAGATTATTTATTTTGCATTTTGTGACTCTTTCTAAGTCTTGCTTGGTTTTAAAGCCTCTCCCTTACCAAAGGTCTGACATGTATACTATTCTGTGTTCGCCTAATTTTCTTATAGTTTCCTTCTTTATGTTCAAGTCATTCACCCATTTTGAATTTATCTTGGTGTAGGGTGTGAAGTGTTGATCTAAACCTAATCTTTCCCACACTGTCCTCCAATTTTCCCAGCAGTTTTTATGAAATAGTGGATTTTTGTCCCCAAAGCTGGAATCTTTGGGTTTGTCATATACTGTCTTGCTGAGGTCACTTACCCCAAGTCTATTCCACTGATCCTCCTTTCTGTCTCTTAGCCAGTACCAAAGTGTTTTGATGACCGCTGCTTTATAATATAGTTTGAGATCTGGGTCTGCAAGGCCCCCTTCCTTTTTATTTTTTTTTCATTATTTCCCTGGATATCCTTGATCCTTTATTCTTCCAAATGAACTTTGTTATGGTTTTTTCTAAATCAGTAAAAAATTATTTTGGAAGTTCCATGGGTATGGCACTAAATAGATAGATGAGTTTGGGTAGGATGGTCATTTTTATTATATTGGCTTATCCTACCCATGAGCAGTTCATGTTTTTCCAATTGTTCAAGTCTAGTTTTAGTTGTGTGGAAAGTGTTTTGTAGATATGTTCATAAAGTTCCTGTGTTTGTCTCGGGAGATAGATTCCTAGGTTTTTTATTTTGTCTAAGGTGATTTTGAATGGGATTTCTCTTTCTAGTTTTTGCTGCTGAACTATGTTGGAGATGTATAGAAATGCTGATGACTTATGCCGGTTTATTTTGTATCCTGCAACTTTGCTAAAATTGTTGATAATTTAAATTAGCTTTTTGGTTGAATCTCTAGGATTTTTTAAGTAGACCATCATGTCATCTTCAAAGAGTAATAGCTTAGTCTCCTCCTTGCCTATTTTGATACCTTCAATTTCTTTTTCTTCTCTAATTGCTACTGCTAGTGTTTCTAGTTCAATGTCAAATAATAGAGGTGATAATGGGCATCCTTGTTTCACTCCTGATCTTAATGGGAATATATCTAGTTTGTCCCCATTGCAGATGATATTAGTTGATGGTTTTAGATATATACTGTTTATTATTTTTAGGAATGACCCTTCTATTCCTATGCTTTCTAGTGTTTTTAATAGGAATAGGTGTTGTATTATATCAAAGGCTTTTTCTGCGTCTATTGAAATAATCATGTGATTTTTGTTGGTTTGCTTGTTGATGTGGTCAATTATGTGGATGGTTTTCCTAATATTGAACCAGCCCTGCATCCCTGGTATAAATCCTACTTGATCATGGTGAATGATCCTTCTGATAACTTGCTGGAGTCTTTTTGCTAGTATCCTATTTAAGATTTTTGCATCGATATTCATTAGGGAGATTGGTCTATAATTTTCTTTCTCTGTTTTTGGCCTGCCTGGCTTTGGAATTAGTACCATGTTTGTGTCGTAAAAGGAGTTTGGTAGAACTCCCACTTTGCTTATTATGTCAAATAGTTTGTATAGTATTGGGGTTAGTTGTTCTTTAAATGTTTGATAGAATTCACTGGTGAATCCATCAGGCCCTGGGGATTTTTTCTTAGGAAGTTCTTTGATGGCCTGTTGGATTTCTGTTTCTGATATGGGATTATTTAAGAAATCTATTTCTTCTTCTGTTAGTCTAGGCAATTTATACTTTTGTAGATATTCATCCATATCACCTAGTTTGGTATATTTATTGCCATATAATTGGGCAAAGTAGTTTTTAGTGATTCCCTTAATTTCCTCTTCATTGGAGGTGAGGGCCCCCTTTTCATCCTTGATGCTGTTAATTTGCCTTTCTTCTTTCCTTTTTTTTAATTAGATTGACCAGTACTTTGTCTATTTTGTCTGTTTTTTCAAAGTACCAGCTTCTAGACTTGTTCATTAGTGCAATAGTTCTATCACTTTCGATTTTATTAATTTCTCCCTTAATTTTTAGTATCTATAGTTTGGTTTTCTTCTGGGGGTTTTTAATTTGTTTGTTCTCAAGTTTTTTGATTTGCATTTCCAAATCATTGATCTCTGCCCTCCCTAATTTGTTAATATATGCACTCATGGATATGAATTTTCCTCTAAGTACTGCTTTGGCTGCATCCCATAAGGTTTGAAAGGATGTCTCACCATTGTCATTTTCCTCAATGAAATTATTAATTGTTTCTATGATTTCTTCTCTAACTAACCGATTTTGGAGTATCATATTATTTAATTTCCATTTAATTTTTGATTTGGCTCTCCATGTACCCTTTCCGATCAATATGTTTTATTACTTTATGATCTGAGAAGGTTGCATTTATTATTTCTGCTTTTCTGCATTTGAGTGCCATCTTTCTGTGACCTAGTGTATGATCTATTTTTGTGAATGTGCCATATGGTGCTGAGAAGAAGGTGTATTTCTTTTTGTCCCTATTTATTTTTCTCCATATGTCTATTAACTAATTTTTCTAAGCTTTCATTCACCTCTTTTACTTCTTTCTTAGTTATTTTTTGGTTTGATGTATTTAAATTTGATAGTGGTTGGTTCAAGTCTCCCACTAATATGGCTTTACTGTATATTTCCTCCTTCAATTCTCCTAGTTTCTCCATTAAAAATTTGGATGCTATACCATTTGGTGCATACATGTTGATTAGTGATATTTCCTCATTGTTTATACTCCCTTTTAACAGAATATATCTACCTTCCCTATCCCTCTTAATCAGGTCTATTTTTGTTTGGCTTTGTCAGATATCATGATTGCAACTCCTGCCTTCTTTCTGTCAGTTGAGGCCCAGAAGGTCTTACTCCATCCTTTAATTCTAACCTTGTGAGTATCAACCCACCTCATATGTGTTTCTTGAAGACAACAAATGGTAGGGTTTGGGGTTCTAATCCAATCTGCTATTTGTCTACATCTTATGGGTGAGTTCATCTCATTCATGTTCAAAGTTATGATTGTCACTTGTGGATTCCCTGGCATTTTGATATCTTCCCCTAGTTCTGACCTTTCTTCTTTAGCTATCTCCTTTTGAACCAGTGATTTACTTTAGGTCAGTCCCCTGCCTTGATATGCTTCCCTTTCTAGCCCCTCCCTTTTTATGCTCCCTTCCCCTATCCCCTCTCCTTCCCTCCCTTTTTATACTCCATTCCCCCTACCTCCTCCTTGATTTTCCTTTCTTTCTTACCCTGTTGGATAAGATAGAATTCAGGATCCCACTGGATCTAGATGTTCTTCCCTCTCAGATTTGATTTCACTGAGAGTAAGGTTTAAGTAATTCCACTTCACGCTCTCTTCCTCTCCTCATATGAGAGTTCTTCCCCTCCCCTTCCCATGTGTATCTTTGTATGGGAAAGATTATTCCAATTAGCCCCCCCCCCCATTTCTTGAAGTGAATGTTAGTATTATCAATGATTCCCCCCTCCCTTTTTTTCTTTGCCCTCCCTTTCATCAAATCTTCTTGATGCCCCAATCTTTCCCTATTCATGATTTTTCTAACTACTCTTATGATGCATGCAATTTTTGAGTTACACAATACATTTTCCCCACATATTAATATATATAATTTGATGTAAATGTAGTCCTTATAGAAGAGAGTTTGACTTAAAGAAAAAGATAAGATTTATCTCCTTTTCCCTTTCTTTCATATTTATCTTTTCATGTTTCTCTTGCTTTCTGTGCTTGGATATTGAACTTTCCACAGAGCTCTGGTCTTTTCTTAGCAAATGATTGGAAATCTTCTATTTTGTTGAATGCCCATACTTTCCCCTGGAAGTATATAGTCAGTTTTGCTGGGTAGTTGATTCTTGTTTGGATACCCAGCTCTCTTGCCTTTCTAAATATCATGTTCCATGCTTTGTGGTCTCTTGGCAAAGGTTTTTTTTTAAAAAGAGAGGTACTAAATTTTTTTTGATTGATTGATTATAAGCAAACCCAATCACCTCCTGAATCTTGAAACCAACACTGGCACCTTTGATTATTTGCTCATGCAATTTCAAGTGTCTGAAATAGACTCCCAGGCTCTCCTTGCTGACTGAATTTCTAGGAGCCCTTCAAAACTTAACCTCAGCCATGAAGCTTTCTATGACTTCTGGTCAGTCTTAATCTTCCTTTTGCCCCCAGAGGTGCTCTTACTGAGGTATGGAAAAACTTGATTTGAACCCCATTTTCTGTGTGATCCTGGGCAAGTCATGTCACTTTGCTGAACCTATTTCTTCATTTATAATGGGTATAATAAAACCGTCTATTTCCCAGAGTTGTTATGAGGATCAAAATAGATGTATAAACATGTCTTATAAAACTTAAAGAGCTATAAAGATCTCAGATATTATTGATGTTACAAATATCTTTAATATAATATATTTAGCTACCTATTATACAGAGGCAGAGAGTTATCAAAGTGAATAGATCATACTTCTAGTCAGGTAGACCAAAGTTTAACCTTTGCCTTCACTTGTCTTAGTAACTTACTATCAGTGTGACCTTGGGTAAGTCACTTAAATCTGTTTGCCTCTGGTTTTTTTATTGTAAAATGAGGATAATAATAGCACCTACTCCACAGGATTATCCTGAGGATCAAATGAATTAGCATGTATGAAGTGCTTTATAAACAATAAAACATAATAAATAAAAAAGAAATATAATAATTGTAAGAAAAAAACTCCTTGTGTTCTAAACCCTTTCTGTGCAATATTTTCCCATATAATAATAATTAGCTATTGTTACCTAAAGGTTATAATTTCCACAAGGCTATAGAATCTTCTATACAAAGTAGGCATTCATTTGTTGAATGAATGTATAAAGTATATTCATACGGCAATCCGATATAATATAACTGAACAAAACCACATGGAGACACATATATACATACAATATAGGGTCTTGCCCTTCTTATCTCCAAGAAAGACTGTCATTTCTGCCTGGGATAAGAAGAGGGGCTTATGGGTACTGCCAGACATGCAGTGAGGAGAGTAGGTGAGATCCAGGATTGCTAGGACTGATCAATCTTTTTTTTTTTCTCTCCTGTTTCTAAGGAGGGTAGCAGACTTGAAAATCTGTTCAAAAAGAGAGTTAGTTAAGGAACTGAAAGCTTATTAGGTTTCAGATTTTTTTCCTTCAAATACAGGCAGTAGAATAATTTTGAGACTCTTCTTCCCTATGCCAAAAAAGTTGTTTTAAATCTGGAAAACAATACCTCATGTGAAAGTTACCTAGGAGGATAATGACATTTACTGGGGTCAACAAAACAAAGGTCTCCTTAGATCTAAGGCTAACCAAACGTCTGGAAGGGGGTCATCTTTCACACATTCCTGTGAAAATCTTCTAAAGAATGCTTCAAGTGTCTCATTCCTGTCAACAACTCTTCTGAACCAGGTGCTCAACCTGCTGATTTCTCTTTTCAATGCACTCCAGGAAACATTTCTAAGCCTGGCACCTCTGAAGCACAAAGAAAGGCATTATGGGAGAAGAGGTTCTACAGGGCAGGAGAGAACCTTCTGTCTTGCCAAGAGTGCCACATGATAGAAGAGTCCTACCTTAAAGGCATAGTCTCCTCTTTCATAAGCTTCTCAACTTTTTCCAGTGTGATATTGATCTTTTAAAACTCAATTGCCATTTTCCTCAATACATCAAGCCAAAAGATTCCTATCTAGTTAGCATAAATTAATCTCCTCATGGACATTTCTTCGTGCTCCAGAGGTACCCAGGGTGGGGTGCATCCTTAATAAGGATCTATGCTCTTCAGGGTCCACTGGAAGACACTCGAAATTGAATGATGGTTTTATACTTATGGAGTTCACAGACTAATAGGGAGATAAAAGCTATGAACAAAAATTTGTAATAAAATACTCTATGAAAAGTGCATTGAAGAGAAAAAATATTCTTTGTGAGGTAGAAGGGGGAAAGGTTGTTATTGACTGGGAGAATCAAGGATTTGAATTGAGAAGTTTAACCAGTAAAAGAATCGCAAGGAGGATATTTCTTACATTCAGTCAGTTGCTAAGATGTGTCTATTTCATTGTCCTAAAACCATTCCCTAGGAAACATTTAGCCTTAGTAAAATATAAATATGATCAAAGTATTAGTACTTCCTGTTCTGTCACTGTGACCTCTAGCAAATCATGCAAACTCTCTAGTCTTCCATTTCCTCATCTATAGAATGAAGAGTATTTTAAACATTTTTGTCATTAGACTCCTTTGGATATCACATTTATGGATTCCTTCTCAGAATATTACATTTGAATGTAGAAAACAAAATGTATAGAAATATAGAGACAATTATATTTTGAAGTATGGTTATCAGAATATCTTTGAAAAATATATTCATATGATACAAGCACTCTAGAGAGCCATATGGAACCATATCCAAAGGTCAATAAAATATGCATATCCTTTGACCCAGTAATACTACCCCTGGGTCTGTATTCCAAGGAAATCAGAGATAGGGGTAAAGGACCTACTTTTACAAAAGTATTTTTAGCAGCCCTTTTTGTAATAGTAAAAAATTGGGAACCAGCAATTGGGGAATAACTGGACAAGTCATGGTCTATGCTTGTAATGGGAAAATATTGCACAGAAAGGGTGCAAATGATGAACAGAATAAATTTCGAAAAATCTGGAAAGACTTCTATGAACTGATGCAGAGTGAAGTGAGAAGAAGCAAGAGAATAATTTCCAGTAACAGAAACATTACACACTGATCAATTGCGAAGGACTCAACTATTATCAGTAAAATAAAGTCTGGAGATAACCCCCAAGGGACTCGTGATTTAAAAAAAACAGAAGTTCTATCCACTCACATAAAAGGAACTGTTAGAATGTGATTACAGAGCAAAGCTTGCCAGCTTTCACTTTATTTCCTTCATGAGAGATATGTGTCTCCAGTGATTACAAGGGCAACATGGAAATATATATTGCATGAAAGTACTGCTATAACCTATATCAGATTATTTACTGCCTTGTGGAGGGAAGTGAGAAAAGGAGGAAGAGAATCCGAATCATAAAATGTCAGAAAATAAATGGCAAAAATCATTTCTATATGTGGTTTAAAAAATAAAGTTAAAAAATCACATTAAATATAAATATATGTACTCCATGTCAAAATACTCCTATATTAGATAATATCTAAGATTCCTTTGATCCTTAAATTTAACTTTAACTTCTGAGTGTCTTGGCTCCAGTAACCGATCTTCATTTTTCCCCCTAATTTTCTTCCTGTTGTCATAATCAGAAAGGGGATATTTGCTTTGTGGAATCAGCTAGGAAGCAAATGTTGAAAATAGTTCTAAGAAAGGGATGAATTGAGAACATCCATCAGGGTTTGTCCTGGTCCTCACAACATAGGCTATGGTAGTTTTTTTCCAAATAACCAACAAAAATGACCTGGGAGTCGATTCATCCAGAGGATTAAGATTCAATTTTCACCTCCCTTGGTGAATGAAACATACTAGTAGCCTATGGCTACCTAGAAAATTCAGTCTATGCTACTAATGTGTCTTGGTTATACATAACCACCACCACCTCACACACATAGAGATGAAGACTGGTCTTGGTAGATGCCTAAAGACCATATTTCCCACCCTACTAATCAGCTGCATTTCTATATGGAGATGAGAAGGGGGCCACATATACTTCTGGAATATTTTTGTGTAATATATTATCTATGCTCTAACTACATAAAACTCCTTTTTTTAACTGTTGAAAGAGCTACAACTGCCTCAATTTATTCCAATATTTTACTTGAATTAACTGTATGGAACCATATTCTAACTCTGTTGGGAAAATATTTAATTGAAGACTAAACTATTATGTGACAATATACTCGGAGGAGAGAATTAGACAGACAAACAGACACAGACCTAGAGTGAGAGACAAAGAGTGAAAGACAGAGAAAGAGAAATAAGTAGAGGCAGAAAGAAAAAGTGAGAGAGCAAGAGAGTGAGAGAAAGAGAGCAAGAGCAAAAACAAGAGAGAGGAGACTCAGAGCAAAGAAAAGAGAAGTTGATTCTTTGGAGACCTGTACTTCTTGGATGACTTTTCTTCTCAGAGTTTGTCTTCTTTCTGTTCTTGGGGAAGTTTCTTAGGAATGTTGTGATCTGTCTAATATTTTGAAAATAAGATATCTGCTGGACTGGTCAATAATAATAGTGTGGCCATCAATGACAGTTACAACCTAGAAAGGCCACTGAGTTCTTTCAAATGGAGAAAAAAATATTTAAGACTTATAGAATTGACTAATATCAAGCCTCTGACTATTCTTTCTTCTGAACTTTCTTTAATTTCTATAATTGTATCTATATCTATATATTGGTATATACATTATTTAATATAGTAAACACTGTTAAATTGTTTTATTTTCAATAAAAACCTCTATTTCTTTTATTATATTTAGTCAATAGAATCAGCCTATCATAATGAGTTGAATGTCTGACTTGGAGACAAGATGACTAGCTTCAAATGAAAAACTGAAATTTAAAAATTAGGTAACCTTGAATAAGTCAATTCACTTTTATGGTAAAGGGTCATATATGTAATATTAGGATGTATCATCATGGGAATTTGATATGAGGAAGAAATCACAGATTCTTCATTAATATTTCAGAAAATTAACCTTGTGAATGTCTTCAAAACTATTTGTTTACTGTGATAAAAATGTTACTTAGAAAAAAACTTTAATATCACTACCATTAGGTTCATATTAAAAGATAGTAGAGGATGTCTACTCCAATGGTGTCAAAGTCAATTAGAAGTATAACTCCTGCTACAGATATATTTAAAAAACCATAAATTAACATCATTATACCTATTTTTATTTGTTTTGTTAATACTTTTCCAATTATATTTTGGTCTACTGATTTTACTCAGCAGTTTTGTGGGACTTGTGTTTAATACCTCTGGTCTAACTCAACTCTTTCATCTTAAAGATGAGAAAACAAATTCCTAAAGAGGTTAAATAACAGTAGTTGGAGCCCAATATATGTCCTATATGACCAAGTTTCATCCTCCTTCTACTGTACCATGCTTTTACCATCTAGCTATAATACCTGTGGCACTAATTTTTCAATACAAAGATCAGAGAAATGTTGGTAATTTGTTTGAGACAAAAGATTTGAACCAGTGCTGAACCCAGCTTAAGATGGTGACAGGCTGTTGGCCCAGATGGTAGGCCTCACCTGCAATAGGCTGGTCTGAGAAGCATTCTGACTGCTTCTTGATTATTTTAAAAACAGTAAAATGGTTTATTTCACTTTCTTTAACTCAGGAAGAGATGGAGGAACAGGGAATAGGTGACCCTAATCTTTTCTCTCTAACTTCCCTTCCAGAATCTAAGGACCCCTCAGGGAGCCATCTTCTTGTTCTTGATGCTGCCTCCATTATGTTCTCTTATCTGGTTAGAAAGCCCCTATCTAGCTTCCTGGTCTAAACTGGTCCTCAAATTTGATATTTTAAGAGTAGTTGATAGGGTGAAGTAACTTAGGAATTCACCCTCTTCAGCCTGAGCCCAAAATGGCTGAGGTCTTACTCTCACAGACAGGTCTCTGGGCTCTAGTACGGTTCTTCTTAGCTGGTACAAAATCCCTTGTGGCACTGGATCTCAGGAATTAAAATTGTTGACCACAGTGGAGACAAGGTGGACAGGATATCTCACTAGATGACTTGATGGCTTGGTGGCTGAATCCCAGAAAATAAGAGTCAAGAAAGTCCCAAGAAAGTCAGGTAACCTCCTTCTTGGTTAGACCAATGGCAGGAAGTGGTCTCTTCAAAACATCAAAGAGACAGGAACACTCCTCCCAACTGCTTCTGGAAGTCTCCTTTTATATATTCCTCACACTCTGGAATCTCTTTTAGTTCCATGCCTGTGCCAGCCCTTCTTCTGCAGTCTTATACCAGACTTTTGCAAAAGCCATTACCTGTCTTTTTCTCCCTCTTACACCACAGTACTTTTTGAAAACTAAAAACTAGATTTGAGTCATTCACTCTAACATAGTTAGATTTGGCTGCTTGAATCCCTTTCATTTAACTTCACATGAGAAAATGCAATTAAAAGTGAACTTATGGGTAACACACTCTGTTTCTATGTGCCATGGGGACTAATTTAAAATTCCAAAATATATACTGATCAGCTGTTCTAGCTGCAAGACATCAATAATATTTGATGCCTTTTCCCAATCAAATGAATTAATTAGCTTAGATAATAAGCATGCAGTCAAAGGCTGTAACCCTTCTTCCCTCAACTAGCAGTCATGCTTGTAAAAGTTTGACATTAAGACCTTTATATATTTTTTAAAAAACTTATTTTCTACCTGTGGAATCTTCTGGGATGTGGCATTTGATTTTACAAAAGGACTAGAAAGGATAATGCTAAGCACATGTATAGTGAGAATATCACATCATGCACGAATATATTTTATCACCCTAAGCAGGAAAATAGCCAATTTTTAAAGACTAAGCATATGATTCTAGGTAGGTTTTTATTTTAATTGAAAACATATCTGTAAAGCAGATCATACAGCCAAGAATCTCCATCTCATAATTATCTCACCCCTTACAGTTTCATAAAGATATCACAAAATGCGCCTCTAAAGAAGGGGAAATAGGAATTTGCTATCTTTGGCTAAGACTGAGATCACTTTCTGAGTCAGCCCGTGTATCTGACTAAGATGAATAGCTTCTTCTTAGAGCTCAGCAGCCAAATGGAACACTCCCTCCACGCGAACACTTGGCTTTTCTCCATAGACTGAAGTTCTGAAAGTTAAGACCTAAAACTCAGAGTTTGCAGATAGGCTTCTTAATACTCTGCTTAATTGATAATCCTTGCCTAAAGACCCCAAATGTCAACTCAGTGGCCATTCTCTGTATCACCAGCATTTAAAATTTAGAACATTCCTTATGTAGTGAGCAATAAATAAATTCTTTTTAAAAATTTTTCAAATTTAAATTTTTTCAAAATTACATATTGATCTAATTTTTAATATTCATTTTTGGACATTCATGTTATCTCCCTCACTTTCATCCCCTCTGAACTTCCCAAGAAGGTAATGTGATATGTGTGTATGCATATATATATATATATATATGTGTGTGTGTGTGTGTGTGTTTATATCTGTGTGTATATACCTATATATGCATATATAAAACATATATCGATTTTTTCATGATGTTAAACAAGACACATATTGAGTAGAGTACAGAAAAATTCATGAAAATAAAATAATGACATGTTTCCATCTGTATTTATGTTCCCTCACTTCCTCCTCTGGCAGTGGATTTCCTTTTTCTTAATGATTCCCCTGGATGTGTCTTGGATTTACCTTGTTGATAATAGTTGTCATTAACAGTTATCTTCCTACATTAATGTTGTTACATAGTTCTCCTGATTCTTCTTTTTTTTTTTTTTGACTTTTTAAACATTATTTTATTTGGTTATTTACAAACATTATTCATTGGAAACAATGATCATTATCTTTTCCTCCCCCCTCCCCTCCCACAACTTCTCCCATACCGGCTTACAATTCCACTGGGTTTCACATGTGTTTTTGGTTCAAACCCATTTCCATGTTGTTGGTATTTGCATTAGAGTGTTCATTTAGAGTCTCTCCTCAGTCATTTCCTCTCAGCCCCTGTAGTCGAGCAGTTGCTTTTCATCAGTGTTTTTACTCCCACAGTTTATGGATACCTCAGCTTGTGGATAGTGTTTTTTTCTCCTAGATCCCAGCAGATTGTTCAGAGACATTGCATTGTCCCTAGTGGAGAGTCCATTACATTCGATTGTACCACAGTGTATCAGTCTCTGTGTATGATGTTTTCCTGGCTCTGCTCCTTTCGCTCTGTATCACTTCCTGGAGGTTGTTCCAGTTTCCGTGGAATTCCTCCACTTTATTATTCCTTTTAGCACAATAGTATTCCATCACCAACATATACCACAATTTGTTCAGCCATTCCCCATTTGAAGGGCATCCCCTCATTTTCCAATCTTTGGCCACCACAAAGAGTGCAGCTATGAATATGCTTGTACAAGTCTTTTTCCTTATTATCTCTTTGGGGTACAGACCCAGCAGTGCTATGGCTGTATCAAAGGGCAGACAGTCTTTTATCACCCTTTGGGCATAATTCCAAATTGCCTTCCAGAATGGTTGGATCAGTTCACAACTCCACCAGCAATGCATTAATGTCCCTACTTTGCGACATCCCCTCCAGCATTCATTACTTTCCATAGCTGTCATATTAGCCAATCTGCTAGGTGTGAGGTGATACCTCAGAGTTTTGATTTGCATCTCTGATTATAAGAGATGTAGAGCACTTTTTCATGTGCTTATTAATAGTTTTGATTTCTTTGGCTGAGAACTACCTGTTAATGTCCCTTGCCCATTTATCAATTGGAGAATGGCTTGATTTTTGGTACAATTGATTTAGCTCTTTGTAAATTTGAGTAATTAAACCTTTGTCAGAGGTTTTTATGAAGATTGCTTCACAATTTGTTGCTTTCTTTCTGATTTTAGTTATATTGGTTTTGTTTGTACAAAAGCTTTTTAATTTCATGTAGTCAAAATTATTTATTTTACATTTTGTGACTCTTTCTATGTCTTGCTTGGTTTTAAAGTCTTTCCCTTCCCAAAGGTCTGACATGTATACTATTCTGTGTTTACCTAATTTACATATAGTTTCCTTCTTTATGTTCATGTCAGTCACCCACTTTGAATTTATCTTGGTGTAGGGTGTGAGATAGGGTCTAATCCTACTCTCCCACACTGTCTTCCAGTTTTCTCAGTAGTTTTTATTGAATAGTGGATTTTTGACCCAAAAGCTGGGATCTTTGAGTTTATCATATATTGTCTTGCTGAAGTCACTTGCCCTAAGTCTATTCCACTGATCCTCCTTTCTGTCTCTTAGCCAGTATCAAATTGTTTTGATGACTGCTGCTTTGTAATATAGTTTGAGATCTGGGACTGCAAGGCCCCCTTCCTTTGTATTTTTTTAAATTATTTCCCTGGATATCCTTGATCCTTTGTTATTACAAATGAACTTTGTTATGGTTTTTTCTAAATCAGTAAAGAAATTTTTTGGAAGTTCTATGGGTATGGCACTAAATAGATAGATAAGTTTGGGTAGGATGGTCATTTATACTATATTGGCTTTTACTACCCATGAGCAGCTAATGTTTTTCCAATTGCTCAAGTCTAGTTTTAGTTGTGTGGAGAGTGTTTTGTAGTTGTGTATATATAGTTCCTGTGTTTGTCTCAGGAGATAGATTCCTAGGTTTTTTATTTTGTCTAAGGTGATTTTGAATGGGATTTCTCTTTCTAGTTTTTGCTGCTGAACTATGTTGGAGATGTATAGAAATGCTGATGACTTATGCTGGTTTATTTTGTATCCTGCAACTTTGCTAAAGTTGTTGATAATTTCAATTAGCTTTTTGGTTGAATCTCTAGGATTCTTTAAGTAGACCATAATGTCATCTGCAAAGAGTGATAACTTGGTCTCCTCCTTGCCTATTTTGATGCCTTCAATTTCTTTTTCTTCTCTAATTGCTACTGCTAGTGTTTCTAGTACAATGTCAATAGTACAAATAATAGAGGTGATAATGGGTATCCTTGTTTCACTCCTGATCTTAATGGGAATGCATCTAGTTTATCCCCATTGCAGATGATATTAGTTGATGGTTTTAGATATATACTCTTTATTATTTTTAGGAACGACTCTCCTATTCCTATGCATTCTAGTGTTTTTAAGAGGAATGGATGCTGTATTTTAGCAAAGGCTTTTTCTGCATCTATTGAAATAATCATGTGATTTTTGTTGGTTTGCTTGTTGATTTGCTCAATTATGTGGATGGTTTTTGTAGTATTGAACCAGTCCTGCATCCCTGGTATAAATCCTACTTGATCATGGTGGATGACCCTTCTGATCACTTGCTGGAGTCTTTTTGCTAGTATCCTATTTAAGATTTTTGCATCCATATTCATTAGGGAGATTGGTCTATAATTTTCTTTCTCTGTTGTTGTTCTGCCTGGTTTTGGAATCAGTAACATGTTTGTGTCATAAAAGTAGTTTGGTAGAATTCCCTCTTTGCTTATTATGTCAAATAGTTTGTACAGTTTGGGGATTAACTGTTCTCTGAATGTTTAATAGAATTCACTTGTGAATCCATCAGGCCCTGGGGATTTTTTCTTATGGTGTTCTTTGATGGCCTGTTGGATTTCTTTTTCTGATATGGGATTATTTAAGAATTCTATTTCTTCTTCTTTTACACTAGACAGTTTGTATTTTTGTATATATTCTTCCATATCACCTAGATTGCTGTATTTATTGCCATATAATTGGGCAAAGTAATTTTTAATGATTGCCTTGATTTCCTCATCATTGGAGGTGATGTCCCCCTTTTCATCTTTGATGCTGTTAATTTGCTTTTCTTCTTTCCTTTTTTAAATTAGATTGAATAGTACTTTGTCTATTTTGTTTGTTTTTTCAAAGTACCAGCTTCTAGTCTTATTTATTAAATCAATAGTTTTATCACTTTCTATTTTATTAATTTCTCCCTTAATTTTTAGGATTTCTAGTTTGGTTTTCTGTTGGGGGTTTTAATTTGATCGCTTTTGAGTTTTTTTATTTGCATTTCCAATTGATTGATTTCTGCTCTTCCTAGTTTGTTAATATATGCACTCATGGATATGAATTTACCTCTGATTACTGCTTTGACTGAATCCCAAAAGGTTTGAAAGGATGTCTCGCCATTGTTATTTTCCTTGATGAAATTATTAATTGTTTCTATGATTTCTTCTCTAACTAAACGATTTTGGAGCATCATATTGTTTAATTTCCAATTAATTTTTGATTTGGTTTTCCACGTACCATTACTGATCATTATTTTTATTGCCTTGTGATCTGAAAAGGCTGCATTTATTCTTTCTGCTTTTCTGCATTTGTATGCCATGTTTCTGTGACCTAGTGTATAGTCAATCTTTGTGAATGTGCCATGTGGTGCTGAGAAGAAGGTGTATTCCTTTTTGTCCCTATTTATTTTTCTTCTTATGTCTATTAATTCTTATTTTTCTAAGGTTACATTCACTACTTTTACCTCTTTCTTATTTATTTTTTGATTTGATTTATCTAAATTTGATAATGGTTGGTTCAAGTCTCCCACTAATATGGTTTTACTGTCTATTTCTTCTTTCAATTCTCCTAGTTTCTCCATTAGAAATTTGGGTGCTATATTATTTGGTGCATACATGTTGATTAGTGTTATTTCCTCATTATCTAAAGTCCCTTTTAACAAAATATAATTACCTTCCCTATCCCTTTTAATCAGGTCTATTTTTGCTTTGGCTTTATCAGATATCAAGATTACCACTCCTGCCTTCTTTCTGTCAGTTGAGGCCCAGAAGGTCTTACTCCATCCTTTAATTCTGACCTTGTGGGTGTCAACCCACATCATGTGTGTTTCTTGAAGACAACATATGGTAGGGTTTTGGATTCTAATCCATTCTGCTATTCGTCTGCGCTTTATGGGTGAGTTCATCCCATTCATGTTCAAGGTTATGACTGTCCTTTTTGGACTCCCTGGCATTTTGATAACCTTCCCTAATTCTAACCTTTTTTCCTTCGGCTCTACCTTTTAGTCCAGTGATTTACTTTAAATCAGTCCCCCTTATCCCCTCCCTTGATATGTTTCCCTTTTTAGTCCCTCCCCTTTTGTTCCCTCTCCCTCCCCCCTCTCTTTCCCTCCCCTTTTGTTTTCCCTCTCCCCCTCCCCCCCTTCTTCCTACCCTTGTTGGGTGAGATAGAATTCAAGATCCCAATGGATCTGGATGTTTTTCCCTCTCAGAGTTGATTTCCCTGAGAGTAAGGTTTAAGTAAAAACTCTCTTCCTCTCCTGCTTATAGGAGTTTTCTTCCCCTCCCCTTCCCATGTGAATCTTTGTGTGAGAATGATTATTCTATTTGGTCTTTCTTTTCCCCCTATTTACACATTACATTTTCGCTACCTGTTAGTATACATAGATTGATATAAATGTAGTCCTTATAGAAGAGTGTTTGAGTAAAAGAAGAAGATAACACTTTTCTCCTTTTCCCTTTCCTTCATATTTACCTTTTCAGGTATTCCATGCTCTTTGATTTTCAATATCGAACTTTCCACAGAGCTCTGGTCTTTTCATTGCAAAAAGTTGGAAGTCTTCTATTTTGTTGAATGCCCATACTTTCCCTTGGAAGTATATAGTCAGTTTTGCTGGGTAGCTGATTCTTGGTTGAAGACCCAGCTCTCTTGCCTTTCTGAAGATCATGTTCCATGCCTTACGATCATTCAGAGAGGAACTTGCAAGGTCTTGTGTGACCCTGATTGGCATTCCTTTATATCTAAATTGTCTTTTTCTGGCTTCTTATAGGACTTTTTCTTTTGTTTGAGAGCTTTGGAATTTGGCAATTACATTCCTGAGAGTTGTCTTTTGGGGATTTAGTGTAGAGGGTCTTCTGTGAGCTCTGTCAGTGGCTGTATTACCCCCTTGTTCTAGAATCTCTGGGCAATTTTCTTTGATTATATCTTGTATTACGATGTCAAGTTTGCTGTTTATTTCTGGATTTTCTGGTAGTCCAATTATTCTTAAATTGTCTCTTCTCCCTCTATTTTCCAAGTCTGTCACCTTGTTAGTGAGATATTTTATGTTCTCTTCTAATTTCTTGATCTTTTGGCTTTGCTTTATTGATTCTTGCTCTTTTACCTGATCGTTGTCTTCCAGTTGCCTAATTCTGACCTTTAAAGCCTGGTTTTCCTTTTCAGTTTGGTCAAACCGGTTTTGTAGTTGCGTGAAATTCTTTTGCATTATTTCCTACTTTTCCTGCCAGAAGGCTTCCTTCTTTTTGATCATTTTCGATTCAAATTCTTCAAAAGTTTGTGGAGAGTTTCCATTTCCTTTGGAAGGTTTTGGAGCATTTGCTTGTGTTTCCTCTTCTATCTCCTCTGTATTTTGTATTTTTGCTCCATAAAATGTGTCCAAAGTTGCCCCTTCTTGTTTTTCTTGTTCTTTTGAGGCTTTTTTGCTTCTGTGCTGTTTGCCATCTCTATCTGAGTGAGGTGGGCTGGCTCTTCTGTTATCTGTCTGGTGTTCAGGGGCTTTAGCCCCAGGCAAATTGTCTGTCTTCCCCAGGAAGCCTGGAATTGCTGGTGTTTCGGTGTTACTACCCTCCTCAGTTCCCTCCCGATGCTTCTCTGTTGCCTTACTTCTATGCTTTGCACCTGGCTTGACAATCTCAGATGTATTTCAATGCCTTTGCTGGCCAGAGGAGCCTGCACTCTGAGGGGGAGGGTCCATGACTTCCTGGAGCTCCAAGGGCTGGTGATAGTCTTAACCTCTGACTGAGTATGCCCTCAGGCAGGGACCTTAGGTGAGACTCAGATGGAAGGATCTGGTCAGGGGGCTACAGTCTCCCCCCGTCTCTCTATGTTTCCCTGCTGTCTGGGTGCCCCCTCGACTGGGTCAGGTTGTTTTCAGGATGTGGCCTTCAGCTCCAAGGCCCTTTTGCCAGCCCTAAGGGTTATTGTTGTTTCAGATGACCCTGCACTCTGAGGGGGAGGGGCCGTGGCTTCCAGGAGCTCTGAGGGCTGGTGATAGGATTAACCTAGGACTGAATATGCCCTGAGGCAGGGACCTTTGGTGAGACTCAGATGGAAGGATCTGGTCAGCTACAGGCTCCCCCTGTCTCTCTCTGTTTCCATGCTGTCTGGGTGCCCCCTGGACTGGCTCAGGTTGTTTTCAGGGTGCAGCCTTCAGAAGAGCTGGCTCCCTAGGCCCTTTTGCCTGCCCTGAGGTTCCTGCTGCTGCCTCTGATTCAGTGCTCTGGGTTGGGGGGGATGGGTCCTGGGATCTTCCTTTTGCCTACCCCTTAGATCCAAGTGATCTAGGGTACTGGCTTTTGGGGGGCCATACCTTTTAATCCAGGTCCAGGAGGATTGTTCCCGGGGTCTATTCTGTTGTTTGTTTTGAATTCCGGTGTCCTAGGAGCATTCAGTTTGAGATCGGTAAGGAAGGGTTTCTGGAGCTCTGAACTTTAGCTTTCTCTAAGCTACCATCTTGACCGGAAGTCTCTCCTGATTCTTCTTAATTCACTTTGCATCACTTCATATAAGTCTTTGAAGGAGTTGTGTGTATGTATGTATGTGACCATCTTGTTTGTCATTTCTTATGTCACACTAATATTCCATTACAATCCTATATAAGAACTTTGTCAGCTACTCCCCAAATGATGAACATCCCTTTTTAGTTTCCAGATCTTTGCTTCCACAAAAAGAACTACTATAAATATTTTTTGTACATATGGATTCTTTCCCTCTATCTTTAACCTCATTGGTGGACCTACAAGTATTGCTGGGTCAAAGTTTATGTGCAGATTTATTTCTTTTAGGGTATGATTCCAGATTGCTCTCCAAAATGGTTATATCAGTTCACATCTATACTAAAAGTATATTAGGGTCCGAATTTTTTCATATCCCTGTCAACATTTATCATTTCCCTTTTAGGTTCTGATAACATTCTGGTAGGTGTGAGGTAATATTTCAGAGTTGTTTTCATTTACATTTCTCTAATTAATAGTGATTCTGAGCATTTTTTTAATATGACTAACTATAGCTTTAATTTCTTTATTTGGCAATTGTCTTTTCATATTCTTTGACCTTTTTTCAACTTGGTTATAAATTTGATTCAGTTCTCAAATTTGATAAATAAATCCTTTGTTAAAGACACAATATAAAAACTTTATCTTAAATTGTTGTTTGCTCCTTAATCTAGGTTGCTTTGATTTTTTTTTTTTGCAGAATTCTTTTACTTTAATGTAGTCAAAGTTATCTATATAAAATCCTATAATGTTCTCTATGTTTTGTTTTGACCTGAATTATTCTCTTATCCATAGGTCTGATGGGTAAACTATTTTATGATTCCTTTATTTGATTATGGTATCACCCTTTAATTCTAAATCATGTATCTATTTTGCCTTTGCTTTGGTATATGGTGTGAGGTATTAGTTTTTTTTATCAACTTTTGCCATACTATTTTACAGTTTTCTTAATTTTTGTTAAATAAGTGAGTTTTACTCCACAAGTTTTATTATGGTCATTTATCATTGCATTTTGATTGGGTAACCTCATTCCATTTGTCCACCACTCTAATTTTTGGCTCATATTAAATTGTTTTGATGGTTGTCATTTGATAATATAATTTGAGATTTTGTACAGCTAAGCTATCTTCCTTCATATTTTTTCATTAATTCCCTGGATATTCTGGGCCTTTTGTTCTTCTGGATGATTTGTTGTTATTTTTTCTAGCTCTATGAAATAATTTTGGGTAGTTTGATTGATATAATGTTGAACGAGCAAATTAATTTAGGTAGAAATTGTCATTTTTAGTACATCAGCTCATCCTACTGATGAGTAATTAATTTTTCCAATTGTTTAGATATGACTTTATGCATGTGAAAAAATGTTTTATAACTGTAACCACACAGTTCCTGGATTTGTCTTGGCAGATTTACTCCCAGGTACTTTATACTGTCTAGAGTTCTTTTAAATAGGATTTCTTTTTCTATATATTGTTTTTGGGCTAGAAAAAAAGCTTATAATTTATGAGGGTTTATTTCATATCCTCTTACTTTGCTAAAGTTATTAATTGTTTCAATTAGTTTTTTATTTATTATAGGATTTTCTCGGTATTATCAAATCATTTGCAAGATAGCTTTATTTTTTCTGTGTCTATTCTAATTCCATCAATTTCTTCTTTTTCACCAATTAAATCCTTATTGACTATTTTCAAAGGTTTGAATGTTCTATTTTTATTGTATGTTGCCTTTTGTTTTTGAATTGACATTTCTCAAGTATCACAAACCCCCTTTACACTTCTTTAAGCACATAACATAATTATAAATATTTGGTAATATGTATAGTAACATTTCCTACATATGTTCTAATCTGTCTGCATACTTTCTTTATTTAACTATCTAGTAGTAATACTTCAGCAAATTCTCAAACCTTGTCAGTGGCTTGTAAATGTTTTGTTGTTTTTGTTGTCTTGTTTTGTTTCTTTTAAGACAAGTAGTTTTGCAAATCAAATACACTACCAAACAAATATTTAGAACAATTGAATTAAAAGTATTAAACATCTACCGTGTGCAAAGCAATATCATGGGTTTCTGGGAACACAAAAACATAAATAAAACAACCTGTCCTTCAAGAACATGAATTAGAATAGAAAAAAAAAAACTCAACATGTAACATGCATATATGCAATATATCCAAACACTCCCTCTCTGGATTCTGTAAGTTGTCACTAGCTTTTCCCTATGTCTGGAAATCTCTTTCCTAAATTCTACATCTATTCTCCTTAGATCTACTTTAAGATCCAGCTCACAGTCTAACTTTGGCCAAGGACTTTCAGGGTCTCGACTCTTTACCAATGGCTTTATCTTTGAGGTTACATTCCACTTATAATGAATCTATTTTATATGTATTACCTAGCAACAATCACTGAAGATGGCTCCGGGCAAGACCTACTCTTGAGATCTCTATTTTATTCTGCCCTCTAGTAGTCAGATAAAAATAAATAAATGAAATAGTAAGGACACTGGCAAAAAGCTGGCAATGGATTTTGGATATAATGAAATTAGTTCCTTTTGGAAGGTTTTATAGAATTCATAAATTCTATTTGCAATATGTATTTGAAAGCTTTTCTTTTCTTTGTTTTTGTTTTTACTTATGCAGAGAAGTGAAGCCACACTGAATTGGGACTTTTAAATTAAATTAGCTAATTAAGTTAATTAAATAAAGCCCTCCCTTAAGCAATCTATTGTTTACCAAGGCAGGATGGTGATCTCCTAACTGGTTTTATTTAGGTCGAACAAATATTCTCTGGCATTCCTTTTTTTCATCGTTTTTTAAAGCAAAATACATAGGATGTCACTCAAAATATTATTTTTTCCCTTCTAAGTTAACTTTTAAAAAGAAAATAACTGAGGTAAAACAAAGTTAAACATACAAATATTAAAATAACCTTAGTAATTAACCTCATCAGTGATTGTTCTGGGCAATTAAAGGGGAGAAGGGAGAGTGGAATAGATTCACCAAAACTCTCTCAATCCACAAATCAAAATGAAATTTCTTCCTGCTTGATTTCTTTAATAATCCAACTGTGAGGCAGGAAAGAAAAAGGATTCAGATGATTAAGAGACTTTTAAATCTCCTGGGAATTGTGGATATCTACCCCTGGCTGCACTCCACTGTGTTCACTTTCTCTCTCACTCTAAAGAGATTTTTTCAAACTCTAGCTATACTGGAAATACCACCTTCCAGTCCTGATACTTTTGGAATGTGGTAGAAATAAAACTCTCAAGGTCTTTGATGCCTTTGGCCTCCTTGAGAGCAGTCATCTCCCCCTTTCCATAAGGACTGATATATATTTACATGATTTTTCATATGTTGTCTTCCCTATTAGACTGTGAGTTTCTTCAAATCAGGGAATTCTATTGGGGGGGTGGCATTCTTTGTATCCTCGATGCTTAGCACAATGCCCGGCACATTAAAAAGTGCTTAAAATTATTGTTACTGGACTAACAATAGAATTTTTTGCAATAAAAGAAGAGTAGTTGAAGGAATCAGAAAATTATGAGAGAGGCACTTCAGCTGTTTTGAAGAAAACAAAGGATTCTAAACAGGGCAGGTAGACTGTGGACAGCCAATATAAAAGCAAAGATTTGTCAGATGGAGGACAACATGTCAGGAAGAACAAGAAAGTCAGTCTCATTTGAATAACCAAATAAAACAGTTTATTGATGAACTTAAAGGCAAAAAGGAAGTCCTTGGAATTTATTGAGCAGTGAAGTGACATGATCAGACCTTTGCTTGGAGAAAAAAATCATTTTATTAGCTTACTGAAAGATTGATAGGAAGAGAGAGAAAGACTTGGGGCAGGGAGATCAAGAGGTGAAGGGACCCTGAACTACTGTGATACCTACGGGAAAGTGAAGAATTGAGAATAAAGCTGAAGCAAAGAACCTTAGTCATGAGGGTGATGGTACCCGTAACAGAAGAAGGGTAGTTCAGAAAAGGAATGAGTTTTCATTAATATATAATGAGTTCTTTATTGGATATTTTGTGTTCAAGATAACTATCATACATTGAATTTGAAACATCCAAAAGATGGTTGAAGATGCATGACTTGAGCTCGAGAGAATATAATACAGTGTGTGTGTATGTGTGTGTGTGTGTGTTTGTGTGTGTGTGTATAAATATATATGTCTGGGATCAATCTGTAGAGGGATGATATTCCAATTCATGGGAGCAGTCATTGTCACTAGATAAGAGAACAATGAGAAATTAAAAGAGAATAGGCCCTAAAGCAGAGTTTTAAGAATATCCCCAGAATTAAGGGTTATGCCATGGATGATTAAACATAAAGGAGACAAGCAGGAAGAGAACCAGTAAAGCAAAGTGACAAAACCCAGAGAGAAGAAAGTTTCCAGGAAGAGAAAGTGATAAAAGTGTTAAATGCCACAGAGAAATTAAGCACAAGGATTGGGAAAAGGCTACCAAATTTGGCAATTAAGAGGTCACTGGTAATTTTGTAGTAGGCAGTTTCAGTTCAGTGAGCAAACTAGGAACCAGGACTGCAAATGGCTAAGCAGTAAGTTAGAAGAGCATTAGAAGAAAAATATTCTAAATACATAAATAAATAAAAAGAAAAATAAGGAGAGAAACAGAAGCAAGGACTATGCACAGAATTGTAATGATGCTAATTCATTTGACTCAATTTAATTCGCTAAGTGTTAAGTGCCTCCTATGTGAAAGGCAAGGTTCTGGGAATAGAAAGAAAATGAAAACCACTGCTCATGTTTGAAGTGTACTTGGTAGGAATCCCAGGTGATAGTGTTCTTTTGGCATTAAAAACCATTACTGGATCATTTCATGCTTTTGTTGAGCCTACTGGAAATTAATTTACTAACAAAAGTGTTTTTATTTTCCAGTCATTTTTCAGTCATGCCCAAAACTTTCATGACCCAATTTGGAATTTTCTTGGCAAAGATGTTGAGGTGGTTTGCCATTTCCTCCTCAAGTTAACTTTATGCATGAGGAAACTAAGGCAAACAGGACTAGGTGACTTGCTTAGAGTCAAACAGTATCAGAGGCCTGATTTGAACTCAGTTCCTCCCAACTCCAGGATTTGCATTCTATTAACTTCACCACCAAGATTCTTTTTGCAAAAGTGAGTAATATGCAATTTATCTACCAGGCAGTACTACACCAAAGATATCATTTAACTGGTTTCCTTTGAATGTAACTACTTGGTCTACCTGTGTAAGGGGTAAATTTAGGGGTTTTTGACTAATATATTATCCTTATGGTTGCTGGGGATTAATTCAAAACCCAATAAAATACTCAAGTCAGTTTGGGAATTGTATGGTGGTTTAATTAATTTATTAATATAAAAAATATAAATATATAAATATATATAAATATATATATATAAAATATAAATAATATAGAGGGAAGAAATTAAGAAGAAGAGAGATGGAAAAGGGAGTTCAGAAACCTTCCAGCCATGAGGCCTCCTCTGAGATAAGGGGCCTCTTAGGAGGTTGGTGGTTTTAGGAAAGGTAAAGGTAAAAAAAGGAATGAGCCTAAACTCCAAGAGAGCTCAGGGAAGATGCCTCACCTGAAACATGCTACTAAGCTTCTCCCAGTCACTGCATCAAGGATGCTCACTGCCAAACCCAGAAAATAGCTGCAGCCACGCCAAGAAACCCAGCACATTGCCACCATCCACCTCTCTGCCAAAAAGAGGGCATCTCACATGTACCAATGGTAGCTTAAGCTTGACTTAAGATAGGCGAGGGGGTCTGCCAGTTGTTTCTGATTTGTCATTTGCTAGCACATATCTGTTATAGGCCATTCTTCTCAACAGTTAATCCTTAAGTAGGGGTATAGACATTCCTGTTTGTTAGACTAAGCAGGGTGGAGTAAATCTAAAATTCACACCTGCCAGGACATGTTCTCCCAAAGAGCTCAGTGTCTTCAGGGACAAAGGAAAGGCATTTAGTCTACAAAATCTTAACCTATTCCTCCCTGCCACTATTCTGAGATTAAATGGCCTATGTGCTGATCAACAATTTGACAAGCATCTAGAAATATGGGAAGTAATTACCATACCAAATACTACAAATAGGAGGGTGGATAGCTTGAGATCACCAACATGGAGGAAATCTGCTCTTCCTCTACTATCTTCATTCATTTTCTTTTTCAGTAAGCATTGTTAGGATTGGCCAGGAAGGGTTTTGGAATTCCATGGTTGACTGACAAGGGTTAGAGTGGCAATTTGAAGAACAAGGCATTATGGGAGAGAATCGTTGACTGGGGGGCATTCTGAACAGACCCAGGGTCTTCTGTCTCCAGACTGAGAGCTGAGAGGTTCAGTTTCTGAGTGGCTGAAGGACCCCTGAAGCCAGGAGGGAAGACCCTGTTTCCTGCCTTTAATCCTGAAGCTACTTTCTCTCCAGAAATCCCACTATTGTTTTCTTACACATGCTGCAAAGATCACAGACCCAGAGCAGGGTACTGGATAGGACTCTCTCAATCAGAGTCCAGCCCTCCCGATTCCTTCTTGCCTCCCTGATCTGTTTCAAGATTAATCCATTAAGATAGACTAGCATTTAGATTATAAAAAGGGCAGCCAGTTGGGAAGGAGGCAGAAGTGTTTGTGGGCACTGGTATTGTCCTCTTGAACCAACTCATCCGTGAATAACCTGTCAGAGCAACCTCTACCCACTTCCCCTCAACCCATTTAACCTATCCCTTCAATAAATCCTTTAGTTAACAAGTCAGATTTGGGTTTGACCTATTTCAATAACAGGAAGGGTGTCTAGGTATCCTCAAAGCCCTAGTTCAGCCCCTTTCTGTGGTAAGGTGAGACTGGTCTGCCACATATCTCTTTTGGGGAAGGTGATATAAAAACCTTCCTCTGAAGCTGCTGACAAGGGAGAAAAAAATCTCATCACCTCAGTCATTGCTCTTAAAAGGACTCAAGGGATACTGCCTGTCTGATATCTCTTGAGAAGGTGAGAGAGAAATTATCTTTCCCCCTCTCTCGAGTTTACCTCAAATCCTTGCTGCTGTTTTCCCTAGGGAGAGAGAGAGGGCTCCAACCATTTTCCCTCTCTCAATAGATTTTACCTTAACCCCTGTTTCTTGATCTCTTGGTCCTCTCAACTCCCCACTGGTGTAATATCTTAACCAGTGAAACAAACCCTTCATCCATTATTTTTTTCTGGGTAAGAAAAATCAATTTATTGATTAGGATAGCAATAACCAATACATTAATTGATTTATGATATCTCTTGCTGATCAAAGACAATTTATCCAAAATCTATTCTTAATTTATTTATTCAATTTAGAACATTATTCCTTGATTACAAGAATTATGTTATTTCCCTCCCTACCCTCCCTGTACCTTCCCACAGCTGATGCGCAATTTCATTGGGTATTACATGTGTGATCAAAACCTATTTCCATGTTGTTGGTGTTTGCATTAGGATGTTCATTTAGAGTCTACATCCCCAACCATATCCCCTCAACCCATGTAATCAACACTTGTTTTTCTTCTGTGTTTCTCCTCCCACAGTTTTTCCTCTGAATGTGGATAGTCTATTTTCTCATAGATTCCTCCAAGTTATTCAGGATCACTGCATTGCCGCTAATGGAGAAATCCATTATAATCAATTGTACCACAGTGTATAAGTCTTGGTGTACAATGTTCTCCTGGTTCTGCTCCTTTCACTCTGCAGCAATTCCTGGAGGATGTTCCAGTTCACATGGAATTCCTCCACTTTATTATTCCTTTGAGCACAATTGTATCCCATCACCAACATATACCACAATTTTTACAACTATTCCCAAATGGAAGGGCATTCCCTCATTTTCCAATTTTTTTTTTTTGCCACCACAAAGAGCGTGGTTATGAATATATTTGTACAAGTATTTTTCCTTATTATTTCTTTTGGCTACAAACCCAGTAGTGCTGGATCAAAGGGAAGATGATCTTTTATCGCCCTTTGGGCATAGTTGCAAATTGCCCTCCAGAATGGTTGGATTAATTCACAACTCTACCAGCAATGCATTAATATAATGTACCTACTTTGCCACATCCCCTCCAATATTCATTACTTCCCTTTGCTGTCATGTTAGCCAATCTGCTTGGTGTGAGGTGATACCTCAGAGTTGTTTTGATTTGCATCTCTCTGATTATAAGAGGTTTAGAACACTTTTTCATGTGCTTGTTAATAGTTTTGATTTTTTTAACTGAAAATTGCCTATTCATGTCCCTTGCATATTCATCAGTTGGAGAATGGCTTGATTTTTTGTACAATTGGTTTAGCACTTTATAAATTTGAGTAATTAGACCTTTGTCAGAGGTTTTTGTCATGAAGATTGTTTCCCAAATGGTTGCTTCCCTTCTAATTTTGGTTGCATTGGTTTTGTTTGTACAAAACCTTTTTAATTTAAAGTAGTCAAAATTATTGATTTTACATGTTGTGATCTTTTTCTAGCTCTTGCTTGGTTTTAAAGTCTTTCCTTTCCCAAAGATCTGACATGTATACTATTCTGTGTTCACCTAATTTGCTTATAGTTTCCTTCTTTATATTCAGGTCATTCACCCATTCTGAGTTTATCTTGGTGTAGGGTGTGAGATGTTGATACAAACCTAAGCTCGCCCGTACTATCGTCCAATTTTCCCAGCAGTTTTTATCAAATAGTGGATTTTTGTCCCAAAAGCTAGGATCTTTGGGCTTATCTTATGTTTTGCTGAGGTCACTTACCCCAAGTCTATTATACCGATCCTCCTTTCTGTCTCAGCCAGTACCAAATTGTTTTGATGACCACTGCTTTATAGTATAGTTTGAGATCTGGTACTTCAAGTCCTCTTTCCTTTGCATTTTTTTTTATTTCCCTGGATATCCTTGATCTTTTGTTCTCCCAAATGAACTTTGTTATGGATTTTTCTAATTCAGTAAAAAGTTTCTTGGTAGTTCATTGGGTATGGCAATGAATAAATAAATTAATTTGGGTTGGATTGTCATTTTTCTTATGTTAGCTCATTCTGCCCATGAGCAGTCAATGTTTTACCAATTGTTTAGGTCTAGTTTTAATTGTGTGGAGAGTGTTTTGTAGTTGTGTTCATATAGCTCCTGTGTTTGTCTTGGCATATAGATTCCTAAGTATTTTATTTTGTCTAGGGTGATTTTAAATGGAATTTCTCTTTCTAATTCTTGCTGCTGAGGTGTGTTGGAGATATATAGAAATGCTAATGACTTATGTGGATTTATTTTGCATCCTGCAATTTTGCTAAATTTGTTCATTATTTCGACTAGTTTTTTGTTTGGTTCTCTAGGATTCTTTAAGTAGACCATCATATCATCTGCAAAGAACAATAACTTGGTCTCCTCCTTGCCTATTTTAATGCCTTCAATTTCTTTTTCTTCTCTAATTGCTACTGCTAGTGTTTCTAGTACCATGTTAAATAATAGAGGTGATAATGGGCATCACTCCTGATCTTATTGGGAAGACTTCTAGTTTGCTCCCATTGGAGATGATGTTTGATTATGGTTTCAGATATATACTGTTTATTATTTTTAGGAAAGGCCCTTCTATTCCTATGCTTTTTAGTGTTTTCAATAGGAATGAGTGTTATATTTTGTCAAAAACTTTTTCTGCCTCTATTGAGGTAATAGTGTGATTTTTGTTGGTTTGCTTGTTAATATGGTCAATTATGAGGATTGTTTTCCCAATATTGAACCATCCTTGAATTCCTGGTATAAATCATAGCTGATCATAATTAATAATCCTTATGATCACTTGTAGAGTCTTTTTGCTAGTATTCTATTAAAGACTTTTGCATCTATGTTCATTAGGGAAATTGGCCTATAGTTTTCTTTCTCGGGTTTTTACCTACCTGGCTTTGGAATCAATACCATATTTGTGTCATAAAAGGAATTTGGTAGAACTCCTTCTTTGCTTATTCTGTAGTCTGTATAATATTAGGATTAGTTCTTTTTTGAATTTTTGATAGAATTCATTTTTGAATCCATCTGGTCCTGGGCACTTTTTCTTAGGGAGTTCTTTGATGTCTTGTTCAATTTCTTTTTGGATATAGGGTTTTTTAGGTATTCTTATTCTTCCCCAGTTTAGTCTAGGCAATTGATATTTTTATAAATAGTAATTGATGTCACCTAGATTGCCATATTTATTGCCATATAATTGTTCACAAAAGTTTTTAATCATTTCCCTAATTTCCAGTCTATTAGAGGTGAGGTCTCCCTTTTCATCTTGGATACTATCAATTTGGTTTTCTTCTTTCCTTTTTTTAATTAGATTGACCAGTACTTTGTCTATTTTATTTGTTTTTTCAAAGTAACAGCTTCTACTCTATTAAATCAATAGTTCTTTGACTTGCAACTTCACTAATTTCTCTTTTGATTTTTAGGATCTCTAATTTTGCCTTCATCTGAGGATTTTTAATTTGTTTACTTTCTAGATTTTTTAATTTGTATGCCCAATTTATTGACCTCTGATGCCCTAATTAATTTGTTAATATATGAACTCAAGGATATAAATTTTCCCCTGAGTACTGCTTTAGCTGCATCCCATAGAGTTTGAAAGAATGTCTCATCAATGTCATTTTCTTCAATGACATTATTTTTTTCTATGATTTGTTCTTTAATGAACTGATTTTGAAGAATCATATTGTTTAATTTCCAAATAATTTTGAATTTCCCTCTCCATGTATCCATGCTAATTATTATTTTCATTGCATTGTGGTCTGAGAAGGTTGCATTCATTATTTCTGCTCTTTTGCACTTGTTTGCAATGTTTTTTATGCCCTAGTACATGGTCAATCTTTGAGAATGTACCAAGTACTGTTGAAAAGAAGGTGCATTGCTTTTTGTCCCTATTTATTTTTCTCCACATATCTATTAACTCTAAATTTTCTAAGATCTCATTCACTTCTCTTATGCCTTTCTTATTTATTTTTTGGTTTGATTATTCTAGTTCTGATAGAAGAAGGTTCAGGTCTCCCACTAGTTTGGTTTTTCTATCTATTTCATCCTTGAGTTCCACTAGTTTCTCATTTAGAAATTTGGATACTATGCCATTTGGTACATACATGTTGAGTACTGATATTTCCTCATTGTCTATACTGCCTTTTATCAGGATGTAATTACCTTTCCTCTCTCTTTTAACTTGATCTATTTTTACTTTGGCTTTGTCAGATATCATGATTGAGACTTCTGCCTTCTTTTTCTCAGTTGATGCCCAATAGATTTGGTGCCATCCTCTTAATTTTACCCTATGTGTGTCAAGTGTGTTTTTTATAGACAGGAGGACTTTGGTTTCTAATCTACTCAGCTATTTGTTTGTGTTTTATGGGTGAGTTCAATCGATTCACATTCAGAGTTATGTTTCCCAGCTGTGTATTTCCCAGCTTTTTTTATTTCCACTCCAAGTGCTGCCCTTTCCTCTTTCACTATTTCCTTCTACACCTGTATTTTGTTTTTAATTGATCCTCCAAATTCCCACCCTTATTTTATTTCCCTTTCTACCCCCCTTCCTTCTTATTCCCCTCTTTTTTTCTTTACAGTCTTTTTAAACTACCCCCACCCCACCCTATCCCTCCCTTGTATTGCTTCCCTCCCTACCAGTCTGTTTGTTACCCTTCTACTTCCCTATAGGGCACAAATCAAGTCTCTGCCCCAATTTATTGATTGTTCTCCCCTCTTTGAGCCAATTTCAATGCACATAAAAATTGAGTATTTCCTCTCTCCAACCTCTTTACCCTTCCAGTGTATTGATGTTCTCCCCCCTCCCATCATGTGTTTCTTTTTGACATATAAATTTACCCCATTTTGTTTCATTTCCCATTTCTCTTAGTTTTAACCTTTTTAAAACTCTCGTTGTATAAATATACATATATGTATATTTATACAACTAGAGATATGTATATTTAGATATGTATATTTATACATACATATAACTACATACATATTTATTTCTTGGCATTTCATCCTATACAGTTTTCACTGTTCCCTCTAGGTATAATTCTTCTAGATACCCAAGTGATAATAATAATTTTTAAGAGTTACCAATATTCTCTTTTCTTGTAGGAATAAATATCATCTTAACTTATTGGGTTCCTTAAGAAAAGTTTTTTTTATTGCTTGTTTTGTTTTGTTTTTGCTTTTGCTTTTCCTTTCTTAATTACCCTTTGATGATTCTCTTGAGTTCTGTGTTTGGGTATCAAATTTTCTGTTTAGGTCAGGTCTTTTCTTTATAAAAGCTTGGAATTCTTCTATTTTATTAAATCACCATACGTTCCCATGTAATAATATAGTCAGTTTTTCTGGGTAGTTGATTTTTGGTTGTAGATCTAGTTCCCTTGCTTTCCTGAATATCATATTACATGCCTTTTGGTACTTCAGTGTAGATGCAGCCAGATCCTCTGTTATCTTCACTGTAGTTCCATGGTATCTGAATGACATCTTCTTAGCAGCTTGTAATATTTTTCCTTGGCCTGATAGTTCTTGAATTTTACGATAACATTTCTGGGTGTTTTCAGTTGGGGATAAAGTACAGGAGGTGATCTGTGGATTCTTTCAATATCCACTTTTCCCTCTTGTTCTAGAATGTTGGGGTAGTTTTCTTGGAAAATTTCCTGTAAGATGATGTCCAGGCTTATTATTATTATTTTTCTTTTTGCATGGTCTTCTGGTAGATCAATGATTCTTAAGTTGTCTCTCCTGGAAAAAAAATTTCTAAATCTTCTGTTCTGTGAATGAGTTGTTCCATATTTTTCTCAATTTTTAAATTCTTTTGATTTTGTTTTATTTTGTCCTGCTGCCTTGTGAAGTCTTTTGCTTCTAATTGGTGCATTCTGGTTTTTAAAGACTGAATTTCATCCCTGGCTTTTTGCTCATCCTTCTCCGTCTGATCTTTTATCTACTTTGTCTCATTTTCAAGCTGATTAATTTTGGCTTTCAAAACACTATTTTCTGTTTCCAGATGACTTATCTTGCTTTTTAACTTCTTTTCCCAGTTGTCTTCAGCCTCTCTTAATTGTGTTTTGAATTATATTTTGAGTTTTTCCAAAACCTGTGTCCAATTTATTGGAGTTTCTGTGTTTTTAATTGTTGTTCCTTGATCCTCCTCTTTTCCATTTGCTCTTTGTTCATTGCCTGTTTAGAAGCTATTGATTATAATTTCTTTACTCTTTTTCTGTTGTTTGCTCATATTCACCCCTTCTTTCCCCCTGTAGTTTCCTGTACTCTTTCTCCTCTCGTTATGTGCTGGATCTGTGGTTTTGGGGTTTTCTGTCAGCCTTTACCCTTGGAGCTTATTCAGCAAATCTCTCAGAGCAGTCTGTAGAGGTGGGGTTTTGGAGCTTGAGCTTCCCTGCCATCTTAAGTCTTGATGAGATTAAGCCTAACAGTTGAATTTGTAGAGCTGGTTGTGCCCTTGGGCCAAGACCTCAGAAAAGGGGGGAGGGATAGAGAGTGTCTCTGCTGCTGTGACTAGGCTGCCGGCTCTGTGCTTCTCCTTGAGCTATCTAGCAGCCACCAGTGTTCAGAGTCCTGAGCCTGGCACAGCTTTGCCTGCAAGGTACTTCCTTCAGACTAGTGCCCTTGCCCGGCCAGAGATTACAACCACTGCTTGAGGCTCAGTACTGTAGATGGGTGAGGGGTCCTGAGACCTTCCTTCTTCCTTCCCCTTTAACTCGAGTGTTCCCAAATTCAGGCTTCCTGTGGGCCTATCTTTTAAGTTGAGTCCAGCAAGAGGGTTACTTTGCTCTGTCCTGTTCTCAGGTTTGGTTTTCAATCCCCTAGGAGCATTTGGTTTGTAATTGATGAGGAAGGGTTTTCAGAGGTCTGAACTTTTGCTGCGTCTATGCTGCCATCTTGACACTGCCTCCCATTCAACCATTATTATTATAAGAAGGTTCCCCTCTTCTTTTTTGCACTGTATTGTTTATTAAATCAAAGTAAAGCTAAATAGCAAAGAAAAAACTATGATGCCTACTCTCTAATGGAGTCCTTCATTTAATCATCATAGAATGTCTTTACATCTAAAGTGAAGAGAAAGGTTAAGGAGAAACCCATTGGTCTGATGCTACAAGCTGTTGAGCATTCATGGAAGCTTCTATTACAGTCATGTTCTATTCTTTCCTCTGCCGATTGCTTTTTCTCCCTGGTACAATGTTTCCACAGAGCTGAGATGTTACACTAGAGATGTTGATGGTGGAGTTCAGATAAAAAATGTATTGGAAAGATTGGCTGAATATTTTTATGTTGAAAAAGATATTTTAAGAAGAAGACCAGTTTATTGGGGGTGCATAAAGGGGAATGAATTAAGAATGTTTTAACATAAATTATTCCAAGTCACAGATAAAAATTTGAAACAGATAACTGTGCCATTTATTCAGTGTACATGTTCATCTTCCATCCTTTGTTAAAATATGTTCTTAGAATTTAAAATTGACATTTGCACAAACTAGTTCTCAAACTAAGTAGCCTTGTAAAATATAAAATTGCTGCTCTTGTGTGTTTTTATAGTTATTTGTGTCTGTGAAAAGGAAATGAGGCATGAGAGAGCAGAGAATAGAAAACAGATTCTGTTTACTAGAATAAGTGACCTCAAGTGCTGAAAGTTGTGGCTTGTCAGGTGAAAGAAGCCTTGATGTGCAATTTGGAAAGAATACACTTGAAGATAGATAGATAGATAGATAGATAGATAGATAGATAGATAGATAGATAGATAGATAGATAGATAGATAGATAGAAAGAAAGAAAGATAGATAGATAGATAGATAGATAGATAGATAGATAGATAGATAGATAGATATTAGCCTTTTTAATCTATCACTTTTAGTTCTATTTTGGAGGTGGTGAAGAACAGCAAAAAAAAATTAGAAGCATAAGATAATTTCCATGGGAGGACACATCCTTATATAAAGAGTATTGGTTATGAAGAATGGTGAAAATAATATATCTAGCAGTAGGAAGCATTACTTGGGATGAAAAAGTAAAGAAATGGTGATGCCATAAATATATCTAAAATTAAACATTTTTTGTGTGTTTAATATCCATATTGTCTTTTTCTTATTGAGTTTCAAGAAATCACTGAAAATTGGTAACAAAAAGTTTGTACATATTGATAATTAGTCTGGTCCAGATCAGGGTATTGGTTTGGCTAGGAAAATTGTAATACAGTGGTTTTGTTCAATAAAAATAAATTATTCCACATTACTATATTTTCCAAAATCCAGCAGGCATTTGGCATCTTGTCTTTATATGGAATTAAGGAAATCATAAAATTAATGACCATTATAAAATAATTTCCCCTCAGTCTGGTCCATTCTGTTTGTGGAGTATAGAGGTTCTAAAAATTGATTTTGCTTCACAGCCCAGGAATTTTCTTTCCCATGAAGAATTCATCACCTTCTATGGAAGAGTAGAGAGAATTGCACATGTGTAATCTTTGCAAAATAAATTCCAGAGGTTCTCATGCATATGCAGGGAATTGCAAGTTTAAATTCCATGACATTTACTATCCATATATTTAGATGAAACTTGGACACAGTGTCTTTTGATATACTTTGTGATAATCATTGGTTTAGTGGAAAGAATACTGGCCTCAGAGGGTGCCTGAGTTCAAGTTCCAATTCTAATCTTATATAAATCACTTATCTTTTCTGTACCTGTTTAAATAATAATAATAATGATGATTGTCATCATTATTATTATTCTTTCTAGAATTTATACTATGCCTGATAAGTGTCATATTTCTGTGCTATGTGCTTTATAAATGTTATCTCATTTTATTTTCAAAACAACTGTGTGATGTAGGTGCTATTATTTTTCCCATTTTTCAGTTGAGGAAACTAAGGCTTATAGTGTTAAATAACTTAGTCATGGTCACATAGCACTTAGGTGTCTGAAGTCATATTTGAACTCAGATTTTCCTGACTTTGGTCATTCAACTTCTACTCACAATACCACCTAACTGACTTCAAAATTAATGTCTCTAAAATTAAAGGCTCCAAAAAGGTTCTTTCCTGATTGGACATTTCCCAGTTCTAGCAATCACTGGTAATCTGAAATCATCTAATCCCTAGTACCTCTGAATAATAAGTTTGTATTAAGAAGCCATCCATTAAAAAAAACAAACTCTGCAATGTAAATATATTGTAGGTAGCTTTTAGATCTATTTGGGAAAAATGTTTCTACATATAATATAAGCTGCCAGATGATGAATCCTATTGCCCAGGGACATATTGAATATTTGTAAGAATTTCTGCACCTGCTGTGTACTTGGAAAGATTTAAAGTTTTCAGCAAATGTAGCAGAAACAAATAGTAGATAACTCAGAAATCCTCATGTGCACTAGTTGTTGGTTTCAAAAAAACATTTTCCAACAAGAACATAATCCAAATTGGAATGATAGCCCCCTTGAAGAAACAGTCATATTATTATGAGAGTCCCAGATGTACATAAGAAATTTGTGATGAAATTTGCAGTGAATATCATACTCCACACATCTGTTTGCAGCTAAAAAAGCCAATTCACTGTATGCAAATTTCTTCAAGTTGAAATATTCGTATAAAGGAAATATCAGGTCTAGGGCCATAGAATTGTCAAATTTACAGTTTTCTGTGATAAAGCCTCATGGTGAAACAAACCTTGCATCCAGAGATCTTTTCTAATCTTATCACAATATATTACTGTGTGACCTTACACAAATTATTGTCTCTTTATCTTATGTCTCTAAGCCTTAATTTCCATTCCAGAATAGGCAGAGATGAACTTTAAGGTCTTTTCCAACTCTAAATCTATGATCCTATACTCACTTCACATACATCTGTAGGACTTAGTTTCCTCATCTGAAAAATATGAAAGTTAAATACTTAATGATCTTTAATGCCTCTTCCAGATTTAAGTCCTATTCATTAGGAACAAAAATATTGAAAAGATACAGCAATAAACAGTAAAGATTTTAAAGTTCCAGTAGCTCTTGAGGGAAATGGTAAAAAAAAAAACAAAAACGTAATTCTAAGAAAAAAGTCCATAGCTGCTTCAAATGTAATTCATACAAAGAAGCAGCACCATTCAAAGGGGAAAAAACCAAAGCCAACCAAATAAAAAGGCTTAGGACAAATTTCATTCCCTCTCTCCCATTCCTCTGAGACTATATCTTTGTCAAGCATACCTTATCTAACAAATCAATGTATTTGGCCGGGCGTTGTATAAGAGCATGTGTGTGTGTCTGTAGAGTTACAGTCATATAAGATTGGTCCATGCATTTTGTTTAGTTTGTGTTGATGCCTTCTGGAATTGGCCTCAGAATAACTACAAGCCAGGTGACAGCCCATTGGGCTTGAAGTCAGAAAGACCTGGGATTGAATCCCATTTCTGAAACTTGCTGGAATGCTGACTGTAGAAGAGTTTCTTAACCTCTTTCAGGTTCATTTCTACATCTACAAAATGAGATTATTGATAGCTCCAGACATTTTTTCAGCTGTGTGCATCAAAAGAAATGATGTGTGCTCACCATAATCAGTTAGGTGCCCCAGTAGATAAAATGCTGGGCAGAGAGTCAGGAAGACTCATCTTCCCAAGTTCAAATCTAGTCTCTGATACTAAATAGCTGTGTGATCCTTGGCAAGTCACTTAAGGATCTTGGCCTCAGTTTCTTCATCTGAAAAATGAGCTATAGAAGGAATTGGCAAACTACTTCAATATCACACTGAAAAAAATGAACAACAATGATACAATGCTTATAAACCTTAAAGTGCTACATACACATTCCTATACTGATTCCCTATAGTAATAAAATTCCCTATACTAATATTTTCTTATTCCTTTAGGAATTCCCTATACTAGTAAACTATCAATACTAATAAGTACTAATAATATACTAATAAATACTACTAAAACCACATATTCAAAGGGAACATGTGATTTTATTAGTACCATGAATTCCAAGTTAAGGAAACTTTCTTCTCTCAATGCCAGTCAAAATTTATTCAATTTACATTCTTAGAGAATTGCCTCTAGAACTGACAAATTAATTGATTTTCCCCAGATCAAAGTGTCAGGAAGTTTCAGAGGCAAGATATGAACCCAGATCTTTCTCACTTGTAATTTGGTATTCTATTCATTATACTACACTCACTTTCTGTATTCAAGACAGAATAGACAATTGACTCAAAATGAAAATAGCCAACTTTTACAAATATAAGGAGCTGCGCTATAAAAGGAATGAACAATACAAGATTCTATTAAAAAGCATCAAAAATAATCAGGTCAAATTTATCTATGTTAAAAAAAGAGTAGTTGCCAGAATATAGATCCTCCTCTTTACATATACACCAGGTCAAAAAAATGTTGTTTTAGAAAAGGGCAATTAAATACTAAGAATAGTGTCTTATTATGGTTTTTTGTAGCAGTATGAATCATAATGTATGGTGCTAGATGAGTATTAAAAAGCTACTTCAGTTTGTACCTGTCACTTGGAAAACCTGTTTGAAATACTGGAAAAAGAAAAAGGAACCAAAGGAGGATATTGGTTTACAATTTCAGTTTCTTTTTTATGCTATAAAAATATTCTGTATATGAGTTTCACTGACTATCCTTGGGATACATTCTTAACTTTGAAACTGTATGGGAAAATAAACACAAACTGAATTACAGATAAATGATTTTTTAAAAAAGTAGACAGACCAGATCTCTTATAGAAAAGTTGAGATATCTCTATATGTTACATTTGGGAAACTGAATAATATTTACTGTGATCCTAGGCTATCCAGTGCTATAATAATTTATTAAATGCACAAACATGAGTAATCATCTAGTGATGACTTCTTATGGCTTTAAATTATAGAATATCACAGTTTCATAAAGATCAGAATTAAAGGTAGCTAAAATGCCATTGCACAGATGAGAAAATATTTGGATATATACAACTAACAAAGGGCCACTTCTGGAAAAAGCACTGGATCAGGAGTCAAGAAGACCTGATTTCAAATTTGGTCTTAGATACTAGCAATGTAACCCTGGGAAAGTCAGTTAACCTCCCCTAATTCCTTGGAAAAAGTAATAGAAAACCCTTCCAGTATCATTTCAAAGAAAACTCCTTGGACAGTGTAGGCATGGGATCATGAAGAATTGGACAAAACTGAACAATAACTGGGAAATGAGGTGGGTCAGTAATGTAGCTAGGATAAAATATGGAAGATAAACAATTCAAAGTATTTACTGATATCTATGAAAGAGTTTTTTGTTTTGTTTTTGAAGAAAGAAGACCTCTAGTTCATCATATAGTTTTTAATTAGGGTTTTGTGGGAAAAAAATAACAGAAAAAACCCATGGATGAATCCTAGTGTATGATGGCAGGAACCATGTTGATTAAATCAACTTATAAAAATTTAAATGTATGACATTATTAAAGGAATATTATGAGGCAGAATCAAAATGGAGGCATAGAGGCAGCAAAAGTTCAGACTTCTGAAAACCCTTCGTGATATTACAAACCTAGGAGACTGAAGATCAAACCTAACAACAAGACAGAGACAAGGAACCCTCCTGCAGAACTCAACTTAAAACGTATACCCCACAAAAGACAAAATTCGAGAACACTTGGGTTTAAAGAGAAGGAAGAAGGAAGGTCCTGGGACCCCTCCCCCACCTAGAGCTCTAAGCCTCCAACAATATCTGGAACCTCTTGGTGGTGCTGGTCTGGAGGGAGTACCATGAAGGCAAAGCTGTGCGAGGCTCAGAGCGTGAAACAAAGGAGGTGGGAAAGCAGTCAGAAAAGAAGCACAGAGCACAGAGCAGGAAGCCAAAGTGCAGCAACAGACACACTCCATATTGCCACACCCCCACCCCGAAGTTTTGGCAGCAGGGCACATCCAGTTCTGCAACTCAGATGGGCTTAATCCCATCAAAGCCTTAAGTAGGCAGGAAAGCTCAACCTGCAACACCCCTCTCCACAGACTGCTGGACTTAATCCCATCAAAGCCTTCAGAGGGCAGAGAAGCTCAAGTTCCAACACCCCTCCCCCACAGACTGTACTGAGAGGTTTGCAGACAAAACTCCAAGGGGAAAGGCTGACAGAAAAGCCCAAACCCACAAAAAAATGAGAGGAAAAAAGCACAGGCAACTTCAGGGAGTAAAGAAGGGGTAAATATGAGCAAAAAACAGAAAAAGAAAAAAGAAATTACAATCAACAGCTTCTATACAGGCAATTATACAGGCAAAAAAAAGAGCAAATGGAACAGAGAAGGATGAGTTAACAGCAAGCAAAAAAACAGAAACCCCAAAGAATTGGATACAGGCTTTGGAAGAACTCAAAATATAATTCAAAACACAATTAAGAGAGGCCAAAGACAACTGGGAAAAGAACTTAAAAAGGAAGATAAGTCATCTGTAAACAGAAAAAAGTGTCTTGAAAGCCAAAATCAATCAGTTTTAAAATGAGGAAAAGAAAATGAAAGAGGAAGCAAAGAAGATGAAAGATGAGACAAAGAAAATGAAAGATGAGGCAGAGAAGATGAAAGATGTCCTCCAAAGAAAATCAGACAAGAAGGAGAAGGATGATACTTCACAAGGTAGCAGGACAAAATAAAACAAAACCAAAAGAATGAAAAACAATTGAGGAAAATATGAATCACCTCATTCACAAAACAAGATTTACAAATCTTTCGAGGAAAGACAACTTAAGAATCATTGTTCTACCAGAATGTTCTACCATACTATAGGAAATTATTCAAGAAAACTGCCCCAATATTCTAGAACAAGAGGGGAAAATAGAGATTGAAAGAATCCACAGATCACCTCCTCTACTTAATCCCCAACTAAAAACACTCAGGAATGTTATAGTCAAATCCAAGAACTATCAGACAAAGAAAAAAAATATTAAAAGCTGCTAAGAAAAAGTCATTCAGATACTTTGGAACCAAAGTGAGGATAACACAAGATCTGGCTGCATCTACACTGAAGGACCAAAAGACCTGGAATATGATAATCCAGAAAGCAAGCTAACTAGGTTTACAACTAAGAATCAATTACCCAGCAAAACTGACCATATTCTTATGGGAGAAAGAATGGACATTTAACAAAATAGAAGAATTCCAAGCATTCATAAAGAAAAGACCAGACCTGAACAGAAAATTTGATGACCAAATACAGAACTCAAGACAATCATCAAAAGATAATTATGATGCAAAAGATAAAAATGATGCAAAAGAAATTCACGCATCTACAAAATCAGTTTGACCAAACTGTAAAAGAAAACCAGGCTTTAAAGCAAGAACTAATAAAGCAAAGCCAAAACACCAAGAAATTAGAAGAGAACATAAAATATCTCACCGACAAGGTGATAGATCTGGAAAACAGGGGGAGAAGAGAAAATTTAAGAATAATTGGACTCCCAGAAAAGCCAGAAATAAACACCAAACTGGACATGCTGATACAAGATATAATCAAAGAAAATTGCCCAGAGATTCTAGAACAAGGGGGCAATACATCCACTGACAGAGCTCACAGAACACCTTCTACACTAAACCCCCAAAAGACAACTCCCAGGAATGTAATTGCCAAATTCCAAAGCTATCAAACAAAAGAAAAAATCCTACAGGAAGCCAGAAAAAGACAATTTAGATATAAAGGAATGCCAATCAGGGTCACACAAGACCTTGCAAGTTCTACGCTGAATGATCATAAGGCATGGAACATGATCCTCAGAAAGGCAAGAGAGCTGGGTCTCCAACCAAGAATCAGCTACCCGGCAAAACTGACTATATACTTCCAAGGGAAAGTATGGGCATTCAACAAAATAGAAGACTTCCAACTTTTTGCAAAGAAAAGACCAGAGCTCTGTGGAAAGTTTGATACCGAAAATCAAAGAGCAAGGAATACCTGAAAAGGTAAATATTAAGGAAAGGGGAAAAATGTTATCTTCTTTTACTCAAACTCTCTTCTATAAGGACTACATTTATATCAACCTATGTATACTAATATGTGGGGAAAATGTAATGTATAAATAGGGGGTAAAGAAAGACCAAATAGAATAATGGTTCTCACACAAAGATTCACAGGGGAAGGGGAGGGGAAGAAAACTCCTATAAGAAGGAGAGGAAGAGAGGGGGGGGGGTTTACTTAAACCTCAATCTCAGGGAAATCAACTCTGAGAGGGAAAAACATCCAGATCCATTGGGATCTTGAATTCTATCTTACCCAACAAGGGTAAGGAGAAGGGAAAACCAAGGGGGGGAGGGGGAGAGGGAGAACAAAAAGGGAGGGAAAGAGAGGGGGGAGGGGGAGGGAACAAAAAGGGAGGGACTAAAAAGGGAAACATCAAGGGAGGGGACAAGGGGGACTGATTCAAAGTAAATCACTGGACTAAAAGGTAGAGCCGAAGAAGAAAAGGTTAGAATTAGGGAAGGCAATCAAAATGCCAGGGAGTCCACAAATGACAATCATAACTTTGAACGTGAATGGGATGAACTCACCCATAAAACGTAGACGAATAGCTGAATGGATTAGAATCCAAAACCCTACCATATGTTGTCTTCAAGAAACACACATGAGGCGGGTTGACACCCACAAGGTCAGAATTAAAGGATGGAGTAAGACCTTCTGGGCCTCAACTGATAGAAAGAAGGCAGGAGTGGTAATCATGATATCTGATAAAGCCAATGCAAAAATAGACCTGATCAAAAGGGATAGGGAAGGTAATTATATTTTGTTAAAAGGGACTCTAGACAATGAGGAAATATCATTAATCAACATGTATGCACCAAATAATATAGCACCCAAATTTCTAATGGAGAAACTAGGAGAATTGAAGGAAGAAATAGACAATAAAACCATACTAGTGGGAGACTTAAACCAACCATTATCAAATTTAGATAAATCAAATCAAAAAATAAATAAGAAAGAGGTAAAAGAAGTGAATGAAATCTTAGAAAAATTAGAATTAATAGACATATGGAGAAAAATAAATAGGGATAAAAAGGAATACACCTTCTTCTCAGCACCACATGGCACATTCACAAAAATTGACCATACATTAGGTCACAGAAACATAGCACACAAATGCAAAAAAGCAGAAATAATGAATGCAGCCTTCTCAGATCACAAGGCAATAAAAATAATGATTAGTAATGGTACATGGAAAACCAAATCTAAAACCAATTGGAAATTAAACAATATGATACTCCAAAACCGTTTAGCTAAAGAAGAAATCATAGAAACAATTAATAATTTCATCAAGGAAAATGACAATGGCGAAACATCCTTTCAAACCTTTTGGGATGCAGCCAAAGCGGTAATCAGAGGCAAATTCATATCCCTGAAAGCTCATATTAACAAACAAGGGAGAGCAGAGATCAATCAATTGGAAATGCAATTGAAAAAACTCAAAAGCGATCAAATTAAAAACCCCCAGCAGAAAACCAAATTAGAAATCCTAAAAATTAAGGGAGAAATTAATAAAATCGAAAGTGATAGAACTATTGATTTAATAAATAAGACAAGAAGCTGGTACTTTGAAAAAACAAACAAAATAGACAAAGTACTGGTCAATCTAATTAAAAAAAGGAAGGAAGAAAAGCAAATTCACAGCATTAAAGATGAAAAGGGGGACAGCACCTCCAATGAGGAGGAAATTAAGGCAATCATTAGAAATTACTTTGCCCAATTATATGGCAATAAATACACCAATTTAGGAGAAATGGATGAATATATACAAAAATACAAACTGCCTAGACTAACAGAAGAGGAAATAGAATTCTTAAATAATCCCATATCAGAAATTGAAATCCATCAAGCCATCAAAGAACTTCCTAAGAAAAAATCCCCAGGGCCTGATGGATTCACCTGTGAATTCTATCAAACATTCAGAGAACAGTTAACCCCAATACTATACAAACTATTTGACATAATAAGCAAAGAGGGAGTTCTACCAAACTCCTTTTACGACACAAACATGGTACTGATTCCAAAACCAGGCAGGTCAAAAACAGAGAAAGAAAACTATAGACCAATCTCCCTAATGAATATAGATGCAAAAATTTTAAATAGGATACTAGCAAAAAGACTCCAGCAAGTGATCAGAAGGATCATTCACCATGATCAAGTAGGATTCATACCAGGGATGCAGGGCTGGTTCAACATTAGGAAAACCATCCACATAATTGACCACATCAACAAGCAAACTAGCAAGAACCACATGATTATCTCAATAGATGCAGAAAAAGCCTTTGATAAAATACAACACCCATTCCTATTAAAAACCCTAGAAAGCATAGGAATAGAAGGGTCATTCCTAAAAATAATAAACAGTATATATCTAAAACCAACAGCTAATATCATCTGCAATGGGGATAAACTAGATGCATTCCCAATAAGATCAGGAGTGAAACAAGGATGCCCATTATCACCTCTACTATTTGACATTGTACTAGAAACACTAGCAGTAGCAATTAGAGAAGATAAAGAAATTGAAGGCATCAGAATAGGCAAGGAGGAGACCAAGTTATCACTCTTTGCGGATGACATGATGGTCTACTTAAAGAATCCTAGAGATTCAACCAAAAAGCTAATTGAAATAATCAACAACTTTAGCAAAGTTGCAGGATACAAAATAAACCCACATAAATCATCAGCTTTTCTATATATCTCCAACACAGCTCAGCAGCAAGAACTAGAAAGAGAAATCCCATTCAAAATCACCTTAGACAAAATAAAATACCTAGGAATCTATCTCCCAAGACAAACACAGGAACTATATGAACACAACTACAAAACACTCGCCACACAACTAAAACTAGACTTGAACAATTGGAAAAACATTAACTGCTCATGGATAGGACGTGCCAATATAATAAAAATGACCATCCTACCCAAACTTATTTATCTATTTAGTGCCATACCCATTGAACTACCAAAATACTTCTTCACTGATTTAGAAAAAACCATAACAAAGTTCATTTGGAAGAACAAAAGATCAAGGATATCCAGGGAAATAATGAAAAAAAACACATATGATGGGGGCCTTGCAGTCCCAGACCTCAAACTATATTACAAAGCAGCAGTCATCAAAACAATTTGGTACTGGCTAAGAAACAGAAAGGAAGATCAGTGGAATAGACTGGGGGAAAACGACCTCAGCAAGACAGTATACGATAAACCCAAAGATCCCAGCTTTTGGGACAAAAATCCACTATTCGATAAAAACTGCTGGGAAAATTGGAAGACAGTGTGGGAGAGACTAGGAATAGATCAACACCTCACATCCTACACCAAGATAAATTCAAAATGGGTGAGTGACTTAAACATAAAGAAGGAAACCATAAGTAAATTGGGTAAACACAGAATAGTATACATGTCAGACCTTTGGGAGGGGAAAGGCTTTAAAACCAAGCAAGATATAGAAAGAATCACAAAATGTAAAATAAATAATTTTGACTACATCAAACTAAAAAGCTTTTGTACAAACAAAACCAATATAACTAAAATCAGAAGGGAAACAACAAATTGGGAAAAAATCTTCATAGAAACCTCTGACAAAGGTTTAATTACTCATATTTATAATGAGCTAAATCAATTGTACAAAAAATCAAGCCATTCTCCAATTGATAAATGGGCAAGGGAAATGGATAGGCAGTTCTCAGATAAAGAAATCAAAACTATTAACAAGCACATGAAGAAGTGTTCTACATCTCTTATAATCAGAGAGATGCAAATCAAAACAACTCTGAGGTATCACCTCACACCTAGCAGATTGGCTAACATAACAGCAAAGGAAAGTAATGAATGCTGGAGGGGATGTGGCAAAGTAGGGACATTAATTCATTGCTGGTGGAGTTGTGAACTGATCCAACCATTCTGGAGGGCAATTTGGAACTATGCCCAAAGGGCGACAAAAGAATATCTACCCTTTGACCCAGCCATAGCACTGCTGGGTCTGTACCCCAAAGAGATAATGGACACAAAGACTTGTACAAAAATATTCATAGCTGCGCTCTTTGTGGTGGCCCAAAACTGGAAAACGAGGGGATGCCCATCAATTGGGGAATGGCTGAACAAACTGTGGTATATGTTGGTGATGGAATACTATTGTGCTCAAAGGAATAATAAAGTGGAGAAGTTCCATGGAGACTGGAACAACCTCCAGGAAGTGATGCAGAGCGAGAGGAGCAGAACCAGGAGAACATTGTACACAGAGACTAATACACTGTGGTATCATCGAACGTAATGGACTTCTCCATTAGTGGCGGTGTAATGTCCCTGAACAACTTTCAGGGATCCAGGAGAAAAAAAAACACCATTCATAAGCAAAGGATAAACTATGGGAGTGGAAACACCGAGAAAAAGCAACTGCCTGAATACAGAGGTTGAGGGGACATGACAGAGGATAGACTTTAAATGAACACTCTAATGCAAATACTATCAACAAAGCAATGGGTTCAAATCAAGAAAACATCTAATGCCCAGTGGACTTACGCGTCGGCTATGGGGGGTGGGGGGGAGGAAAAGAAAATGATCTATGTCTTTAACGAATAATGCTTGGAAATGATCAAATAAAATATATTAAAAAAAAAAAGATAATTAAGAAAGAGGGAAGAAAGAAAAATAAAATCCAAAACCAAAACCCCACCAAAAAAAACCCTTTTTTAAAAAAGAGACACAATAAGTTAAAATGATATGTATCCTTATAAGAAAAGAGGTTATTGGTAACTCATAAAAAATGTTATTATCCCCTGGGCACCTAGAAGAATTACAGTTTGAGGGAATAGTGACAAATTGTATAGGATGAAATCACAAGACATAGATATGTATATAGATATATGTATGTATAAATACATATATGTGTGTATATGTGTGTGTGTATACCACTAGAGCTAAAAAAGAAGTTAATACTAGAAGAAATGGGAAAAGAAACAAAAGGGAGTAAGTGTATATGTCACAAAGAAGCTCATGGTGGGAGGGTGGAGAACAACAATACACTAGAAGGGAAAAGAGGTTGGAGAGAGGAAATACTCAATTCTTATGTGCATTGAAATTGACTCAATGGGGGAAGAACAATAAAATATATTGGGACAGAGTATTGATTTGCACCCCATAGGGAAGTAGAAGGGTGACAAACAGACTGGTGGGAAAGGAAACAACACAAGGGAGGGCGTGGGTGGGGGGTAGTATAAATAGACTGTAAAGAAAAAAGAGGGGAATAAGAAGGGAGGGGCATAGAAAGGGAAATAAAATAACGGTGGAAATTTGGGGGACTGATTAAAAACAAAACATTGGTGTAGATGGAAATAGTGAAAGAATAAATGTCAGGTCTAGGAGAGTAAATCAAAATGCTGGGAAATACAGCTGGTAATCATAACTGTGAATGTGAATGGAATGAACTCACCATAAAATGCAAGTGAATAGCAGAGTGTATTAGAATCCAAAACCCTACCATATGCTGTCAACAAGAAACACACATGAGGAAGGTAGACACTCACAGGGGAAAAAGTAAGAGGATAGAGCCAAATCTGTTGCTCATCAACTGAGGAAAAGAAGGCAAGAGTCGCAATCACGATATCTGACAAAGCCAAAGTAAAAATAGATATGATTCAAAGGGATAGGAAAGGTAATTACATCCTGATAAAAGGCAGTATAGACAATGAGGAAATATCAGTACTCAACATATAAATACCAAATGGAATAGAATCCAAATTTCTAAAGGAGAAACTAGTGGAGCTCAAGGATGAAATAGATAGAAACACTATACTAGTGGGAGACCTGAACCTTCCTCTATCAGAACTAGATAAATCAAACCAAAAAAGAAATAAGAAGCATGTAAGAGAAGTGAATGAAATCTTAGCAAAATTAGAATTTGTAGATATGTGAAGAAAAATAAATAGGGACAAAAAGAATACACCTTACCTTCATTTCATCAGCACATAGTACATTCACAAAGATTGACCATGTACTAGGACATAAAAACATTGCAAACAAGTGCAAAAGAGCAGAAATAATAAATGCAACCTTCTCAGATCACAATGCTATGAAAATAATAATTAATAAGGGTACATGAGAGGCAAATAAAAATAATTGGAAATTAAACAATATGATTCTCCAGAATCAGTTAAAGAACAAACCACTGAAACAATTAATAATTTCATGGAAGAAAATGTCTATGATGAGACATCCTTTCAAAATCTATGGGACGCAGCCAAAGAAGTACTCAGGGGGAAATTTATACCCTTAAGTTCATTTATTAACAAATTTGAGAATGCAGAGGTCAATGAATTGGGCATGCAAATTAAAAAGAAAAACCTAGAAAGTGAACAAATGAAAAAACCTCAGATGAAGACTAAATTAGAGAACTTAAAAATCAAAGGAGAAATTAATAAAATTGAAAGTCAAAGAACTATTGATTTAATAAAGAACAGTAGAAGCTGTTACTTTGAAAAAACCTCAACTCTAATGAAGAGAAAATTAAGGAAATTATTAAAAACTATTATGCACAATTATATGGCAATCTAGGTGATATGGATGAATATGTACAAAAATATAAATTGCTTATACTAACAGGGGAAGAAATAGAATACCTAAACAACCCCATGAAGCCATCAAAGAACTCCTAAGAAAAATTCCCCAGGTCAAGATGGATTCCACAATTAATTCTATCAAACATTCAAAGAACAACTAATCTTAATATTATACATACTGTTTGACAGAATAAGCAAAGAAGGAGTTCTACCAAATTCCTTTTATCACACAAAAATGGTACTGATTCCAAAGCCAGGCTGGTCAAAAAAAGAGAAAGAAAACTATAGGCCAATCTCCTTAATGAACAGAGATGTAAAACTCCTAAATACAATACTAACAAAAAGACTCCAATAAGTGATTACTGGGTTATCCACTATGACCAGGTATGATTCATACCAGAAATGAAAGGATGGTTCCATTTTAGGAAAACCATCCAAATAATTGACCATATTAACAAGCAAACCATCAGAAATCACATGATTATCTCAATAAATGCAAAAAAAACCCTTTGACAAAATACAGCATTCATTCCTATTGAACACACTAGAATATATACAATTGGAAGGGCCTTTCCTAAAAATAATAAACAGTATATATCTAAAACCATCAGCAAACTTCATCTCCAATGGGAATAAACTAGAAGCCTTCCCAATAAGATCAGGAGTAAAACAAGGATACCCATTATCACCTCTATTACTTAACATGGTACTAGAAATATTAGCTGTAGCAATTAGAGAAGAAAAAGAAATTGAAGGTATTAAAATAGGCAATGAAGGGAACAAGCTATCACTTTTTGGAGATGATATCATATGATGGTCTACTTAAAGAATCCTAGAGAATCAACCAAAAAGCTAGTTGAAATAATCAACAAATTTAGTAAAGTTGCAGGATACAAAAAAACCCCACATAAGTCATAAGCATTTCTATATATCTCCAACACATCTCAGCTTCAAGAATTAGAAAGAGAAATTCCATTTAAATCACCCTAGACAATATAAAATATTTAGGAATCTATCTGCCAAGACAAACACAGGAACTATATGAAACACAACTACAAAACACTCTCCACACAATTAAAATTAGATCTAAACAACTAGATAAACATTGATTGCTTATGGATAGGATGAGCTAACATAAGAAAAATGACAATCCTATCCAAATCAATTTACTTATTTAGTGTCAAACCCATTGAAATACCAAAAGCTTTTTACTGAATTAGGAAAAACCATAACAAAATTTATTTGGAAGAACAAAAGATCAAGGATATCAAGGGAAATCATGAAAAAAATGCAAAGGAAGGTAGCCTTGCAGTCCCAGATCTCAAAATATACTATAAAGAAGTGGTCCTCAAAACAATTTGATATTGGCTATGAGACAGAAGGGAGGATCAGTGGAATTGACTTGGAGTAAGTGACCTCTGCAAGACCATCTATGGCAAGCCCAAAGATCCCAGCTATTGGGACAAAAATCCACTAGTTGATGAAAATTGCTGAGAAAAATTGGAAGACAATATGGGAGAGATTAGGTTTGGATCAGTACCTCACACCCTACATAAGATAAACTCAGAATGGGTGAATGACTTGAATGTAAAGGAGGAAACTATAAGCAAATTAGAGGAACACAGAATAGTATACATGTCAGATCTATGGGAAAGGAAAGCCTTTAAAACCAAGCAAGAGCTAGAAAAAAAAAACACAAAATGTAATATCAATAATTTTGATTACATCAAATTAAAAAGGTTTTGTACAAACAAAACCATTGCAACTAAAATTAGAAGGGAAGCAACAAATTAGGAAAAAAATCTTTATAACAAAAATCTCAGACAAAGTTCTAATTACTCACATATATAAAGAAGTAAATCAATTGCAGAAAAAAAAATCAAGCCATTCTCCTATTGATAAATGGGCAAGGGACATGAATAGGCAATTTTCAGTTAAGGAAATCAAAACTATCAATAAGCAAATGAAAAAGTGTTCTAAATCTCTTATAATCAGAGAGATGCAAATCAAAACAACTTTGAGGTATCACCTCTCACCAAGAAGATTGGCCAACATGACAGCAAAGGAAAGTAATGCATGCTGGAGGGGATGTTGCAAAGTTGGGACATTAATGCATTGCTGGTGGAGTAGGGAATTAATCCAACCATTCTGGAGGGCAATTTGGAACTATGCCCAAAGGGTGCTAAAAGACTGTCTGCCCTTTGATCCAGCCATAGCACTGCTGGATTTGTACTCCAAAGAGACAATAAGGAAAAAAGACTTATACAAGAATATCCATAGCTGAGCTCTTTGTGGTGGCAAAAAATTGGAAAATGAAGGGATGCCCTTCAATTGGGGAATGGCTGAACAAATTGTGGTATATGTTGATGATGGGATACTATTGTGCTCAAAGGAATAATAAAGTGGAGGAATTCCACAGGAACTGGAATGACTTCCAGGAATTTATGCAGTACCAAAGGAGTAGAACCAGGAGGACGTTGTACACAGAGACTGATACACTATGGTACAATTGAACATAATGGATCCTAATAGTGGCAATGCAGTGATCCTGAACAACTTGGAGCGATCTAGGAGAAAGAACACTATCCACATTCAGAGAAAAAACTGTGGGAGTAGAAACAGAGTAGAAAAACAACTGCTTGAATACATGTGTTGAGGGGCTATGGTTGGGGATGGAGACTCTAAATGAACATCCTAATGCAAATACCAACAACATGGAAATAGGTTTTGATCAAAGGCACATGTAATACCCAGTGAAAATGCACGTCAGCTATGGGAAGAGTAGGGGGAGCAGAGGGAGGGAAATTATACGATTCTTGTAACCCATGAAATAAAGTTATAAATTGACTAAATAAATTAAATTATAAAAAAAGAGTATATTATGTAGACTTGAAGTACAGTGACTATAGCACTGGACTTGGAGATTGAGGTTCTGAGTTCAGTATTAGAGTCAGCTATGTAAACCTTAGCAAATCCTCAATTTTGCCTCAATTCCCTTAAATGTGGAATGGGGATGACAAGAGCACCTACATCAAAAGGTTGTTATAAAGAATAAAATAAGTTTATATTTTCAAAACTAATGTCTTAAAGTTTTATATAAGTGATAATAATTATTATTTACAGAATGATATATTAGAAAGTAGGTCTACTTCTAGACCTACTAAAAAAGACCCACTAAAAAAAAAAGTCCTGCCTATAAGGAGTATAAGGAGTGTATATTCATTGGATCATAGATTTATCTACATTCCAATGTTACTGTATTTAAAAAAAAATACATTCAATGTAGTGTTTTGACATCTATTTACTACATCTCCTGGGGGCCTGGACAATGAGAGTAAGGACACTGTAACATTAATAGTTTTTCCTAACTAATTCTTATTTAGCTCAGGAAACTAGAGGGCCTTTATCTGTCCATGCATGACTGATAGACTGGGGCTGTTTTAGTTCTGGGACTATGATTTACAGGGAGTTTTTAGAGTCAGAAGAGCAAGGACAGAGTCCAAACTAGCTTGTTATACAGAGGGTCAAGACCCCTCTCCCTTTGACATGTTTTGTGTTTCTTTCTTTTCTTATGGCCATTTGGCTTTGGGGTGAGGAAGAATTCTAGGTGCTTCCAGGTGAGAGAGAGGATTATGAATTAATAATTTTTTTCTCTTTCATATGTTTTCTGTCAAGATCAGCATTGAATGAGCATTTCTGCAGATGTAACTAAGTTTTCATCTCATGAGTTGTTAGAGGTCGTAATAACCATATAAGATTTCCTCATATGCCCACACTGTGTAATGAGAAAATGTTGGACCCTTGAACTTCATCTCCCAGAATCCTTTTCCCTCATCCACATAGTGTCCTAAGCATATTGCTTTTAAGTTTGGTAGTTCTGCCCTTTTCTCTTTCTTCTCTTGCAACAGTGACTGAGTTAGCTCCCTTTTTAGTTATTATTAGTAAATCTTATAAAATATAATATTTGGAGTAATTGTATATTAATTTTTAAGCTTTCAAAACCAAAATCAGAGACCACTAGAACTCATTGTAGTGGACCAAACAGGAGTCAGCACTCAGCATCAGTCAACTTGACCCTGTGCTCATTAACTGAGACTTTTGCGTTCTAAATGGGGCCAACCAACTGAAAAAAGGAGTGCCAACTTGTGGGAAATTTAAAAAAATGAACGTGTTCTCCTCAGGGTGGACATCCATCCTACAACTCACATCAGGAATGAAAGTTTGTTTAGGCTTACAGAATAAGACCTCAAGAAGATTCTGTTATTGCTACAGGTCTGGTGAGATGGAAGGATTCTTATGTCATTTCAAGGATGAAAGTCATTGGGATTTCCTACCTCCTTTTCTCCTCATGCCTTTAGGAGCTAAAGGAGTCATTCCCAAGGACATGGCTACCTCCCTATAATCTTACCCCTCCCTGTGGGAGCTCTGAATGAACTCACCCAATGAATCTTGATGTTTTCTTTTTGGGGTAGACTTTGCACCTATATTGTAAGTTTTGTAAGTTTTGACCCCCAGATGGCAAGGTGAGGGACAGAGGAAAGAGGGGGGTTCTTGCATCAGGAATATATATATATATATATATATATATATATATATATATATATATATATATATATATATATATATAATGTTTGTATCTGTACCCATGCATGGGTAATTGTCCCTTTCTCATGTGAATTTTAGTTTTATTCCACCCTGATTAGTCTTTAGTATCCTAGCACCAGGAATGTATACACCCCCACTTAAGGATTAAGTGTGGGGGAGGAAGGGCTATGACCAGCAAGTGACAAATCAGAATCAAGTGACTGACCCCCTGGGTTGTTCTAAGCCAAGCTTAAGCCCTAGTAGGCCCCTCATCTTGGAGGAGGCCTTGTGGCTGGAAGCTGAGCTAGATTTAATCTTCTGAGAAGGCCTCTTGGCTGAATCCCCTGAACTCCCTTTGAATTACTCCAGGCTGGAGAAAATCTCCTACCCTTACCCTCTTCTCCTTCTTAATTTCTTCCTTCTATTGTAATTAAACCACCACAAAAATCCCAAACTGACTTGAGTATTTTATTGGGATTGAATTTAAATCCCTGGTGACCACTAATATAATATATCCAGTCAACAACTCTAATTTGACCTTAACACTTATGAGAAAGAATAAGGACTGCTTCTATTTCTCTCACTTTCTGACTCCAGGCTTGTAACTGTAATTTGGGGTAGGTGGTCATTTTTATCCCACTCATTCCCCTGAAGTGAACTTGGTAAGGACTCTTGGGAGAAAAGAACTCCTGAGGCCAAAGGTCTTGAGTATACCCTGGGTTGGGAGGACTGAGAGGAGATATTTCATCTCAACCACATTAATTTTAAACCCATCATTTCCAGATGTGATTGTTCCCATAGGTTTGGGAGATGTTTTATAACTTCTGTCATTGTTATACCTCATTTTCAGCAGATATCTTCTTGTAAATGCTGATTGATATTGTGGGAAATATCGTTAATTTGCTAATTTTTATGGTTAATAATATCAATATTAAATATTTATTTGATATTGAGGAAGAGGACATCAAATGATGTTTAAAAAAATAATATTAGAAACATGGTCTTTGGGTTACTGATCACAGAACACTGACAGAAATAATAGAATCTACTTGTGGGGAGCCAGCTTGCCCTAGGATGTGGAAGCTATCCAGCAGAACAAAGGAGCACCTTCCCCTGAATTGAACTTGATGAGGACTCCTGAAAGTAAGTCCTTTTCCACATTTTTTTTAATTGTAAATAACTCAATAGCACAGGAGAAACTATCTAACTGGAGTTCAATATCTTCAATAGATGCACATAAATGGAAACATTTTTAGCAAACATCCCTAATACATAGCTTCCCTGTAAAACATTACATGGCATTAAAATGTGCTGGTTCTCTGCACATATTTTCAGATATTTTTGGTGTATTATTGGCTGTCTTTAACCTATTTCTTTCTCCTTTTTTTCTTTTTTTTTTTCTTCAAAAATGTTATTTGTCAGGGCAGCTAGGTGACTTAGTAGATAAAGTGCCAGGTTTGGAGACAAGACATCCTGGTTAAAATCTGGCATCAGACACTTCCTTAGCTGACCCTGAGCAAGCCACTTAACCCTAGTTGCCTTCCTTTTATTGATCTTTTAAAGGGATACTCAGTATTGATTTTAAGACAGAAGTCAGTTTTTTATTGTAATTAGTCATGGGGGTACCTTTCTGTGAGAGGTAAGTAAAGGAATATTGAAATTTTGGTGCTGTCAAAAACAAAAGGTATCATCAATTAAAGAAAAAGAAATTGAAGGGATTAAAATAGGCAACAAGGAAACTAAATTATCACTCTTTGCAGATGATATGATGTCTACTTCAAGAATCTCAGGAAATCAACTAAAAAGCTAGTGGATATAGTTAATAACTTTAGTAAAGTTGCAAGGTACAAGATAAACCCACAAATGATCAGCATTTCTATATATTTCTAACATAACTCATTAGCAAGAATTAGAAAGAAAAAATCCATTTAAAATCACTCTAGACAATATAAAATATTTAGGAATCTGCCAAGACAAACAAAGGTATATGAACACAACTTCAAAACACTTTTCACACAATTAAAACTTGGCCTAAACAATTGAAAAACATTAATTGCTCATGGATAGGATGAGCTAATATCATAAAAATAAAAATCTACCGAGATTAATCTACTTATTCAGTGTCATACCTATCAAACTACCAAAAAAAAGTTTTTTATAGAACTGGAAAAAATTATAACAAAGTTCATCTAGAAGAATAACACATAAAAATATCAAGGAAAATAATGAAAAAATGTGCAGAATAGGGGCCTAGCAGTGCCAGATATTAAGCTGCACTACAAAGCAGTGATCATCAAGACAGTATGATACTGGCTAAGAGACAGAAGGGAGGATGAATGGAATAGACTAGGAGTAAATGACCTCAGTAAGCTAGTGTTCGATAAACCCAAAGACCCCAGTTTTGGGAAAAGAATTAAGTATTTGACAAAAATTGCTGGGAAAACTGGAAACAGTATGGGAAAAATTAGGTTTAGAGCAACATCTTATACCCTATACCAAGATAAATTCAAAATGGGTATATGACAAATATAAAGAGTGAAATCATAAATAAATTAGGTGAACATAGAATAGCATATATTCTATTCTATTCTAGATTATATAGTACATAATAGTCAGAGCTATGGGAAAGAAGGTATTTAAGACCAAGCAAGAGATAGAGAATATTACAAAATGTAAAGTGAATGAGTTTGATTATATCAAATTAAAAAGGTTTTGTACAAACAAAACCAATGTAAACAAAATTAGAAGGAAAGAGACAAATTGGGAAACAATCTCCATAGCAAAAACCTCTGACAAAGGACTAATTACTCAGATTTATAAAGAGCTAAATCAATTGTACAAAAAATCAAGCCATTCTCCAATTGATAAATGGGCGAGGGACATGAATAGGCAATTTTCAGTTAAAGAAATCAAAACTATTAATAAGCACATGATGAAGTGTTCTAAATCTCTTATAATTAGAGAGATGCAAATCAAAACAACTCTGAGGTATCACCTCACACCTAGCAGATTGGCTAACATGACAGCAATGGAAAGTAATGAATGCTGGAGGGGATATGGCAAAGTCAGGACATTAATGCATTGCTGGTGGAGTTATGAATTGATCCAACCATTCTGGAGGGCAATTTGGAACTATGCCCAAAGGACGATAAAAGACTGAGTGCCTTTTGATCCAGCCATAGCACTGCTGTGTTTGTACCCCAAAGAGATAATAAGGAAAAAGACATGTACAAGAATATTCATAGCTGCGCTCTTTGTGGTGACACAAATTTGGAAAATGAGGGGATGCCCTTCAATTGGGGAATAGCTGAACAAATTGTGGTATATGTTGGTGATGGAATACTATTGTGCCCAAAGGAATAATGAACTGGAGGAATTCCATGGGAACTGGAATGGCCTCCAGGAATTGCTGCAGAGTGAAAGGAGCAGAACCAGGAGAACATTGTACACAGAGACTCATACATTTTGTCCCAATTAAATACATTGGACTTTCCTACTAGCAGCAATGCAATGACCCAGGACAATCCAGAAGAACTTAGTAGAAAGAATGCTGTTCTCATCCAGAGAAAGAACTGTGGAAACAGAAATGCATTAGAAAAATATGTGATTGATCACGTAATGTGATAGGGATATGATTGGAGTTTTGATGTTAAAGGATGGCGCTACTGTAGATAGGTTTTGAACAATGATACATGTATATCCCAGTGGAACTGCTCGTCGAATTTGGGAAGGGGGAGGAAAGAGTGTGGTGAGGTGAAAAAGGGGATCATGAATCATGTAACTATGGAAAAGATATTCTAAATTTTAAAGAAGGCGTCAATAACATTTATTTTTTTAAATGTGCTGCTTATTCATTTTGTAGATAATGTTACTAATTAGGCATCACTGAAGAATATGCTTCCAGGTTGGATTTTCTCTCCATAATGTAGATGGATTAAGTAGATCTAACCAGTATTCATTTGCCCACTCCCTTTACAGACAGTAATATGCATTTTTGAGCCAGCTTAATGGAGTTAAGCAAGTAGTCTGTGGCCATGGTAAAGACTTGTTTGGCTTTTTTTGTTGTTTTTCTGCTGTAAACTAATTGGCTCATACAGTAATCAGAAATTCTTAAGGAGTTTTTCACATTTATTATCAGGAGTTGATTCAAGCTTTTTTTGTGGTGCAGGTGCTGGGAATTTGCTTCATCTCCAATTCCTATTGAAATGCTGGGAAAGCAGCGTCAGCCCGAGGGCATGCATGTCAGAGAACTGCTTTAAAAAATACCAACAGCACCAACAAAAAATAATAACCCCACCTTAGGCAGGGCTAATCACTAGCCCAGACTTTGACAAGCCTGGGATCATTTGAAGGATCCAGTCCAAATGTTTAAGAAATACAACTGGGATTCTCCCTGGATTTTTAAACCTGGGTGGAGGACACATTCCAAGAGTGAAAGAGAAGTTATTTAGACTTGTAATCACCATAGTTGAAGGGTTAGTGGCAGTGACTCATCTAAGTGGAATATAATATGACACACTTGGATAAATGACAGGCAATCCTTTTTACCTTCCAATAAATTCATAATTCCACTCAACTCAGTGCCTTCTCTGGATCTTTTTATGCCTCTTCACATTCTCATTCTCCCCAACTCCCCACCGTTTCCACACACTTTTTTAGCTGAAAACATTTCTTCACATTGCACTGAAAAAATTGAAGCTTCTTAAGCATTTCTTCTTCCTTCCTCAACAAACTGACTTAGCTGTCACTTTATCTCCTCTTTTCATTTTATAAAGGGTAAAGGTGACATTTTTGCATGGAGGTGACTCTTTTCCTTTTCAAAGAATGCCCCCTGTGTCTTATTCCACCCTATCTGCTCAACTCTTTCCCTATCTACTGGATGCTTCCCTACTGTGGACAGAAATAATCATCTCTCATATCCACAAAAACAACAATCATTTGATTTGTCCATTCCTCTAGCTTTCATCATATATTTCCCTTTCCCTTATTAGATAAAGAAAAGGACATTTATAACTCACTTCTTCCTCTCCTCTCACTTGAACCTATATTCCCAATAATCTAGCTTCCAACCTCATCTTTTAGCCAAAACTACTTTCTCTGATCTTAAGAATGATTTTTTTTAGATTTTATAAAATTTGCTTTTTACTAATATTTGTTTCTTTTTAAAATTTGAATTCCAAATTTTCTTCTTCCTATCCCTCCCCCATTCACTGAGAAGGCAAGCTAAGCGATATCAATTATACACATGGAATCATGCAAAATATTTTCCATGTTAGTCATATCAAAAGAAAAAATAAAAAGCAAGCTAACCAGTGCCAACTTTGGAAAACACAAAGTGGTTATGAAGAACAAGTCTTTAATCTGGACAAGAAGATTATGCACTAATTGCCCCTACACAGAGTCATACTCAAGATACCCATAGGGCCAAGCTCGGGGACTCTGGGACCAATGTCTCCAGGAAAAAGTACCTCAAAAGGGGATTTTCCAATGAGCTAAAGAATTTGGGCTCCTATATGCCTTGTGGGAAGTAAAGGACAGAAAGGTCAATTGATGGGCCTGATATGTTCAGAATTCTCTAATTTAAACCTCAAAAAGGAAAATAATTCCCCAAGAAAGGAAGTATATTATCTGCAAGAACAAAAGGTCAAAAACAGCAAAGTAATTAATGAAAAAAAATATAGGAAGGTAGTCTAGCCATACCAGATATCAAACTGTATTATAAGGCAGTAATCATCAAAATAATCTTGTACTGGCCAAGAAATAGGCTAGTGAATCAATGGAATAGATTAGTTACTCAATACATAGTGATGAATGACCTCAGTAACCTAGTACTTAATTAACCCACTAATGCAAGATTTTGGAAATAAAAGTCACTGAAGACAACTGCTAGGAAAACTGGAAAATAGTATGGCAGAAGAATAGAGAAGCATCTCATACCATATACCAAGATAAACTGAAAATGGCTTCATGACTTAGCATTCCATTTTTCACTTTATTTCCTTAATGAATTTTTTTCTTGGTTGTGATATGTCTTTAAGTAGAACATTTCAAATAAGGAAACGTATTGCATGATGGCACATGTATAACAACCATATTGCTTGTGTGAAAGAAAAATCCCCCTACAAAACACTTGCCACCTTAGGGCGTAAGGAGGGGAGAGAGGGAGAGAGAGAATTTGGATTGCAAAATGATGGAAAATTAATGCTAATTTTTTTTTCGTATAAAACTAGGGAAAATGCAACAGAAATGGTAAAAAAAATGGCTACATAAATGATAGCTACCCTAGATAAAAGTTGTCATCAGTATGTATTTCATTATCTTAACATGTTTAAAGGGTAAGATTTTTGTTCTAGATTTGAAACTCTCTCTTTAAGGAAAGCATACGTATTCCCATTGTTATCACATTTCAGATTTTGATAATTTCTTTTTAATGGAACAGGAATGAGTACTTTTCTGATCTGTACCACATTGATGATGATATGTTGTGTTATGAAATTTGGTCATTAGTGACTGATCCTTGGCTGGTTTGAACATATTTAAGTTTCAGAATTAATCTTTGATAGGCAGTAAAGTGAGAGAATACAACATGGGAGTATCAGATGACAGAATTGGTCATAGTGTGAAAACAAATATTTAATCAGCGTTCTCAAATGCCACTAATAGATTGCTGTACCGAAAGAGTTAGAACTCTTTGTTTCACCCCTACTAATATAATGAAAACTTAGCACCAAGCCATCCATTATCCTTGAATTGACAGATGATTACTTCCTTGACTCCTTATGGTCTGTAAAGGAAGGGCTGAATGAGAGACATGTTGATTCTCTCCTGATGTTGAAGTGTATAGTTTCCTGGGTAGGCAAGACCCAGCCTCAATGCAGATTTTATTTAGCACTAGTCTTACCAAATCCATATCTAAATTTGGCCTCATGCCCAGATTAGTCTTTTGCTACTCCAAGGCTAGGTCCTGAAGTCAACTCCTTAGAGCATTAATGCTCAGCTAGTTACAAAACCTAGCAATGACTTTATTATGGGAATTCTGGACTTTAGATGGCTCGTGTGATTAAACTTCCAAATCTCATAAAGTCAAAGCCTCCAGATTTAACTCTTTTCACCTAAAATGAAAGAACAAATGTTGAGCCAGAAAACTGAGGCCCATCTTAACTGGGTCAAATATTGACCTTGAATGGGAGGAGGGATTTCAAGCCAATAATATTAGAAAAGAGACCTCAATCATTTGGGAGTACCTCTAGAAACCTGATCAGACCTGAACTAGTTATAAAATACTGTCTGTTCATGCTCCAAAGTCTCTCCAAGGCACTACTAATACATCATCATGGGTTTCTCAAGAGCAGGCTCCATAGACTTTTCTATAAGGTGAATTATATCAGTAGCACTCTGGGTATGATCATTAGGATTGGCAAAGTAACCAACTCACCTTCATACCTTATAGAGGAATGAGATAATTTTATTTTATAGTAGAAGCTGAAGTGAAAAAGGGGCCATGAAACAAATGGGTGAGTTCTGAGTTATTATTATCCTCTTAACATAAATAGAAATAGACTCATAATGAAAGATGAATTGAGGAAAAAGTCCAAGCATGTTTAGGAACTGGCATCAGGACTAAATGCTTTTGCTACAGATGATTAACTAGTTCAGAGCTAGAGAAATTCCAACTTGAAACCTAGATTTTATCTCTACTTTATGCTTTGTATATTACATATGGAATAGATTTGGATCTCTAAGGATGGTAAAACCTCTGTATCAAATCAGTCCTATTCAGGAGACTTTTTCAGTATAAGAAAAGGGAGTATTTGGAGAGGTAGTGGCAGAACAGAAAATAAGAAAGACCACCAGAGCAGTAGTTAGAGAGTAAGGAAGGGATGAAACATTTATAGCTACCTATTAGGTGCCAGATTCTGTCCCTGACAACAACTCTGAGTTAGGTGCTATTATTATCTCTTTTTTATAGTTGGGGAACCTGAGGCAAACAGAGATCAAATGAGTTATGAAGACATAGTGATGAAATCTTTGAGGCTAGATTTGAACACAGATCTTAACTCTAGTCCCAGAACTGTCCACCCAGGCATCTGACTGCCATGTCCTACTTGACACTAGGAAGATAGGATGCTGAGTTCTTGGATACAATATTCTAGAGAGTAGAAGATATGTAAAGAATTCCTGAACAAAACTTATTAGAAGAGGAGAAATCACTTGACCTTGGAGTCATAAGGGATAAAGGTCTGATGTTGAAATGGTGTGGCAAAGCAGGAACATACTCCCATTATTGTTGTTTGATCAGTACGCTATAGATCCAAAGGAAAAGGAACATTTTAGCCACAAAATTTTAAGGTAACTTCAACCTTAGGGTAGTGTTATAAGTCTAAAGGACAATATAAGTATCTAAGGAAATATAGCTTATGGAAAGGTAGAGACTCCAAATATTTTCTCCTTTGGGAGGTAGGAAACAGGATGATTACTTTCCCCTTTAGGAGAATCTTAACCAAAATAGTGCTAAGTCTAGAAGATTGTATTGCTTTGTATCAGTGGTGGAACTCATTTGTGGTCTTAGTTGTGAGTCATGTATATTTGTTCACATTTTTTGTATAGTGAAGCTGAAATAAGAGGCAGCCCTGTGTTTGAAGCCTTTTTAGCTTAAGTATATATATATATGAGAGTTGAGGGTCATTTTACCCTTTCTCTGAATTCCTAGATATGAAATTTATTCTCATGTTTCCAAGGGAAAACCCTGAGTCACATAATGAAACAATAATTTGTGGGAAATTGCATATAACTAATCCTATTTCCTGTAAAACTGGAGTTTGGAGTGATGGGCCTCAGGTTGTACCCATTGTCCCTGAAAAAGTCCCCTGAACATATAATTAGATACAAAATATAAGGATAGTCCATTTGACAGATCCAGTGTAATATTTATGAAATTTGTATTATATCTATATTGTGTACACATAAAACATTCACTACTAAAGGTAACAAAAAAGTTATATTAAACAGACTAAAAGAAATATAATTCAACCTGAATTATTGTGAGTTGGTGAGAATAAAAATCCCTTTTTAAGTATTTTGCCAAATGCAAATACTTCAATACTTTTCACACCTTGGAGATTATTTATCACCATTGATATAAAGTTTTCTAGTTTAGTTTTCTTAAACTTCAGAGTGGATTATAGCATATTAATTATGACTACACTGGACAATTAATCCCTAAAAATACCCTCAAACACATTTTCATAAATGTTTTACTCTGAAAGATTTCTCAATAAATTTAGAAATATATTGGCTATATTAGATTCATGAACATTTTATAGACAGCCTAAAGGCTATTGCTTTACACAATTCAGATTCCTTCATTAAGACCTCCTGAAAGACCCCAGCTTTGGGGACAAAAATCCACTATTTGACAAAAACTGCTGGGAAAACTGGAAGACAGTGTGGGAGAGATTAGGTTTGGATCAACACCTCACACCCTACACTAAGATAAATTCAGAATGGGTGAATGACTTGAACATAAAGAAGGAAACTATAAGTAAACTAGGTGAACAAAGAATAGTATACATGTCAGACCTGTGGGAAGGTTAAGACTTTAAAACCAAGCAAGACATAGAAAGAGTCACAAAATATAAAATAAATAATTTTGATTACATCAAATTAAAAAGATTTTGTTCAAACAAAACCAATGTAAACAAAATTAGAAGGGAAGCAACAAATTGGGAAACAATCTTCATAACAAAAACATCTGACAAAGGTTTAATTACTCAAATTTATAAAGAGCTAAATCAATTGTACAGAAAATCAAGCCATTCTCCAATTGATAAATGGGAAAGGGACATGAACAGGCAGTTTTCAGCCAAAGAAATCAAAACTATTAATAAGCACATGAAAAAGTGCCCTAAATCTCTGATAATCAGAGAGATGCAAATCAAAACAACTCTGAGGTATCACCTCACACCTAGCAGATTGGCTAACATAACAGCAAAGGAAAGTAATGAATGCTGGAGGGGATGTGGCAAAGTAGGGGCACTAATTCATTGCTGGTGGAGTTGTGAATTAATCCAACCATTCTGGAGGGCAATTTGGAACTATGCCCAAAGGACAATAAAAGACTGTCTGCTCTTTGATCCAGCCATAGCACTGCTGGGTTTGTACCCCAAAGAGATAATAAGGAAAAAGACATGTACAAGAATATTCATAGCTGTGCTCTTTGTGGTGGCAAAAAAAATTTGAAAATGAGGGGATGCCCTTCAAATGGGGAATGGATGAACAAATTGTGGTATATGTTGGTGATGGAATACTATTGTGCTAAAAGGAATAATAAAGTGGAGGAATTCCATGGAGACTGGAACAACCTCCAGGAAGTGATGCAGAGTGAAAGGAGCAGAGCCAGGAGAACATTGTACACAGAGACTGAAACACTGTGGTACAATTGAAGGTAATGGACTTCTCCATTAGTGGCAATGCAATGTCCCTGAACAATCGACTGGGATCAAGGAGAAAATAAAAACACTACCCTCAAGCAGAGGACAAACAGGGGTAGTAAAAACACCAAGGAAAGGCAACAGCTTGACTACAGGGGTGGAGGGGATATGATTAAGGAGAGACTCTAAATGAACACCTTAATGAAAATACCAACAACATGGAAAAGAGTTCGAACTGAGGACACATGCGATACCTAGAGGAATCATACATCGCCATGGGGGGGGGGGGCGGGGGATAAAATGATCTTTGTTTCTAATGAATAATGTTTGAAAATGACCAAATAAAATAATATTTTTTTAAAAAGACCTACTGAATTAAGTCTCCAAAATCAGTATATTTATAGCCAAAGTATTATTTAATGTATTCCCCAATTCAAAGAAAATTTAATATATATTTGTGAATATATATATATATATGCAGAGTACATACTATATATTATATATGCATGCATGTTTATACTCATGTATATATATATGTATATCTAGAAAGATATATACACATATTATTTCTATTTTAATAGAATGGCACTTAGATTTTATTCAAATATGCAATGAGGCCTCTACCTAAAAGAAGCTCCATATGGTTCCAAGAAAATAAGATTGCTTTTTTTTCCTCATCAAAGCCTTTTAATTTATGCAATGCCCAAAGCATTAATCACTAGTTTATATAATAATAAAAACCATTATTTATTTTTGGATTGACTCATATGACTTAGAACTTTAGAGTTGGAAAAGACTTAGATTTAAAGAAAAACACCCATACATTGCTCTTTTTTTGTTTGTTTGTTTCAACTTAACCTTCTTAGCCAAATATAGCCCTCTCCCCTATTGCTTGAGACATACTTTTCAGGAAAGGCTAAAGAAGAAAAGGAAAAAACAACAAAAACAACTTGGCAAAACAATAGATTGCCTGAGTCTGATGATACATATATAATACTCCAAACCCTAATTTATTATATCTTTCCTGCATTGCCTTTTGTCCTTATATAGTACTCAGTTTAATTCTTTTATAATTTCCATTGATGTTGTCATCATCACTATATTCTGTTTTCCTGGTTCTGCTTATTTCACTCAGCATCAGTTTATTTAAGATTTCCAGTACTTGTATGGATTATGGTCATTTCTTTTAGTATGATAATATTCCATTATATTAATGTACCACATTTTATTTATTAATTGCTTGGTGGATGCATGATTACTTTTCTTCTGGCTCTTTGTGATCACCACACATATACTCACATAAAATAAAGAGTTCTTTTTTGAATATTTTTTCTGTCTAAGTTATACTGTAAAGCAACATATACATTTCCCCAAAGTACAGTGACATACAAAACTATGCAATAAAAAACACGAATCTTATGGGTTAATAAGATTATGAACAAAAACCTGGAAAGGTTTCAGTTGCTTCTAAAAATATAATAAAGCACTCATGAAGTTTTGTACATGTTAAATGGATAAGAAATGCAAGTTACTGCTAGGTTTGTACTGGAGGTTACATTAAAAAGCTGGGCAGGCTAACTTCAGACCTCAAGGCTATGTTGGAAAATGGTGAGAGTTGGAGTGACGTGGTATGGACCAGGTCTTCATGGTCATAGCTTCCACTTTACAAGAATATACACAATTAATGTTGTGCTTTACCTCAAAAAAAATTGAAATTTGCTCATGGAAATGGGTGTTGAAAGGATTGCAGTTGATGAGTTATGAAGTTCTCTTTCTGTTTATTCCAGAAAGAATCAGGCAAAAAAAAAAATTCAAGAAACTTCTTAAGAAAAAATTCTTAAAATATTCTTTAATAAATCAACTGTTTTGGAACAAATTTGAATTTTCAAAAATATGTGTTAAAGAGGAACTTAATATGATGGAATCGCTCTATATTTGACCTTATTGAGGCATATGCCTAACAATGAAATCTCTGGGTCAAAGAGTATAAACATTTTCATGACTTTTTAAGCATAATTCTCTATGTCTTCCAGAATAATTTTTTCCAAAGTATAGTTCCATGAAGCCCATCTTTCTGTAGTCTCTTCAATGTTGATTATTTTCATCTTTGTTCAATTTGATATGAGAAGGGAATATAGAGATTCGCACTTTTCTTCATATTAATTATATGGAGCAAACTTTTATGTAGTTGTTTTGTGAATTGTTTATTCATATTATTTGACTACTTTTCTATTGGAGAAAAATTCTAAATCTTACATGTTGTATTAATTCTCTATGTATCTTGCATACCAATTGTCTTTCTTTCATGAAGGCTAAGTCCAAGCCTAATCACTTACAATACTGTCAGGGCTTAACCCCTTGGTTGCTCTAGGTTATTCTCTAAGACTTTAAATTGCAGAGAAGGTGCCAACCATTTCTGACTTTCCTCATCTCCAAGTTCCCTATCTCTTTAAAATTATAGGACAAGTCCCTTTCTTTAGCTTCATTGATGAAGGAACCTTGTTTCAATTGAATAACTATGTATTAAATGCTTATTGTGTGTAATGTATATGGTAGGGTTTGGGAAAAAGAGAAAAAAACTGAAGTAGTCCCTGACTTCAAGAACTATTCTTTCTCCTGGAAGGATACACAGATAATTACATGCAAAATTATACCATTTACTTTTCAGGAAAGAGTACTAAAACTATGGGGATAAGGAAATGTCTCTTGTAGAACATACCATCTGAGAAGAGATGGGAAGGAAACATATCCTCTGAAGTGGAGGTAAGAAATGACTTAATTCTAGCCATTGAGGTGATGGGATGTCCTTTATGGGAATTCTAATCAAACAGAGAGTATGTGAAAGGGTGTAATATCAAATAAAACTGGAAAAGTAAGTAGGGACTAACATTAAATTAAAACCAAATGACAGGCCAAGGAATTTTCATTTTATACTAGTACAAAAGGGAGCTATTGAGGATTTTTTTTTTTACCAAGTTGAGAGGTCCATGTTTTATGAATGATGATTTAATAATTTTCTGAAAGATGGATGGGAAAGGGCAGTGACTGGAAAACAAATAATAAGCCACTGGGATTTTCTAATCAATAGGAAATAAAATCTTTAACTCTGAGTAGAAACTGATGTTGAGTTGGAGCCTATTGGTGATGATAAATAATTTTCTAACTATACTGCTAGACTCTGTTAGCTAATATTTTTACTTAGTATTTTTAGAAGATACTGCCTTACCAAATTTCACCAACATGCTAACAATCTATCACATGAAGTTTATGCATTAATTTATTCCACTTTTTCTCTTTATCCTTCCCTTGCTACCCAATACTTTCTTCTTCTATGAGACTCCTTTTTCAGCTTCTCATTCCATAATTTTTCTAAGTTTTTCTTTTCCTCTTTCAATCTTATCTTAAAAAGCTGAAATTAAAATCTAGAACTATAAAATATTTTTCATGCTTACTCAATTGTCCAAATTTCTTCTCAAGTTGAATCTCTTGCCTACTTAAAAATTCTTACTCCTTCAAGTCACCAAGATAATTTCTTCCTCTTCATTCAGGAAATATTCTCTCTCTTTTCCTGTTCCTTACTCTATAACCTTTATCACAGAAACCAGAATTAGTATTATTGTTTTTTTAATTTAAGTATCAGAAACTTTTAAAAATTTATATCTTTAAGTCAATCATTGTATGGTTTGTCTCTACTATTACCCTGAGAATTTCCTTAGCTTTGGGCTTCATTACTAAGTTAAACCTCATAAGCCCTTAAGCACATTCTGAATCCAATTATTAAGTCATTTCACTTCATATTTATTGAAAAATGAACAATGTATTTAAAGGTAAAAGTCTTGTAATATCATGATTGATCAAACAATAGACAACATAACCATCATTTTAACCTCAACTCCCAAATATTTCCTTTATCTCCCTTTCTATCTTTAGTGATCAAATCACTCTAGTATCTTTCTGAAGACAACAACAAGACATGGTCACAAAGAGTCTGACATGATTGAAATGACTGAACATCAACAAATTAACAGTTTAGACTGTTAGCAACACGGGAGAAAGGTTTCAGAAGAGAGGTGGGATTAAAAGATAAATTGAAAGAGAATGAAGTAAGAAATGAAAGCAACAAGTTTACAGAGCTTTTTCTAGTTATTATCTGAGAAAGTAAGGAGAGAAAATCATTTGAGGAAATTCCAGGAAAATTCTATGACAGAAGAATAGAATCCATATTCTTTTCAAATACACAAGCAACATTAGAAAACTTGAGAAGTCCTACATACGTACAAAAAGCAGAAATTGAATATGCTGTGTTTTCATATAAAATGCAATAAAAATAAATTATATTACTATGAGTAATAGTAGTCATGCCAACTGTTTTTCTTGGAATAAGAAAAATACTTCTTTAACTCAATAATTATTTATTGGTTCATACCCTTACTCTAAAAATCTTCTTGGTTTTAAGATCAACATTAAGTTAAGGCACATGAATCTCTTGTTGAGATTTCTTCTTCCCAATCTATTTTAAAGATGAAAAAATCTGATCAGAATTTTATAGGGCATAGGAACTGGATCCATGATTATACTGTTATGAAGAACTTCTCCTGATCCAGGAAAGCACCTTCTGTTTAAGTTGTAGTTTCAGAGAGTTGTCTGTGATAATTAAGGTCTAAGTGACTTGCTCAAGGCCACACAGACAGTTTGGGTGACAGTAAGCACTTGAATCCTTTTCTTTCATATGCCAAAGCCAGCTCATTATCCATTATATTAGCTTATGAGGAGTATTGTTTGTAGTTATATTTTTTTAAAAAAAGAACTGAAAGCAAGCTAATTGTCAAACGAAAGGTATATGTTTAAATCATGATTCATTACTATAATGGATTAGCATGATATAATTAATATCAATAAGTATGAAGAATTCTTAAAATTCCTTTATGAAATAAAGGAAAAAAGAAAGATCCTAAAAGCAGTACATGTCCAAAACATATTAACCAAATAAAAGGAAAACTCAGTTACAATATTAAAAAAAAAACTAATGGAGACTTAGAAGAAATGACTAAAAATTTGATTTATTGTATCAATTAAATTAGTTTAACTGACTCTCTTGATGACTATTTAAAATATAATTAATACTTAAAATATACTTTTATATAGAAATTATAATTAAAGGCCTGAGAGTGAATGTAATGGCCAAAGGAGACATTAGAGGAAGAGGCCAAAGATATATGCTTTGGAAATATACTCCTTAAAGGATGATATTGAGGTAACTATTTTAAAGACAGAGAAGAAATAGTTAGAAATCTAGGAAGAGAACAAAGAGAGCCTAGGAAACTCTGAAGCAAATGAAGAGAGGGAAGGAGAGAATTTAGATCTTATAATTTCAGTAAATATAGGTTGAAAATTGTTATTACATGCAATTGGGAAAATAAAATATCTTTGAATAAAAAACAAGATGCTTTGGTGACTTTTTTTGATAAAGAAAAATACAATATATTGAGAGCAAACTCCTGTTGTGAGGAAATCTTATGATATTAAAGAAATAGAGATATGAAGAGTAAACTGTTTCAAGGAATTTAATTTTAAAAGATTTGTGAGAGATATGATAGCTAGATGGCACAGTGGATAAGGCATTGAGCTTTGATTCAGGGAGACTTGATTCCAAATCCAGTTGAGGCATTTACCAGCTGTGTGATCCTGGGCAAGTCACTTAAACACATTTGTCTCCATTCCTTGTCTGTAAAATGAGCTGGAGAAGGAAATTCTAGTATCTTTGCCAAGAAAATTACAAACAGGGTCACAAAGAGTCAGGCATGACTGAAAGGATCAAAAGTTAGACATGACTGTAAGGACTGAAAAAAGACTTTTTTTCCTCTGAAATGGGGACATGTGAAAACTTATGATGACCAAAGTGAGAGAATCAATGGTCAGGGGAAGCCTGAAGATCCATGAGCCTGCACAGGTTCAGGACATGAATACTAGAACAAGGTCCATGGAAAGGTGGGAAGAGATGAGATCAAGTGTGCAAGTGGAGAATTTCATTTTTTTTCTCATAGTTAAATGAAGTTTTAGCAAGATTATTATTATTATTTTAATTTTTATTTGGTCATTTCCAAACATTATTCATTGGAAACAAAGATCATTTTCTTTTCTTCCCCCCCCCCCCACCTCTCCCATAGCCCACTCGCAATTCCACTGGGTATCACATGTGTTCTTGATTCAAACCCATTTCCATGTTGTTGGTATTTGCATTAGTGTTCATTTAGAGTCTCTCCTCAGTCTTATCCCCTCCAACCCTGTAGTCAAGCAGTTGCTTTTCATCGGTGTTTTTACTCCCACAGTTTATCCTCTGCTTGTGGATAGTGTTTTTTAGATCCTTACAGATTGTTCAGGGACATTGCATTGCCACTAATGGAGAAGTCCATTACCTTCGATTGTACCACAATGTATCAGTCTCTGTGTACAATGTTTTCCTGGTTCTGCTCCTTTCACTCTGCATCACTTCCTGGAGGTTGTTCCATTCTCCATGGAATTCCTCCACTTTATGATTCCTTTGAGCACAATAGTATTCCATCACCAACATATACCACAATTTGTTCAGCCATTCCCCAATTGAAGGGCATCCCCTCATTTTCCAATTTTTGGCCACCACAAAGAGTGCAGCTATGAATATTCTTGTACAAGCCTTTTTCCTTATTATTTCTTTGGGGTACAAACCCAGCAGTGCTATGGCTGGATCAAAGAGCAGACAGTCTTTTATTGTCCTTTGGGCATAGTTCCAAATTGCCCTCCAGAATGGTTGGATTAATTCACAACTCCACCAGCAATGAATTAGTGCCCCTACTTTGCCACATCCCCTCCAGCATTCATTACTTTTCATAGCTGTTATGTTAGCCAATCTGCTAGGTGTGAGGTGATACCTCAGAGTTGTTTTGATTTGCATCTCTCTGATTATCAGAGATGTAGAACACTTTTTCATGTGCTTATTAGTAGTTTTGATTTCTTTGGCTGAGAACTGCCTGTTCATGTCCCTTTCCCATTTATCAATTGGAGAATGGCTTGATTTTTTGTACAATTGATTTAGCTCTTTGTAAATTTGAGTAATTAAACCTTTGTCAGAGGTTTTTATGAAGATTGCTTCCCAATTTGTTGCTTTCCTTCTGATTTTAGTTACATTGGTTTTGTTTGTACAAAAACTTTTTAATTTGATGTAGTCAAAATTATTTATTTTACATTTTGTAACTTTCTAAGTCTTGCTTAGTTTTAAAATCTTTCCCTTCCCAAAGGTCTAAAAGGTATACTATTCTGTGTTCACCTAATTTACTTATAGTTTCCTTCTTTATGTTCAAGTCATTCACCCATTCTGAGTTTATCTTGGTGTAGGGTGTGAGGTGTTGATCCAAACCTAATCTCTCCTGCACTGTCTTCCAATTTTCCCAGCAGTTTTTATCAAATAATGGATTTTTGTCCCAAAAGCTGGGGTCTTTGGGTTTGTCATAAACTGTCTTGCTGAAATCATTTATGCCAAGTCTATTCCACTGATCCTCCTTTCTGTCTCTTAGCCAGTACCAAATTGTTTTGATAACCACTGCTTTATAGTATAGTTTGAGATCTGGGACTGCAAGTCCTCCTTCCTTTGCATTTTTTCCTTCTTTTTGTCAGTTGATGCCCAATAGATTTGGCTCCACCCTCTTACTTTCACCCTATGTGTATCTACCTTTCTCATATGTGTTTCTTGTAGACAGCATATGGTAGGGTTTTGGATTCTAATCCACTCTGCTATTCGCTTACGTTTTATGGGTGAGTTCATTCCATTCACATTCAGAGTTATGATTACTAACTGTATTTCCCAGCATTTTGATTTCTGCTCCTTTACCTGCCTTTTCTTCTTTCACTATTTCCTTCTACACCAATGTTTGCTTTTGAACAGTCCCCCTTGTTCCCACCATTATTTTACTTCCCTTTCTACCCCCCTCCCTATTTATCCCCCCCTTATTTTCCCTGTAGTCTTTCTAAAATTAACCCCCCACTCCCTCCCTCTCTTGTACTGCTTTCCTCCCCACCAGACCATTTATTACCCTTCTACTCCCTTATAGGGTGCAAATCTATTCTCTGCCCCCAATGGATTGGATTGTTTTTCCCTCTTTGAGTCACTTTCAAAGCATGTAAGAGTTGAGTATTTCCTGTCTCTGACCTCTTTACCCTTCCGGTGTATTGATGTTCTCCCCCCTCCCACCATGAGCTTCTTTATGACATATAAATTTACCCCCATTTGTTTCTTTTCCCATTTCTTTTAATATTAACCTATTTTAAGCTCTAGTTATATATATGCATACTCATGCGTATGTATTTTTGCATGCATATATCTATATACCTATTTATGTCTTGTCCTTCATCCTATACAGTTTGTTGCTGTTCCCTCTAAGTATACTTCTTTTTGCTGCCCAGCTAATAACAACAGTTTTTAAGAGTTACCAATGACCTCTTTTCTTATAGGGATACATATCATTTTAACTTATTGAGTCTCTTAAAAATTTTTTTTTGTTTTTCTTTTTTCTCCTCTTTTTTAATTACCTTTTGATGATTCTCTTGAGTTCTGTGCTTGGACATCAAAATTTCTGTTCAGGTCTGGTCTTTTCTTTACGAATTCTTGAAATTCTTCTATTTTGTTGAATGAACATACTTTCCCCTGTAAGAATATAGTCAGTTTTGCTGGGTAGTTGATTATTGCTTGTAGACCTAGTTCCCTTGCTTTCTGGAATATCGTATTCCATGCCTTTCTTTTTTTCAGTGTGGATGCAGCCAGATCCTGAGTTATCCTCACTGTGGTTCCTTGGTATCTGAATGACTTCTTCTTGGCAGCTTGTAATATCTTTTCTTTGGTCTTATAGTTCTTGAATTTAGCTATAACATTTCTGGGTGTTGTCAGTTGGGGATTAAGTACAGGAGGTGATCTGTGGATTCTATCAATCTCCACTTTTCCCTCTTGTTTGTGAGATTTAAAATGGTTGAAGGCCTTAAATTGTAAAACAGTTAAAAGAGTGATGTTGTAAACTGTAGTGAGTTAAAATGGTGGAAGATATAAATTGTGATAGATATAAGAGAGGGTGAGTAAATTTGACCACAGAAAATATGTTTCACTACAGTGTCTTGGTTTTAAATCAAATATAAGGTGGTCACCAGGGAAATATTCCCAATTATTCCAATACCCAAGTCAACTGGGTTTTATAGAGATTTTAATTAATACAAATGTGGAATTAAAGAAAAGAGAGAAAGAGAGAAAAAGGAAATAAGTATGAAGGGCCTTAAGCCAACATGGCCTAGACCTGAGTCTTAAGAGAGAGAGATCAGTCAGTCAGTCTTTTAACACTCACCACAAGGTCTGCCTAAGCAAGGATTCTAGTGACACCAGGCCAGCATCACCTCAGCTGCTTTCACCAGCTCCCTCCTCCATCTGAATGTTTCAGAATCAGTCCTCCTCAATCTGAATGTTTCAGAATTTACTTTCTCAATCTGAATGTTTCAGAATGACCTCCAGATCTTCTCTGAGCTCTTATTGTTAAGGGCAAAATCTCCTATGTCACCTCCCCTAAGTTCTTCCATCTACCAATCACTGTAGATGTTTTCCAAAAGACAGCCCATTTTGAATTCACAGCTGAGTAGATTAATCTCTTTAGTAAGTCAGAAAAAAATGCTGCTGTGTCGACTAATTTCATTAAGAGAAAACCTCTGAGTAAGTTTTCACCTTTTAGGTCTAAGTAGTTTACAAGTTGCCCCACCTTTATAGGCACCTAGCATCCCATTGTATCAATTCCAAAAACAGGCATGGCTCAAAGAACTCTTTTCCTTTATAAGTATGGTTTTCAAGTACTTTCATTGTTTAGCAAGGAGTTTTCTCCCCTAAAGCAGTCTTAAGTAGGGGTAGAGTAGGGATATTCCCATAGAAAGGAGTTTTTATATTCAAGTAGAGTTCTCACTATCTGGTAGGGAATTATTTCAAGTAGGGAATTGGAGGATTCCTCAATGTGGAGTAAAATTTTTAACATTCATAAGTCTATGAAATTTTTAAGGTTTACATGTTCAAGGATTTTAGGTCAGTTTTCTTTAATAATTTCCTGTAATATAATGTCCAGGCTTTTACTTTTGTCATGGTCTTCTGGCAGGCCAATATTTCTTAAATTGTCTCTCCTTGAACGATTTTCTAAATCCTCTGTTTTGTGAATGAGATGCTTCATATTTTCCTCAATTTTTTCATTCTTTTGGGTTTGTTTTATAGTGTCTTGCTGCCTTGTGAGGTCGCTTGATTCAAGTTGTCGTATTCTGGTTCTTAAAGACTGGATTTCATCCTTAGTTTTTTGGTCATCCTTTTCCTTTTGGTCGGATTTTCTTTGGAGGTCATCTTTCATCTTCTTCACCTCATCTTTCATCTGCTTTGCCTCATCTTTCATCTCTTTTGCCTCATTTTCCAGCTGGTTTATTTTGGCTTTCAAGACACTATTTTCTGAGTATTCTCAGATGACTTATCTTAGTTTTTTAAGTTCTTTTCCCAATTGTCTTCAGCCTCTCTTAATTGTGTTTTGAATTGCACTTTGAGTTCTTCCAAAGCCAGTATCCAATTCGCTGGGATTTCTGATTTTTCCTTTGCTGGGTCCTCCCCCTCTGTTTCATTCGCTCTTTGCTCATTACCTGTGCAGAAGCTGTCTATTGTAATTTCTTTCTTCTTTTTCTGTTGTTTGCTAAGTTTACCCCTTCTTTGCTCCCTGTATTTGGCTGTGCTCTTGCTCCTCTCATTTTGTTATGGTTTTGGGGCTGTCAGTGTCCCCTCTTGGAGCTTTGTCAGATCTCTTGGTATAGTCTCTAGGGGAGGAATGTTAGCTTCCCTGTCCTCTGGAGGCTTTTGATTGGATTGAGTTCAATTGGTTTGGGCTGTATGTGGTATGAAGCACTGAGGCTCTGAAGACTCCTGGAAGGCTGGGCCACCCAGGCTCTCTCCAGTTCTCTCCAGCTGCTTCTTCGATGTCTGCAAGTGCCCTTGCCCGCCTCCCTAAACTCTGAGTTCTGATGGGATTAGTTCAACTGGATTGGTCTGGATGTGCCCGAGGCAAGGGTGAGACTAGAGCCCAATAGAGGGACCCAGCCATGGCCTGTTTCTCCCTGGTTTCCTCCCTGCTGTCTAAGCTGGATGCCCCGAGCCCGGTGCCCCGCTGCTCCCAAGGTAGACCCTGCAAACCAGCATCTTTGGCTGCTCAGAGGTTCCCTCTGTGCTGGGGGCTCAGCCCTCTGGGTTGTGGGGGAGGGGTCCTGGGACTTTGGCTCTGCCTTCCCCTTAGCCCTGAGTATTCTCAGATTCTGGCTTTTGGGGGGGTGTACCTTTTGATTTGAGTCCAGAAGGAGGGTTCCCCACTTCTGTCCTGCTGTTCAGATTGAATTTCGGTGCCCTAGGAACATTCAGTCTGTATCGGTAAGGAAGGGTCTTCCACGAGGTCTGAACTTTTGCTGCTTGCTAAACTGCCATCTTGACTCCGCCCCCTAGCAAGATTATTTTTAAGATCACTTCCAGTTCAAATATTCAGTGATGCTATGATTCCACAAATGAGGAATTCTCATGGAATAAGGGATTAGAGTTGTAAAGAATCACAGAAACTATGTAATCCAACGCCTTCATTTTATGTCTAGTTTAGTAAAGAGCACTAAGTCAAAGGGAGAACAAGAAATTTCCCTGGAGAGAGAAGTTAATTTTCAGCTTTTCAGTGAAGAAAGAGAAGGTAAAAGTATATTGGCTCAAGAAAGGATCTGCTGAGAGTAGCTCAGTAGAGAATAAGCAAAGAAAGCAGCCCTTTAAAAATATCCACAGAATAGCAGTTGACACAAACAACTTTGTGAGACCACTTTTAGAGGTAGAAAGTTATTCTAGGTAGGATACAACTTTGAGAGCATGGATTTTTTAGCCCATACAAATTCCCTTTCCCATCAGTGGTATGGAATATATAGAGAAGTATTAATTTTTATGTTGACATTTGGGAATTTTTACTTAACAGTTATTGTTTAATGATTAATTTACTTTTTTAATGTGACTTCTGTTTTGGTGTGATAAAAAGAAAACTTTGGGGGAGAAGGAACTTATAAGCTAAGGATATGAAGAGATGCTAATTGAAAATATGTCTTGAAATCAGGTACCTTTAGGATCCTGTGTTGAAGGGGAAAGGGAATATAGCTACATGGATAATGATACACAATATATTCTATGCTAATCTTATCTCAATTTCTAGAAATTGTTTATAACAAGATTCTAGAATGAATTAGGAAAGAGGAATGGAGCTAGGTTGTGCAAGTCTCACTTCAAATGTATTTCCTAATCATTTTTCTAGGTTGTCTATTAAGAATGGAAATATTGTTTGGATATAACAAATATCTGTAACATTTATTTCATCAAACTACAACAGAAAGTGATAGTTGAAAATTGTTTTTGCATAAAGGCATCTAAAGACTGAGGTTTTAACTTTTTTTAAAGAAAAAAATGGAACAGATTAGATGCTTGCTAGTGACTAATCCAGAGACTCCAATAGTCTCAGCCCTTTATAATCCTAATCTGGGTAAATCTATTAGATTCAACTTTATAGTGTGAGTACTTAGTACAGACTTTTTTAGTGAATCTCTCCTGATAATCTCTCATAAGAATGCCTATCCACATTTCTTCTGTCTCACTTTTCCCCTTTGCAGTTTTACATAATTTCTAGTAGGGGCCAATTTTTTTCATCCTTCTTCCTTTGACAGTTTCTCTATGGGAAATTCCTGAGCCCTCTTATAGGTCTTATATACCTCTCAAAAGAATGCTCGATGATATACTTCAACAGCTTTCGGGCAGGTTTCTTAGTCATGTCCCTCCTTAGAAAACATTTGTGGTATAGTAGACAGAACAATGAACTTGAAATCAGAAAAGCATAAGTTCAAATTTTGCCTTAATTGCTGTGTGACCCTAGCCAACTCACTTAACTCTATAGTTTCAGTTTTTTATCTATAAAATTGAATTAATAATAGCACCTGACTCAAAAGTACACATGAGCATTAATTATCATTATAATGTTTCCAGAGAGGTGATAACTGTATTTGGGGTCCTTTGTTGTTAATTCTTCTACTAAATGGCACTAACTCTGAAGTTACAGTGAAAAACCAACAAACAAAGCCTGTGCTGTTTTCCTTTGCCTATAAATCTGCCACACTTTGCCATCTGTTTGCCCCGCTATCTAGCCATCATTTCTTTAATCTTCCTCAGGCTCTATCTCTTCCAGGCAAATAAAAGTGTTCCTTCCTAGAGAAATCATTTTTATAGCTCTGTTATACTCATTTACTTAAATAACTTTGAGAATTTTCTACTTCCAGTTAAAATTCCTATTCTGTTGGGAATCAAGTACTAGCTATCAATCGACCTCATCAGTCTGTAAAATGTATGTATTTTGCTTTTTATGCAGTTTTTAAATTTATGTACATACAATCTTGTTCATGAAATTAACTTTTTTGGGATATATATATATATATATGCATATATATATATATATATATATATATTATGTAATGTAAACCTCTTGAAGGCAAGAATTTGTTGTTGTTATGGTATCCTAACATTTAGTATAATATCTGGTATAGGGGACACAACATATAAATGTTTGTGTCCTTGAAAATAGCAGGTAGAATGTACTGAATAGAGCTTCAAATCTCAGTTTTGATATTTCTGTGACTTTAGCCAAATCACTGAATTTCTAAAAACCTCAATTTTCTCATTACTTAAATGAAAAATTTGGAATAGATGACTTCAAGGTCCTCTGTTAGTTCTAAACCTTTGATTCAGTTGTCCTTAACTATTGTAAAGGAAAAAAGGTTTTGGGGGATCAGTAAAGGGAACAGGATTTAGGAGAGGACAGCTGATGTTTTGGGTTGGCTCAGAGAGAGAGGAGAGGGGGTTTGAAGATTTTTACCCTTCTGCCTTCCCTCCTTAGCTATGGCTGCTCTCCCAGATTTGCTTTTGTCCCTCTTGTCCCCCCTCCACTACTAGAGACCAAAGGGTTTCTTCTATCCCCTTTATCTGTCCACTCACACTTGATTCACAGCTTGGGGAAAATATAACTACTTTAATGTCAATTAACTTAATCCGGGTAATACAAAGGAATAAATGGCAGGAAAAGAATGGGAGAGGATAGTGGGGAAAAGGAAGCCCTTTCTCTAGTTAAAACCCTTTTCCTCCCTTCTCAAGGTTGGGAGAAACTCGGGTCTTGGCAGCCTAAGCCTCCTGAGAGATGTCAGGTTGACTCACCCTGGGTTTGGCCCCTTGGCCACAGTTCAGACCCAGGGCAACAGGAGCTGAGGTAAAGTCTGACAGAGACTCAAAATGCTTTTTCTCAGTTTTTTTTTTTTTTTCTTCAGTGAGTCTCTTTAATTGGGAAATGGTAGGGGTGAAGGATTTACAGTCACAAACAGGAAAAAGTGGGTAACCCTCAGGGGAAAGTCTTATTCAACCTTCTCTCTTCAGCTTCTCCAGACTGAGAGACCAACAACTCTTCAGAAGGGAACTTCCTGCTTCTCCTCAAGATTCTATCCTCCTGGGGTCTCTCCCTCTGTCTAGGTGATCAGATTCACACACACTTCAGCCTGTCACTTTTCTTATGTGCCAGTCTCTGTCACAGTATTTACAGTATTGGTAGTAGTAATTGCTTTCTTTTAATGGAATTATAGCCAGCCAATTCCCTAAGAAACAGTTTTTTCCTTCTTCAGAGGGAAAATAGGTATTATAAAGAGCAACTTGCTAATTCTTCAGAAACTAAAAAACAGAATGCTGCCCTACAAAATTGACCTTAAATTTGCTACAGCTTCCTCCCTCATTCCTTGCTTATCCATCACATGAGGTATATTCTGAGCCTGAGTTCAGTGCTATGACTACAAAACATTAGTCATAACATTTTTTTAGGATACAATTAAATGAAAATTTGGTGAAGAATAGCCTTCATACTGAAAATTTTGAACTTGAATCATAAATCATAGTTGTGCTTTTGCAAGACAATTTATTTTCCCCAGCATGTAATCTTTTATGCAGAATGGTATTTCTGAGGCAGAGTGCATGGGTATATGGTTTTCATTTGGCATTTAAAAACTTATATATAAAGCAATGAACTTGATTTTAAGATACTGAAGGAAAGCATGCAGGCAGTGGGGCAAGCATTATCATTTTTAAAAGGCTAGCAAATCAATTATATATAATTTCAGAGTTACTTATTTTAAAAGCAAGAATTCTTCAAGCACTTCAGATATAGCATATTGCCTCTTGAAATATGTATATAATTATATATTGTATATATATAATGTATATAAATTTCTTCATAACTTTCAAATTTCTATATAAACTAAAATTGTCCTTTCTTCTAAGTTTGCTTTCCACTAACTCTGTATGTCTTATACCTATTTTTTGACAATTTGTCTCTTCTACTTAAAAGTGAGGCCTGGAAAGTAGGACATTTTAAGATTTTCTTTTCTGTCAGTTTTGTTATTTTGTATTATAGTTATTATTTTTCACTTCCCCTATACTAGACGATAAGACCTGCAACATTGGAGCCTATACTTTATCTAAATATTCTAATTTACTTTGCACTTTCCAAAGTTCCTTTATGGAGTAAATGCTTAATAGATGGAAAATTTAGTAGAAGATAAATAGAATTAAAAATTAATTAATCTCAACTGATCTCTGAGCTATAGGTTATGCATGTCAATATAGCAAAGATATATGATAATATCCATGTAGACACACTAAAAAAAGATCTATAACTGGGTTATCACTTAGAAGTATAACATAGAGTTTTACAAAATTGACTAAAGTTTAGAGACATGAAGTCCATTATCATAGAGGTTGAACTTTATTATTCTACACTGCAAGATTTTGAATCCAGATTTCTTACTGACAGTCTAACCATCTATCTCCTTAAATCTCATTTACAAAATTATATGATTATATGGTTTTCAAGAGTGGACAGTATATTTTTAGAAACTATAAGGTATGTTTCAAAGTCATAATTTTGGAGAATTTGAAATGATTAGGAAAGTTTAGAAAATATGTGAGGTGAGCAATTAACATATAAATCTGTCTCAGACTTTGGCAATTTTGCTGATTAAAAAGGTCAAGATTTGTTCATGCTACATGGCAAAAACACACAAAAAAGTAGTGCTCAAAACAGTGTACTTATCTAAGGCAAAGACTGACCTCAGAGTCATGTTTCCTAGCTTTTTACTTGCACATGACTAAGAATTTAAGTGTCAAAACCTGAGAAAACTTGGACTCCTGAAATATTTTGTGATTATTGGATGAATGTACATTGATTGTTATTGCTGAGCTAGATGAGAGAGGTGTTTGTTAATGTACTAGTTATTTACAATAAGCTAGAATGAAGTTTTTTCTTTTTTTTTTTAGTTTAATTTTTTTTTCCAGATTACAGGTCAATCCAATTGTTAGTAATCATTTTCTGGCACTTTTTAGTACACATTCTCTCTCTTAGCCCACCTTTCTTATCTCTCCAGACTCCAGGCAATATTTTAAAAGTTGTACATACATTTTAATACAATACATATTTCAATGTTCATCATGGTGTGAAAGAAGATACATATTACTCGAGGAAAATTCATGGAGGAAAAATTCATGCCATGCTTCAATCTGTATTCAGACTCCTTCTCTAGCAGGGGATAGTCTTTTTCATCATGAGTCCCTTGGAGCTGTCCTGGATCTTTGTGTTGTTGATAATAGTTAAGTCATTCACAGTTGATCTTTATAATTTATTTTTTTTACTGTGTCCAATATCTGGTTCTACTCACGTCACTTTGAATCACTCCATATAAATATCTCCAAGTTGCTTATTTGGTGATCATTTTGTTTGTCATTTCTTATGACAAAATTGTATTCTATTACAATTACATATTACTTGTTCAGTCATTCCCCAATGAATGGGCATTCATTTAGTTTCCAGCACTTTGTGATCACAAAAACAAAACAAAACAAAAACAACCTAATATAAATATATTTTATACAAGGGGGTCAATTGAAGTTTTTCATTCCACCCATTAAACACAAACACTATACCCATTAGTGTACTTTGTAAGGATATTTTGCAGGGAATAGAAAGAACATTGACCTTCTTGATTACAGAACTGAGAGTTGTGTTCCTTACGTGTATGCTTCATTACCACGGTATTTTTAGTTTATGTCAACTCTCTCCTGAGGACAGTATACATTGGTTGGAAAGTGTATCCCAAGTTCATAAAATTCATTATTATTCTTCCCTTGCTTTTTGAGTAAATGCTTTTGTTAAAAGTTAATTGAATTGTCTGGTTTTTTTTTGTTAAGGGGAATTACAAGAACTTTAATGGGGACTCAGAAACATTAGTGTTAGGAGAATAGCCACCTGCCAGTCTCTCCTAGAAAATAGCACAGTAGCTAATTACTCTAGGAAACCTCAACACATAAGAATTAATGCAAATTGAGGAGTTGAGTGAGGCACAGAGAAAAATAGCTTAGAATGTAGGGGACAGAGAGTAGTGGTGGCCATGCACTTTTCTTAGACTATATAATAGTAGTACAGTGATATAAATAATAACTTTGTAGCAAAGTGGTTTACAAGGAAATGGTTTAAAATCCTAGACCCATGTTGGCAATGGTAGAGCAAGAGTGCCAGGGGAGCAATGAAAGGGCTGCTCTATTCCTCCTCTCCACAGTGCCAAAGACAGTTTTTTGCATGCTCCACCTCTTTGTCCAGAGACCCAATGTGAACACTTCCTCCCTCTGCTTTCTAGGGCAATAGGGGACCTCACCAGCAGCTTGAAATTTCAGGTTGGGCACGTGATCTCAAAAACATTCACTATCACTGTCCTAGATCTTTTACTTACAACTGTCCTATGTGACCTGGGGAAAATCATTCAACCCATTTAATCTTTAGTTTCTTCATTTATAAAATGTTGAGCCTGGACTAAATGACTCTTAAGGTCACTGTCAACTCTAAATCTTTGATTTTATGTTTAAGATCCTTTCTAGAGCTTAATTTATTTTAGTGGAATTAAACAAATTTCATGTGAACTTTGAACTCTGGTTGTGATGCAGTGGATAATTAAGTAGCCAAAGTCTAACTTTTGTCCTGTATAGGTTCATACTTTGCATATCCTGTTGGGTAAAATGATGAATAAGTTTTAAAATCATCCCTCAATGAGGAAGAAGTAAGTTAAAAGAATATGTGGAAAGTGAATGAATAGGATTTATAAAGGCACAAGCTAAACAGAAGGCATTCCAGAAGTCTCAGCACAGTTCAAGCTATTAAAACTTAAATCCATTCCATTTCATATGGCTAATCCATTTAAAATGGTACAGTAAGAGATATTACTTTAAGTACTTCAATGAAGTAATTAAAATTTAAAACTGTTCTAAGAGTTTTAGATTACCATAAGACACTAAAAACATATGTACAAATGAATAGAAAATGTAATATTCCACATGTTTATATGAAATATACTATATATACTAAATATGTATGTGTTTATATGTATGTATATACACATTTAAAATACAAAATGAAGAAGCCCATTGCTTTCCATATTTCAATGTATCATACCCAAGTATGATAGTAGTTGACATATTTTATTCCCATCCTTTCCATCAGAGGCTAAAATATTTTGATGTGTTTAATCACTTTATTTTCTTTTTCAGATATTATATTACTTGCTCTTTTCTTGTCTCTGAATATCTCACTAATAGATTTCTTTCATTTTCTTATTATTTTGCAATAAAGACAAAATTGAGATGTAATCTAGGAAATGAATCCAGATGGAAAAAATCCCCACTTGTGTTTGATCCTTCTTTATCAAGTTTCCTGCTTTATGCCTTCTTTATTATTTTGAATTACTTTGTACAGATTGTACCAAGGTCACTTAGTGCTTAGACCTTTGCAAGAGCATATGGCTATTTTTCTTCCGTTGACAAGGTGAGGTGGCTTTTGAAGAGGGTACAAAAATCCAACCTTAACTTAGGAAAAAAAATTAGAGAACAATTTGTGCAATGACTACTGAAGTTTCTATGATCTAAGTTCATGTAATTGGAGGCCCCAGTCTTCTTTCTGATAGTTAACCCTACCTTTACTTTTTATAATTCTGGTTCTTATTGTTAACATTTTAAATTTCCTCTCTTCTACTGCCTTATTTTCAATGGACTATCCAAGATAAAGTGGGCTGGATTTCGTTTGGGAAATTGTAATAAAAAATAATACTTCTAAAGGAACAAATGCATTTTAATTATTATTTCATTCACTAATGTTGTTTTATGTCTATAAATACTAAACACTACACTTTCGTAATAAAATTAATTTTGCCCAGGTTTGACACAACATGAAACCATTCATCACCATTTTCAAGCTGGCTACTTTCAGTCCTCCTTCCACCCACTATATCCACTGACTCCATAGCATCTTAACTGGTAGGACATATCAGCATCCCTCTTCCACTGTCTCTTACTTTGAGAACTGTAATTAACTTTGCTCTTAGAACTGTAATTAATGATTATTGTTGCCACTACAAAAAGTACATCAAGTGGTACTGGGTAAATTTCTTGGACCTGGAGTCAGGAAGACAAATTCTAAGACAGCCTCTGACACTTAATAGCTATGTGACCTTGGGAGAAACCCATAACCTCTATTTGCCTCAGTTTTTTCAACATCTGGAAAACAAAGGTAATAATAGTCATTTAGGTCACCTTACCTAAAAAGGGAAATGATTCTGTTCCTCAAGATTACTGTAAAGATCAAATGAGGTAGTATTTGTAAAGCAGTGATTCCTTAATACATTCTTGTTTCCTTCCCTCCCTTTTTTCTTCCTTCATACTGTTTCACTCCCATCTTGATCACCTTAGCAAAGTAGCAGGAGCACAGAAAGTAATGGTTTTTCAATAATTTACTCTCACTTGCTTAATTTTCAAAGCATATTTCCCTTCAAACTGTTATATTATGCTATGTTTTATTAAATTATACTGTATCACATTATATCATATTTTGTCATCATATCATATATCATATCTGATCTTACCTTATAATATTTCCACTACCCTGGTACAGACCCTAATCATCTCATGCCTAGGCTATTGCAATAGACTTCTGGCTGGTCTCTCTGATACAAGTTTCTTTCTATACCAGATCATCCTCCACTTGGGTGTCAAAGTAAACTTCCTAAAACCTCAGATCTGACTATGGCAGACTCCTTCTCAGTAATCTCTAAGTGGCTCCTTATCCTAAAACCCTCTTTTTGGTATTCAAAGCCCTTTATAGCCTTCTCTACCCACATCCTATCAATCTGCATACATATTATCCCCTTACCCCTAGACATTCTCTGATCCTATGACACTGGCTTCTCTATTGTTCCTTGAATAAAATATTCCATATTCCAAATCAGGGGATTTTCAGTGACTGTCCTCTAGATCTGAAATATTTTTCTTCCTCATCTTTACCTTCTGGCATCCTTGACTTCCTTCAAGTCTCATCTAAAATCGCCTTTCCTAATCACCTTTTTTTGTCTAATGTCTTAGATTTGCTGATTATTTCTAATTTATCCTATCCATATATGGTTACTGTAGAGTTGTTTGAAATTGTTTGAGAACAATGACTGACCTCTGCTTTTCTTTGTATTATTAGAAATTAGCACAGCACCTTTCATGTAATAACTACTTAATAAATTAAATTGATCAATTTTTCCAAGACAATAGGTAATGGTCACACAGGAAAGATAGGCATATGTGGATGGTGATTCACATCATTGGGTGGAATGACATATAATATCAGAAGATTTTGAGTTTTTGAGCTACTAACCTATAAATTTACTTTATTCAATAAGTCAATTCAATGGTGAGGAGAAAAAAATGGATTGAAATGCAAAATTTATTTTCCTTATACTAACAAAAATGAATGAGCTGTTCTTGGCACCTTGTCATAAGTGAAGTATTCTCAGTACAACTTAAGACACTATATAACTTGTATGTAAAAATAAATGGAATTTCAATGTACTTTAAAAAAAATCTAAATAGAGTCCATTACCAAGAATTTTAACTTGTAACTCTTTCTATTAAAATTAGATGAGGTATTTGATTGTTACCAATATTTTTATAATTTATTTTATACATAACAATATATAACAACAATAATATATTTTAATTTATTATAAATACATAATGTTATAATAAATATGTTCACCAAGGAGAAACAAATTCTCACATTAACTATGTCGAAAAATCTACGTCTCATTCTTTTTATTTTCATTCTCTTATTCATCCCCACTCTACAGGAAGGCATTTAATATAATATAGGTTGTACATCTATTATCATATAATATATATTTTCCTGTTCATCCTTTATAAGATATTATAGATTATAATTATTATAATTTTATAATTATATTTTATAAGATTATATATACATATATGAGATCACAAGAAATAAGACATATGTTGCTTACATGAGAAAAAATCATGGACACAACAAAGTGGAGTGGTTTCAATCTCTATTTGGACTATGTCTTTTCTTTCTCTAGTAGTAGATAAACTTTTTTGACATGAGTCCCTTAGAATTGTCTTATATTAATAATAATTGCCTTGTTGTTAATAATGAAAAACTGGAAACTGAAGGGATGTCCATTAACTGGGAATGGCTTAACAAATCATGGTATATGATTTTAGTAACATAATAATATTGCCCTTTATGTTATCAGAGATGACAAACGAAATGATCTCCAAAAATCCTGGAAAGACTTATATGAAGTGATGCAGAGTAGAATCAGGAGAAAATTGGACACAGTAATAATAGTAATAATGTTTAATGGTCAACTCTGAATAATAACCATTGCCAAATATTTTAAAAATAATTTAACATCTGATCGAAAAATCTCTAAGATGTTCTAGAGAACTAACTTTTGAGTTACTTATTCCACTTAAGTAGAGCTATTTTAATTTTTTTTTACTTTTTCCCAATAAATGGGTTGGAATTAATGGATGCAACTTTCTGCAAACCTTCAATGTCTTGAAAAGTGGGAAATTTTAGTACCTTAAATTCTCTCAAATCATTTCAGCTCAGTTTGGGGTGGTCCTAAAGTCAATTTTTAGATGACTCATGAGATGTCCACAAAATAAAACTATGTAATTATTTAAAGATATTTATCTCTTTGTGCCAAATCCCATTGATATTGATGTCTGACAGAATATATCAGTCTTTTATGAATAAAACAGTTCTAAATGAAGTTGAAGTTTCATGTATGCTGATGATAGAAATATGTTCATAAAGTTATTTTCATTATCTATGGCTAGATCTGTTTATAAATTTGGCATAGGATAAGTACAGTAATTATTTTTTCACTGAATAAGCAAGAATATTTATATTTTTACATTTTAAAGCCTATGCTATTAAGATTGATATTTTCATATTAACATTTAAATAATGGCCAAAATATTTTCTTTAAGGCACTGAACATAGGAGTAGGATATTAAGAGATGCTCAGAATCTATTTATTGTTATTTTGCATCTATTTCAATCCTTGTGGTTTTCAAACACATTTGCTTTTGAAGTGATAATTCTATTTTTTGAAAATAAGATGAAAAGTGGGCAAATTTACTTTTCTAAAAGGCTTTATTGCTTACACATGTGTAAAGAGTTAAGTTTTAATTCTCTTTAGATATACTTAAATTTTAAAGATGAAGTGATTTGCAAGTTGCATCATTGTTTAGGCTTTTATTGAAGGGAATAATACTGGAAAACATTTTTTAATTATACAAAACTAATTATAATATGGTTCACAGATATTATTTCATTCTCATTTCAGTAATTTATTTAGTTGAAACATACTTGCCACTAACATTGGATTGCACTCTAAAGTCCCAGCATATGCTTAGTATTTAGTAACAACTGATCTTTCCAGTGAATCATTTTAAATCCATAAAACAATAAATATAGATCTCAACTATTATTTTCCTCTGCATTTCACGTGGCAAAGTAACTTGAACTGTTTATGAAATTATATAAAACATACTAAAAAAGCTACCATGATATACAGTTTATTAGATGGAATGTTTATTTATATTTTAATTCTAATTTCACTGAATAGGTTTGACAATGTAATACAGATATTTTCATATCAGCTGCTAGAAATAAATATCTATACTAAATAACATACATTTTAGAAGGCAACTTAAGTGTAAAAAAATTCATCTGAGCATGTTGAAGCCAACTCCAAAATTTTTTAAAATTATAATTAGGAACATTAATTTGTTGATTATAGCTATAATATACCATAAATTCTTCTTTCTTCATGTATGTGCATATGCATAATACAAATTAGATGAAGGACACCAAAGTAAGTCTAAAAATGTTAACACTAATATAGCCTTTTATATAAACTATGGCTGAACACTAATCATAATATGAGACTAACATGGACTTCTTTCTTAGTGAACTAAAACAATGGAGAAAGGGGAAAATAAGTGATATTACAAATGGAAATCAAAAGTAATTTTAACATAACACTTTTTTTCATTAATCTTAGAGGGAATTCTGCTCAGGTAGGTAAATATTTCTTCTTGTAAATGGTTCTTGGAGGGTATTTAAATTTGTCTACTTCCTAGCCCAGTCAGTGTTTTATGCTGCTTTTTATTTTCATTCTCAAAGGAAACTGGGCATAAACTTTCTCATAAATACTAAGACAAAGAACATGTCACTCTGTTGAGCTAAGGAATGTTCTTTTTCTTCATACAGTCAGGAAAAGCATCCCTAATTACCCTCTAGAGAGGGTGGCTCATATATATACAGATGTCTTCATGAGACCCAAATAGCCAAGATATTCAAATTTAGCCCAATTGTGAATTTTTTTTTTTAGAATAACCAGGTATAATTCAAAGTAGGAACAGAGAAGAGAAAAAAAAACACCATATTTTTAAAAGGCATACTACTCAGATTAAGTTTTATAGAAAAATTTCACACACACATATGTGTGTGTAAAACTCTTGGTATTGAGAATATTTCTATTTTTGTTAAGTAGTTAGGAACAGAATTAAAGTGAATCAAGATAGAAACTTTGGGCAATACTTTATAGTGAGGTAGTGCGATATCAATAATAAACCAAGAGGTCAGAGTCCAGATCACAGAGTAGAAAAAGCATTCAGATGAATTTACCCAACATTTCCATCCAAACAAGTTAAAAATAACACTTCATGGCTACAATACTTGTGGTACAACTAGATGGAGGTGACAGAATCAGCAATTTCAGGAGCTCTCATGCCAAAGAGAGTAGGGGAAGTAGCACATGATCAGAAAGAGATTATGGGGAATCCCTGTGCTTGCTCTGGACACAGTGTTGAAAGTGTGTGGCAACTCTATCACTTTTGGGTCACAGTTCAAGGGTAGTGAAGTCAAGACAGAATAGGGACCCTGTGAAGAAATATCATTTTAATCACCAGATATCTGAAGTAATATGGATGCAATCCCAAGAGATCAGGAATCCTTCATGAGTAAGAATCAGATGAGAGAACCAGGAAAGCAGTGAACACATCTCTTTCTCCAATATACTTCCTTGAAAGAATGAAAAATTCCATCCCTCAAAACTAGATCAGAAAATAGTAGTTTGAAAAAGTTTAATATCAGGACAGTGATCTTCTTTTCCCCCCAAATGGGAACAGAGACCAACTTCAACATTAAATCAAAGTCAAAAAATAGGCTGGGAATATAAGCTAACAACAACAACAAAAAAGAGCAAACAACAACAAATGAACCAAAAATAGGTACTATAGTGAAAAGAAAGATCAAGATGTAAACTCAGAAGAAGATAATGAAATCAAAACAGTTCTAAGACTAAAAGGAAAGATGTGGATTGGAGACAAACCCAACAATAATTATTTGAAAATACAAAATAATTTTCTAAATAAAATACAAGGAAGAAAATAAGTAAAAAAAAATGAAAACAAGGGAAGAAACTTATCAAAAGGAAATTAATAGCCTGGTAAAAGAGGCACAGATATGATAAAGAAAATGATACCAAAAAAAAAAATAGAATTGACCAAATGGAAAAGTTACAAAAAGACACTGAATAAAATGTCCTTTAAAATTAGAATTTGCCAAGTGGAAACTATTAATTCATTGAGACACTGAAAAAAGGAAATAAAATATAAAGAAAAAAGAAGGAAATGAAACATCTCATCATAAAATTAAACATCTATAAAATAGATCAAGGAGTAATAATTTAAAAGTCATTGGAACTTTATTATTGAAGTATAATTTTAAAAAGTAATTATCAAAATTATCTGGCATTGACTAAAAAATAGAAAAATAGATCAATGGAAGTAAAAAGAAAGACAAATAAAAAAGTAATAAAAGATTATAATTACTTTTTGTTTCTCAAAAGTAAAACCCAGGCTTTGGGGTTAAGAATTCACTATTTGATAAAAACTGTTGGGAAAATTGGAAAGCAGTCTGGCAGAAACTAGATAAAAGATATAGACATATCTTATACCATTTACTAAGCTAAAATCAAAATGGATACATGACTTGGGTATTAAGAGAAATATTACAAGCAAATTAGAACAGGGAACATTACCTAAATATTTATGAATAGGTAAAGAATTTATGAATAAATAAGAGATATAACACATTATGAAATATAAAATGGATCATTTTGAATACATTAAATTAAAAAATATTGGTTCAACTAAAGCTAACATAGTTCTTCCCTCTCCAAAGAAGTCAGCTATTGTGATATAGCTTATACATATATTATCATATTATAAATATTTCAATGTTTGTCATGTGAAACAAAATACATCCTGCTTACAATAGAGAAAAAATCATTGAAGAAATAAAGCGAAGAATGGTACGGTTCAACCTGTATTCAGACACTGTCTATTCATTCTATGGCAGTGGATTTTTTTTCATTGTGATTCTCTTGTTGGGACCACTTTTGTTGTCCTGGATCCTTGACTCATTGATAATAGAATTGTCAGTCACGATTTACCTTTATACATTATTTCAATGCACAATGTTTTCCTCACTTCTCTTAGCATCATTTCATATAAGTCTGTCTAGGTATTTTTATGATCATCTTGATTGTCATTTCTTATGGCATAATAATATTGCATTACAATCATATTCTACAACTTGATAAGTCATTCCCCAATTGATGGACATCCCTTCAGTTTCCAGTTCTTTGGTACCACAAAAAGAGTTGCTATGAGTATTTTTGTACATGTAGGTTCTTTTGCCCTACATTTAATCTCTTTGAGATACAGATCAAGTAGTGTAATTACTGGGTAAAAAGGAATTCATGGTTCCATGTTTCTTTGGGCATGGTTCCACATTGCTCTCCAAAATAGTTGTAACATTTTATAGAACCACCATAAGTGTATCAGTGTCTCAATTTTTCTGTATCCCCTCCAACATTTATCATTTCCCTTTTTGTCATGTTACTGTCTGATGGTTGTGAGGTAGTACCTCAGAATAGGTTTAATTTTCATTTTTCTAATCATAGTGATTTGGAGCATTTTTATATGACTATAGGTAGTTTTAATTTTCTTATCTGAGAATTGTTCATATGCTTTAACAATTTTCCGATTGTTGAATGCTTTATATTCTTATAAATTTGGCTTTTCTCTACATATGTGAGAAATGAAGCCTTTGTCAGAGATATTTGCTATATAGATTTTTTCCTAATTCATTGTTTGCCTTTAATTGTGGTTATGTTGATTTTCTTCATGCAAAAACTTTATAATTTAGTGTAGTCAAAGTTATCTATTTTACATATCATAATGTAAGCACCTCTATGTTCTAAAGCATTTGTACCAGCTCTCTTTGTGGTAGCAAAAGAACTGGAAAGTAGAAGGATGCCCATCAATTTGGGAATGGCTAAACAAATTGTGGCATAAAATTGTGATGGATTACTAATTCACTTGAAGAAATGACTAATAGGCTAATTTTGGAAAAGCGTGGAAAGATCTACATAAATTTATAAAGAGTGAAATGGGCAGAACCTAGAGAATATTATATATAGCAACAGAAATATTGTTTGAAGATTGACTGTGTAAATCCATCTCCAGAGAGAGAACTAATAAAAAGAAATGTTATATATATGTATATGTATATGTATATATATACTTATCTTACATATACATTTTAATATCTTCCCTAATGGATGGAAGAGAAAGGAGGGAGGGTAAACAGAGCATTTTAATGTAAAAAAATAATACATTTAAAAGAAAAAAAAAGAATTATTGGACTACTTAAAAACCATTATCAGAGAAAGAGATTATTTATCATATTTCAAAAAAATTATCATGGAAAACTATCCTGATATACTACAACCATCAAGTAAAATAGAAATTGAAAGAATTCTCCAATCCCCAACTGAAAGAGATCCCATAATGAAAAATCACAGGAATATCAAAGCCACATTCCAGAGCTCCCAGGTCAAAGAGGAAATTCTTCATTAAACTAGAAAGAAATTATTCAAATAACATGGGAAGGACCATCAAGGTTTAGCAGCTTCCACATTAAAGTCATGGAGGACTTGGGATATGATACTATGAAAGGCAAAAGAGCTGGAATTTTAACTAAGAAAAGCCTACCCAGCAAAACTGAGTTTAATCTCTAAAGGGGGAAAAATGGGTACTTAGTAAAATAGAGGATTTTCAATAATTCTTGTTGAAAAGATCAGCGTGGAATATTAAATTTGACTGTCAGCTACAGACTCAAGAGAAACATGAAAGTGTAAACATGAAAGAGAAATCATAAGAGATTCAATGAGGTTCTAAAGCCAGGAGTAAGCATTATCTTTAACAGGGATAAACCTGAAGCCTTCCCAGTAAGTTTGGGGTTAAGGAGGATCTCCATTTTCAAGACTATTATTAAGTATTGAATTAGAAATACCAGCTATAACAATATGTGAATAAAAGGAAATTAGAGGAATAAATTTAGGCAACAGGAAAACATACCTATTATTCTGTGTAGATGACAGAATGGTATACTTAAGAGAACCATAAAAAATCAACAAAAAAGTAGATAAAATAATTAACTGAAGCAAAATTTCAGGATATAAAATAAAATCATATAAATAATTAGAATGTCCATATATAAACAACACAGCTGAGCAGTAAGAGATAGAAAGGGAAATTTTATTTAAAAACACAGTAGAGAATATAAAATATTTGGGAATCTACTTTCCAAGATAAAATGAGGGACTATATGAGCACAATTACAAAATACTTCATACAAATAAAGATGGATCTAAAGAACTGGAAAATATGTATTGTTTATGCATTGACCAAGCCAATATAATAAAAATTATAATTATGCCTGCATAATTATATTAAAGGCTGCATTTATTATTTCTGCTTTTATGCATTTGTGTGCTATGTTTCTGTGACCTAATGTATGGTCAATTTTTGTGAATGTGCCATGTGGTGCTGAGAAGGTGTATTCCTTTTTATCCCTATTTATTTTTCTCCATATGTCTATTAATTCTAATTTTTCTAAGATTTCATTCACTTCTTTCACCTCTTTCTTATTTATTTTTTGGTTTGATTTATCTAAATTTGATAATGGTTGGTTTAAGTCTCCCACTAATATGGTTTTACTGTCTATTTCTTCCTTCAATTCTCCTAGTTTCTCCATTAGAAATTTGGATGCTATACCATTTGGTGCATACATGTTGATTAGTGATATTTCCTCATTGTCTATACTCCCTTTTAACAGAATATAATTACCTTCCCTATCCCTTTTGATCAGGTCTATTTTTGCTTTGGCTTTATCAGATATCAAGATTACCACTCCTGCCTTCTTTCTGTCAGTTGAGGCCCAGAAGGTCTTACTCCATCCTTTAATTCTGACCTTGTGGGTGTCAACCCGCCTCATGTGTGTTTCTTGAAGAAAACATATGGTAGGGTTTTGGATTCTAATCCATTCTGCTATTCGTCTGCGCTTTATGGGTGAGTTCATCCCATTCACGTTCAAGGTTATGACTGTCATTTGTGGACTCCCTGGCATTTTGATAACCTTCCCTAATTCTAACCTTTTTTCCTTTGGCTCTACCTTTTAGTCCAGTGATTTACTTTAAATCAGTCCCCCTTGTCCCCTCCCTTGATATGTTTCCCTTTTTAGTCCCTCACCTTTTGTTCCCTCTCCCTCCCCCCTCTCTTTCCCTCCCCTTTTGTTTTACCTCTCCCCCTCCCCCCCCTTGGTTTTCCCTTCTCCCTACCCTTGTTGGGTGAGATAGAATTCAAGATCCCAATGGATCTGGATGTTTTTCCCTCTCAGAGTTGATTTCCCTGAGAGTAAGGTTTAAGTAAAAACTCTCTTCCTCTCCTGCTTATAGGAGCTTTCTTCCCCTCCCCTTCCCATTTGAATCTTTGTGTGAGAATGATTATTCTATTTAGTCTTTCTTTTCCCCCTATTTACACATTACATTTTCCCTACCTGTTAGTATACATAGATTGATATAAATGTAGTCCTTATAGAAGAGAGTTTGAGTAAAAGAAGAAGATAACATTTTTCTCCTTTTCCCTTTCCTTCATATTTACCTTTTCAGGTATTCCATGCTCTTTGATTTTCAATATCGAACTTTCCACAGAGCTCTGGTCTTTTCATTGCAAAAAGTTGGAAGTCTTCTATTTTGTTGAATGCCCATACTTTCCCTTGGAAGTATATAGTCAGTTTTGCTGGGTAGTTGATTCTTGGTTAAAGACCCAGCTCTCTTGCCTTTCTGAAGATCATGTTCCATGCCTTATGATCATTCAGAGAGGAACTTGCAAGGTCTTGTGTGACCCTGATTGGCATTCCTTTATATCTAAATTGTCTTTTTTCTGGCTTCTTGCAGGATTTTTTCTTTTGTTTGAGAGTTTTGGAATTTGGCAATTACATTCCTGGGAGTTATCTTTTGGGGGTTTAGTGTAGAGGGTGTTCTGTGAGCTCTGTCAGTGGCTGTATTGCCCCCTTGTTCTAGAATCTCTGGGCAATTTTCTTTGATTATCTCTTGTATTACGATGTCGAGTTTGGTGTTTATTTCTGGCTTTTCTGGAAGTCCAATTATTCTTAAATTATTTCTTCTCCCTCTATTTTCCAAATCTGTCACTTTGTTAGTGAGATATTTTATGTTCTCTTCTAATTTCTTGGTCTTTTGGCTTTGCTTTATTAGTTCTTGCTTTAAAGCCTGGTTTTCCTTTTCACTTTGGTCAAACTGGTTTTGTAGATGCGTAAATTTCTTTTGCATTATTTCCTACTTTTCCTCCCAGAAGGCTTCCATCTTTTTGATCATTTCAGATTCAAATTCTTCATGGGTTTGTGGAGAGTTTCCATTTCCTTTGGAAGGTTTCAGAGCATTTGCTTCTGTTTCCTCTTCTATATCCTCTGTATTTTGTATTTTTGCTCCATAAAATGTGTCCAAAGTCGCCCCCTTCTTCTTGTTTTTTTTTTTTTTTTTTGGAATTTTGGGTTTTTTGTGCTTCTGTGGAGTTTGCCATCTCTATCTGAGTGGGGGGGGGGGTTAACTTTTCTTATCTCTGTCTGGTGTTCAGAGATTTTAGCCCTAGGCAGATTGTCCATTCTATGCAGTTGTTGGATGGAAGGTTCCAGCCAGAGGGTTATGAGCTCCCCTGTCTCTCTGTTTCCCTGCTGTCTGGGTGCCCCCGAGACTGGGACAGGTTTTCAGGGTGTGGCCTTCAGAATACCTGGCCCTGGGGTCCTTTTGTTAGCCCTGAGGGTTGCTGTTTTTTCAGAAGGCCCTGCTCTCTGAGGGGGAGGGGCCGAGGCTTCCTGGAGCTCTGGACAAGGGCTCCTGATAAGAAGATTAGCTTTCCCTGGATTGAATTGAGTGTGCCCTGAGGCAGGGACTTGAGACTTGGATGGAGGGATCCAGCCAGGGGGTTACAAGTTCCCCTGTCTCTCTGTTTCCCTGCTGTCTGAGTGCCCCCTCCACTGGGTTAGGTTGTTTTCAGGAAGCAGCCTTCAGAATAGCCGGCCCTGGGGTCCTTTTGCCAGCCCTGAGGGTTGCTGTTGTTTCAGAAGGCCCTGCTCTCTGAGGGGGAGGGGCCACGGCTTTATGGAGCTCAGAGGGCTCCTGATAAGAGGATTAGCTTTCCCTGGATTGAATTGAGTGTGACCTGAGGCAGGGACTTGAGACTTGGATGGAGGGATCCAGCCAGGGGGTTACAAGCTCCCTCTGTTTCCCTTCTGTCTGGGTGCCCCCTCCACTGGGTTAGGTTGTTTTCAGGAAGTAGCCTTCAGAATAGCAGGCCTTGGGGCTCTGAGGTTGCCTCTGCTGCCTCAGACTCGGACTCAGCGCAATGGATTGGGGGGCATGGGGCCTAGGACCTTCCTTCTGCCTACCTCTTAGGCCCGAGTGGTCTCGGGTTCTGGCTTTGGGGGGGGGGGGGGGCGTACCTTTTGATCCAGGTCCAGTTCCAGGAGGAGGACTCCTGGGGTCTATGCTGTTGATCGTTTTGAATTTCGGTGTCCTAGGAGCATTTGGTTTGAGATTGGTAAGGAAGGGTTTCAGGAGATCTGAACTTTAGCTTTCTCTAAGCCGCCATCTTGACCGGAAGTCCAAAAACTTTATTTTTATAATAAGAGTCTCTTTAGCATCCTTTTGCCTGGCCCTGAAGGGAAGTTCACAATTGTGCTTCAGTTTTTCACTGAGGATACTTTTGATTACATCTATCAAAAGTATCTGAAGAGTTTTGAACCTATATTCTAACAGATTTTCTATCTAAATATTTTATTTTTTAATTTGCCAATTTATTTTTACAAGGAATGATAAAATATTGAAATGCTAATACACTGTGGGTGAAATTGTAAAGCTGTCCAATAATCCTGGAAAATAATTTGGAACTAAACCCAAAGAACTATAAATCTGTGTATTTCCGTTAACCCAGTGATACCACTACTAGGTCTATATCACAAAGAGGTAAAAGGAAAAGGAAAATAACATATTTGTGTACAAATATTCATAGAAGATCTTTTTGTGGTGGTCAGGAAGTGGAAATTGAAGGTATACCCACTGATTGGGGCATGGCTGAACTGGTTCTACTCAGTGTGTATGCTAGTATATAATTGTTCTATAAAAAAGGACAAGCACGATGGTTTCCAAAAAACCTAGAGAGACATATGAATTGCTACAAAATGAAATGACTAGAAATAAGAGAACACTGTACACAGTAACAGTGCTATTATAAGGATGATCAGCTGTGAAAGATTTAACTACTCTGATCAAGACAGTGATCCAATACAATTTCAAAGATCCTATAATTAAAAAAAGCTTAATGCTTATTTTCTTCCTTTCCTTCTTTATTCTCTAGTACTTAGATCAATTCTTTCATAAAATGTGTACCTCCTACTTTCTTATTCCCTCCATGGTGAGTTCTGCCACCTCTGATCTCCTTTTGCATTTTTATTTTTTTCTTCCTTGTTTCTTACTTATATGCTCCATTTGACTTAGTTTTTTAAATCTTATACTTCTTTTTTTTAATACTAGACTATAGACTCCAAGACAGAGTTTACTTATCTATATTTCTTTTCCTCATTGACTAGCAACTTTTCCACCCTATACAAAAATAGTAGATAACAAATATTTGTTGATTAACAGATGAATGAAAGAAAATATTTTTCTATGTGACAAGCACTGTGCTTATCTCCAGAGATACAATTAGTAAAAAAATTGGATGATTCCTACTCTCAAAATCTCACATCAAAATTTGGGCAGACAATATATAAAAGAAAGTTTAACAGGATGGATAGAAAGGCCAAAAATTCTTAAAACTGCAGTAAAAGTATATGTGGAAATGTCTTGATCAAACTCTTCTAATGATTGTATTAATTCAGTATGTCAGTTACTGGGTGAATCTATCTCACATTTTAGAATGTTTAAAAATTTCCATTACTTCTATTGACATTAAATGATTATGTTTTTGCCTAAGATGAATATTGTAAATGAGGAAAAATATCTTTGAGAGATACTCAAAATATATTTTTTAATTGATCAGAAGCCATTTTGTTAGTGGTAAGGGACTTGATAATCACTATTATTGTCATCAACAACTCAACACAACTGGAACCAGGAACTGATCTCAATCATCTGGGGAAAGAATAACTTCCAGCAAGTGTCAAACAGCTGGCTAATTCTCCTTAATCGAAATTGGACCTAAATGTATTCCATATGTCTTGAATATGACAGCAAACACAGAAAAGGTTCAGAAAACTCTTTTAAAATAGCTTTATGGTAGAGAACTATTAATCTCATGAGAATTTATTGTAATGGTGTATAACATGGTATTAGGGGTAAAGTCATTAATCAGGATAAAAGTTCATTGTGAAAGAAGAGTTTGAATTTCTTACTAGACACAAGGAGATGTTTCTAATAACATTTCCCTCCATATTATCCATTCTAAAAAATATTATTGAGAGTTGCTGTATCTGTATTAATAATGATTAATTCATTCATTGATACCCAAAGAGAATCAGTCAATAGTGAATCAAGGTCTTAGGAAATGTGGAACAGAATATATGATTTAAAAGAAAAGTGACCTAATATTTTATTAAAATAATATTAAGTGGTACTTTTTTGTCTATGTGGCACTTGAGTAATTTACATATTTGACTTTATTCTATCAATTGGTAAAAAATATTTCTTTTTAAATTAGTTAGGTGATTAATTATGTCTACTTCCACTAAAGAATTAAGTACTTTCAAATGGTCTTTGGTTGAAAAATGATTAAAAAACAAATGGCTAAATAAAAACTCAGCTATTTCTTGTAAGTTGTAGATAAAATCAATAAATACATACAGCTCATACAAATAATAATTGCATTGATATCTTAAGCCAAGATATCTAGATTTTAGTTCTAAGGGACAGAAATAGAAAATAGGCTAGAAATGGAATACAACTTTAATGTACAATTTAAACTGGTCAATACTGCTAAACCCTAATTGGATGGAAACATTAGGAGGCTTTTAGAGATCTTTGAGAGAATGACACCTATAGGTGGTGGGGATGGATATCAGATTATAAGGAATTACGAAATAGGAGGGTAATAAGGAAATAGAAGCCCGCAATTTAGAAGGCTCTTCAAACAATTTACCAGAAAAAAAAAGGAGAGGAGTGATAGCTTATTGAAGTTTAAGAATAAGAATTAAGGAAAGGGTTTTCTGTCCTTGTAAAGAAATAGAGAAAACACATTTTTAGGCAGATGGAAAAGAGCCACTGAATTCAATCTCCTTGTTATATAGATATAGATATAGATATAGATATAGATATAGATATAGATATAGATATAGATATAGATATAGATATAGATAAAGGGGAGTTCCAGAGAAGTTAAGTGAATTTCTCTAACGTCATTTAGTTGGTATATGGAAGAGCTGGGATTTAAATTAGCTTCTTGACTCCAAATCCATATATAATACTATCTACTATACAATGTTGACTTTATATGACTTTTCTATCTTTTGCCTAAATTCCACAGGGGCAATTATTTCAAGAGGGATTAAAAACAGAGTTCTTTATTTTATTTAATCATTAAAAAATAATAACTTCTGTGATAACAGTTCCATATTTGTTTGAGTGAGATAGTTTAAATGTTGTTATTTGTCTTTCATTTTCAGAAAGGACAAATGACATCAGGGAGTGTTGTCTTAGCTTGCTTGAAATTGGATTTAAGAGAAGTAGAGTTTCCCCAAATCCTCAGCCTCATTTTCTCTTCCAGTCATTAAAGTCCAGTGATAAGATAAATGTAAGGAAAACTGGCAATGGCCAAGGATAAAATGAACCTTAGCATTTTTGCTATCTTACCAAATTCACTAACCTACTTCAGAAATCTTCATGGCTGTTGGTACAAATTGTTCTCATCAAACCCATTCTCCCAGGAAAGATACTGAGGCTAGACATCCTCTTAAGTCACTAAATGATTTGAAACTTGTCAATTACCTTCAATCTGGTTTAGCCTATCTACTGAGACAGTGTATTTGATATAAGAACACATGTGGGGGCAACTAGCCACATTATCCTTATGCATAGTGTCTATTTCAAGATCACTGAATAATGAATGTAAAATTGAAAGGAATGCCAGGAACCATATAATCCAAACTATCTATTTTCTAATTGAGGAAGGAGATTGTGATAAGCCCAAAGTCCACAGGTAAATCATTTAGATTATAAGACCTAGGAGGAAACAAATATAAAGAATAGTTTCTTATTTCAATGACTTTATAAATGACGTACAATGACAACATAAAAAATCTCTGAAAATAGTGATGGTGAATGAATTTATAGGTTACATCCAGTGGCAGTTCCCAATGTAACATTTTCAGCAATTTTGACAAATTACTTCATTCAATTGAGGTGGGGAGGGTTTGAAAGGGAAATGAGTATTATGTGTTGTTTTTAAAGTACAGTTTATTTAGGCACTAAATAAAACCAAAATAACTCTTGGAAAAGGCATTCTTATTCTATGGTTTATATTATTTGTATCTAATATACCTTTCTTATTATTGCTTATTACTTGTTATTATTTGGTGTTACAATAATTAAATTTATAATCTTGGCTTTCTTGATTCATTCTTAGAGGAATACAAAGATTAAAACCTCTGAATAAACATATTTTAAGCATATGACACTATTCCCAAATATATTCTGTTAATGCTATTTTCATTAGAATATGGTGTACAGATGATGATTACTGAAGCATTTGCATAGTCAATTAATTAGACAAGTTTCCTTTTCTTGTGGTGAAAGTAGTTTCATTCCACATGCGCTGAAACAATTTCACATTTTATGCATGTCTAAAAGAGAAAAAAAACTTCAAAGAATATTGATTGTATTTTCCCAATGGATTTCATTAAATATGAAAATTAAAGTTGAACAAATAAACCACTAAGAATCCAGCAATTATTTTATCTTCAGTTAGAAAAGCAAATAATGGAAACAATAAGAAAAAAGAATCCTTGTCTTTTAATCAAAATATTTTTAGTTGGACAGACCAGAAAACTCTTAGTTAAGTAAAACACTGGTTTGAGGAAATGAAAAATAAGTCTACATGACAGTTATCTACATCCTTTAAATATTTAAAGATGACACTATGTTATTCTTTGTTCTCTAGCTCTAATATCTCCAGTTGTCCTTTAGGAAATTCTCATATTATAAGGGTTTGAATTCCTTCACTGTACTGAGTCCTTATTTCTAAACAATCTACAGTTGGTCAATTATTTTTTCCAAAAAATATGGTACCCATAAATTAACAAAATGCTCCAGATATATTTCATCAGTTAAAATTCATGGTGTCATAAAAGTCTTTTTAATGTAAATTAATTTTTTCTTCTGTCAGTACATTTTCAACTAATTGTTTTCAGAAAACAATTATGACACTATTTTATGACACTTTTTAATTCATGTTCTCTTCCTCCCTCCCACCTACCTCTCTTGATTCCACAATAAATTAGATAGTGATATAGATTGTATGTGTATTATCATTCAACAGATATTTCCATATTCATCATGATGGGAAAAAAGACACATATCACTTATATTAGAGAAAACTTTGTGGAAAAATAAAGTGAAAATGGCATGCTTTAATTTGTAGTCAGACTTCCTTGGTTTCTTTCATGACAGTAGACAGTCATGTTTGTCACAATTCCTTTAGAGTTTGTCCTGGATCCTTGCATTTCTGACAATAGGTAAGCCATTCACAGTTGACTCTTGTACTTTATTGCTGTCATTGTTTACAATGTGATTCTGATCTAAAAAGTCTTGATGCAGAACTAATCTATTAAAATTTAAACCTGTCCTAAGACTTTTGAGCTACTCGATATAACTAACTAGTTGATATACTTCCTTTACTTGGACATTCTACTCTTAATTCAATTTAAGAATACATTCACTTGTTTTAGCTAAAATTTTATTTTTTACTGACAGTTTAATTTAATCTATACAGAAAGGTAAAAAAAAAAGTTGACATCTCTGAATCTTAAAGAAAGAACATGAACATATCAAAATTTGGATTGCTATTTAGACTTTGGTCCTCTAAAATCCATAGAGAATGGTCACAAAGGAAATGACACCTCCATGACTTAAAGAAAGGAGATGTTTTTATAAAAGAGGAGAGATGTTCCCTTAGATGATTAGAAATCTACATCAGTATAGTTGCAGGTTATCTGGAAATGGTGAAGAAGGAACCACATGAATCTTGCCTAACCTTTTCACCAATCAATTCCTGGCTTTGCTTTTAATGAAAATCTAGAGTCACTCATCTTGAAAGGAGGGAGGGAAGGAGTAATCTTGGTTGATGCTGGTTCTGTTATCTGGTAAATAGTAAATAATGAAGAAAATATTTTTCATGCATTTTCCTCTTCTTCATCTTCTATCACTCAGATGGCTTCTGTCGCTTTCTCTAGTTTCATATAATGAAGTGACTTTACTCCTTACCAAGGATATCCCTCAAAATTATTCAAGCAATCACATTCCATATTATCTCCTCCAAAGGATTGTTCCTCTTTCCATGCCCAATTATTTTTAAGCTCTTAATTTCACTATTTGTAGTCTTTTTCTAAAAGTCTACTGTCTACTTTCCTATGGCATACAAACATACACACAATTTTCTTATCCTGGAAAGTTCCCTATTGCTCTTTCTATTCTTGCTTTTTTTAATTTAAAATTAAAAAAATATTACACATAGATACAGTTTTTAATCAACATTTTCTGAAACTTTGAAATCCATATTCTCTAACTCCAACTTCTACCTCCTCAAGAAGGTAGATAATAGAATGTAGATTGTACACATATTATCATATAATACATAGTTCCATGTTCATTGTGTTGTAAAACAAGGCATATAACACACTAGAGAAAAATTCATGGAGGAAATAAAGTGAAGAATGATTCAATCTGATTTCAGACTCTGTTCCTTCTTTTTTAGTGGATATCCTTTTTCATCTGAATCCCTTGGAGTTGACCTGAATCCTTGCCTTGTTGTTAATAGTTAAGCCATTCACAGTTGGTCATCATACATTATTGTTACTTTATATAATGTTCTCCTGGTTCTGCTCACTTAACTTTTAATCACTTCATATAAATCTTTACAGGTCTTCTTTTTTCCCCCTGATCATCTTGTCTGTCATTTCTTATGGCACAATAGTGTTACATTATCTATATGTACCACAACTTGTCCAGTTATTCCTTAGTTTATGGACATCCCTTCAGTTTCCAGATCTTTGCCACCACAAAAAGAGATGCTATAAATATTTACAAGTAGGTCCTTTCCCTCTATTTTTACTCTATGGGAAACACACCTAGTGGTATTGCTGGGTCAAAGAGTATGAACAGTTTTATTTCCCTTTGGGCATGATTCCAAATTACTGTCCAGAATTGTTGTATCAGTTCATAGCTCCACCAACAATGTAATGGTATGTCAATTCTTTCCATATCACTACCAACATTTATCATTTTCATTTGTTGTCATTTTAACCTGTTTGGTGGGTATGAAATGCTATCTCAGTGTTGTTTTAATTTTAATTTTTCAAATTAATAGTGGTTTGGAACATTTTTTTACTAAATATATTTTATTATTTTATCTGGGAATTGGTTGTTCTGTCATATCTTTTAACTATTTGTCAGTTAGAGCACGTTCTATATTATTATAAATTTGACTCGGTTCACTGTGTATTTGAGAAATGAAGCCTTTACAGGGACTTACTGAAAAGATTTTTTCCCCTGTGTGTTGTTTGACTTTAATATTGGTTACACTGATTTTGTTTGTGCAAGAACTTTTTAATTTAATGTAGTCAAAGTTATCTATCTTATATTTCATATTCTCTATGTCTTGTTTTTTTTTAAATTTTCCCTTATCCATACATCTGACAAGTAAATTACTTTGCAATTCCCTAATTTCTTTATAGTTTCACCCTTTATTTCTAAATCATGTATCTCTGGCATATTTAGTGAAGTGATACTCTATGTCTAATTTCTCCCATACTATTTTCCAGGTATCCCTACAGTTTTGGACAAGTAGATATTTCTTTGAAAAAATTGGATATATGGATTCGTCAAACTCTAGGTGACTATGATCATTTACCATTTTTGTTGAGTACCAAATCTATTCTTTTGGTTCTCCACTCTATTTTTTAGTACCAGATTGTTTTGATATTTGCCACTTTATAATATAGTTTGAGATTTGGTACAGATAAGCAACATTCCTTCATTTTTAAAATTCCCTTGATACTCTATACCTTTTTTCTTCCAAGATGAACTGGGTTTCCCCCCTAGCTTTATGAATTAATTCTGGGGTAGTCTGATTGGTATTTCACTGAATGAGATGAATTTAGGAAGAATTGTCATTTTATTTCATTGGTTTGGCCTACACATGAACAATTAATGTTTTCTCCATTTTTTTAGATCTAACTTTATTTGAATGAAAAGTGTTTTTTAGTAGAGATCATGTAGTTTCTGAATTTTTCTTGGCAGGTAAATTCCAAGGTATTTTATATTGTCTAGAGATTTTAAAATTTGATTTCTCTACATTTGCTGTTGGGCTTTTTTGTATATAGAAGAATGCTCATGATTTTGTGGGTTTATTTATACCCTACTATTTTGCTAAAGTTTTTATTGTTTTGATAAGGTTTGTGGTTGATAATCTAAGTATGCATATTTATCATATGCAAAGTGATAGCGTTATTTCTTCATCACTTATTCTAATTCCTTATATTTATTTACCTTTACAGCTATAGCTAGCATTTCTAGTACAATATTGAACAGTAGTAGTGATAAAGGACATTCTTGTTTCACTCATAATCTTACTGGGAAGGCTTTTAGCTTCTCTCCATTATGGATAATGTCTGATGATTGTTTTAGAGATACCTCTATAACTTTGCAGAATATTCCATTTGTTTCAAAATTATCTAGTGTCTTTAATAGGAGTGAGTGTTATATTTTGTCAGAAACATTTTCTGTATCTATTGAAATAATTTTATGTTTTTCTTGGTGTTGTTATTGATATAATTAATAGTCTGATATTTTTCCTAATATTGAACCATTCCTGTCTTCCTGTAATGAAACCTACCTGGGTCATTGTTTATGATACTTGTGATTATATATTGCTATTATCTCCTTGCTAGTATTTTATTTAAGATTTTTGCATCATTATTGTTTAGGGATGTTGGTCTATAATTTCCTTTCTCCATTTTTGATCTTCCTAGTTTAGGTATCAACACCAAATTTGTGTCATAAAATGAATTTAGTAAAAATCCTTCCTCAGTTATTTTTCCAAATAGTTTATCTAGTATTGGAATTGATTGTTCTTTAAATGTTTTGTAGAATTCTCTAGTGAATCCATCTGGCCCTGGGGCTTCTTTCTCATGGATTTCATTGATGGCCTGTTCAATTTCCTTTTCTGAGATGAGAGTTTAAATATCCAATTTAACCTGAACAATTTATATTTCTTTCAAAACTCATTTTCACTTAGATTATCATATTTATTGGCATATAAGTGAGCTAAATAATTCCTAAAATTATTTTAATTTCCTCATCATTGATGAGGATTGATTACATACATTGATACAATGACATTGTAATGTCATTTTTAATACTGGTAATTTTTTTATTATCAAATTATCCAGTGTTTTTTTTTTATCCCCATACAATCAACTCCTTCACTTATTTGTTCAATTGTTTTCTTACTTTCAATTTTATGAATTCCTCCTTTGATATTCATGATTTCCAATTTGGTATTTAATTCAAGACTTTTAATTAATTCTTATTCCAGATTTTTAAGTGCATACACTCTTCATTGATCAGCTCTTTCTCTATTTTATTGATATAAGTGTTTAGAAATATAAAATTTCCCCTAAGTGTTGCTTTGGCTGCAACCCAAAAATATTTGTATGTTTTCTCCTTGTAATTCACTTCAGTGAAGTTATTGATTATTTCTATGTCACACTCATTGAAGAGAAGGTTATTTATTTCATTCCTAATAAGTCTTGTATTATATCTCTTCTGTACTTGTATCTCATCTCCTCATAAAGACCATTTATAATAGATGCCTCTGTTTTCTCTCATCTCTTATATTCTGACTTCTGACCATATCAATCCACCAGGAAGGACTACTCTCTCCAAAATTACCAATGATCTTTTGGTTCACTAAATGCAATGTCCTATTCTAAATCCTCATTCTCCTTGACATCCTTATAGACTTTGACACTTTTGAACACTGTCTCCTCTTTGACACTCTTTTAGTTTTCAGGAAAGTACTCTCTTCTGGTTCTTTTTCTGCCTATCTGACCAGTCATCTCTGTTTCCTCCAGTGGATGAATTCTCCTCAAGATCATACCCTCTAATCATAGGTGACCCTCAGAATTCTCTCCTAGACCCTCTTCTCTTCACTCTAGATTACTACAGTAAGTATTCTCATCAATTTTCATGGATTTGATTACTTTCTGATTATTCAAAAAATTTACCTTTCTTTCTCCAATCTCTAATGATCTCCTATATTGCATTTCCAACTCTCTTAAACTGAATGTTCAGACATCTTAAACTCAAATATGTCCAAAACAGAATTCATTATTTTCCCCTGTTAATACTATCATACCCATATATACCTTTTTGTTCCCTTTCTTACTGTAGAGGACAACACCATTCTCTCTGTCCCAGGCTCCCAACCCAGGAATCATTCTATATTCCTCATTATCTTTCTTTACTCATATACAATGTTTACTAAGGCCTTTCAATTTTTCCTTTGTAACGTTTCTCTAACACACCCCCTTATCTTCTATGACATTGCTACCAGTCTAATGCAGGACCTCAACATCTCACTCCTGGGTTATATTTTAGTAGCCTTCTGGTGGATCTACCTGAATTAAATCTTAACCCACTCCAATCTCTATCCTCCATTCATCCATTAAAGTGATTTTCCTGAAGTGAGGGTCTGATGATGCCATCCCACCTCCTCAATAAATTCTAGTAGCTTCTTAATTGCCTATAGAACCAAATGCAAAATGCCCAGTTTGTCATTCTAACCCTTCATAATGTTGCCCTTTCCTGCCTTTCTCACTTCTTACTCCCTTTGGTTTAGAATGCTCTCCTATCTCTGCTCTGACTTCTCTGGCTTCCTTTCAGACCCAAATAAAATCCTATCCTCTACAGGAAGCTTTCACCAACTCATCTCAATTCTAATGTCTTCTTCCTATTAATTATTTATCTTATACATATTTTAATTATTTGTATGTTGTTCTTGATGCCAAGGATTATTTTTACCTCATGTTATATCCTCAGTACTTAACAGAATGTGCCTGGCACATAGTAGGTACTTAATAAATGCTATTTGATTAATGCATTGTGTGGCTCTGATTTCTAAAAACCTAGACTAGTGGTTTATAGCCTGTGTCAGGAAGTTCCAAGCAGCAAAAGCTTCATTCATGGGCCTGATAATGGACTTTATCTTATTAACAACTTGCTTCACTTTGGAGAGGGCACTATCAGAAACTTTTATACAAGATACTTTTTTAAACAATGATATGATTGGCTACTAAGGTACAGAATGTCTATAATATTATCTGGTAGAGTTGTTTTGACCAATAAAATATGTCTTATTAAATTTCATAGTTTAAAGGGATATTTCAGATTTTTTTCATGTAAAAATAAGGAGCAGATTTAAGATTATCATTTAGGAAATGTTTCTTTTGAAGATATTACATTTATCTATCAGCATGATTGGGTCTTATTTCCTGGACAGTAATTCACTAAACTATAAGAGTTTTCTCAGCTTTAATCATAGACATCTTAGTATTTATTCTAAACTCTAGGTATGCGTTGACTAAGTAGAATTATATATTAATCTGCTCTTTTGTGTAGAAAATAGTTTAAAAGAAAGCACACAGAGAACAAACTTGGAAATTTAAACATCTAAAAATTGTTGGTTAGGATGAACTCTGAAAAAAAAATCTTATTTTTGAGACAGATTCTTTTGTAAGACTAATTTTTATACTACAAGGGTTTGATATTTTATTTGCATTAATCACTATTTATTTTAATTATTTCCATCCTTTTCCTGTATGAATAAAGGAAATTACTAATTAAATTTAAGTTTTCTCAGTGAAGTAATTGAATGATTTTTTCTAGAATCAAGTGTATAAAAATGCTCTCAGACTTGTTAAATTAATAGATCACTATATCAATGGAAATTATTTCAATTCCTCTTTTAAAAATGATTTTATTTGAAATATAGAAAAGGAATCCACCATTCCAGGAAAAGGTACTTTCAGAGATAGTGGAAATGTCCATTTTTAGTGGAAAAAAATATTCAGGGCTCACTGTTTGCATGTATAGTTAAACAACTAAAATTGTAATAGAATGACAATCTCCAAATAAAGTTATACTGATTTACTATGTTGATTGCTTTTTAAGTTGGCATGACTCAAAATATGAAATGTTATATACAGAGAGAAAAAAACAATATTTTCCTGCAAAATAAATATATAAAATATGAACACATAATTATTTATTGAAATGAATTGATTGGTTAATTCTTCACCATTCCATACTCTTTGTTTTATAAATTTATTACTTTAATAATTACTGAAGTTACTGCCAACTCTTCTTTTGTCAAACAAGAAACAAAACAATGCCAGAAAGAAAATGAAAGTATATCCAGAGGAAATCCAAGCCCAAATCTAATGTGTTAAGTTTTTTATTTGGGGCTCCATGAAAAATATTGATGAGTCTGTCAATGTGTGAGTTAAACCAAAAGGGATAAAGGAAGGGCCCTGAAGCCAATTTCACATTTTGAACTAGACCCACAATGATAAATTGCTGTCAGTGAATTCAGGTACTTGAGGGCCAAGGATAACAGATTGGATGGGAAGATAGACAGTGCTTACTTATGTGGAAAACAAAGAGTATTTTGGAAGGAGCAAATCCTCAGGGAAAAAAAATTAAATTTTATTTAAAAATAAAAGACAAAGGGGAGGGTAAAAGTAAATAATACTAATATAGAACAATATATTTATTTATCTGATTATATACTTACTTTTTTATACTCTTTGGAATATATTTGTAGGATTAATCAAACAAATAATATATTGATTTTATATCTTTGTCTATATACAGTAAGGGATCTCATTGTACCAAAGGATCAATGGTCAGGTACAGTGGATCGATCAACATACTAGGAATCATATTCTTGAATCTGCCACTAACTAGGTATGGGATTCTGTGTAAATCATATCTCTAGGACTTACTTTTTTCATTTATAAAAAAGGTAGGAGTAGAGAGAAGGGAACAAAGATATATTAAGTTCCTCCTCTATACCAAGTACTGGGCTAGTGTTTTACATATTTCATTTGATCCCCTCAATATCATTGGAAAGTTGGTTCTATTGTATTATTATTCCCATTTTATAATTGAAGAAACTAAGGTAATAGAGGGTAAGTATCTCAGGGTCAGATAGCCAATAAGCATCTTAGACAAGATTTGAACTCAAAGTCTTCTTGACTCCAGACCTAGTGCTACATACACTATGCCACTTTTCTGCATCAATATAAAGAAATGATTGGACAAGATAACCTTCCAGTTCTCATTTATGATCCCATAAGAAAAAAAAGTGCAAAACATATTCTCAGTCATTTTTTATAGAGTCTCATGGAATCAGAAAAGTAAAATTTCAAATGATTATTTAATACTAACTATTAGTTAACATTGAACATATTTGAAAGAATTCTCTCCTTCAGGGTATAAGAAAGCACCTCCCTATGATCTTTCATAGATCCCTAAACAGATCTATAAAGGAGAATGTTGGGGAAGATTTAAACAAGAACTGCTCCAACTCATTTGAAGGGAACACCCACAGAGATGAGAACATGGATTCACTGAAGAACTAAATTATTCTTTGTAAAGCCACAACAAAAATAATAACACAATCCAAACCAGATATTTTTGGCTCAAGATAAAACTGATGAATAAAATTATTTGAAAGAAGTGACATCAATAAACATGATTAATTTTTTGCAAACAATGAAAAAATATACAAATTATTGCTAATACAAATACTTTCTCATACCCTCATTTAAATCATAGGTTAGGATTCTTGACAACTTACTGTATTATCTATATAAGTTTGGAGATGAAAGCATTTTTGTAGTAGATATTGGTGCTGATATAGTGCCATCCAAACAGAATTGGCAGACACTGAAAGAATTCTTAATAATAAATATTTGAGATAGTCAGTACTGGGGAAATTTTTGGATAACAGAAAGGACAACCCCCCATTAAATTAAAAAATATTTAAGAAATTTCGAATCAAATGTAGATATGTTTATTCTGCCCTTATTTCACTCTTGCTTTGAGTGAATTATAGGCATGAGGTTCAGTGTTGCCTATGAAAGCTCTCACCAGTTCCATTTCTGGGTAAAGACTTTCCTTGGCTGATATTAAGCAAAAACAGGCTAGTTGCATTCCCCCAAGAGAATCATAAATTATCAGCAGGAAGATATTTTCAAGATCAGTTAATCCCACATCTTCATTTTATTCAGAAGGAACACTTGAGAGTATACATGACTTATCTGAGGTCACAAAGGTAGGAAGTAGCAGATCCAATAATTAAACTAAAACCTTTGACTCCAAATTCATTACTCTTTCCTCCTTATCACTGATGCCTCTTTCTGCAAATGAAACCTATATTTGATGATAGCTACCTGGGCTCAAATGTGAGTGAAAAATATCTTACCCCTTTATATGAGGATTAGATTTTAATGTTAGCAGTAGTTTTGAGTTAATTTTAATTGTAATTCAAGGATAGTTAAATAATGTTAGCCTAAGTAATGATTTCAGTAAGCCTTCTGTGATTACTTTAGTAAAAGTATTAAGGTTGAATTAAATAAGATGACTGAATTAATATATTTAATCATAGTTAGTATAAGCCTTAATATTGCTATATCATGCACCCTCGGCAATAATTATGGTTTTGAATTTGTGATCCAGTATACATCACCTGACCTGATTTTAGTTTAAAGGTATCACCCAGCACTATCCACTCTTATCATTTGTATCACTAGTCCAGGCTCTCCCACTCCCCCACTTGTCTTTCAATCAACTTCTATCTAAGTCATCATCAAATGACTTCCTCTACCAATGAGAAGTACATCCTGCTCTATTTTTAATATGGTCTTAGATTATTTTGAACTTCGTATATAATTTGTGATATTCTTTGGGGTACATAGGAAGGTCTCTCACAGTGCCCTGGATCTTTTGGTTTTGACCAAAAGTCTGACTTTATTGTGAGACTGGCCATTTCCCAAAAAAACAATTTCTTTATGGACTAAAGACTTATTTTTCCCTTATTTGTGTTCTTGTGGTTAGAAATTACACAACACCAAGCCTGGCCCCAAATGCAGTTGCTAATTGAAGAAGAGATCAGTTTTCCTGGCAGAGATAGACTGACCCCTGAGTTAACAATTCAGATTCCTGACTTGAAATTGTATAATTGAAAATCTGTTACCCTAAAAGAAGAACTACATTTCCCAGGAGCCCACTGACATCCTGTCATTATGTACTTGCTGTAGACAGGGGATATTAGGCAGGGATATGGATGGTCCCACCCTCTTGGGCTTGAAGGCAAGGATAGTAAGTGTGGGAGTTTTAAAATGGCTGATCAGCCATGGGCATGTGGTTTTTATTTTGTATCTCTTTTATTCCTTTATTTCTAATGATCACTGATAAATCTTCTAAAATATTATATATATATATATACAAATATATAAATTATAAATAAATCTAAAATATTTTATACATACACATACACACACACACACACACACACACACACACACACACATATATATATATATATATATATATATGTGTGCAATGGGGGTTAAGTGACTTGCCCAAGGTCACATAGATGGGAAGTGCCTGAGGTCAGATTTGAACCTAGGACCTCCCATCTCTAGGACTGACTCAATACACTGAGCTACTCAGCTGCCCCCTAAAATATGTTTTTGTTATTTGAGATTAATTTACAAAATAAGAATTTATGAGTCATAAAAAACCTCTTATATTTGTTTTGTGAAGTTAATAAAAAAATACAAAAATAAAAACCTAACCAAAAATAAAAAACCCTTCAACAGCTTCTGTTCCTAATGGAAAGATTTGAAAGGATGTTTTCTAGGATGGGGTTATTCTTGCTTACATTATGGAAGATTTACAAATTCGAAATAAGAAAGGATACAGGGAAGTATAGGCCTGAGCTGAATAAGAATGGGAATGTAGAATGATAGGGAAATGTAAAAGGTCTTTGAAGTATTTGTTGGAGGAATGAAGGGATTGGGCCAGGGAATGATCTACCCTAAGTACAGTTGTTTGGGTAGGTCTACTTCCTCTCCTTCCCACCAGTAAACCCATTTCATTCCACCTACTGATTCTAACTCTCCCACTGATAATCCTTATCATAAAGACCAAGACATGTAGAAGACTGAAAGGTAAAAAAAAAAATACAAAGACAGTGCCACACTCTTAAGGTTTTGATATCCAGCAAAATGCTGGATACTCTACTTTGTTTAACATTTTATATCAAAATATAATGTTTTAGGCAGAATTTTTAAAATTAGGATCATAGATTTACTATAAGAAAGGAGCTTCGAGATTATCAGTTCTCTTTGAAAAAAAAAAAGATCATTTATATAGTGTGAAGATTAAATTAAATCTCCCTGCCCATTTTTAGAATTAATCACCAAAAGCATAACCACCCCACTCACAATTGAGTCGGGGATGTCTGTGACCCAGGTGTGCAATACTAGGTTACAAATCAGAATCAACTAACTGCCCCCTGGGCAGTCCTAAGCAAAGCTTTAGGCTATGATTTGTCCAAGCAAAGTGGAGGAAGGCACAGGAAGTGATGCAAAAGAAGTGTCTTTTAAAAGGGAGTTACAACTTCCTGTGAGGACTTCTTCTGGAGTTCTTTGTGCTTGGGATTTCTGAGTGCTCTCATTCTTTGGTGTTCTGAGTTCAAGTTGGAGGTTGATGAAGAATCTGCTAACTGGACCTTAGAGTTGGTGAGACTGTCCTTGAATCTCTCTCTTTGGACTGACATGTGGTGAATGAAAGAGCTGACTTCTTTCCTGGATTTTCTGAAGAGACTAGCTTCTCGAGAGACCTATTCTCTGAGAGAGCCTCCCTCCATCCCCAGGTCCTTGGCCACAAGGACTAATTCCTCTCCGACTAAAGATTAAATTCCCCTGCCTGTTTTTGACCCAGGGACCATAGCAAAATACTTAGTGCTTAGGTGAGATATCTTACCCTATCCCCTCTCTCATTTTATTACTTTCATTCTTTCTATATTTTAAAAATAAATTGTTAAAGAAATCTCTTGGAATTAATTAAAATTCCTGGTGATCCTATTCTTAAATAATCCAATCCAACCTTTTATAAAAACCCCTTAAATTTCTCCCCCTTACAATAGTTCATTAAATTTGGGCTTAAGCTGCCTCATACATGCACATTTAGAGAGGAAGAGGAGAATTAGATGGCATTTCTAAATTTCCAAATCAATTTTATTTTAATGCAATAGGACTTATTTTGACCACATTCCTAGTACTGTACTAAGTGTTAGGAATACAAAGGCAAAAATAAAAAAGTATATCCTAATGAAGCTTACTTTCTCATTTATGATATTTAGAAGTCTTAGTACTAAAGGAACACTCACCTAGGGATTAGACATTCTTGATTATAGTGCTAGAACTGCCAATAACTGGCTGTGAAGACAATATCCTAGTGTTGACACAAACATCATTCAGGCTCCTGACTCATATCAGACCTAAGATAGTAGATAAATATTTACCCTTGCCTGGAAAAAAGAAAAAGAAGACAAAAGGAAGAAGGAAGAAGGGAGAAGAAGAAGAAGAAGAGGGAGTGGAAGAAGAAAGAAGAAATATTCTAATGAAAAGGAACTTCCTGCCACTAGGGTACCCATAATGCAAAGTTTCTCTTCCAGCAGAAATTCATAATCTTTGTATTATGTACTATTTAACTATAGAGATATATTCACCTAGACTCTTCCATTCTTTCAACTCATTGCCAAATAGAACCAGATGTAAGACAACTCAGTGATCAAAGTTTAAAGAAAATCAAGTCCTAAACTGTTATAGAATATATACAGAAAGATATGATCCAGCTGTGTGCTGCTGCAAAATAAATGAGCACACAAGAAGATCTCTTCAATATACTTTATTATTATTATTATTATAGTAAAATGAGATTCTGTACTCCACCTGAATATTTATTTTCTTGCTAGAATTGTACCAGATGGAAGAATTTCCTATAATTGAAAACACTTCTAGGTATGTTCTTTTGTAAAGCTGTATTATCACCAAAATCCTTCTACTTTCTTTCTTTTTTAATCTCAACTAACATTATTCTTTCATTGTTTTCAGTGACTAATGGTATTGTATCATACCATGTATCACTTTTCAGAAACTACCTCCATAGATTCTAAAGTATGGCAATGAGTTAGTGTCTAGAGAGCTGGCTTTGAAGTCAATCAAGATCTGCATTCAAAACTAGCCCCTGACACATACTGCCAATCTATCCCTGGGCATGTTATGGTACTTCTAAGTGCCCCAAACATCTAAGACATCAGCTTATAGAAACATTGTAGGTCAGCCTTGGTAGAAGTAATTTCCTCATGGGGACTGCCTCACTCATGAAATTATATGAACAGTTATATGTCTGTTGACCAAGTGAATGGGACTTCAGAATGTAATACCTTTGGAATCCGTATGTATAGCAACAAGGCATTAACTCTAATTAGGGCAACTTCATAGAATGTCATATGGTGACCTGAAAGCTAGGCCTAAGGCAAAGGAGTCTAGTTGATCAATTTAGGAAAACTCCTGTAGGATAATAGATTTATAACTGGAAGGAACTTCAGAGGTCTAGTCCAAATGACTCAATGTATAAGTAAAAGTTTAAAAGACTTGTTGAAGGTCAAACAGATAGTAGGCATCAAAGACAGAATTTGAATTCTGAACCTTTAATTCTAATCCTGTGCTTTTCCACTGTACAACTATGTCACTGTTGAATCAAAATCCCTATTCCTATCCCCATGCAATTTAGGCTAGTTTTTTCATCATAAGTATGGAGACTATCTTGGAAACTTGATTGACTCAAGGGATTAAAGACAGTCTTTTGATATCACTTGCTCTTTGTCTGAATTTCTAATGTTTGGCTGGTGAATTATGATGGGCCAGGGAGCTTCACTCAGCTGAATTAATTCAAAATAACTTAATACGTATCATATTTGAATATCCTTTTCCTCTTCTAAGTTAATGTCTTATGCTATTTGTTGAATGGCCTCTGAGTGTCTCATATATTGTCCAATATCTTAACCTACAAAATATTAGCCGAAATGAGGTAGGCTCCAGAACAACAACCAATTAAATTTGGCTACATAAAGGAAAGATGGTATATTTTTCTTAGAAGATCCAGTAGGTAGAAAAAGTCTTTCCACAAATAATCAGAGTCTCTATGAACACATAGACAAATATCAAAGTGAAAATCATTCTACAATAGTATAGAAAAGATCAATAGCCATGTATCATTTAAAAAAATACACTTAATTACTACCAACATACAATGGATGCAGCAAAAGTGCTACAGACCTTCCTTAAAAATAGCTATTATTGAGAGTTACTAATTGGTAAAATGTTCTCCTCCTTACTACTCCTCCATCATTAATCTTGGTAAGGCTGTAACACAGTTATTGGTAGTAAATAACAGTAACCTGAAAGAAATATAATAGCAGTGATATCTTCTCTGTTGTAGTTCTTTATGAAAGCAATTTTTTCCTCCTGCCTGATTCCATAAGTACCAAACATATTTCATTTATGCCTCAAGCCATGATAAATTCTATGATTGCTAAGAAGCCTATTCAGCACTCAAGTCCTTTTACTAATAGAAGGTTCCTAAGACACAGATAATGAAAAGAACACATCATTCTAATGTCATTTATAATTTACTTCAGGACATATATATATATATATTTTCAAAAAAGACTATCTTTTTCTAATTATGTTTTGCTTTAGACAATATAGTATTAAAGTTGGTTTGCTTTCCCTGAAGAATATCATGTGAAAGGGAGGAAAATAAGGAATGTACAAGGAAGATGAAAAAAATTAAAACATTTAGTACAAAAAATCAACAATTAAAAATTCACACATGGAAAATGGCAAATTGGCTATCTTCTTGAAAGGTATCATTATTGGAAACTGACTTCCATTTCCAATTCTATGACTTTAACTGACAAAGGCAATTTTAAATAAGTAAATAAAAAAATGACTCAGTGTTTCCCAAAACAACTTTTCCAAAGTGACATAAAGACATTTATTTTTTGATTAGCATTGAACTAATTCTATACTTTTTATCTCCCTACTTGTATCTCTACTAAATATATGGAAGGTCTTTTGAAGTTTCACATGATGCAAGCACTACACAGAGGAGTGATATGCAATTATATAGAACAGATGAAAATCAGGCCAATGGCAGTTTATAGGGTGAAAAGGATAGTCTCATCTACTAGAATAAAAGTGCTGAGTGAATGAGTTTGAACTTAAGACCACACATTTAAAAAAAATCTAAGAAAGATACTCTGATAAGTCACCTATTTTGTAAATATTCTGTTCTTAGTGTTGTACTTAATGCTGTGAAGATTAAATTAAAGTGTTCCCTGATTATAACAATGAAAATACTTAACTCTCCCCTGATTGTGAAGATAAAATTGTAACCACTGTCTATTTTTAGAACATGGTACTTAAAGTTGAGAATGAATATCTGCCCATTTTAGATTTATTCACCCAAAGTGTAAACACCCATTCACACTTGAGTAGGGGAGGACTGTGACCCCCATGTGCAATAGTGGGTGACAAATAAGAATCAACTGACTGCCTTCTGGGCAGTCCTAGAGCAGAGCTTCAACTGTCATTGGTAGACGTAAAATTAGGAGAAGGCACAGTAAGTGACACAAAGGAAGTGTCTTTTAAAAGGAGCTGTTACTTGTGAATCTTGAAATTTCTCATTGGGGAATTCTCCATTGGGACAATTCCCTATTAGGGACCATTCCCCATCTAAAATGTGAGAACTCTACTTAGATCAGAAATGTGAAGACCTCTACTCCACCCATACTTAAGACTGCTTTAGGGGAGAAAACTACTTGCTGAACAATGAAAAATACTTACACCCATACTTAAGCCATGCCTATTTTTAGAATTGATTACAAAGGGGTGCTAAGTACCTATAAAGGTCAGTCAACTTGTGAATTTAAAAGGAGCAAAGAGGAAAAAACTTACACAGAGATTCTAACCTACTTAGGTGTGGATTACTAAAAGGATTAATCTACTCAGGTGTGAATTCAGAATGGGCTGTCCTTTGGAAAACGTCTACTGTGATTGGTAGATGGAAGAACTTAGGGGAGGTAACATAGGAGAAAACCGGCTATATAAGAAAAAGGACAGACTGTTGAGACAATCTCTTGAGATATACAGGCTCTTGAGAGACAATCTCTAAGGAGGTCTTTCAAGGGAGGCTGACTCTGGCTGGAACTCCCTCTGGGGAGACTCTGTACCCCTGAATCCTCGCTTGAACAGATCTTATGGTGAGTGATTAGGACTGGCTGATCTTTTTTTTTTAGAACTTAGGCCTGGGTTGGCCAGGGCTGCCTGGGCCGGCCTATTCTTTTCTCATTTATTTCCTCTCTCTGTCTCTCTCTGTCTGTCTGTCTGTCTCTCTCTCTGTCTGTCTCTCTCTCTCTCTGATTCCTCATTGTATTATAAATTAAAAATCTCTATAAAACCCAGTTGACTTGGGTATATTCATAATTGGGAATATTTCCCTGGTGACCACCTTAAATATTTGATTTAAAACAAGACACTGTGGTGAAAACATATTTCCCGCGGTCACAATTTACTCACCCACTCTTATATCTATCACAATTTATATCTTCAACTCTTTTAACTCTTACAGTTTATGGCTCCCACTCTTTTAAATGCCACATACTTCCTGTGAGGAGAAAATCCTTCATTCCTAAGAGTGTTGACTGGACCTGAGAATCTGTTTCCTGGTGAGGCTGACACATGGAGAATGAAAGTCTGACTCTTAACTGCTGTTTTTTCTCTGAAGAGACCAGCCTCAGGAAAGACCTACTTTTGAAAGAGGCTTCCCCAGCCTTTGCCAAGGCTGGCTGAAACTAACTCTCCCTGCTTGGGGGCGGGGGGTGGGGGGTGGGGGCAGAGATAAATTACTTAGTGCTGAGACTAGATATCTTACCTTATCCTCTCTCCGATTTCTTGCTTCACTCTTTCTACATTTTGTAATGAAATTGTAAATAAAAATCTTTTTGGAATTAATAAAAACTCCTAGTGAACACGCTCATGAAATATGAAGTGCAACACTTTAAAAAAATAAAACCCTTTTCCCCCTTATGCCAAATAGCTTCCAAAACAACAAATTAGATTTTGAGTCCTTATGTTTCTTCTATAATTATAATCATTATCATTATAACTATATAATTTTAAGGTTTTCAAAATCTTACATACTTATTTAATTCGTTCCTCAAATCAATTCTGTGAATTGTTATTGCTATCCTCATTTTACAAATGGGGAAATAAAGGCTGAGAGAAGTTAATAGATTGCCCAAAGGTAACTGCTAGTAAGTATATAAAGCAAAATTCAAGCTCATGCCTGCATAATTACAAATTCAACATATTTTCCTCTAAGCCACTTGGTGGCCACCATCCTCTTCTTATATCCTCTCCTAACAAAAACAATAAAAAGACTTTAATTATGCTTTTAAAAACAGTATCTGACAGTCAAGAAGCTATACAAGTAGACTTATTTGTAAAACAATAATAATTATTTTAGTTACATATTTCTTTGAAAACTTTAGGTGATGTTGAATATTAAGAACTAGTATGGAAGATATAGGAGTCATGTACAAAATTGAAATGAGCTAGTGAAATCCCTTTTTATTCCAAAAAGATTATTATTAATGATAATAATGGAAAGTCTAAGAACTTAACAAAACTCTCATAAAATTAGAGTATAACAAAAACATTTTACATATAATATTGATCCATACAATTTAATTTTTAATGATACAAACAGAAAAATCATGATCTCTCAACTGTTTTGAATAAATAAATCACAAAATATGAAGAACTAGCATAAAAGATCAAAACCATGTGGAAATAGAGCAATACATAACATCCCTATCATCTTATTTGCTACTGTAATTTTTATGTACTTGAGAAGATGTTAAATATATCATGAAACTGCATACTGACACATTTGTTCAATTATTTATTTTTTAAAATACTGTATTTGGGAAGCTTAGTGGTTTACTGTATAGAAAGTTGGACTAGATATTCATAATATTGATGATGTTGTCAATGACATTGATGTTGTTGATGCTGTTGATGATGATGACATGGATGATGCTGTTGATGAAGATGATGTTGATGATGGTGTTGATGATGATGTTGTTTTGTTGTTGATGATGATGTTTTTTTTTTCCCTTTATTAATTAGCTTTTGGTGATTCTTTTGATTTCTTGGATTGGGCCTCAAATTTTCTGTTTAAGTCAGGTCTTTTCTTTAGGAATGCTTGGAAGTCTTCTATTTTATTAAGTGATCATACGTTCCCCTGCAAGAACAGTTGATTCTTGGTTGTAGACCTAGTTCCCTTGTTTTCTGGAATATCATATTCCATGCCTTCTGCTCCTTCAGTGTGTATGCAGCCAGGTCCTGTGTTATCCTAACTGTAGTTCCATAATATCTGAATAGTTTCTTCTTAGAAGTTGATAGTATCTTTTCCTTGGTCTGTTAGTTCTTGAATTTGGCTAAAACATTCCTAGGCATTGTCAATAGGGGATTAAATACAGGAGGTGATCTGTGGATTCTTTCCATCTTCACTTTTCCCTCTTGTTCAATAATGTTGGGGCAGTTTTCTTGGATAATTTCCTGTAGAATGATGCCCATGCCTTTTCATTTGTCATATGATTTTCTGGTAACCCTAACACCCCCCACCCCAATCATTAGCTTTAATCTTGTTCCTCTGATTGTTTGCTGGATCTGTGGGTTTGGGCTATTCTGTCCTGTCGGGCTTCTTGTCTACTCTGCTGAATGACTAGATTAGGCTGATGGATTATTAATGAGCCCAGAGGTCAGATCTTTCCCAGTTGGCAGTAGAAGCTGAAGGTATAGGTGACTGTGAAGGGAGCTGGGCTTCCCAATCTGTTATCAAGGTTTTTTGTTGTGGTTGCAGCCATTGCCCTGGGATCCAAGTCAATAGGATTCTTAAGGAAGCTCTCAGTCCAGTCAGTGGGGGAAATGTGTTGGAGACTGAGCTTCCCTGCCCTCTGAAGGCTTCTTGTCTTCCCTATTGATGGACTGAGCTGGATGTGCCCTGAGGCAAAATCCTCAAGAAGGGAAGGCCCAAGATGGGGAGTAGTAAATAGAGTGCTCTCCCCTCTGTGAATTTCCTCTAGCTGCCTCCCTGCTGGCTGTGGTTGGAGTCCTGAACCTGGCACAGCTGTGGTAGCAAGGCATTCCCTCCTGGCTGGAGCCCTCATACTGAGATTCCAGTGACTGCTGGAGACTCAGAACAGTAGGTGGGGGATGGGTCCTAGGTCTTTTCTTCTTCCTTTTCTTTAAACTGGAGAATTCAACCCTCTCTGCATACCTTTTAAGGTTGAATTGAGCAGGAGGGTCCCCCCCTCAGTCCTGTTGTTAGATTTGGTTTTCTGTCCCCTTGAAGCAATTTGTTTTTTATTGATATGGAAAGCTTTTCACAGAGGTCTGGACTTTTGCAGAAATAGCCACCTTCTAAAATAATTATATTAGTACCATATAGTACCATATATATATATATTATAATATACATATATAATGACCTTGCAATGGTACTAATATGCATATATATATATATATATTTATCTTATTTGATGTTTTCTACAGTCCTCAAAATTAGATTCTATCATTACTATTTCACCAAGAGGAAACTGAGTGTCAAAAAGATTATGATTTGCCCAGGAAGAAACAGTGAAATGGATTTGAGTATCTACTGTTAAAAGTAAACTATTAATATAATAAAACCATAGCAAATAGTTGTTAAAAAGGAGTAAAATTAAAAAAAAAAGAATAAAATGATGAGGATCAGGGTCAGGAGTGAAGGACAGTATAGAACTATTGTGCTTATGACCAGTTATATTTCCAGAAAACTATTATTGCCTCAAATTTTGGACATTAACAATAACTTCTGTACTTAATATGTCACATATACATGCATATATATACATTTATTATATTTATTGTATGTTTTATATATATATATATATATATATATATACACTAGTAAGCGATTTTGCAAGCTGACAGCAAGAGATCCTGCAAACCAACATTCCACACAAAACTCTCAAGAGCTGGGGAACTGAGCACACAGGCAGTTTTTCTGAGAGTGGTTGGTGAACTTTTCTGGGATAAAGAGATGCTGCTGTTTTTTTCTCTAACAGTGAAGAGAGCCAAGGAGGTTTCTGACTGGTATTTCTGGGGTGGACCCAGAAAGCCAGTGGTTCCCTCTTCTTTGGTTTTCTTGATATTCTGCCTATCCTTGCTGCTATTGGTGCTGGTGCTGCTGTCAAGTGGATTTCAACAGAGCTTTTACTGGGACTACTGCTTGACTCAAAGAGGACTCCTGGTTGTGAGATTCTTTGGCCTTTGTCCTTGTTCCTACAAAACCCCTTAGCCTTAATTGCTACTGTAAGAAATTAGTTTAGAATAATTTTAGAAGGTATAAGGTTTTCATCTCTGTTTGGTTTAAGGGTTGCTTATTCTCCCTAATTCCCCTTTTCTCTCCTCCCTTTAGCTAAATAAACCTGTATATCTATCTATCTATCTATATCTATCTATCTATCTATATCTAGTAAGTTAGTTTTGAACCCTTCTTTTGACCCACCTATTACTATATATATATATATATATATATATATATATATTTATTTATTTATAGAAAGTGATCTAGATATACATGGTTATAGATAGATTTCTAGACAGAGATAAATCTAGATCTGGATTTTTAAAAACCCATATCCATCTACATAGAGAGCTAAATGCCAATATCTATATATTTGTATTTGCATATATGTAAGTGTATGTAAACCTCTATATATATGTCATCAGTAGTTTCAAGCACTTAGTTTTATAGCAGAAATTTTGTTTTACTATATTTTCCCCAAAATATATGACCAAAGTTGATAAGAAGTTAGAAAAATAAACTTCAGGTAGTGATATTCTTGATATGGAATTCAATCTAACTTAAACAAAATAAGTAAAAACAAGGGATTCTATAGAAGCAATGTAATAATCAACCAATATATAGTCTGTGAAGTAACATTTTGTAAAATTTCCATTTTTTCCCTTTCAGGATAGGCAGATCTGAGATTTGTTTTTTTAAGTGTTGGGGACTTATGTCTGGAATCTCCCTTAACCAAGATCCATTGGCAACTTTTTTTTTTTTAACTTATAGAGTTGCCTGTGACTTAGAGGGATGAAGTTACTTCTCTTTGATCCCAAACCTATTCTGCATTAGAAATAGAACTTGAGCCCAGATAATTCTCAGGTTGATGCTTTATCAACCACACTCTTTTGCATCTCAATTTTTTTTAAGAAAGAAAACCTGCTTCTTTAAGCAATAAGAAAACTATACAACTTCAATTCATAGGTAATTAAATGATAATTATTTTTATCTTTTAAAAATGGCTTCAACTCCACTAAAATGTTTGGAATCAAATTAGCAAATGACTAATACTTTATGTTTATGGAGTGTTTTATGAAAATATATACATGTACTGATATTTGTGTATGTAATGAAAATTGTGATGGGTTGTTTTAGTTTATTATTCATAAGGGAAGGAAGTGTTTGATATGTTCATTAATCATAGAAGTGAAAATGTTTTTTGTATTTTGGAGAAGGCCAATTTATATGTTTCTGCTAAAAGAGAAGGGGGGGGGCAGTTGAATGTATTGCATGATATGACCTGGTGACTTTCAGAACTTGGATTGGGAGGTTTGAGAGGTTAGTTTCAGCCTCACGAGAACATTGTTTCTGCAACTATTTTGATGATTACCAGAACTCACAACAAACAGAAAACAGTGTCTCTTGTAGAGAAATATTCCTTAATTAAGAGTTCATTAGGAAATTGAATTAGTAGCATAACTTATTGATAGATACATAAAAGAGATTAATAAATTGAATGTCTTTAAATCTGAATGGCATCTCAGGGATGACTGATGGGAGAGAATTTTTTCTTAATTAATTAATCAATATTTCTCTATACTCTGTAAACTGATTTGTGAGGTTGACAGTATGTTGCCTACATCCTAACTGTACCAGATACCTTAAATTTAACATGTAACTTTTCATGTTTTGTAGTTCCATCTTGACTTCACATTTTCATGTAAGGTTGAATTCATTTCTCCATTATATTTGTACTTCAGCATCATATCTATTTTCCAATAAACTTTTAAATTTAATTATATTGTATACTGAACAACTCAATTTTATCATTTTGAATTTGTAACATTTTCCTCATATTGGAATGATAGTGATCATATCATAATATCCAAACACCAATGCAATGGAAAAATCTCCTATCTGTAACATTTTCAAATGATCAACAATTATAATAATATTCACATTTTTTGAAAGATTCTACATAGGGATAAAAAACAGTATAGCAGTTCATCACATTGCTATATTAATCAGAGGTCATGTTTGTAGGCAGAAGTGCCATCTGATCAATGTAGTTGTAATAAAAAAAATTAGATAAACTGCTTAAAGAATGTGAATATTTTTGCATTGCAGTAATTTGGGCTCTATCAGTCTTGTGAACTTAAAAAGTATTCTATAGTGCATTTGGAGGCAGAAAATCTGGGTGAATGTAAGCTCTATAATTTATTAGTTATGTATCATTGGTGAGTCATTAGAACCTTCAGCATCATTCTCTTATGTAAAATTAGTGAGTTTTACTAGATGACTTCTAAGATTTTTTCCCAGTTTTATCAATAATATATTAAATTCAAAGAAATCAAATGAATTCTTAGATTATTTGAATATAGTGGAGTCAAAGAATAAGAACTAAGAACTATCTTCTATTCATTTTGCTCTTCCACATAAATGAAATTATTCTGAATTATTTGAAGCAATTAACATGTAGAAACATTTTCCCTTTTTTTTCCTTTTCCTTATATATTTAGTGGTATAGGCATATCCTAATCACTTTATAGACAGCACCTCTAAGCAGTAAGGAACATTCCCTGAAAGATGTTATTTTTGACAAGTATGGAGCATAATATTAGCTACTTTTTCTATAGTGCCTTAAGGTTTACAGAGTATTTTGCATATATGTGTGTGTTTATGTATACATACATATATATATATATATATATATATACATATATACACATATGTACAGTTTAATCTTATCCTCAAAATACCATGAAATATGAGTAGGTACAATTGTTATCCCTATTTTACAAATGAAGAAATAGTAACTGAATAGAGTTTAAGTGGATTAAACTGAATCTCACTAATAGTTAAGTGTTTGAAACAGGAATTGAACTTGTCTTCTTTACTTCAAATCAGATGCTTTATTTAATAGAGAATATCAGGCATTTCCAGTTCCTGAAGATTAGTAAACATGCAAGGAATAGAAAGTCATGATTGTTTTTTTCAAAAAAGCTCTCATTAACAAAAGCTAATTTTCTCATTTGGATCCTATCTTTATTTATCATTGCTGATCAATGACTATAATAGAATATATCATACATTTCTTTCTGTAAAAAGACCTAATGAAATAAGCCTCTAATGCTTACCTCAGGAGATAATCTAATAGTCATTTAAAATGCTTATGAGAGCAATTCTCAAAGAATGGTCCTCAGTCCTCTAGAAATCCCTGAGACCTTCTCCGTGTGTCTGAGAGGTCAAAACTATTTTCATAATAATGATAAAGTATTTTAAATTCTAATATGATAGACAGTGTTAGGAAAAACTTACATACAAAAAGGTTCTTGGAATGGTCCTCAATAATTTTTAATAAGTTATAGGGGACTTGAAACCAATAATTTAAGAACTGCTACCTGAAATACCTGAAATAATCTTTCTGATTACTCCAATTAGCCATCTCTTCTCTTCTCATTCTTGCACATTATACTAAGGGTAAAAACTCAGAAAGATGTGGCGGGGGGGGGGGGGCAGGGAAGTAGGTGAACCTAGAGGAAGACATTATCAAGTCTTTTTCTTATCTCATCACAGCTTCTATTTCACCATTAGTTCTTACTTTGCCTTCAAAATCATAATACATTTAAAACTAACAGCACAACCATTTCTAGTTTTATTCCTGAAATGGGGGAAAAAAAACCCTACAGATCTTGAATGTATTAAACAATATGTGTTCGTATAAATCTTATTCAAGGGATCTATTCACAACATATGATGATAAAATTCAGCACTTTTATTGACGTTGTAGAAAGAGGACATAGAAGTCTTTTCCAGAAATGTTTGCAAGAATTCTTTGGAGAAGACTGCAAAAGATCTTATTTATTGCCAGTTATGATATGTTCAAGTGACAAGGCATAAATCTATTTTATAATTTTTATCTTGAAACATTTAAAATCATGTTTTAATTTTGGATTAGGGACCACTGGAAAGAGATGAATAGTATTCATCATTCGATCAACAAATATTTATTGCCTACTATATGTCAGACACAGTGATAGATAGTAAGGATGCAAGTAAAGTGAATGAATCAATGTCTGCTTGTTAAGAGCCTACATTCTACATTTATATAAACATCTATAATAGACATATAATCATATTATGTAGTATATGTGTACCAATACATTTGAATCACAATATATTTGAATATATAATAAAAGATAACATGTTTTAATGCTTACTGTGTTCCTGGCACTCTGCTTAACCACTTAGTATTAATTATCTCATTTGATCCTCAACCTTGAGAGGTAGGTGCATTTATTATTCCCATTTAATAGGCAAGATAATTGAGGAAAATTGAGTTTAAGTGATTTATGTATGCATATTTACAATATATATAGTATATACATACACATATACAATGATGTAACAGAATTACATATATATTTATGTATATTTGTATGTGCGTCTATATATAAATGCACACATCTATACATACACATACACACATATATGTTGTACAATGAGTAGAATACTAGATTTTAGAGTCAGGACTAGAGTTTGAATCCTACTTCAGATATTTCCTAGTTTTGTGACTCTAGACACATCACTTTGTTTCTTGGTGCCCCTAATGCAAAATGGGAAAATAAGATATCTCTCAGGGTTATTGGGATTATCAAATGAGATAAAATTATAATACCACTACCATTTACATGGCCCTCAAAAGGTAGCAGGTACTGTGTCACGTGCTTTACAATTATTTTCTTATTTGCTCCTCACAAAAGCTTTGGGAGCTAGGTGCTATTATTTTTACTATTATTTTTCCTAAGTTGATAGATGAGGAAGGTGGGCGAAAAGGGGTTTGGTGACTTGGCCAGGGTTATAGAACTTGGAAACGTCTGAGTCAGATGGAGTCCTCCCTCCACCACCCAGCTGGGATAATAATGCAAAGTGTCTTGCAAACCTTAAAGTGGGATAATTGGTTGCTACTAGTATTATATATAGCTATCCACAATGTATCTAAATCACTGGTCCTCAAACTTTCTAATGCCGTGACCCCTCAATACAGTTCCTCATGTTGAGGTGACCCCAAACCAAAAAATTATTTTGGTGGCTACTTCAAAACTGTAATTTTGCTACAGTTATGATTCAGAATGTAAATACCTGATATGTGTTCTGTATTCTCATTGCTACAAATTGAGAGGCGGAGAACTGCTGATCTAAATACATGATTACTTTTAAAGGAGGGGACCCGTTATGGAGAGTTCTAGATCAGTAAAAATTTCACATAGAAGATAGTCCTTGAGTTTAAAGGAAAAGAGGGACCATAGAAACTGAGATAATGAGAGGCTATATTCCAGGCAAGGAAGCTACCCAGCACAACGTTAAGAGTACAGAAGACAGAGTGTCATGTCTGAGGCACAGATCGAAGACCAATTTAACTATTATACAGTGCAAGAGGGTGAGGAATGTCCAATGAAGCTGAAAAACAGGGAAGTTTAGTCTGTGAAGGGCTTTAAAGCGGAACAGGGATATTCATGGTATCCTCGAGTCAACAGGAAGCCACTAGTATTGATTAATCAAGATTGTCACAAAGTCTGAGCAGTGCTTCAGGAAAAATGCTTTGGCAACAGTATGTACGTTGAGCCAGATATTGACCTAGAGTTGGTAGATACTGGAGTCAAAGGAAGTAATTAGGACACTTAAATAAAATAATTTATATAATAATAATTTATATATTATTTATAATTATATTATATATATCATATATATTATATATTACTATATATTATATTATATATTATAATAATAATTTATATAACACATAAATAAAATAATTTATATAATGTGTATAGATATATGTACATATGTATATAAAATTAATTCCTATTGTTGGCAGGGGGAGGTGCTTGCAGATAGGAGGATTGGAAAGACCTCATGTAGGAGGGAATATTTCAGTTGAGTTTTGAAAGAAGTAAGACATTCTTAGATACAGAAGCCATGGGTGAATATATTTCAGGAATGGTACACCATCTGTATAAAGCAGTGGTTCTCAACCTGTGGGTCGCAACCCCAGTGGGGCTTGAACGACCAAAACACAGGGGTCTCCTAAAGTCATCGGAAAATACATACTTCCAATGGCTTTAGCCCCTGAGAAATCGTGCTACTTTACAGCAAGATCTCGGAAAGAACAGGGACCCTGCTGCCCGCATATTATACTAATATTAGTTACCTATCAGCAGCCCTCCCCCAATGAGCGGGGTTGGATTTATCCTGTTGCCTGGAGACTGGACTCAAACAGAGACCCAGAGAGAGCACCCGGGCGCTAGCTCCAGCGGGGTTAAGAACGAGTACTGAAGCAGATAACTCCTAGAGCGGATAATGGAGCCAAGTAACCCCAACAAAGTGAAGCCTCAGCTTGAGCTGGAGGGAGACAACAGGAAGAAGAAGGCAGAGTCTGCAGACCCCCTGCCCAGGCAGGACTTACCTCCCGCCCCAGCTCTCAGGCTGCCTCCTGCTGGATTAATATTTCTCAACATATAATTAAATATTGTTTTTGTCATTAATCACTATGTTTAAATTATGTTTCATCTGTAGCAATGAGAATACATAATGCATGTCAGGTATTTACATTCTGAATCATAACTGTAGCAAAATTAGTTTTGAAGTAGCCACCAAAATAATTTTTTGGTTTGGGGTCACCACAACATGAACTGTATTACGGGGTCATGGCATTAGAAAGGTTGAGAACCACCAGTATAAAGGCACAGAAAGAAGAGATATACTGTATTAGCAAGGAGCAATAAATGAGTCAATTTAGCTGGAATGTAAAGTGCATTAAGAGGTATAAGTATTGAAAAATATATGCTTCTCAGAAAACTAAGTAATGGTACTAAATTATTTAAGACTGTCTTGATCCTAAGAGATTAGGAATAATCATGTGGAGGATGCTTAGTTGAAGAAAAGGAAACAGAATTATGAATTTTAGATCATGTAAAAACATTAATTTCATTGTTCTTACTCTAATAACAAGGCATTTATCCAACAACCATTTGTTGATATACTACTGGTGGAACTAACCACATGACCTCAATGAAAATGAAGCCAGAAGGCATAAGGAAATTATAAATAAAAGAAGTCTGGCTAACAAATTCTCCTTTGAAAAGAAAAAAAAATATTTGTAGTACAATGGAAAGGTCACTCTATTTGAAGTCAAAGAACCTGAGTTTGAATTCTGCCTCTACCCTTTTCTACCTATGTGACTCTGGAAAAGTCATTGAATCTCCCCAGGTTTCAATTTCCCAGAGGCAGAATGGTAGGATATAAAGGAAAATGGTTATACAATCAGAAGATCTAGGGTCCAATCCTGCTTTGGATGCATCCTGTAAGTGTGATTTTATCTCTTAATTTCCCCAGACTTTATTTTACTCAATTACAAAATGGAGCAGTTGGAGAAGAAGGCCACCAGGGTTACTTGCAGATCTATATCTATGATCTTTAGGTTCATCATGTGCTCCAAGAAAAATCACTGATGAAACTCGCCTTACAGTCTTCCTCAAATGCATTGGTCAGTGAATTATTGAAATGTCTATTACAAACATGTGAGGACTTCCCCCAGTGGAATGGGTGGAGATGAAGAAATTGTTCCAAAGGCAGGCACTCTACTATGGAATACTTGGAGCTTAATCAGACATTGAACAAGGTTATCCACTATATCCACTATATCCATTGCCATGGATCCTGATGTTTGTCTTGCCACTAAATTTTCATGACCCTGGAAGAGAAAGTGAAGTTGATGACTTTGTACAACTCTGCCTTATTTAAATTCAGTTTACCATGTGATGTTGTTTATCTTCATAAAGGAAGAATAAACAACAACCATGTCCCTGATGAGTACAGGCAACAACATCAACAAAACAAACAAAAGTAATAACAAAGTGGAAAGCTTGATTCACATTATACATCAGGTGCCTTATTTTATATTTACCACAACCATGTGCCCACCCCACCCCATCTAGATGTGAGTCACAAATAATAAACCTAGGAAGCCAGTGTGTGACTTCACAAGTAAATAAGTAAGAGAAAAGGAAGCCTAATCCTTCTCATTACCAGCAAGTCAACTCAGAGGGAATCTAGTCCAAATGCCCTTACTTAGTCCAGGGCAGAATACCTCCTTTAATGACAAAAGAGGGGGATGCAGTGGCCAATCCCTTGTGGATGCATCAGTGGTGCAATAAGGTTGGACTAAAAAACAAATGTATATATACATTCTTTTATATTCCTAATTACTATATACATCAGTAAGGTCTCATCCCCCACACTAGGATCTTTGTAAAGTGAGGGTTTAGTTCCCTCATCTTATGACAGTCTTTGCTAGCATTTATATTTAGAATCTTAAGGGGAAATCTATAAGAAGCCATGCAAATATGAATAGGTGAAAAATTCAGTTGATTATCTATATATTAATAGGTAGAGAAAAGACCATACTTAGTTGGATATTCTATCTTGTCAGTGGTTATTGAAGAAACAAAGAAAATCTGTGCCTTGGAGTACCTCCAGAAGTACCTTTTTGAAAGAGAGTAAGGGAAAGAAATATATTTCTAATTTCTCAAAGTTGGGTTACAAGAAGTAATATTTATTCAAACATGAAAATGAATAGTGGAAGCCTGGGATCTCATGAACCTCAGTACCATTTAGATTTGGGTTAGAGACTGGGGGGTAGGAATAGTTATGGAAGAAACCTTGGAGTATATAAGAAATAGGGAGAGCAGGAGTATTGTTTGAGACTAAGACAGCAAAGTACAAGTCAGGCTTTAAGGACAGGGTTATTGAGAAAGAAAGTTTCAAGGTAAACAAACTAGCATGATCTCTTCTCTTCTGAAACCAAAAAGCAAAATAAAAGAAATCAAAAGAGAGAAAATAAAGACCAAATGGATGATTTAAGACTAGGAAGTTTTTTACATAAGTATAACTAATTAAAAGAGAATCACAAGAAAAAATATGCCTCGGGGGAAAATCTTTACATTAGAAACCTCTAGTGAAAGTCTGGTAATCATTACCATAAAGAATTGACACATATGTTTAAGGTTGATATCCATTTTCCTTTAGTGAGATGGTCGGATAAACTCTTGTTTGGAACAAAGTGTATCATGCAAAATAAGTACAGAAAATTTGTTTGGGATGAAATTGAGAAGGGACTTCAATAGTCAACTAGGGACTCTGCATTTTATCATAATGACAATAGAGAGCAATTAAAGCATTACAAGCAGGATATGAAAATAATTAGACCTGTGCTTTAGGAAGATGATTTTGGCAACTATGCAGAATATATATTGGAGGCTAATGAAAATAGAAGTAAAAAGATGTATTAAAAGGCTATTAAAATTGTCCAGGCCAGAGGTAATGAGATTTAAAGTAGGGTTTGTGACCTTGTGAATGGAGGATAACTGGGAAATATAGACAACTAACAAGAAGGTGCAGAGACTCAAAGAATTCTTCTCTGGACTCTCAGTTAATGAAGAATTCTTAAAACTGGCTTTTAGGTGGGGACTTCCGGTGAAGATGGTGGCTTAGAAAAAGTTAAAGTTCAGATCTCCAGAAACCCTTCCCTACCGAACTCAAACTATATGCTCCTAGGGCACCAAAATTCAAAACGATCAACAGCATAGACCCTGGGAATCCTCCTCCTGGACCTGGATCAAAAGGTACGCCCCCCCAACCCAAAGCCAGAACCCGAGATCACTAGGACCTAAGGGGTAGACAGAAGGAAGATCCCAGGACACATCTCCCCCAAACCAGAGCGCTGAGTCCAAGTCAGCAGAGGGAACCTCAGAGCTTCAGGGCCAGCTATTCTGAAGGCAGCTTCCTGAAAACAACCTGACCCAGTCGCGGGGGCACCCAACACAGACAGCAGGGAAATAGAGAGAGATGGGGGGAGCCTTTAACCCCCTGGCTGGATCCCTCCATCCGAGTCTCATGGAAGGTCCCTGCCTCAAGGCATACTCAGTTCAACCCAGCTAAAGCTAATCTTATCAGGAGCCCTCCGAGCTCCGGGAAGCCGCGGCCCTATCCCCCTCATAGTGCTGGCTCTTCTGGCCAGCTAAGGCACAGAAACAAACACCCCGTGGAAAGGGCCAAGCCAGGCTCAGAGTGTGGAAGTAAGGCAACGGAGAAGCATTGGGAGGGAACCGAGGAGGGCAGTAACACGGAAACACCAGCAATTCCTGGCTTCTCCGGGAAGACAGAACAACAACTGCATAGAACAAACAATCTGCCTAGGGCTAAAACCTCTGAACACCAGACAGAGATAAGAAAAGCTAGTCCTCCCCACTCAGATACAGATGGCAAACTCCACAGAAGCACAAAAGCATCAAAATTCCAAGAAAAACAAGAAGAAGGGGGCAACTTTGGACACATTTTATGGAGCAAAAATACAAAATACAGAGGAGATAGAAGAGGAAATAGAAGCAAATGCTCCGAAACCTTCCAAAGGAAATGGAAACTCTCCACAAACCCATGAAGAATTTGATTCAGAAAGGATCAAAAAGATGGAAGCCCTCTATGAGGAAAAGTGGGAAATAATGCAAAAGAAATTCACGCATCTACAAAACCAGTATGACCAAACTGAAAAGCAAACCAACAAGAATCACATGATTATTTCAATAGACGCAGAAAAAGCATTTGATAAAATACAACACCCATTCCTATTAAAAACACTAGAAAGCATAGGAATAGAAGGGTTGTTCCTAAAAATAATAAACAGTATATATCTAAAACCATCAACCAATATCATCTGCAATGGGGATAAACTAGATGCATTCCCAATAAGATCAGGAGTGAAACAAGGAGGCCCATTATCACCTCTACTATTTGACATTGTACTAGAAAAAATAGCAGTAGCAATTAGAGAAGAAAAAGAAATTGAAGGCATCAAAATAGGCAAGGAGGAGACCAAGTTATCACTTTTTGCAGATGACATGATGGTCTACTTAAAGAATGCTAGAGATTCAACCAAAAAGCTAATTGAAATTATCAACAACTTTAGCAAAGTTGCAGGATACAAAATAAACCCACATAAGTCATCAGCATTTCTATATATCTCCAACACAGCTCAGCAGCAAAAACTAGAAAGAGAAATCCTATTCAAAATCACCTTAGAAAAAATAAAATACTTAGAAATCTATCTCCCGAAACAAACACAGGAACTATATGAACACAACTACAAAGCACTCTCCACACAACTAAAACTAGACTTGAACAACTGGAAAAACATTAACTGCTCATGGGTAGGATGAGCCAATATAATAAAAATGACCATCCTGCCCAAACTTATTTATCTATTTAGTGTCATACCCATTGAACTCCCAAAAAATTTCTTTACTGATTTAGAAAAAAACATAACAAAGTTCATTGGAATAACAAAGGATCAAGGATATCCAGGGAAATAATGAAAAAAAAAACACAAATGATGGGGGCCTTGCAGTCCCAGACCTTAAACTATATTACAAAGCAGCAGTTATTACAATAATTTGGTACTGGCTAAGAGACAGAAAGGAGGATCAGTGGAATAGACTGGGGGAAAGTGACCTCAGCAAGACAGTATATGATAAACCCAAAGATCCCAGCTTTTGGGACAAAAATCCACTATTCGATAAAAACTGCTGGGGGAAAATTGGAAGACAGTGTGGGAGAGATTAGGAATAGATCAACACGTCACACCATACACCAAGATAAATTCAAATTGGGTGAATGACTTAAACATAAAGAAGGAAACCATAAGTAAATTGGGTAAACAGAATAGTATACATGTCAGACCTTTGGGAGGGGAAAGACTTTAAAACCAAAAAAGACAATAAAAGAATCACAAAATGCAAAATAAATAATCTGGAATACATCAAATTAAAAAGCTTTTGTACAAACAAAACCAATGTAACTAAAATCAGAAGGGAAACAACAAATTGGGAAAAAATCTTCATAGAAACCTCTGACAAAGGTTTAATTACTCAAATTTACAAAGAGCTAAATCAATTGTACAAAAAATCAAGCCATTCTCCAATTAATAAATGAGCAAGGGACATGGATAGGCAGTTCTCAGATAAAGAAATCAAAACTATTAATAAGCACATGAAGAAGTGTTCTAAATCTCTTATAATCAGAGAGATGCAAATCAAAACAACTCTGAGGTATCACCTCACACCTAGCAGATTGGATAACATGATAGCAAAGGAAAGTAATGAATGCTAGAGGGGATGTGGCAAAGTTGGGACATTAATTCATTGCTGATGGAGTTGTGAACTGATCCAACCATTCTGGAGGGCAATTTGGAACTATGCCCAAAGGGCGATAAAAGAATATCTACCCTTTGATCCAGCCATAGCACTGCTGGGTTTATACCCCAAAGAGATAATAAGGAAAAAGACTTGTACAAGAATATTCATAGCTGCGCTCTTTGTAGTGGCCAAATATTGGAAAATGAGGGGATGCCCATCAATTGGGGAATGGCTGAGCAAATTGTGGTATATGTTGGTGATGGAATACTATTGTGCTCAAAGGAATAATAAAGTGGAGGAATTCCATGGAGACTGGAACAACCTCCAGGAAGTGATGCAGAGTGAGAAGAGCAGAAGCAGGAGAACATTGTACACAGAGACTAATACACTGTGGTATAATCGAAGGTAATGGACTTCATTAGTGGCGGTGTAATGTCCCTGAACAATCTGCAGGGATCTAGGAGAAAAAAAACACCATTCATAAGCAGAGGATAAACTATGGGAATAGAAAAACCGAGGAAAAGCAATTGCCTGACTACAGCGGTTGAGGGGACATGACAGAGGAGAAACTCTAAACGAACACTCTAATGCAAATATTAACAACATGGCAATGGGTTCGATTCAAGAACACATGTGATACCCAGTGGAATCACGCATCGGCTATGGGGGTTGGGGGGAGGAAAAGAAAATGATCTTTGTCTTTAATGAATAATGCTCGGAAATGATCAAATAAAATATTATAAAATTAAAAAAAACTGGCTTTTAGAACATGGGCAAGTTATACATCTCTTAACCTCAGTTTTCTCTCTATAAAATGGGTCTAAAATTGTCTATAGTCCCTACTTCACCAAAGATATGTGAAGATAGATAAGGTAGTCTGTATAAAGTACTTTATCTATCTCTGTTCTCCTTCACTTGACATCTTCAAGTAAAGTAGTATGACAACTATTTACTGAGATACTGAAAATAAGATTATTGGTCATTTGATGAGTTCTAAAGTCTCTAAAGCTCTAAAATGTTTATTTTTCTTTCATTTTAAATTTCACCTTACATATGACTCAAATGAGTATTTTCTCCAACTTTCCTCCTAATTCTGAGGTTATGGAGAACAAATCTAAATACTCTTCTTGAAAAGTAATTGGAGAGAGTGGTCATGTGCTTCCTACCCTGGTCTTGTCTTCAACTAGTGAAACATTCTCTACTCCTTCAAGTAACCTTCAAAGGGTTCTAACCATCCTTGTCAAAATGTCCTGCCCAAAATGTGCTTTCCAGAAATTATGATGAATAGCAATTAATTAATCAAAAAGCCTTCTCAGACTCCTACTTTATATCAGGCATGCTGCTAGTTACCAACATATGGGGGGAAATGGTAATTTCTACTGTCATAGAGTTTTCATTCTATCAGGAAAGACATTATATACATAAATAAATACACATGACATCATTAGCCGGAGGCCACAGGGATGGCAATATTCACCAATCTCTACCTTTTTCTTGACATTGATGTTTGATCTGGGGTCTTTGCTCTGACTTTGCCACTTTTTTTTCAGTTGGAAATCTGGCAATCAATGTTTTTCATATCACCCCTAAAACAGATACCTGATGTACAATTCTCTCTCTCTTTCCTTCCCTCCTTCCCTCTCCCCCCGCCCCTCTCTCCCTCTCTCTCCCTTTCTCCCTATAGAGAGAAAGGAGGAGACAGGGAGACAGACAGGGAGACAGACAGGGAGACAGACAGGGAGACAGACAGGGAGACAGACAGGGAGACAGACAGGGAGACAGACAGGGAGACAGGGAGACAGGGAGACAGGGAGACAGGGAGACAGGGAGACAGGGAGACAGGGAGACAGGGAGACAGGGAGACAGGGAGACAGGGAGACAGGGAGACAGGGAGACAGGGAGACAGGGAGACAGGGAGACAGGGAGACAGAGAGACAGAGAGACAGAGAGACAGAGAGACAGAGAGACAGAGAGACAGAGAGACAGAGAGACAGAGAGACAGAGAGACAGAGAGACAGACTCTGGTTTAAAAGGCCTCTGCAGTTGGGAACAAAGAATAAAATGGTACCCTACAGTACAAAAATGGTTCAGCTGTAGAACATGCAATTTAATTCTAAAACAAAAAGAGAAAGCCTAAATGATTTTTTATGAAAACAAAATGATTGCAACCAGTTGAGAAGTTAATATCCAGGCTTACTTGGGATATTTTGGACAGGGTTACTTTTTAGTTCCAACATGTAATCAATAACTATTAATTATAAGTGCCTGCTATGAGCCAGTCACTATTCTAAGACATGAGAATACAAAGAGAGGCAAAAGACACAAAGGAATTTACAAACTAATGGGGAGATGACATGCAAACAAATATATACAAGGCAAGCTATATGTAGAATATAGGAAATAATTGAGAGAAATCACTAGAATTAAGAGGGGTTAGAGAAAATGTCAACTAAGAAAGAGAAAGGATTTTAATTAGGACTTAAAGGAAGCCAAGGGAGGTCAGGAAGCAGAGCAGAGGAGGGAGAGCATTCCAGACTTGGGGGACAGTCAGAAAAAAGGGCAGTTTGAAGGGGTTACATAATAAAAGAAGGAGCATAATACATAACAAGACTGAAAAGGGAGGTTGGGGCCAGATTGTAAAGGGTTTTAAAAGCTAAGCAGGGGAATTTAAATTTTATTCTAGAACCAGTAGGGTGCTATTGTAATTTATTGAGCAGGAGAATTACATAGTCATATCTGTGCTTAATTAAGATCACTTTGGCAGCTGTGTGGATGAAAGTCTGGAATAGTTATTGATGCTTCTTATTTTTCAATCACAGCCCTTTCCAGGAACAATTTTCTTCACTAAATGAGTCCTTACTTGTAAGAAAGAAAATTAGTTAAGCAAATTCAACCAATAGTAGTTATCACTTTGCAGCATCCTGAAGATGGAGTCCTCCTTCCTCTCTACTAAAAGGAAATGATTACTCATAGCTTCTCTGGGATCAAGATTGGTCATTATAATTACTCAGCATTCACCATCATGCCAGATCTTTTCACTTGTCTTCTTAGAATCACTTTGAATATTTTCTTTTTATTTTATAAAAGTTATTGCATATTTCCCTAACAACCTCATGTTCACTCTTCTTGGGGAGCAATAATATTCCATTACATTATTTGTGTTTACTTGTGTTTAATTTGTTATATTTTTTGTATGAGTATATCTCAGACTATGATTTCCAAGTAAGTGACTTTTCCCATGTCATAACCACAATGTGACAGAAACTGGACCTAAGGTAGGACTTCTATCCACTACTAAATATGACTTATCACATTCAAACTCAAGTTATTTAGTCATTACCCAATTCACTTTGTTTTGTTTCATTTTAGTGCATTTTAATAGACTGTTTAAAAATTTTAAAAAAGCATACCTTTCTGTATTCCAAACAGGAAGATAGAGTCCTAAAATCAGATTAGGAATCTATCAAGTCAATCAATCGCATTTGGTGGTAGTTTTTCCAAACTGTCATTCTACGTTAAATTAACCATAAACTACCCCAAAAGGGAATACTTGAAAGATTTCACTGTGTTTCAGCAATGTAAGTGCCACATAATGTAAAGACAGTTTGAAAGAGTGTGGTGGAAAAGAAAAGAGTATAATTGAGAAAGGAAGTTAAGGAGGAAATGAAAATAATTTAGATAAACACCAAAGATGGAGGGAAAATAAGATCAGTACTTTTTCCAATGTTAACCAGGTACTTTAGGGAATAATTTGCCTACTTAAGCTATGTTTCATATTATGTGAGATGCTTCTCTCGGGTCTTCACTCAACACTGCCAAAAGTTTAGACAGTTAGCAAAAACTTTTAAGAGCCACTCATCTAAAATGTATTTTCCTGACAATATAAAGGGATGAAAAGATTTCATTGGTCTTTACTCTGAAGCAGCTTCTCTGAATAATTAAATTTTCTACAAATACAAACCTATAATTTAAGAGATATTTATGTCGGTAAATTAAATTCAAGAAAATGTATCAAGTACTCACTCCATAAAAGATCCACTTGGATGCTGTCTTGCTGTGATTCTGCCTGGTGAGATGGAAATAATTCCTTTAATAAAAACACCCAACAACCCCAGGTAAAGAAAATCCACAAGGCTGTAAAAAACAGTCCAAGAAAGTAAAAGGTAGATAAAAACTGCTCTGGCAAGGAAATTAAAAACAGTCAGAAGGAGGCTCCCTGAGGTCTCAAGAGCTCCTCTGCCAAACTCTTAAAACTGTTTTTATATCATTCTTGCCCAAATGGGCCACAGCTGGGTCTCAGATCATCTGTGGGCAAAACTAACTCAAACTAATCCAGATTTTCTCTGTAGTATTTTAGCTTCCAGTGACCTTGGTTGAAGTAGTGTAGTGTGAGAGTCAACTCAAATTCCTTTAGTTTTGCTAGTGTCCTGGACCACAGGATCCTTCACAGAATATGGAAATAATCTATCAATCAATTAACAAGCCTTTGCTAAAGCTTTAGAGACACTGGCCTAAGCATTGGAGAAACATTTTTTTAAATGACTGTTCCTGCTCTCAAGGCTGACCTGTGTATGTGTAATTTCAGAGAGGTTCATCTAAAGAAGGTTGATTTCAAAATGATCAGTTTTTATCTACTTTAACTCACAAAGACCACCAACTAAAGCATAGAAGTCTTGTGATCTTCATCAGTCTAGGAGAGGAAATGGCTGATCACTTTTCCACACATGGAGTCCAGGTCCTGAAGAAAGGAAGCAAGCATTTATTGACCACTCGCTACCTGGGCCAGACACCATGGTTAGTGCTTTACAAATTTCTCATTTGATCTTTTACAGAGGTTAAATGACTTTCCCAGGGCCACATAGCTACAAAGTGTGTGAGGTAAGATTTTAACTCAGTTTTTCTTGACTCCTTTCCCAGCACTCTACCCACTGTGACACCCAGCTATGTCTTGGATATTCACACAAATGAGATCATGGGCCCTTGCAGGCCAACTCAGAAGTTAAAAAGGACACAATTAATCTGAGGTGACAATATAGGAGGACTGGGATAGTATCAGACTGGATCTTCCATGGAGGGCTTTCTATAGAGCAAGTGCTTGATACAGCTTATTGATCCTCAGACACTCTCTGGGTTAAGCCAGGCATCCGGACAGACCATGTAGTAGAAAGCATGCTGGCTTTGGAGTCAGGAAAGATCTGAGCTTAACCTCGGCTCTACTACCTGCTGCCAATGTCATCTTGGGCATAGAGGTAGCATGTCAATGGAGGGATAGCCTTTTATTTAAGTTATTCTAAAAGGCATTGTATTATCAATATAGAGACAGCCTGGCAAGGTATTCAGCTGGGAGACAGGAAGGTGAGGGTTCTAATGGCACTGTTGGACATTCAGTGGGTGACACTACAGGAAATCCAAACTTTCAGCGCTTCATGCAATGCCTTACTGATTATGGACCAAATCATCCGTGGCTGACTGTGGCTCTCCTGCCCCATACTGATGAAATCAGTGACTTGTTAGCCTTTTAGGAATAATGGGTGACATAAAATCGAAGTTTGCAAAGCACTTTACTTGCACTTTCTCTTTACAGTGTCATGAGATGAGCTCTTATAATCACTCTACATGTTTTTTCAGATGAGGAAACTTCAAAAAAGAAACAAACATGATTTGGGCAGGGTCAAACAACTATTAACACAGGCTGTATTCAAACCCAGGTCCCTAAACCACAAGACTAGCACTTGTTTTCCTCTATACCTTTCTGTATTTTTCATTATAGATTTTATATGTAATTTGATTCAGTGCTTTATAAAACAGAACAGCATTCTGGGCAGGTAAATAAACTGCTTTGTCTAGATTAGCATTTTTCAAATTTTTTTACCTCAGCATCCCTTTATATTCTGTAACATCTTTGATGAAAGACCCTACAAAGAGCTTGTGTTTATGTAAGTTATATCTATCAATGCTAATGACAGAAAAGGAAATGCCCTAATGTTATCATGCAAATAGCTTTAACCTCAGAGGGCTGAGGATCTCCAGACCACTAGATGGCACAATGGTAGAGCAATGGACCTGAAGTCAAATCCAGCCTCAGACAATCCTTGTGTGACCTTGGTTAAGTTACTTTAATTCTGTTTGTCTCAACTATAAAATGGATATCATAATAGCGCCTATTTCCCATAATTATTGTGAGGATAAAATGAGATATGTCAAACACTGGGCAGAGACTTGCATATAGTAGGCACTTAATAAATGCATGTTTCTTTACCTACATTTTTTTCCCCTGTCCCATATCACACTTTGAGAAATACTAATTTAGCATTTAGAAAGTAATAGCACAGGGGACAGAGTACTGACTCAAAAGCATACAGAACTCAGACACTTAAACTTATTAGCTGTCAGATAGTAGACATGTCACTTAATCTTAGTCTCAGTTTTCTTATCTGTAAACTAAGGATAAAAAGTCACTTAAAAAGGTTTTATGGATATCAAAGAGTTATATAAAGCATTTTGCAAAACTTAAAAGGTAATGTAAATTAACATTATTATTATATCACAAGTCTCATCTTTGACCAAGAGAGAACAAAAAGAACTCATGGGAGATGTGACTCTTCTATTATTTTTCTTTCACATGAGCAAATATATGGACTCCTCTTTGTACCTGAATAAATTAATTGAGTGTAAGCTCATTTTCCTTAGACTCACTGAAATCATCTTTGGGATGATTCCAGGGCTGGACAAAATAATGAGATTGATATGTATTTCATCTTGTTCTCACATGGTTTTGATTTCTCCTGTTAGGTCTTTATAGTTTGAAAGCTTTCCTTTCCTCATAGTTTGGAGACTATTCCATAAAATGACATATTAAAATGTTATGGATTGTTTTAAATGTTATGTCCAGGAAATTGTGAGCCACAGATCTGGCTATAATAATGATCCAGTTCCAACTATAACTTGGTTTTTTTTTTTTTTTACTATTCTTGAGTATATGCTTTAGTCATTATTTGCTATTTGAGAACACTTGTTATCATTATTGTAATTGCTTTTATTGTGTGATATCTATGATCTTTTCAAGGTCCTATGCTTTTTTGATACAGTATACTTATAAATGGACTTCTATATGTTGTGCAATGAATAAAGCTCAGGCACAGCTGATTAGAGGATCAGACTCAGAAAAGGATTATCAAATCATCAATGGCTAAATATCAACCCTGGGGATACAAATGTTATTCCATTGGAGTTACTTCCAAGCTCAGTGCTTACCTTTTCATCAATAACATTCTTGATGCTTTCAGAGTCAATGGGCAATGGATGAGGAGCAGAAGGTTGGATCAAAATTCAAAGCAATTCTGGGAAACTGGAGAAGAGGGTCATAAGCAAACTGAATGAAACTGAATTAGAACATGTAGAGAATGGACACTTAGGAGGTAAAATGAGCTTTACCAATGTAGGATAGGAAACAACTGACTGAGTGTTGCTGGAGAAGATCTAAGGGTAAAAGATTACAAATTAACCACTAGCTAGCAATGTGACACCTCGGTTTTGCTAGATTGATTGTTGCAAGCATAAATGCAAATATAAAAACAAAGCTCTTTAGAGAATATATCTATGATCCATATGAGATTTTTCAAAACTTGACTTCAAAAATAAGAAGGCATAAGTGCTTAGAAGGGAACTCATGAAGCAGTCACACTAACATGCAAACAAACAAATACAACTGAGAGAGAGAGAGAGAGAGAGAGAGAGAGAGAGAGAGAGAGAGAGAGAGAGAGACAGAGAGAGAGAGACAGAGAGAGACAGAGAGACAGAGACAGAGACAGAGAGACAGACAGAGAGAGAGAGAGAGAGACAGAGAGAGAGAGAGAGAGATAACAAAAGCTGGAACATAAAACCTTAAAGTAAAAGTGGAAGGAAGTGACCTGAGTGGATGATTTAATAATGGCCTTTAAAGTAGGTCACAGGGTCTGTCAGAAAAAGCCATAATAGCCTGGGAGTTTGAAGATCCCACCATCAACCACCTCATTATACAATTAGGGCCATGTTATTTAATCTCTTTTGGTGTTGGGCCCCACAGTTGTAAAATTTAAAAGGTACTTAAAGTTATTCTTATTCTATTCTGTGATTCTAGGAAGTCAAAGGATTATGACATAGTAGAGGGTAACAACTTCCCTTCAAAATTCTGCTAAGGAAAAATGAAGAAATATTATAATATAATGCATTAAATCTAGAAAGGCATAAACATCTAAGTTAGATAGCAGATATGTATGGGACATGGACTTTCCTAATATAGGGAATTCTCTCTACCCCTCCAGATTGGCACCTTTTCTGAATTTCATAGTCTTTAGTGAGTTGGTTAGGTCACCCCACAAATGTTCCAGAGGTGAGGTTTTAACCTAGATGTTTATGACATTGAACATCTATTCATTATTCCAAGGTACTTCATTAGATTCAAGGATGGGCAGACAGAAGACTCACTGCATAGTAGAATTTATTAAGGGTAGCTATTCAATTTTATTCCAATATACATTTAAAAAGTAGAATAGCTTTCTAATTGTATTGGATGGTGTAAGGTTTGGATTTGAAAGCTGACACATGGAGCAGATGACTTCTTGAGTTACTTTCCTGTTCTAGGTTTTTAAGGAAAAAGAAATAAGTATTCAAGGTGATATATATATATATATTATATATATATATATTATATATATATATATATTAGGAGCATTACTTTTAAGATAGATTAACCTTTAAAAAGCATTTTGGTTTTTTGGATGCCTAGCTGGAAGACTCCTCCATGGTTTTGAATCATTTTACAACTTAATTCTGTGATCAAGCCATTGAAATAGGATTTGTGGGGATGGTTAACAAGCCACCAGGGAGTTGGTGGATGAAGAAAAGCATAACCCTAACAACAAGCCCATGTTTTCATAAAGCATGCTTGCTGTCTGAAGGTCACAGGCTGTGAAGCTGTGGTTAGCAAAAGAAATTAGTCATGAAAACACAGCAGAGACCAGCAGGGACTTATAATACAGGAATTAATTCCATTTCTTTTGCTGTTTATTTAAAGAGAATTGGATTATGAAAGGGCAGAAGTTACCTAGTGGCTGAAGATTTGGGGGAAGTGCCTCTAAAAAATACTCCCTGACAATGATGAAGTTTCTTTGGAAGAGATGACAGTTTTGGGTGTATGTTTTTAATTCTTACAGATTTCAACATACTGGGCATCCCAAATATGCAAACACCAAAATTGCCACACCCATTCAGCTTGTTTTCCTACAGAGAAAAATTTTTTTCAATATAGCCTATCTTAGATTGAGGATTAGGGTAAATAAGTTTCTTTCCTCTCTCTTCTTTTTATTTCTGGTGGATAGAGATCTATGATTCCTTGTGGTATGAAAACCTTTCCATCTCATAAACATGGACCACTTGCCTATAATTTGCCATATTAGAGTTACCTAGAAGACTGAAGTCATAGCAGAATCAGGTCTGCCTTATTTGAAGTATTTGTTCAATAATTTCATTTGTGTCATCCTCTTTGTGACCCTATGTGGGGTTTTCTTGGTCGAGTTATTGGAGTGTTTGGCATTTCCTTCTCTGGCTCATTTTACCAATGAATAACAAAGGCAAAGGGGGTTAAATGACTTGCCCTGTGTCATATAGTGGACACTAATAAGTGTCCAAGGTCATATTCGAACTCAAAATGTGTCTTCCTTGCTTTGCACTATGCCATTCTATTCCTTTTCAATAAAAGAAAGGTAGCATGTCATCCTTCTGGGGTCAGCATTGCAAGATTGTACATGACGTAACTTACACAAGATGATGACTGTTCTAGTGAATATTTTTGAAGTTCCTGTCTGTCATTCTATCAAATTTAGAGGAAATATAATTAAAAGGCACAAAAATATTGAGTGATGAATTTCAAGAGCTCTTTTGAAATCTGTGTAATTTTTCTTGCTTTTTCTCCTTTATAACATATCTAGCCTGTCTTGACAAGTGGTCACTAGGTTTCCTTGTAAGATGACATATGAAGCTAGTATGCCCTCACACGATGTGAATATATTAATAACACATGGAAACACAGTAACAAAATTTTAGAAACTGGAAGAATCTTCAGTTCTCATCTCCAAAAGGATTTCCAATTACAATATGTCCAAAAAGTAGTCAACCATACTCTGCCCAAAAAATTCCAGTGGGGGGAACCTACTACTTCCCAAGGGAGCCTATTTTGCTAATGCAGAGTTTTGGATTTTATGAATTTTGTATTGGTGGTGGTGTTTTTTGTTTGCTTTTTTTTCTTTGGATAGCCAAAATTTGCCTCTTTGCAACCTATGGGAAAAAATAGAAATGGAAATCAAGTCCAGGTGCCAAATAATGAAGGATTAGATAAGTTTTCCAGCACCATCTCTAGAGGACTGGTCTCTGGCCCTGTCTAGATAAACTAGCACCACTTAAAGTGGGTAATCCCACTGGCATAAGTGGAATTGGAAATTCAGTAAAGATGGAGCCTATATCCATCTCAGCTCTGAGCCCATAGCTCTATACATTGGAGGGCACAGTCGGATTAATAATTATCCCATTCTCTCCTTGGATTATAAAATTGTTATTGTTGACCTGGCTATGAGAATCAGTCATCTAGAAGGGACTAATGACTGAGTCCTTCCCTTATCATTTGTCATCTACTCTGAAATTTCAATGTTCCTTTAATGAGTACATTTTTCTTGGCTCCTTATGTGTTACATGCACCAAGGATCCAGAAATGAGCTTTTCAAGAATCTTCATCCTTTCTCTCCCTAATATCCCTATAATGACATGGATTCTTGTTCTTCATTATAGTCTCAAGGGTAGTGGATCATGTTTCTTTGTGGCATCTTCCTGAACTTTTTTTTTTAATGAGGAAGTGTCATGTCTTTAGGGGTGGACCAATCAAACAATCAACATTTATTAAGCACCTACTTTGAGCCAGGTGCTATCTTAGGTGAGAGCAATAAAAAAAATGAAACAATGCTTCCTCTAAGGGAGTTTATATTCTAATTCCATGTGCTTCCATCAGGGAAAAGTAGTCTTCAACCTAACTTTTCTAGACTTATTACATCTTACTCTTTCATTCTATCTCCTGGACAGATCAACCTGATTGCTGCTTCTTTGATAAAATACTTCATCTCTGGCTGCTATGGCTTAGCTCAGATCTGTCTCTGAAATGTGACCTTTTCTTCACTTCTGCTTCATAGAATCCCAAGCTGACTTTAAGGGTCAACTTGAGAGCTGCCACCACCTGCACTAGAGCTATGCTGTTCTTCCAGCATCTCCCTATGGATTATTTTGTATTTAATGTGTATTCATTTTAATTTTTAAAATATTTTTGTATTAATATTGTTTCTCTCCAATGTAAAGATGAAGTTCTTAAAGGTAAAATCTTTTATTTTTTATATTTACCAGCACCAGGGTTCTTGAGAATAGCCTAATAAACATTTATTAAATGAATGAATTACAGTGAAGTGAGGTTAATCTTCATGCCTGAAACAAATTATTTCATAGTTCACCAAGAGGGTCTATTAATGAATAGGTATGAAATAATTGCAGAAGAATTGACAAAGAACTTTTTGGAAAGTGGCTCAGATTATTGTAGGAGGATAGGAAAACTGTACAATCTTTTATTTATGCTATATTAGTGGAGAGAAAGTTTAAAGAAAAGATAGGTATATGCTAGATGATAAACAAATTAGATGGATCTGTATTTGAATGAATGACACAAGCCACAATGATAAATGGGTCAGTGTAAACATGAAATAAGATCTATAGTGAAATGAGCTCATTATTTGATTTTTCTCCCTGGGCCTAAGAGGTTCAGAAAAGGAAGAGATTTTGTAAATGTTCTCCCAGTGTGTGCTGGCACATACTACCCATACTCTATGTACGCCTATCACTAATCTTTCTGGATTTTTTTCCCTTCACTTGGATTTGGTGAAACTGTTCTCTCCGTCTCCTACTATCTTTCTAACTACTTTTTTCCTTTGATTAGATCCCATCTTCCTCTTCTTCTCCATATATCTATGCTTGGGTCTTTTATTTCCTTTCTATGTTCTTTGCTTTGGAAGTCATATCTACTTCTATGACTATTAATCACATCTATTTAGATAGTGCCCAAATCTCTAAAAAATAAGTGACTCTGCCTTCTCTATGTTGTTGCTATCTTATCTACCCAACAGGTCCTATCCCTTCTTTGGTCTTCCTTCCCTCCCTAAAAATAATCTTTTCTTATTGCATTGGTCAAATGTATGTGTAAAGTGAATTCAAATAATATCTGAATTTTTGTGCCAGATTTACTAAAAAGGCATTGAACAGACCAAAAAAAGGGGAAAGAATTATAAAGATCTCTAATAAACTCATTTCTGTATAAGATGCAGCAGGCCACTCACTATAGCTGGACTCTTGGCATCACAGTCCTAGATTAGCTGCAAGAGAAAGTAGAAATAGCACTAAAAAATCAAGATGGGAAGAACAGATACATCATATCAAGGATACTCTGAGAAGGTCCATTCTGGAGTCAGTGAAACTTAAAGGCATTGAGAAATCAATTTTGAAACATGAAAAACAATAGGGTAATGAATACTTGGGAAAAATCACGGGATATATCATTGCCAAAGAAAACTAAGAAAATATAAGTAACTCCTGAAACCATATTCTCACTATCCTAGCTCTGCAAAGTCTCTGTAGTGTATTGATAAAAATTTGAAAAGGGAATAGTTAATATTCTACATCAGACAACATTTGTATAGTTAGTTATACAATTAACTGAAGGATATAGAACATACAAGATTCCACTGAATGTATTGATAGCCTTTTGTTAATACTTCCTTAAAATACTCTTACTCAGAAAGTTGCCTTTCATATATATATATATGCATATATATGTTAAAATCATGCAATAGTCTTTAAAAATAGAACAGTAGAGAGAACTTTGAACCTTAAATGAAGCATTAATGAGTCAGACATTTAATTTTCAAAGGTGTTCTCCACAGTAATGGAGGATGTCCAGTGCAGTCCAAATTAAAAGGGGATTCCCTATTGTGGTTAGTTCCACCAAACACCTCTGATTGTGGATGACATCGTGCTGATTGGTTAAGTCTTGTAACACTGCAGAATATCCTAAATTAGATCTTTTATCAATCAGAAGCTTTGCCTGTCTTCACAGGGAAATCAAGTGCACAAAGAATGCTTATTGGACAGACAATCTAGATGGGGACAGAGCTGTTAGACCAAGACTTGATCTGGGGGAGGAAAGAAGATGGAATTACTTTTTCAGTTATATAAAATGTTTCTATTGTTTCCTGAAACAAGGGTCTGTTTTTTAAAAATTACTTTTTTCAGTGATGTTCTATGGTTATGATTTATGGAATATTACCATCTCTTAAAGAATTAAAATTATGGCTTATTCTCAGTACAATGGAGAGGTGCATAGATTGAATAGGCTGCAACCTATTACAAAGAGTAGCACAAGAGAAGTGACAAATATATGTAATTGGAGTGTTGTATGACCAGAGAAAGGAAATAGGTCTGTCCTATATGAAGGAAGAGTATTGGACAGCCCATGTTCTTGATCAGTATTCATTTAAGGTGAAAAGATCAAGGACAAAGCCTTGGGAAAGATTTACAGATCACAGACAAAAGTCCCACAGAGTGAGAAGGCAGTGTTCATCTCAATAAGATCAATTGAAATAACAAAGTTGGTAACTTTGTTTTAGATTTGACTGTACTCCCAACCTCTGTTTTTTTAGGGGTTTTGAGAGACATTATGCTTTTTGATCATCATTTGATAGCACTATATCATATCTTCTTAACTCTTTAACAACTGCTACATGTGGGTTATGACCTACCCCAGATTCTAGGGCAGAACTAGAATCTAAAACCTAAAGTTTAAGGCTTTTTCCTCTTCACTACGGCTGAGATGGAGACGCAGTAAAGCACTGTGGAGTGCTTAGGGCGTGTTGAAGCACAAAGGACAACATGGCCATCCAATGCAGCTGAAGAAGTCTCCAGGTGTAACGACTATTCGTGCCACTGGACCCAGGCTTCCAATGCTGAGAGAGTGGGACTGTCTCTGTGCATCGACTTTTCCACTTAAGTCTCCTTCATGCACAAGTGTCTTTGTGCACACTCATCTATACACCATAGATGAAAACGCACAAAGACAATCGTCATCCTCGGTTACCGAGAGACTACTACTATAAACTATCTCTGATGTCTCCCCAAAGATCTAGTATTATTTTTTCATATATTGGCTAAAAATTTGCACATGGGTCTCCTACTAACACATCAACTTCAATAAAACTTACCTCAACTTCTCCATAAAACTTTATTTCCTTCTTCAAATCTGTCTCTTTCTCTGTATCTGTTTCTCCCTCTCCCCTCACCTGTCTTTCTCCTTTCGTTGAGTGCCTTGAACTTTTATCAACTCTTTCCTCTCTCTCTGCTTTCTCCCAAGAGGTTTCTTTTGGTGCCAACAGTTGATGCAGCTTTCCACCATTTGATTAATTGGTATTTTGTGTATATATCTTTTTTGTATGAAATATACACATTGTCTCCCCATTAGAATGTAAACTACTGAAGGGTAGGCACTGCTTCACTTTTCTCTTTGTATTCTTGGCATTTTGCACAACGTCTGGTAAATGGTACAAATGATTTAGAATCTATTGATTTATGGTTAACTTTTCTCTGTTCTGCATTTGCAATATTTCGTGTATAGACACTATCTTTTCTATTTTCACTGTAGCATAACAAAGGTGCTTGATCACCTCTTGCCTGGAATACTCAAAAGGAGATCTAGCTTGGTCTCATTACCTTCAATCTTTACCTACTTGACTTTGTCCTTTAATCAATATAGATCTTAACACTCAATAAGGTTCCTGGAAGACCCTCAGTGGTTCTATATAACTTTTAAAAATAATATACAAGTTCACCCTGGCAATCAAAACCCTCTATAATATGACTCAACTTTTCTTTCTTTCATAGAATAGTCTAATGCAGACATAACAATCTACTCTCTGCCCTCATCCTGCCCTCACCAATCTACTTCCCATTCTTGTTCACACTTCTTCATTTCTTTTTTGCTAGCTAAAATATCTTCCTTTCTTCAAGAATCAAATGTATGCAATCTCTGCCATGATGTTTTTTTGAGGTTTCAGATCCACAGTCTAGTGATACTTTGCTCCTCAAAATTGTCATTAGCTTTTGTTGTTGTTGAACTTGTATCACAACCTAAATCTTAGATATGTGTGTACAAAATCTCCTATTATCAGGCAGTAACCAAGCATGTATTAAATACCTGTTCTGTATCATATCAGGTGTTATATATGCATATATATTTTTATATATAAAATAATTCTTTAAATTATAGAGGTAAAAACCGTAAGGAGATTACATCCAAAAAACTGTATACATTGATACATTGTACAGTATATGTGGGAAAGAATCTTTGAAGGGAGTTATGGAGTATATAGGGAGGTGCAGGACATGGAAAAGGATAAGCAAAGGTCTCTTGCAGAAGGTTGGATTTGAGAATGGCCTCAAAGGAAGCCAAGTAAGCCAGGAACTAGAGATGAGGAGGGACAGTATTCCAGGAATCCCAGGGAACAGCCAGTGAAAAAGTTGAGGGCTGAAATTACATTATATTTCATCTCATTTCCTCCATAGCTAGGTAGCACAGTGAATACAGGGCCCTGACCCTGGTGTCAGAAAGACAGTATTACCTACCCCAGGCACTATTAAGTTCTTATCCTCTATCTGCCTCAGTTTCATCATCCATAAAATGGGGATGATAATAATAACAATTGCCTCCCAGAATTGTTAAGGAGATCAAATGAAATGATATTTGTACCATACTTTGGAAAGCTTAAATTACTGTTACGGGGCAGCTAGGTGGTACAATAGATAGAATGCCAGGCCTGGAGTCAGGAAAACTCATCTTCCTGAGTTCAAATCTGGCCTCAGACACTTGCTAGCTGTCTGATCCTATGTAACTTGCTTAACTCTGTTTGCCTTAGTCTTCTCATCTGTAAAAAGAGCTGGAGAAGGAAATGGCAAACCATTTTAGTTTCCAGTGCTATTATTATTAAACTATATTAGCTAATATTATAATTGATATTAATTATTTATACAAGGAACATTATTATTAAATGTTATTATCATTACCACTATGTGCTACTGTTATTATTATTATTATTATTATTATTATTAGATAGCTTAGTGCATACTGATCTGATCTGGAAGTCAGGGAGAACTGAATTCTAATTCTATCACAAACATTTACTATGTATATCACACTAGACAAATCACATATACTCTTTCCACTTTCATTTCTTCATCTGTAAAAATAGAGATAATAATAGCACCTTCTTCATAAGGTTGTTGTGAGGATCTAAAGATTTATGTATTTGTACAGTGTCTTGCAGAAATTAATGTATTACAGAAATGTTAATTATCATTACCAGTCATTATAAATGTTTTTGAATAAAATATTTCAGAATCTAAGTTGCAGAAACAAACATGTGAAGACAAAAGCCAGTTCTGAGCTTTCTTTTATAGCATCCTACAATCTACTTGTTTCATTCAATTCTTTAAAATCCATAAAATCAAGGGAAAATTAATCCTTAAAATTTCATCACCTCCTAGTTAAAAAAAAAAGGTATTTTGTTGAAATTTTCACTTTTCAACCTGTTGTTTTGCTATTATACTGACATCCTAAGGAAGGTAGTTTTTTTCACTTTGGTTTTCTTTGAGTGTATAATAATGAATTATATCAAAAAGTCTCCCGTCCTAGATAGGTAGGTCATTGGAAGAATTTGTTGTAGCCTTTATAGTCTCATTGCTATAATAAAGAATGCAATTACTATTTGTATTTTGCATTCTCTGCAAATATAATATTCAAGAGGCTCAATTAAGCCATGAGAATGCATTTCTATGTGTGAAATGGGATTCGTGATTCATATAGGAAATGAAGCAGTGTGCTTTACAAAAAGGAAGCTCGGAGGCCATACTTTCAGAGACACTGTCTCAATGTATTGCTGTTAATAATGACAAAGCATTGCTGAGCTGTCATGAATCAAATAAGTAAAGGTCAACAATGACCAGGATTGTCATCATGAGTCAGTCTTACTATGAGAATTTCCAAGGCAATGATACTTAAGGGAGAAGGGAGGACAATATAATGAGCTCTCCAAACAGTAATTCTTAGGCAGCAAATGTCATCTTTTACTGTAAGACTTGTTATGAAAGATTAAGACAGTGACTTCATCAGGACTACACCCTTGAAAACAAATCCTGCCTTTTACATTTCGTGAAACATCAAAAATGTAATAATAATATGGATATCACACATGGTACATATATGGAAAGAATATAGGATAATGAAACCATATGTTTCGTGCATGGTAAAGTATTAATAAATATTTCAGAAAAGCAATGTGTTCTCAAGAACAAAGAGTCACACTACCAACTCTTCTTTACTCTTGTGGATATTAGCTGATAGTCTTTAGCTGTAACTTATAGTCAAATTCAACTTTAAGAAGGACCTCATTCAAGACCATTCCAAGTAATCTGTTTTCTTTGGAGGTAGATATTATCTGGCTAGCTGAGATCTCTTAAATAACACCAATCTATTGCCATTGTGTTCTTGAAATCTGAGGGGCATCTTAGTCCCACGTGGTCAATGATATGATTCCTCTGAGCCTATGAATAGGTCTGAAGTCTCATCATTAGAGTCTTGTTATTTGGAAAGAAGTATTATGCCTACAGAAATACCCTTACTAAATTGTAGTTATGACCCCTAAAAGAGTAACACATTAGCACCTACACATGCATGAATATGGTTTAGTTTATCAGACTGATTGTCATGGGGTACAGAATTTAATCATCCTCACCTTTTCAAGGTACCATAAGGTTTGCCGATCACTTTGCTCCCAATAATACTATAAGGTGGGTAAGATTAAAAAGTACTAATAACAACCACTAATATATGATACTATACTGTTTACAAAGTGCCTTAAAATATTGTCTCTTTTTATTCTCAGAACAACCATGGGAGGAAGGTGCTATTATTAACACTATTGTATAGATGATTAACATGAGAATTTAAGTGAATTGCCCATCATGACAAAGTAACAATTGTTTAAGGTGAGATTTGAATGAGGTATTTTTTTAAAAATTAAAAAAGAAAACATTCATTTATTGTTTAGAATATTCTAAGCAGTGCATTAAACTATGCAGATAGATGTGGAAAAGTAGAAGTAATCTCTGCTTTCAAAGCACTTATGTTCTACTAAGAAGAAATAACACAGGGATAGTCTTGTTTGGGAAGTAATAGCGACGGGCAGGGGAACTATTGGGAGAGAAAGGAATATCTTGGACATTTCCAAGAGCAATGACAGGGTTGATTTGACAATGATTAGAAAATAGAAAGGGCAGCAGGCAGGATGCATGGCAGCAACTGGTGAAAAATTTGGGGAGTGAAATGAAGCCTGGTTAGAGCCTGGTGAAACTGTCAACTAACAAGATTACAGGGCCCTAGGGCAAGAGTTCAAAGCATGAAAGAATTAATTCAGTCAGGAAGTCAATCAATAAAAATTTATTAAATATCTGCTATGTTCCAAGCACTGTGTTAAGTGCTAGGAATCTAAAAGAAACATTAAAAAAGGGAAAAAATGTTTTTCCTTCAAAGAATTAGCATGCAAATGATGGCAAAACAAGATAATATGTAAATTATCTATGACCAAGAAAGACATGTACAACTATCACGTATGTCCAGGCACATATAAAATAGTTAATTATGTCTAGATATATATAAGATACATGCATATAGATCCATATTACATCTGTCTACAGAGAGGTATATTTCTAGGTAAACACAAGATTGATACAGAAATATGTATAAGTACATACATACATGATACTTATATATAATATACACATGCATATTATTATACTTATTATATATATATATATATATAGAGAGAGAGAGAGAGAAACAGAGACAGAGACAGAGGAAGAGAAGGAGAGGCAAAAGGAGAGATATGTATGTTTAGGTGCATACACTAGATATAGATGTATGAATGGCTAGGTCTATACAAGATATATCCCAACCATATAGAAGGGAATCTGAGAAGGAAAGGCACTAGCAATTAGGGGAATCAGGAAAGACACCTTATAGAAAGTAAGATTTGAGAAATTTGAGCTAAGTCCTGAAAAATTTCAGTGAAACTGAGGGGTAGCTGTAAGGAGCAAGAGCAATCTAGACATGGACAGCTAGTGAAAAAGGAGTGAGGCTCAGGATGGAGTGTTATATTTAAGGAAAAGCAAGGTTTCTGGACTACAAGACACAGTGGCTTCAAGTTGAGAAGTCCAAATTGTAAATTCAATTTTCTTGCCTTCAGATTCAGAACTCTTTCCTCATGCTACCTCTACCAAAACTTTAATCAAATGGGACAGAAATGAAAAGAAGTAAGACATAGTGCTTCAATTCTTAGAGGGAGTAAATAGCTGTGTAGAGTCTACATTCTTCAGTAATATAAAGATACAAGGAATGTGTTGAATTTAAGTAGTGCTGAATGAGAGAAAAACAAACTATGTCCTTTATAATTTATCTGGGCTATGGCTATTCATAATAATGATCAAAAGATGATTTGTTTACAAAGCAGATAGAGAAGTAAACAAAAATATTCTTAAAAACTTAAAATGTAGAGATGTTTCTATGTGGTATAAGAAATTATTTCACAGAGGACTGATCAGGGAAGATACTGGTCAATTTATTAAGTCCCCTCCAGATACCTACTTACAGATATGTTGGTGCTAATTGCCTGAAACCTTGTTAAATAGGAGAAATATCCTTTAAATTCCTTGAAAAAGCAAAAACTTACTATGTCTGTTCCTGGATAAGTAAGTAGTGGAGCATACTCCCTAATATTTATTTGGAGTTTGGGGAAGGAAATAATTTTCCCCTACTGGAGCAAAATTGGAAAAATGCAGTATATAAGACTATGATTTAAGAACCAGTATCTTTTCCAAAGTGCCATGTATTCATGTCTGTTATGAAAGGAGATATATTAAAAAGTGAGTCTGACCTATTCCTTCAAGTGGTATCACATCTTAAATCATTCTACATAGATGAGTATCTCTCCTTAAAGATCTCAAGGAAAAGATTTCCCATAAGTGCAAGAAGTTCTTGCTGCCATGAGAAAGATAAATTCATCATTATTCTTAACCACACTATGCTTCAAACTTATATTACTTGAAGATATCCATGAAGCTGCCTCTCTTAATTCCTTCCTCCAAAGTCCTCTATTAATTATAAAGCCTTTAATCATTTTCCAGATGTCAAGTAGGTCACTTACAACAAAATGCCAATCATTTCTGTAACTCTTTACTGGATCCTAATTAAATCTCCCATCAAATAAAGAGCCTCAGAAAAGATTCAGTATTAATATTTTGTATGGAGGCAGTCCTGAATTTTATTATACCTGTTAACATAGCCCATAATCCTCTGGTCTTTAATAATAAAAGCACTAACATATGCCTAATGAGCCATTATTTTTTTTCTCGTTGCTATTTGCTTCCTAAGGAGTTCATTTCCATAAGTGTTCTTATCTCTGTCAAGCTTCATCCTGTTTCTGAAAGACCAATCACTAATGTGGCAAGGTCACTTTGAATTTTATTACTATCTTTTTAGTCTTAATAATCCATTTTATTGACAAACTTTTTAACTCATTAAAGCAATTCAGAAAATAACATTAAATGACAAATCAAAAGTATATTGGTAGCTTTCAAAATAATGTTCATGAAACCACAGATTGAGAACATTAAAGGAGACTAGAGATCATGTAGTTCTATATCAACATTTTAGAGATAGGGAAAATGGGGCCCAGAAAGTTTAAGAGATTTGACCAAGTTCATTTAGTTAGTAAGTGGAAGATATGGGATTTCAATCAAAGTCCTCTCATTCAAAATCAATCAGCTCTTCAAAGAGATTAATAGTTTCATGAATTGAAGATTAAAGATTTAGAGGTAGAAGGTATCTCCAAAGCAATTTTCTCCTAATTTTATATATGAGGAAATTGGTACCCAGAAAACTTCAAAGACTTGCACAAGAGCACACAGATAGTAAGTGGCAGTTGGGATTTAAACCAAATGATCTGACTCCCAATTCAGAACCATTTCTCCTCTATCCTGATGCCTCCCATCTTGTTTTTTTTGGGACACATTTTAATGTTCCCCAAATTGAATATGTTGTAACTATACATTAAAATACAGGTAGATGATATGTTTGCAGTGAAATATATATCAGCTAACTAACCAGTCATTGCCTTTTTATGTAATACATCAACCAGAAGGTGGGAGGAAAATGCGTGTTTTAGTGATCAGAGCAATACATGATGGAACATTATGACTATAATCATTTCTAACAAAAACAAAAGTATATTTTAAAGGGGAAAATAAAGTGAAATAAATTCAACTATTTAAATATTTAAAATAATGCACTTCATGGTAAGTGTGTACCTAAGCCCAAAGGAAGGAAAATACAAAATTCAGAAATGTAGAAGATATGCAAGATAGTGTTGCAATATGGTATGATGGCAAAGGGCCCATACTGATATAAAATTCATGAGCATGCATTTCATTGAATACAGCCATCAACTATACTCATAGTTAATGCTAGAATATTACAAAATGGATTCTGTCGAAATCATGGTTTGTAAGAGGTACCCAAATTGAATAAAACTGAAAAATATCATTAATGCCAAAGAACTAATGAAAATATAAGAATTAGATTTAATGATTTAGGAACCTTTGACTCTTTAAATTTTTCAGAGACTGCTACTTAAATGGCCTATATGAAGTCTATTCAGTCAAACCAGAATGATAGACTCAAACTAAGCTCAATTAGGATTAAAAACTGGTATAAATAGGAAATTACTGGTAATGATGATCTCATCCTCCCAATTTAAAATATGGGAAAGCTTAAAAATGATTTCATTCATTCCCACATTAGTTTCTTCTTTCTATGGAAATATATGGAATGGCAATTCATTGAATAAATTATTGCTCTGGAATTCCTAGCACATTTCCTTCACTGTTTTTATCCCCAGATTTCTGAGTAAAAAGTAAATTGGTAGAGAAATATTTTTCTGTGCCCTGTAAAGACAAATCCCAGGCTTAATATTTCAGTCATATTCATGTATCCCCTGTCTCACAGCCCATTGCTACAGATCTTTCCTATATTGTATAGAAAAAGGTCCAGACCAGCTCAAAGAGCAGGGTGGAGTTGGTGAGAAGTGAGAGGCTGGGTTCTCAGCCAAAACCTTTGGGACAATTCAGGTGGGAATCCATTCTTCAGAATTCTTCACATGAGAATTTTATGTTGGCTTTCAACTTCAAGAGAGAAGATGAAAGAAGCCAGTGGTGAGGACAAAGGGAGGGTAAAGGGTAAGGACATAAGAGTAAAAATGTGTAAAGTCATGGAAGAGAGAGAGATGAAATTGCATATATATATATATATACATATATATATATATATATAAAATATAAGTATATGACAGAAGAGGATATAGCATGTATGTGAGTAAATAATGTAAAATTAACCTGGAAAGATATGTTAGAATTAAATTTTGCAAGATTTCAAACATCAAACAGAAGATTTTTTATTCCAAGGACATTAATATCTTAATTCTTAAGAAGCCACTAGAATTTCTAGAACGGTGTAATGATGCAGTAAGACCTGTGTTTTCGTAGATATTTGTAGAATGGATTGAAGAGGGGAAATGACTGGAATCATGAGAGATATTTAGGGACCTATTGCAATAGTTCAGATGAGAGATGAGACCTGAAATAGGGTGGTTGCTAGATATATAGAGAAAAGATGATAGTGATCAAGGATGTCATGGAGATATGATCCACAAGACCTGAAAAGTGAATGGATATAAGGGGTATTAGAGAGTGAGGAGTAAGGCTTTGGGCTTGTTAACTTAAATAATTAAAATAAATAAATTTTGCATTTTTATCATACATTTCAAGCTTGTATTGTCCAAATGTAAACAAATAATGACTACTTCAAGGATCTTACATCCTTAATATCGCCCTTAAAAAGGAAGGTTAGAAAGTGGTGTGACTTTCTCTCTTTGGGGAGAGAAAAATTGACCAGGAAATGTCTAAGAGGGATTTGGTTATGGAACCAACTAGAACTCATGAAAAGTTGAAGGCTAAGTATTTAGATTTGGAAATAATGTACATAGAGATTATTATTGAACTCTTTTGTAACTGGTGAGCTTCCCAAGAAAAAAAGCATCATTGAAAAATAAAAAAAAGATTCAAGACAGAGCACCATGCATGCACAGTGGGCTGAAGAACATGCATGTATAGTGCAAAGGACAATAAAAAGGAGTATTGAGATAGTACAGTAGAGAACTAAGAGAAAGCACCATTGTGAATATATAGAGATGAGAGACTATCCAGGAGAGGGTAGTTAATGGTGTCAAGTGCAGTAGAGTATCAAGAGGCTGAGAAAAAGCCTTTGGTTTTAGCAATTAAGATACCATTATTTCAAGATGTTGAAAGTGAGTGAGATAGGAAGAAGCTTGTTACAACACTTAACAGGTTTTTCAAGGGGTTTGACAAGGAGAAGGAGTGCTATAGGATAATAGCTTGAGGAGATGACAGTGTCAAGAGGTTTTTGTTTGTTTGCTTTTTGTTGTTGTTTTTTGTTTGTTTGTTTGTTTTGTTTTTTAGGATGGAGGTAATCTGGATATATTTGTAGTTAGCAGGGAATGAGCTACTGAATAAAGAGGAATTGTGGGGAAACTATATAATTTCACTTTACAATTTATTTACTATGTGACCTCTGGCTGATATCTTCTTCTTAACAGTTTCAAATTAATTTGGTTCCTAAAGTTAAAAAGAGAAAATTTTCAGATTTTGATGGTAAAATTCCCCAGTTAGTTTAGAACAAACTGTCATAACCTATGTGAAATGGATTGCCCAAATTATCAATTTATATTTCCTTAATGATTACCAATTTTTTATAGATGACCAATGATTATTATTAATATTTTATAATAATTAAAGAATTATAGTAATCCATAGTTACATATTCTCATTTTACCTTTTCAACAATCTTGAAATCAACAATACAAATTGTATTATATTCATTTGGTTAACTGAAAACAAAGAAACAAAACTGAGGCAGTAAGAAGTTAAGTGATTTCTCAATTGTTCAACAGTCTTGAGGTTTCTGAGCTAAGATTTATACTCAGGTACTTTTTTCCATGCTAATTCCCCAAATATATATTGTGACAGAGGCTGGCACTAGGAAAAAGTGCGAGGCTGAAGAGCATGTGAAATTGATGTCCTCGATGGGGAAGGGGCCCCAGGAGTGGATTCTGGAGGAGGAGGAGGAGGAGACTCTGGCTTAGAGAACAGTGAGGGTCTCTCAGTCTTGAGAAGCTGAAGAGGGAAGGGGGGAAAAGACTTTCTCCTGAGGGTTGCTCACTTTTCCCGCTGGTGACTGGAAATCCTTCTCCCCAACACTTTGCTATTGAAGGGACTTCTAAAGCGATACCTGAGCAGACATTACCTCAACTCCTGTTACCCAGGGGTGAATTGACCTGATTTTCTCTCAGGGGGCTCAGGCTGCCAAAGCCTGAGTTCTGCCCAAACTCGAGGAGGGAGGAAAAGGTTTTAGATAGACAGGGACCCCCTTTTCCCACTTTACTTTTCCCATTCTTCCCTGCCTGTTATTCTTTTTGTATTACCTGATTGAGTAAACATTAAAAGTTATCTGTTCCCCAACCTGAGTGTGAGTGAACAGATCAAGGGCAGACCCTTTGTTCTTGAGTAGTGGAGGGAGGACAAGAGGAACAAGAGTGAATTAGGGAGAGCAACTTTAGCTAAGGAGGTAAGACAGAAGGGGGAATATCTTCAAACCCCCTCTCCTCTCTCTGAGCCAACCCATTACATCTGCTATCTCCCCTGAACCCCACTTTGAGAAGGGGGTTCTCATCTCTTTCCCCCTCTCCATACTGAAAGTCCAAGTTTCCCTTGGGGTACAAACTTTATTCCTTTTATATTTTTATAATACAATTGGCACCCTGGATTTAAAAGAATCCCCTTTATTAAAAAAATAAAAAAAAAAACCTTTAAGGACTATCACCAACTGTCATCAACTGTTAGTTGTGAAGTTGTCAATTACATCTCCTGAGACTAGCAGCCTTTGTCACTGACTCTGCCTAGCAGTTTCCACACTGGATCAAAAACATCTTGATTCCTCATGATGGGGGAGAACAAGTCAGTTACCAACTGCCACTCTGGTCAGTTACAAAACTGAGAGAGAGAGGCTATTGTAAAAGGGAAGCTGTACTAGGGCTATCAGGGATAGGATCTAGCCATCTTGGATCAGATCTAGCTAGAAGCAAAGCTTGTGGGGACAACAAACATTTTATAACTGTTAACTCCTGTCAGTTAGAGCCTAGAAAAAAATCTAATGGGCAACATGTTACAACTAATACTTTGGTCTTCTATGGTAGGAATGATTGCCATTTATTGGGGCTACTGTATCATTTATAATACAGTGGCAGGGATGATAGACAATGTTCTGGGTACATTAACCAATATGACTATGGGATGGACACATTTGCCAATGAATTATCTAGATATGAATTACCTCTGGCAAATCATACTCCAAGTCAATGTTGTGTTCTTGGTAGTGACTAACATCTTAAAGAATATCACAACTGGTGCCAACCTGATCTTCCAAAAGAAAACTATAAATGCTCTAGTCATAGATAATAGATTAGAGACATTGTTTGAACAGATTGCTATTATAACTGAAATGTACCAGGATTGCATGCAGAGAAAACAAGGCATGGGGAAGGGAACCAACTAGGAGACTGGGGACATGACAGGACAGACTAATAGGGATGATATAGTTACTAATACTAATACTGGAACAACATTAGGTGCAGTTGGGGGAAATGACCTTGTCAATAACATACAGGTACCAATTAATGCATCTGCTAACAATCTTGCAAATGCATCAAAGGCTCAAAAGATCCTGCCTTTGCATGATATATCTAAGGTCACCAATAACTCTGGCATTTTACATGCAAAGGTTCATAAGTCATTCACCACCCATGACTTAGTCTTTATGTAAACATATGCTTAAAATTTTATTAGAGTCTCATCTCTCAATTAAAGAACTGAAGAGAGCATTTCACCTCTATGAACCAGATTTTGAGGATGTAGAAATTTTTTTTATCTGAACTTTTTATACCCTAGGAACATAAACATTTTATTGAGCAAACTAGAAAAGATTCTTCACTCATGAGCTGGCCAGAAGTTTTTGAGGATCTGGATTTTTCCAATCCAAGATCAATGTCTTATCTAAGAAAATGCCGTGAGGATCTCTTGCAGGGAATGAAGCAATTGTCAGAAAGACTCAATGCATGGGGAAAATTTGACAGATTATCCCAAGAAAAAAATGAATATCCAAGCTCATTTATTGATTGCCTTATTGAAAAAACTGAGGGACTGTTAGATATGAGCCCTGATTCAAAAGAATCAGAAGCACACGTGAGGAGACAATTTCTCAAGGGCTGTGATAAGCACTTGAGGGATTTCTTCAGTAATTCTTACCCTATGTTTGACACCATCTCACTTAATGAACTTAGAGACAGTGCCACCTATCTTCATGATAACAAAGTACATCAAGAACAAGAAAAGAATGATCTATAGAAAAAGCTCCACGAGACCTCTGAAATATTAAGGCAGAAAGAATTAGAGGAGGTTAAGAACCTGGCTACAATTAAGACATTTAACAGACAAACCAAACATTATGGCCAGACACCCCAAAGTCAACAGAAGGTGCAAAGAGGTACCAGGACTTGCTTTTTGTGTTCTCATCAAGGGCAAATAGTAAGAAACTGCCTGATGAAACATCGCTATGAACAGGGCCAAAATAAGAGAGATGGGAAAGGTCAAAATGAATATTATCAGGTGAAAGTATATAATAACAAAAATTATGGGAGACAGGACTTTAATAGCAAGCAGTGTTTCTCTCACTGCAGACTTAGAGAACAGGAGACCTAAGACCTGAAATCAATGGAAGAAGTTATAGCAAGAAATAAGCATTATACCATATGATGCCAGGCTCTAGCATTATCTAGTAAAAAAGAGACAAATTTGGAGAGTATGCCAGGAAGGAAACACGTTTGCATAAGCATAAAGGAGAAAGAGGGAGATGGTAGAAAGGAAAAAGAAAACTTTAAAATTTTAGTGGTGGAAAAACAGATAGTTGGGCAAAATGCCAAGGGAAGCAACTTCAGTACAAAACAAAAATCTAAAATTGAGGTGGAAAATGAAATTGCACAGATAATAGCAGACATGAAACATGCCATTTATGGTTCACAATACATGGGCACAAAAAACTGCATGGAGAAAAGCAAGGAACAGATCAAAACCTTTTTGGAAAATATTTTAGCTTGCAGAATGGATCTAGACTGTGGAAAATCAAATGGGGCTAGCAAATCTTTCAAACAGCAACTTAAGTATCCAGACCATTCTGTCTTTATTTAACAATTTAATTTAATTTAAATTTAGTATTTAACAAAAATTCTTCAGCTTGGCACTTTTTCCTAGTGCCAGCCTCTGTCACAAATCCTCCATTTCCTGTTGTTCGTGTGGTGCCATCCTGACTCATGCCAGTTACATATCTCCTATGTCTATTCTAATCTATCTATGCTACTTATTGTCCCCATCTAATCTCACCCTCTCCCAAAGTAATGAATCTTATCCTAATCTGTATATTTGCGAATCGAAGTTCCTATCTTATGCTAAGACTGAGTTGTGGGAAGAAGGTTAGGATTATGTGGCAACAAAATTTTTACAATATAACAATTTCTTAATACAAAAATCATTCCTATTGCAATCAAGATGAAATTTAAATCTTAAGTAAAATTGAACTATCCTATGCCTTATATAATGCTAATTCCAATGTAACAATTCATAACATTTATAGGTATATATATATATATATATATATTAACTTGTATCTAATGAAATATGATTTATTCTGTCCCTGTTACCTCCTATCCCTTTTCCAACCTAAACTACTCTGTCCCTGTGTATTAACAGTTAGTATTTTAACTCTCCTTTCTATCTATATTACTGGATTAGATCATGATTGTGTTACATATATACATGTCTGTTATTTGTACACATTTACATATGTCACATATTATTTAAATACTCATATACATATATATCCTCTGGTATTAGAAATCTATTTATAGATATGCAATTTATGGGTTGTCCTTATTAATGGCACAGCCCCTAATAGCAATGTGAAATTTGTTTGTGTTCTAGATATGTCATGGTGTATGCATATTTATTCCAATGTATATGTGGATGTATTTCCCTACATGTGAAGTTAATATGATTGGTGATTAATCTTACCTGACCCATTTTCCTGAGGTTCATTCCCCATAATGTCATTGATTCAAAGTTTTTTCCAGTTGTCCTTGTATCTTCCTTCCTTTGGTGTTGCTTGAAGTTTATCACTGGTTTCAGAGTGCCTTCTCCTTTACAGGCTACATACTTGCCTGTCGTCTCACCTTGAAAGATGATCTCAGGTATCTGGAACTACAAGATCATGCATTGTAAGGATAATTTAGAGTCGTGACTTAGTCTAAGTTTGATTTTTTGTCGCCAGGAGATATCCCAAATAAAACACCCAAATCTGTTTGCAAATCTATGGTGGTTTAATCAATATAGAGGGAAGAGATCAAGGAAAAGAGAGAGGGAAAGGTATAGGATTTCACCTGCCTGGCCTGTGCCAAGGGGTGTTCGAAGTCCTTCACCACAAGGTTTCTGAAGAAGATTAGAGGCTTCTAAGTGGATAGTGTTTGGAAGGTAAAGGAGGAAAAATCAGCCTATACTCTTACAGAGCTCAGAGAAGATGCCACAACTGAACTAGGTTACTAGACTTTCTCCAGTATAGTATCAAGGGAAACTCACCACTAAACCAGACAATACCTGCCGCCACGCCAAGATGTTGACAGGCTCAGCACGCTGCCACAAGTCACCTATCCACCGCAAAAGAGAGTAAAGAGAGGAAGTGACATGAAATACATAGATGGTTTTACATCACTTTCCTGCATCTCACATGTACCAATGGTATCTTAGGCTTGAATTAGGACAGCCCAGGGGTCTGTCAGTTGTTTCTGATTTGCCATAGCTAGCACATGTCTGTCATAGGCCATCCTCCTAAATACTTAATCCTTAAGTATGGGTGTAGACATTCCTTATTTTTTTTTAGACTAAGTAGGGTGGAGTAATCTAAAGTTCACAGCATGTGTGTAAGATTAACGTGTGCGTGCATGTAAGAGTGAATATTTTGATGCACATGAGTGAAACTTTATACAGGATTTTTGTGTCATCCTCATGTGTGCAAGTGAGATTCTTTTTTTTTGTGTAATGAATGTAAGTATCTTTCTTAATGTGTGATTGTTAGACAATTGATCTATTCCTATGTGGTTGATTGTGGAAGTTAATGATATTTTAGTCTAGGCTTGAGATTGAAATTCATATATAGGTTTAATAATTCTAAGGGATTCTAAATCCACCCAAATAAACTCCCAGGTTCCGCAAGGAACCACTTCTCCTGTGTTTTACAGGCTACACTAATCCTCCCTGATCTAACTAGCCAAAATTTATACTATCTGGACATTATTCTATTTCAGTTTCACTGCCTCTATTCAGTATCTCTATATCTTCTTATGTGATTTTGTTGGATTCATAGGCTCTATGTTTATTTATCAATAGTTGTTCTTGGGTGTCTGTGTTTGAATGGATTCTTGGACTTCTATCAAGTTGTCTTTCAGTGTGTTATCATGGGCATAGCGATGTTTAAAGTGAAATGCATGAAGCCAAGAATCTTTTCCTACTACTTTGATCGATGTAGGAGTAGTGAGAGCTACATCATATGGACCAATCCATCTGGGTTCTGTGGGTTTGTCTTTGGCAAGATTTTTTACATATACTTTGTCCCCTGGTCTTATGTTATGCAATGAGAAATCTAGTGGGACCCTTTGCACTAGTAGTCCCAGCCTTCTCAGTTCTTCCAACCTATTTTGTATCTATGTCAAATAGGTGTGTAACTGCAACTCCCAGCATGGAAAGATCAGATAAGATAAGATGGTTTAGTGGTCCTTCCTATCCATACTGGCTGTCCATACAATATCTCATATGGGGAAATATGTAAGTCTCCTCTGGGTTTCATTCTCAGATAGAACAGCGCAAGTGGAAGAACCTCTGTCCATTTAAGATGAGTTTGGGCACAGAGTTTAGCTATCATGGTTTTTACCTCCTTATTCATTCTTTCCACCTGTCCTGAACTTTCTGGTCTATATGCATTATGGAAATTACCCTTTCTTGCCAGAAACTTATACAGTTGTTGTAAAATGCATGATGTAAAATGACTTCCCCTGTCTGGGTCTATGGCATCTGGAATGCCGTACCTAGGAACTATTTCTTTAAGCAATGTTTTCATTACCATGCCAGTGTTGTTCTTCTTTGGTGGATATGCTTCTGTCCATTGAGTCTGTATACTATAACCAAAACATATTTATATCCTCAGTTCCTAGGCATGTTAATAAAATCAATCTGCAGACACTCAAAAGGTACATAAGCTAGGGGTCACCCTCCCAATACCTTGCATTTGAAATGACCTTGTTTAAACTTTCTAAAGATGTCACATGTCTAACACACTCTTATAGCAGTTGTTGATATCCCTGGAGCTTCCCAAAACCGGCAGACCTCATCCAGTGTGAATTGCCTCCTGAGAGAAAGTCAGGTTGACTCATCCCTGGGTAACAGGAATTGAGGTAAAGTCAGCTCAGGTTTCACTTCAGAAAGTCCCTTCAATTGAGAAATGTTGGGGGGAAGGATTTCCAGTCACCAGCAGGAAAAGTGAATAACCCTCAGGAGAAAGTCTTTTTCCCCCTTCTCTCTTCGGCTTCTCTATTCTCTAAGCCAGAGTCTCCTTCTCCTCCAGAATCCACTCCTGGGGCGCCTTCCCCATCAAGGTCATCAATTTCACATACTCTTCAGCCTCGCACTTTTTCCTAGTGCCAGCCTCTGTCACAATATGGTGCCACCATCATAGATAATTAAAATTTAAAATAATAAATATTTGCAAACAAATTTATAATATCATTCAGCAATGTCCAAATACAAAATTCAAAGAAGAATCAAAAGGTAAATAAGAAAGAAGAAATTTAAGGGCTCCAGTTAGGTCAAATTGTTTATATTCCTTTGTGGAAAAATGATATCTGTAACTCTTAACTGTCATCATCACAGTAGTTAGAAGAATTATATATATATATATATATATATATATATATATATATATATATATATATATATATATATATATATATATATATATATATATAGGGTGAGATAGTAAATTGTGTGGAATGATATGTAAAAAATGGAGGGGTGAAAAAGAGTATTATACTAAGAGAAACTGGAAGTATTATGCTCATTTCATAACTGAGGAATCTGCATAATACTAGTGTCCCCATTTAATAGATGAGAACAGTGAAGCTCAGATAAAAAAGTGATTTGACACAAAGTCACACAGCCATTAAGTTTGAGAGCCAGCTTACAAACCAAGAGCTGGTCAGACTGTTTCCTTGACAAAAAATTTTCATTTCATATGATACCACCCAAGGTTGAGACTCTAAGAAAGTACTAAGCTTGCATGATAACGTTCAGTACCTATTAAATTTTTTGAAAAAAAAATCATTCACTATTGACATCAGCATCCTAGTGTTGCATATCAAAGGACTGAGGCATTAACTGCCAAAGGGCAGCTAAATACCTAACCTCGTATGGAAAGCTATAACATTTATCCACATGGTGCATTCCATTGACTTTTGGCTCTTTCTCTTGTCAAAATGCCTTCCAGATGTCATTATTACAATTATAGAACATATTGATAGAGATAGATATCTGTCTCTCTCCGTCTGTCTCTGTTTATTTGTAATGTTTAGTGTCTAAAGTAATCCTTTCAAATGAAAATTTAAAATTTTGCTCTACATTTATTCTCCACTTAATACCAAGGAATACAATGCAAGAGCAAAAAAAAATTGCTTCACTGGATTTATATGATACCTTAATGTGTTTTCACTCTTTTATGATTGCAAGGGTTACATGGATACACAGAAATTCTATAATTCTACTTTATTTCAGTTGTACCATTAGAAAGCAATAAAAAGTCATGTTCCTGTAAAATGGGAAGTAAAATAAAGAGAACATTAAAAATTGGTGTCATTTGGTGTCATGCAAAGGAAAAAATCAAAGTATTAGCTATTCATTCACCTTATACCCTATAAATCACAGCTTAGATTTACTATCATTTAACTACAGTAATATTTTATGAGTTAGAACCAAGATCTTGGTGTTAAGTGAAGAACAAATAGGCTGCCTTAATCACACATCTATACTGCTTGTAACTCTTCTTCCCAAAACTGATGTGAGCATTTGCAGTGTTTGCCCCACGTTTATGGGAGTAAGGCTTTATTGCTTTTTTCTTATTATTCTATTCCATTAAATATCTTTGGAACTCTTAGGTACAGGGAGAGAGGGAAATAAATAGGTCTTCCTTTTTAGCTAGAGAGTAACACTTGCATGGACAAATCTAATAGAAATGCTAAATAGATAAGTTTTTCCAGGGAAAAGAATTTACTGCCTATGGGAACTCTGTAAATCTAAATTATAGACAAATTGGTAGAGGAGATTTGCAGCCTGGAAGTTTGTCAATGGAATGAAATCATAGGTTCATCTGAAGGAAATTCACAAATGCTAGATGGCATAGTGGACAGAGCACTGGGCCTGGAATCAAGAAGACTTGAGTTCAAATCCAGCCTCAGAAATATGTTACCTATTTTAACCCATACGCATTTAATTTCTGTCTGCTCCAGTTTCATAATTTATTGTAAAGATAAATTAAATAATATTTGTAAAAACATCTTGAAACCTCAGAGTGCTAACTACCACTACTTACCACTGCATTGTTGACAAGGTAACTCTTTGCCCATATGGATATGTGAGCTTCTTCAGGATAGATGGATAAATATTCTTTTCCACCAGTGGCAACATTCTAGAAAGTCCAATCAGCAAATTTTCAGTTTAACAACTGTGCCTTCATCTGGTACACATCCCTCTGTGGGGAAAGAATAAAAGAATAGCTCTTACCCTTGACAAGCTTATATTCTTATTAAGGTGAGACAATCTACCTCTTAACAGAGAGGTGATAGATTAAGTATACAGAATAAGACACATTTTTTTAACACACTCAGTGTGGGCATTTGTACTGCTTGACTATGGATATTGGTTACAAGGGTCGTGTTTTTTTTTTTTTAATTTTCAGAGGAGAAGTATGAAAGAAGAAAATCCTCATTAAAAATAATCATAGGCACATATGTATGAATATAGCGATACACACCTATATAATTAGACACATATGTATGTGTAGATATACCTCTAGGTTTCTTAGTAGTTATAGCCACAAATTATAATCAACTAGATTAAGCTCTGATCTCCAAAACCAAGAATTTACTCACAATCTATGGATTCAAACCATCTCTATGTAGGGAAAATGATTGATATAATTAAACAATGAGTTTATTCAATAGAAAACATTTCAAGTCAATTGTGATACTAGAAGGATCATTCAAGTCAATCAAACCAAAAAAATAGGCCATTTGTCCAGTCCAAGCATTTCTATCCTTATTATAATGATTGTTAATTATTACTAAATATTAATAAATGTCTGAAATAGAAATGTCTTATCCCAATATCAAGCCCGTATGCCCTAGCATACTTTAGGAGCTTCTTCTTGAACTAGAATGAAGACTTCTCAGCCTGACTGGCTTTGCTTTTAGGAGGCCGTTTATTAATATTCCCACTTTGGTCCCATTGGCATGGTATTAACCAAACAGTGACTCATAAGAGAGGACAAGAAGGGCACAGGGTGCTCACCCAATAGAGAGATGATATGAGGACAGGCAAGAGGTTGAGTAGGAGGGCACTATAAAGAGGCTGCATTATTTAGTTTCAAGTGTGGTAAAATTCCCAGAATACCAGACACATCCATAATAAAATGTCAAGAGAAATAAGCTTCTCTGAAGCAAAATATCATGATTTTTTTTAAAACATGACCTATACAGCTACTTTGTTCCATTAGTATTAATAAGTCTTCTGATTATCCTGTTGACTCTCATGAATCATAGCTTTCATAAATATGAAAATGTCAAAGGGCAGCTGGAATTGGTTTTCTTTCTAGAGTGGGGATGTATTTAGGAGGAGACAGGGTAAATAGTGCTTCAGTCTGAAAGTCCTGGATTTGAGAAGCAGTTACCTTGGCTAAGTCATATCACATCTCTGAGCCTCAATTGTCTGTTATATAAAATGGTGTAATAATTCACAATGTGAACAACAACACAAGGAGTTGTTGAATGTTTCAAATGAAAATATGTAGAAGCTCGATATAAATATAACTTATGTGTCTGGCTTGTTAGTATTTTGAAACATAATTTGCCTTCTCCGGAGTGAGTGTGGCAATTTGATCAGCTATTGCAGCTCAGAACTACCAAAGTACTTAAGTGCAAAGTTCCAGAAGCAAGGCTTAGAGGTGCATGCCACCACATGAGTCAGCATGAGGTGTTTCATGTGCAGTACGTTACCTGCATGGCGTATGTATACACACAAGCAGATGCTCACGTGCTCCTGTCTCTGTCTCTGTATATGTGTATATACACACGTGTTTGTCAGAAACCAAATGTTATAGTTGAAGTGAGATGACCCTGGCATCAGCAAGTCGTAGCCTGAAAATCCATTTCTTTAAAATATTGGCTCTGTGAGCATAAGCAAAACACTTAACATCCCCATGGCGTGGGTTCTAAACTGAATCCTAGCGGGGGATTCCTCAGCTTGCCTCTGAGGTCCCTCCTACTTCCTGGCATAGGATTGATCTTCAATGGACCAATCCCATGCTGGGGAAAGGACCACGCCCCCTGCATCCTGGTGTGGGGTTGGTCCTGAGTTAGACCAATCCCATACTGGGAAGGGGTCACGCTTCCTACTTCCTGGTGCAGGATTGGTCTATATAAGGACCAATTCCACATCTAGGAGGCTCTAGCTCTTTCTAGGAATGAGGGTAGTGAATGGGTTTAGGAGTAGTGAAAGTGGTTAGGTAATTTCAACAGGGGGAAACTACTTTTTGTTTAAATGAAACAGTTAAAAGATCCGAGGAGAGAGGAGTTTTTCTTTTAGCCTTTTTCTACTTATGGTCTGGGAAAATCTGTAAGAATCCAAGTTATTGAGAAGTTGCTGCTCTCTAATGGGGGAGGAAGTTTTCATGGCATGCCTCTACTAAAAATAAAAATATATAAATGTGTCTGTGGGTATGTTTATGCAGCTGAAAACAGATTTACTGGTGGAGTCCTTGTTCAAACTGATTAGTTCTTCAATAAACTAATGAGCTGAAAGAGTTTGGATCTTGGTTGGAATCATCTGAGCGGGACTTCCTCAACATGTGTGAGCTTGCTTATTGGTAATGCCCTGATTGGATCTCAAAGATCTGGACTGCCTCCAAGCTGACTGGCTGCCTGATACTCAGGAGGACAGGTGCTTATCCCCAAAACGAACCCTACTTCATGATTTTTGTTGTTGTTGTTCAGTCTTTCAGTCTCGTTGCCTTTTCCCTCGTCCATTCTGCCAAAGAGCAGAAGCCAGGAGCAGATAGATATTTCCTTCATCTCCCTTCTCCAACCCAAGAGCTCTTGATAGTGATTTGCAGCAATTATTTATGGGATCCTTGAAGGGTAGCGCAGGGATGATGTTTGTGAAGTGCTTTGTAATCCATAAAGACTATATAAATCTCATGAGTCACTATAATTTTCATTATTATATTCCTATTAGTGAGATTCTCCCTAAGAATATAAATTAAAGAGAAAGGTCTGTAGTGTTCATTTGGTAGAGTATAATGGCATATGTCCTAGATTTAGTCACAGAACCTTGATTCAGATCACTACTCTGCTCTTAGAAAGCTGGACAACTTTACAAATGCCTTATGGGCTACAGTTTCTTTTTGTATAAACGAGAGGAATAGACCAGAGTGTTCCTAAGATTCCTATCTAAATCTATGATCCCATGTGGTGAAATATAGCCTTAAACTGTATTTTATATTGCACTGAACAGCAGTTCTAATAGTGGCGATGAGGATCTAGTTGACAGATGCAACCCATGTTTGAGTTAATCGTGACTCCAACACTTTAAACTGAGTGTTGTTGGCTTAAAAGATCTGAAGTTCTCTCATCTGTAAAATAAGGGGATTGGATTAGATGACCTCTAAAATCCATTCCTGCTTGAAACATATGATCCTTATTAGTAAACCCTTGAGAATATGTGATGGAAGCCCCCACCCTCCCACCCCAAGTCCACACTTCAGGGCAGGAGCAGATATCTTATGACTTTTTTCTATTGACTGAGGATTTTTTTGTCCATGGATATAATGAGAGGCAATTTGTTTCCCTCAGGCCTCTAAATCCTGATGGCCTTGACATAGGAGGACTAAGCTGTTTGGAGGTCCTACCTCTCTCTTCATCCAGGTCCCAGCTCCCTAAATGCATGACTGCCTGAGCAAGCCTGTAACCCCAGAAACTTACTATCTGTTTATCCATTAATGGCCCTTTGCCTCAGTTTCCTCAACTATAAAATGGAGGTAATAACAGCATCTACCTCATAGGGTTGTAAAGACCAAATGAGATGGCATTTGTAAAAAAGTTTTCAGTGTAGTGCCTGACCCTTAGTGGGTATTATATAAATGCTTTCCCCTCCCCTTCCTCCTTCCCTTTCTTTTTCCCCTTCATTTTCCCTACCTGTCTCTTTTCTTCCTTTTCCTTCTCTTCCCTATGCATCTTGTTTACATCTTCTTTCCTTTGGAATTGGGGCTTGTGGGATCTGGAAAGATAGCTGACACCTTCCCAATTTTTATGGCACCTAAGCAACAGGATAATGGCTACTGAAGGAGTTCCAGTGAGAACAGTGGCAGCAGGAGACCCACTGATAAGGAAAAAATTGTACTGAAAATGGAAGAGACTAATGAGGAAAAAGGACATTCCTGATGTTGATTGAGCTACTCTCAGTGGATGTGAAATAAAAGATAATTAATGAGCATTCCAGTTGCAGAAGTCCTAATGAGGGGAAAATTTTTATTTTTCATTTTTTATTTCCAAGAAATTTTACATAACAGAGAGGTGAGTGAAAATTTGGTGAATTTTAAAACTAAAGAATAGACCCACAAATCTGAGAGACATGAAGGATCTCAGAGGCCTCCCCATCCAAACTATTTTGTTCTTAACTATTTTTTTTGCTTGATATTGGGAACTCTTAAGAGGAGGCCTCCTTCTATCCATTCAAGTGAGCACATTTTAGCTAGAAAGTTTGAGGGAGAACTGAGAAAGGAAGTGTAACACTCAACATCATACATCCCGTATGAGTCAAAGGGTGGCCTTGAACTTGGATTTTCCAGGCACAAAATCTAGTCCTCCAAAAATTACTGCAATTTGCCTTTCCTAAACCTCCTATTCCATTAAAAACACCCACAAAATGGAATTTCACATAAAATGGAGGGTGGGGTAGGGAATAGCTACTGAATTCTGTAGCCTGAGAAAAGAGGAAATCAGATAAAAAGCTGGAATAATGGGGTCACAGGGACAAATACTGCCTTGAATAGCATCCTGAAAGTATCGCCAGTAATCACATATGCACACCACATGAACAGGTGAAAAAAATGATTGTGGAAAGGGTGCTGACAATCCTGTGTCCATACCAAAACCACTCCAACATGCGTTTCTGCATCTGTTATGGATTTAATGCTTTCTTTTTAAACTAGTAGCTTTCAAGATATTTAGGCAGATCAGCATATGTGACTAAAAGAGTTTGACCTAAATATCCAATTTCTCAATGCCTGCTGGGGCATTTTATCAGGACTCTATGAGCCATATCCCATAAATCGAATTTTGCTTAGTTTTCAACCTGGAAATTAAAAAAAAAAGGTTTTATGCTGCACTACTAAAATTGAAAACAAGCACATATGTTTCCTAGGTCACTAAGTGGTGTTGTGGATAGATCGTTGCATTTGAAATTAAGAAGACCCAAGTTTGAATCCTGCCTAATATATTTATTTACTGAGTGACCTTGATAAGTTGTTAAAACTGTGTCAGTCTGAGTTCCCTCATCTATAAAATAGGATAATAATAGCACTCACATCCCCAGGTTTGATGGGTGGATAAAGAAAGAAATAAAAACATAAATAGCTAACATTAATATAGTACTTACTATGTGCCAGGCACTATGCAATTATTATCTCATTTGATCCTTACAACAATCCTGGGTCCTATTATTATCCCTGCCTTACTCATGAGAAAACGGAGGCAAATGGAAATTAAATGATCTGGCTAGGATCACACAGTCAATAAGCATTTAAGACTGGATTTGAACTCATCTTCTTGACTCCAGCTCTGGATCTCTATCCATTGTACTATTTCCCTTCTTTTTTTTTTTTTCACTTGCATTTCCCTTTATTTATTTTTTTTATTAATATATTTTATTTGATCATTTCCAAGCATTATTCGTTAAAGACATAGATCATTTTCTTTTCCTCTCCCCCACCCCCCATAGCCGACGCGTAAGTCCACTGGGCATTAGATGTTTTCTTGATTTGAACCCATTGCTTTGTTGATAGTATTTGCATTAGAGTGTTCATTCAAAGTCTATCCTCTGTCATGTCCCCTCAACCTCTGTATTCAGGCAGTTGCTTTTTCTCGGTGCTTCCACTCCCACAGTTTATCCTTTGCCTATGAATGGTGTTTTTTTTCTCCTGGATCCCTGAAAGTTGTTCAGGGACATTACACCGCCCCTAATGGAGAAGTCCATTACGTTCGATTATACCACAGTGTATTAGTCTCTGTGTACAATGTTCTCCTGGTTCTGCTCCTCTCGCTCTGCATCACTTCCTGGAGGTTGTTCCAGTCTCCATGGAACTTCTCCACTTTATTATTCCTTTGAGCACAATAGTATTCCATCACCAACATATACCACAGTTTGTTCAGCCATTCCCCAATTGATGGGCATCCCCTCGTTTTCCAGTTTTGGGCCACCACAAAGAGCGCAGCTATGAATATTTTTGTACAAGTCTTTGTGTCCATTATCTCTTTGGGGTACAGGCCCAGCAGTGCTATGGCTGGGTCAAAGGGTAGATATTCTTTTGTCGCCCTTTGGGCATAGTTCCAAATTGCCCTCCAGAATGGTTGGATCAGTTCACAACTCCACCAGCAATGAATTAATGTCCCTACTTTGCCACATCCCCTCCAGCATTCATTACTTTCCTTTGCTGTTATGTTAGCCAATCTGCTAGGTGTGAGGTGATACCTCAGAGTTGTTTTGATTTGCATCTCTCTGATTATAAGAGATGTAGAACACTTCTTCATGTGCTTGTTAATAGTTTTGATTTCTTTATCTGAGAACTGCCTATCCATTTCCCTTGCCCATTTATCAATTGGAGAATGGCTTGATTTTTTGTACAATTGATTTAGCTCATTATAAATATGAGTAATTAAACCTTTGTCAGAGGTTTCTATGAAGATTTTTTCCCAATTTGTTGTTTCCCTTCTGATTTTAGTTATATTGGTTTTGTTTGTACAAAAGCTTTTTAGTTTGATGTAGTCAAAATTATTTATTTTACATTTTGTGATTCTTTCTATATCTTGCTTGGTTTTAAAGCCTTTCCCCTCCCAAAGGTCTGACATGTATACTATTCTGTGTTTACCCAATTTACTTATGGTTTCCTTCTTTATGTTTAAGTCACTCACCCATTTTGAATTTATCTTGGTGTAGGGTGTGAGGTGTTGATCTATTCCTAGTCTCTCCCACACTGTCTTCCAATTTTCCCAGCAGTTTTTATCGAATAGTGGATTTTTGTCCCAAAAGCTGGGATCTTTGGGTTTATCGTATACTGTCTTGCTGAGGTCGTTTTCCCCCAGTCTATTCCACTGATCTTCCTTTCTGTTTCTTAGCCAGTACCAAATTGTTTTGATGACTGCTGCTTTGTAATATAGTTTGAGGTCTGGGACTGCAAGGCCCCCATCATATGTGTTTTTTTTCATTATTTCCCTGGATATCCTTGATCTTTTGTTCTTCCAAATGAACTTTGTTATGGTTTTTTCTAAATCAGTGAAGAAGTATTTTGGTAGTTCAATGGGTATGGCACTAAATAGATAAATAAGTTTGGGTAGGATGGTCATTTTTATTATATTGGCTCGTCCTATCCATGAGCAGTTAATGTTTTTCCAATTGTTCAAGTCTAGTTTTAGTTGTGTGGCGAGTGTTTTGTAGTTGTGTTCATATAGTTCCTGTGTTTGTCTTGGGAGATAGATTCCTAGGTATTTTATTTTGTCTAAGGTGATTTTGAATGGGATTTCTCTTTCTAGTTCTTGCTGCTGAGCTGTGTTGGAGATATATAGAAAAGCTGATGATTTATGTGGGTTTATTTTGTATCCTGCAACTTTGCTAAAGTTGTTGATTATTTCAATTAGCTTTTTGGTTGAATCTCTAGGATTCTTTAAGTAGACCATCATGTCATCCGCAAAGAATGATAACTTGGTCTCCTCCTTGCCTATTCTGATGCCTTCAATTTCTTTATCTTCTCTAATTGCTACTGCTAGTGTTTCTAGTACAATGTCAAATAGTAGAGGTGATAATGGGCATCCTTGTTTCACTCCTGATCTTATTGGGAATGCATCTAGTTTATCCCCATTGCAGATGATATTAGCTGTTGGTTTTAGATATATACTGTTTATTATTTTTAGGAATGACCCTTCTATTCCTATGCTTTCTAGTGTTTTTAATAGGAATGGGTGTTGTATTTTATCAAAGGCTTTTTCTGCATCTATTGAGATAATCATGTGGTTCTTGCTAGTTTGCTTGTTGATGTGGTCAATTATGTGGATGGTTTTCCTAATGTTGAACCAGCCCTGCATCCCTGGTATGAATCCTACTTGATCATGGTGAATGATCCTTCTGATCACTTGCTGGAGTCTTTTTGCTAGTATCCTATTTAAAATTTTTGCATCTATATTCATTAGGGAGATTGGTCTATAGTTTTCTTTCTCTGTTTTTGACCTGCCTGGTTTTGGAATCAGTACCATGTTTGTGTCGTAAAAGGAGTTTGGTAGAACTCCCTCTTTGCTTATTATGTCAAATAGTTTGTATAGTATTGGGGTTAACTGTTCTCTGAATGTTTGATAGAATTCACAGGTGAATCCATCAGGCCCTGGGGATTTTTTCTTAGGAAGTTCTTTGATGGCTTGATGGATTTCAATTTCTGATATGGGATTATTTAAGAATTCTATTTCCTCTTCTGTTAGTCTAGGCAGTTTGTATTTTTGTATATATTCATCCATTTCTCCTAAATTGGTGTATTTATTGCCATATAATTGGGCAAAGTAATTTCTAATGATTGCCTTAATTTCCTCCTCATTGGAGGTGCTGTCCCCCTTTTCATCTTTAATGCTGTGAATTTGCTTTTCTTCCTTCCTTTTTTAATTAGATTGACCAGTACTTTGTCTATTTTGTTTTTTTTTTCAAAGTACCAGCTTCTTGTCTTATGTATTAAATCAATAGTTCTATCACTTTCAATTTTATTAATTTCTCCCTTAATTTTTAGGATTTCTAATTTGGTTTTCTGCTGGGGGTTTTTAATTTGATCGCTTTCGAGTTTTTTCAATTGCATTTCCAATTGATTGATCTCTGCTCTCCCTTGTTTGTTAATATGAGCTTTCAGGGATATGAATTTGCCTCTGATTACCGCTTTGGCTGCATCCCAAAAGGTTTGAAAGGATGTTTCGCCATTGTCATTTTCCTTGATGAAATTATTAATTGTTTCTATGATTTCTTCTTTAGCTAAACGGTTTTGGAGTATCATATTGTTTAATTTCCAATTGGTTTTAGATTTGGTTTTCCATGTACCATTACTAATCATTATTTTTATTGCCTTGTGATCTGAGAAGGCTGCATTCATTATTTCTGCTTTTTTGCATTTGTGTGCTATGTTTCTGTGACCTAATGTACGGTCAATTTTTGTGAATGTGCCATGTGGTGCTGAGAAGAAGGTGTATTCCTTTTTATCCCTATTTATTTTTCTCCATATGTCTATTAATTCTAATTTTTCTAAGATTTCATTCACTTCTTTTACCTCTTTCTTATTTATTTTTTGATTTGATTTATCTAAATTTGATAATGGTTGGTTTAAGTCTCCCACTAGTATGGTTTTATTGTCTATTTCTTCCTTCAATTCTCCTAGTTTCTCCATTAGAAATTTGTGTGCTATATTATTTGGTGCATACATGTTGATTAGTGATATTTCCTCATTGTCTAGAGTCCCTTTTAACAAAATATAATTACCTTCCCTATCCCTTTTGATCAGGTCTATTTTTGCATTGGCTTTATCAGATATCATGATTACCACTCCTGCCTTCTTTCTATCAGTTGAGGCCCAGAAGGTCTTACTCCATCCTTTAATTCTGACCTTGTGGGTGTCAACCCGCCTCATGTGTGTTTCTTGAAGACAACATATGGTAGGGTTTTGGATTCTAATCCATTCAGCTATTCGTCTACGTTTTATGGGTGAGTTCATCCCATTCACGTTCAAAGTTATGATTGTCATTTGTGGACTCCCTGGCATTTTGATTGCCTTCCCTAATTCTAACCTTTTCTTCTTCGGCTCTACCTTTTAGTCCAGTGATTTACTTTGAAACAGTCCCCCTTGTCCCCTCCCTTGATGTTTCCCTTTTTAGTCCCTCCCTTTTTGTTCCCTCCCCCTCCCCCCTCTCTTACCCTCCCTTTTTGTTCTCCCTCTCCCCCTCCCCCCCTTGGTTTTCCCTTCTCCTTACCCTTGTTGGGTAAGATAGAATTCAAGATCCCAATGGATCTGGAGGTTTTTCCCTCTCAGAGCTGATTTCCCTGAGATTGAGGTTTAAGTAACCCCCCCCCCCTCTCTTCCTCTCCTTCTTATAGGAGTTTTCTTCCCCTCCCCTTCCCATGTGAATCTTTGTGTGAGAATGATTATTCTATTTGGTCTTTCTTTACCCCCTATTTATACATTACATTTTCCCCACATGTTAGTATACATAGGTTGATATAAATGTAGTCCTTATAGAAGAGAGTTTGAGTAAAAGAAGAAGATAACATTTTCCCCTTTCCTTAATATTTACCTTTTCAGGTATTCCTTGCTCTTTGATTTTCGGTATCAAACTTTCCACAGAGCTCTGGTCTTTTCTTTGCAAAAAGTTGGAAGTCTTCTATTTTGTTGAATGCCCATACTTTCCCTTGGAAGTATATAGTCAGTTTTGCTGGGTAGCTGATTCTTGGTTGGAGACCCAGCTCTCTTGCCTTTCTGAAGATCATGTTCCATGCCTTACGATCATTCAGCGTAGAACTTGCAAGGTCTTGTGTGACCCTGATTGGCATTCCTTTATATCTAAATTGTCTTTTTCTGGCTTCCTGTAGGATTTTTTCTTTTGTTTGATAGCTTTGGAATTTGGCAATTACATTCCTGGGAGTTGTCTTTTGGGGGTTTAGTGTAGAAGGTGTTCTGTGAGCTCTGTCAGTGGCTGTATTGCCCCCTTGTTCTAGAATCTCTGGGCAATTTTCTTTGATTATATCTTGTATCACCATGTCCAGTTTGGTGTTTATTTCTGGCTTTTCTGGGAGTCCAATTATTCTTAAATTTTCTCTTCTCCCCCTGTTTTCCAGATCTATCACCTTGTTGGTGAGATATTTTATGTTCTCTTCTAATTTCTTGGTGTTTTGGCTTTGCTTTATTAGTTCTTGCTTTAAAGCCTGGTTTTCTTTTACCGTTTGGTCAAACTGGTTTTGTAGATGCGTGAATTTCTTTTGCATCATTTCCCACTTTTCCTCCCAGAGGGCTTCCATCTTTTTGGTCCTTTCTGATTCAAATTCTTCATGGGTTTGTGGAGAGTTTCTATTTCCTTTGGAAGATTTTGGAGAATTTTCTTGTATATCTTCTTCTATCTGCTCTGTATTTTGTATTTTGGCTCCATAGAATGTGTCCAGAGTCGCCCCTTTCTTCTTATTTTTCTTGGTATTTTGGGGCTTCTGTGCTTCTGTGGAGTTTGTCATCTCTGAACGTGGAGGATTGGCTTTTCTTGTCTTTGTCTGGTGATCAGAGGCTTTAGTCCTGGGCAGATGTTGGTTCTATGAGCGTTCCCTGGGTTAAACTGAATATGCCTCACTGGAACTGGAATGGAAGGGTCGGACCACGAGGCCACACTCTCCCCCTGGCTCGATTTCCGGAAGTTGCCTTCAGAATCCCTGGCCGTGAGGCTGTTTCGTCGGCCTGCGGGGGGATGGGCTGCCGCTTCCCCAAGCTCCGAGAGCACAGACTTTCACTGAGACTTGGATAGCAGGATCCAGCCCTTGAGGCTGTCTTGCCCCCCCTGAGGGTTGCTGTTGTTTTGACCAGCTCTCTGCAGCGGAGGCCCCAGGCAGTAACTTTCACCCGGACCCCCCGGCTCTCTGCAGCGGAAGCCCCAGGCAGTAACTTTCACCCGGACTGGGACTTGGGTAGAAGACCCTGAGGGTTGTTGTTCCTCAGACCCTGCTCTCTGAGCCCGGCGCGGCTGCCGCTTCCGGGAGCCTTGGACTCTGCGCTCCTACCCCTGAGGTCCGAGGGATCTCGGGTTCTGGCTTTTAAGGGGAGCCGTACCTTTTGAACCGGGTCCAGGTCCAGGAGGAGGGTTCCCAGGGTCTGTGCTGTTGATCGTTTTGAATTTCGGCGCCTTAGGAGCTTCTAGTTTGAGATCGGTCGGGAAGGGTTTTCCGGAGATCTGAACTTCAGCTTTCTCTAAGCCGCCATCTTAACCAGAAGTCTCCCTATTTCCCTTCTAATATAGGTAAGACATTCTGAAAACTTTAAGCACTAGAGATAAATACTAGCTATTATTTTTATTAATATTATTATGCATTAGGAAATATGTGAGCTCAATTTTAGCATCACACAGTACAGCTTTTTTCTAATTATCTCTGATTATTATGCAATTAAATAATATTTCTTAGCTCATTTTCAAATTTATGTCTTTGTTCATCTTTTTTCCCATTTCCTCACCCAAAAGGAGACTAAATTTAATACCTCTGTTACTTGAGCAAGTCACTTCAGTTCTCTAGACCTCCTTTTCTTCAATTGTAAAATTCAAGGGTTCCACTAGAGGAGCTATAAAGTCCCTTCCACCTCCAAATGTACTTTTGTATTAATAAATGCTTTACAAATTACTGATCTATTTAGTTGAATTAAGCACATACTCATTCGATTTCCCTCTCAATTAAACTAATTTTCTTCCAGTTGAAGTTCATCATTAATGAAGTAAATGACCCTCATGTCATAGCCTTTATTACTCTATTTTGACTAAAATGGCAAGTCCATTCTAACAGTGACTCAATGAATACAATTTATACCACATGGTATCATGATTTCCAGGAAAGAAAGACCTGACCTAGTCCCCCCTGAATATGAAACAAGTGAAACCATGAATCCATTTCAGCCCCATTTTTAATTTTTCTCGACCAAAAGGTCTTCACATCTCTAACCAGGGGTTTTCTTTCATAATTGTTATGAACCACAATCACCCCATCCTATTTTATGAGGTGATTCATGCTTAATTTCTGTTTTTACAATAGACAGTGACAAACAGCATTTCAGTATGTAGTACAATCATATATTCATTTCTTCTGTACTTACTGAAAAGAGAGTGCAGTAGGGGAACACCATTAATGCTATAAAATAAGACCTCTATGTTATCAGTGAGTCAATTTTCACTAAGTAAAAGATGAAATGGATCAGCTGTTGTCTCTACACTTGCCTGGCATGCTATAAAGGAAACAATATACATGATCCTATCTATGAAATATTCCGGGGCTTTCCAGAAACCAGATGTCCATTATTATTTAAAACTATGATATATAAAATACTTGTATGACTTGACTATGTCCACTAAAATGCATATTCTAAGTGATTTCCATTTCAAAAAAAGTGAAAGCCTAATAAAATTATTTTAATTGAGCTATGGATATTGGAGTAAAATTTCTTTGGAAAATGCATTGATTCTGTGCCAAATGATAAGTAGGGCACACAGATTTCCCTATCTGTAGTATAAAAGGAAGGGGAGTGCTGATTACATGATGAATAATACCTATGTCCTGACACAAGAAGTACAAAAGTAGAGTGCCATGAAGACAAAAGTTATCAAGGAGAGTGAACATTTTCTCTGACTAAAGGCATGGAAAAGAGAAGACAACTTAGGCAATTCTAAAGCTCAGTCTAATTTCAGCCTCTAGTTTTAAGACTATAGACTCAAAAGCAGAAGTGGAAATAATAATTTTAAGTTTTATTTTGTGTTATACTTTCCCAAAATGTATTTTTTTACATTTCTAGTCCATGCGTGACAGGATTCTTTTATTATAATTAAGCACTGGTAGATATCAAAGACAAGAAGAGTCACAAAAGGTTTCTATAATATCATTATTGATTCATTAAATTTAAATGAATTGTATCAAATTGACTCTCACCTATCTAAGAGTATGGGATAACAGGTAGAAAGTCAATGTCACACACAGGTATCCTAATAATGTCATCAGACGTAGAGGAAGATACTTGCCCTGGCAAATCCCCAACACCTCCATGTGGCAGGTTTATGGAAACACATGAAAAAATATAGACAAGATAAAAAGGTATGGATGAGTTAGAACTTATGCTGTTGGAAAGAGAGCCCACATTGATGATATCAGAGATTGAACAAATTCTCAAAATACTGAAGAGTCCTGGGATCAATCAAATAAAATGCAGATTCTTATTTTTATCACACAACCATGCTATTTCCTTCCCTACATAGTAACAAACTTTTTTTGATAGATGGAAAGTGAAAACTAAAAACTGTGACAATTCATGGTTATATCAAGAGCTAATAGATATGCTATTATTAAGGTTAAAGACACAGTTTAAGAAAACAATCATGACATGTTCAAAGTATACAATTTTGGATGTTAATAAAATATAGATTAAAAAACTGAACTACAACATTTCAACTCTATTTTTCACTCTATCCTGAATTTATGAAATTTGTTCCCTCACTCAAGCTCTCTTAGCATCCTTGAAACACAGCCATATGGAGTTTGGAGTTAGCCTACCTTCTGTCTTGGGACCTCACTGACTATGTGTACTATGTGGTTGAGAAGCATAGGAAGAACTATAGGGAAGTTGCCCTAGGTTGATAACTACTCCTTTGGGAGTACAAAGTTGACCAAGGATAAAGTCAATGGGTACAATTACATTTACAAAGAAGAATTGCAAGACTCCATTAACTATCAAAGCAAACAAAACAAACAGACAAACACCAACAAGAATAACATGGGAAGCCTATTTCATTCTATAGGCCAATTTTTCCTTTCTGGTTAAGACCAAGGTGAAATTGTTTGGCTTAGATTGTTTAATGTATAGGCATATAGTGCCCAAGAGATCTGGCAAGGGAAAGTAGTCAGGAATATAAAATGTTCTAGTCCTGGTCCTCTTGAGAAGGGAGATGAAAACCAATTAATTACATAAGAAGACCTTTTCCTTTTTTTTTGACTTTTTAAACATTATTTTATGTACATTATTTATGTATTAATAAAACACTAATACTGTTTTACTGTCTATTTCTTCCTTCAATTCTCCTAGTTTCTCCATTAGAAATTTGTGTGCTATATTATTTGGTGCATACATGTTGATTAGTGATATTTCCTCATTATCTAAACTCCCTTTGAACAAAATATAATTACCTTCCCTGTCCCTTTTAATCAGGTCTATTTTTGCTTTGGCTTTATCAAATATCATGATTGCCACTCCTGCCTTCTTTCTGTCAGTTGAGGCCCAGAAGGTCTTACTCCATCCTTTAATTCTGACCTTGTGGGGGTCTACCCGCCTCATGTGTGTTTCTTGAAGAAAACATATGGTAGGGTTTTGGATTCTAATCCATTCTGTGATTTGTCTACATTTTATGGATGAGTTCATTCCATTCACGTTCAAAGTTATGATTATGACTTGTGAATTCTCTGGCATTTTGATATCCTTCCCTAATTCTAACCTTTCTTCTTTAGCTCTAACCTTTTAATCCTGTGATTTACTTTAAATCAGTCCCCCTTGTCCCCTCCCTTGATATGTTTCCCTTTCTAGCTCCTCCCTTTTTGTTCCCTTCCCCTCCCCCCTCTCTTTCCCTCCCCTTTTGTTTTCCCTCCCCCCTCCCCACCTTGGTTTCCCCTTCTCCCTAACCTTGTTGGGTAAGATAGAATTCAAGATCCCAATGGATCTGGATGTTTTTCCCTCTCAGAGTTGATTTCCCTGAGAGTAAGGTTTAAGTAAAAACTCTCTTCCTCTCCTGCTTATAGGAGTTTTCTTTCCCTCCCCTTCCCGTGTGAATCTTTGTGTGAGAAAGATTGTTCTATGTGATTTTTCTTTTCCCCCATTTACACATTACATTTTCCATATATTAATATACATATATATATACATATATATATATATAGACTGATATAAATTTAGTTCTTATAGAAGAGAGTTTGAAAAAATGAAAAGATAACAATTTTCTCCTTTTCCATTTCCATCATATTTACCTTTTCAGGTATTCCATGCTCTTTGTTTTTTGATATCAAATTTTCCACAGAGCTCTGGTCTTTTCTTTGCAAAAAGTTGGAAATCTTCTATTTTGTTGAATGCCCGTACTTTCCCTAGGAAGTATATAGTCAGTTTTGCTGGATAGCTGATTCTTGTTTGAAGACCCAGCACTCTTACCTTTCTGAAAATCATGTTCCATGCCTTACGATCATTCAGAGTGGAACTTGCAAGGTCTTGTGTGACCCTGATTGGCATTCCTTTATATCTAAATTGTCTTTTTCTGGCTTCTTGTAGGATTTTTTCTTTTGTTTGAAATATTTGGAATTTGGCAATTATATTCCTGGGAGTTGTCTTTTGGGGATTTAGTGTAGAGGGTGTTCTGTGAGCTCTGTCAGTGGCTGTATTGCCCCCTTGTTCTAGAATCTCTGGGCAATTTTCTTTGATTATAAAAATTGTATTATGATGTCGAGAGTTTGGTGTTTATTTCTGGCTTTTCTGGTAGTCCAATTATTCTTAAATTATCTCTTCTTCCTCTATTTTCCAAGTCTGTCACCTTGTCAGTGAGATATTTTATGTTCTCTTCTAATTTCTTGATCTTTTGGCTTTGCTGTATTGATTCTTGCTCTTTTACCTGCTCGTGTCTTCCAGTTGCCTAATTCTGACCTTTAAAGCCTGGTTTTCCTTTTCAGTTTGGTCAAACTGGTTTTGTAGTTCCGTGCAATTCTTTTGCATTAATTCCCACTTTTCCTGCCAGAAGGCATCCATCTTTTTTATCATAAAAGAGGAAACACAAGCAAATGCGCCAAAACCTTTGAAAGGAAATGGAAACTCTCCATAAACTTTTAAAGAATTTGAATTGAAAATGATCAAAAAGATGGAAGAAACACACATGAGGTGGGTAGACACCCACAAGGTCAGAATTAAAGGATAGAGTAAGACCTTCTGGGCCTCAACTGACAGAAAGAAGGCAGGAGTGGCAATCATGATATCTGATAAAGCCAAAGCAAAAATAGACCTGATTAAAAGGGACAGGGAAGGTAATTATATTTTCTTAAAAGGGACTTTAGATAATGAGGAAATATCACTAATCAACATGTATGCACCAAATAATATAGCACACAAATTTCTAATGGAGAAACCAGGAGAATTGAAGGAAGAAATAGACAGTAAAACAGTATTAGTGGGAGATTTGAACCAACCATTATCAAATTTAGATTAATCAAATCAAAAAATAAATAAGAAAGAGGTAAAAGAAGTGAAGGAAATCTTAGAAAAATTAGAGTTAATAAACATATGGAGAAAAATAAATAGGGACAAAAAGGAATACACCTTCTTCTCCGCACCACATGGCACATGCACAAAGATAGAACATACACTACGTCACAGAAACATGGCATACAAATGCAGAAAAGCAGAAATAATAAACACAGCCTTTTCAGTTCACAAGGCAATGAAAATAATGATCAGTAATGGTATGTGGAAAACCAAATAAAAAATGAATTGGAAATTAAACAACATGATAATCCAAAATCATTTAGTTAGAGAAGAAATCACAGAAACAATTAATAATTTCATCAAGGAAAATGACAAAGGCGAGACATCCTTTCAAACCTTTTGGGATGCAGCCAAAGCAATAATCAGAGGTAAATTCATGTCCCTGAGTGCATATATTAACAAACTAGGGAGAGCAAAAATGAATCAATTGGAAATGCAAATAAAAAAACTTGAAAGTGATCAAATTAAAAACCCCAGCAGAAAAGCAAACTAGAAATCCTAAAAATTAAGGGAGAAATTAATAAAATTGAAAGTGATAGAACTATTGATTTAATAAATAAGACAAATAGCTGGTAATTTGAAAAAACAAACAAAATAGACAAAGTACTGGTCAATCTAATTAAAGAAAGGAAAGAAGAAAAGCAAGTTAACAGCATCAAAGATGAAAAGGGGGACATCACCTCCAATGAAGAGGAAATCAAGGCAATCATTAAAAATTGCATTGCCCAATTATATGGCAATAAATACAGCAATCTAGGTGATATGGATGAATATATACAAAAATACAAACTGCCTAGACTAACAGATTAAGAAATAGAATTCTTAAATAATCATATATCAGAAAATGAAATCCAACAAGCCATCAAAGAACTTCCTAAGAAAAAATCCCCGGGACCCGATGGATTCACAAGTGAATTATATCAAACATTCAGAGAACAGTTAATCCCAATACTATATAAACTATTTGACATAATAAACAAAGAGGGAATTCTACCAAACTCCTTTTATGACACAAACATGGTACTGATTCCAAAACAAGGCAGATCAAAAACAGAGAAAGAAAATTATAGACCATTCTCCCTAATGAATATAGATGCAAAAATCTTAAATAGGATACTAGCAAAAAGACTCCAACAAGTGATCAGAAGGGTCATCCACCATGATCAAGTGGGATTTATACCAGGGATGCAAGGCTGGTTCAATATTAGGAAAACTATCCACATAATCGACCATATCAACAAGCAAACCATCAAAAATCACATGATATTTTCAATAGATGCAGAAAAAGCCTTTGATAAAATACAACATCCATTCCTATTGAAAACACTAGAAAGCATAGGAATAGGATGGTCGTTCCTAAAAATAATAAACAATATATATCTAAAACCATCAGCCAATATCATCTGCAATGGGGATAAACTAAATGCATTCCCAATAAGATCAGGAGTGAAACAAGGAGGCCCATTATCACCTCAACTATTTGACATTGTACTAGAAACACTAGCAGTAGCAATTAGAGAAGAAAAAGAAATTGAAGGCATCAAAATAGGCAAGGAGGAAACTAAGCTATCTCACTTTGCAGATGACATGATGGTCTACTTAAAGAATCCTAGAGATTCAACCAAAAAGCTAATTGAAACAATCAACAACTTTAGCAAAGTTGCAGGATACAAAATAAACCCACTTAAGTCATCAGCATTTCTATATATCTCCAACACAGCTCAGCAGCAAAAACTAGAAAGAAAAGTCCCATTCAAAATCACTTTAGAAAAAATAAAATACTTAGAAATCTATCTCCCGAAACAAACACAGGAACTATATGAACACAACTACAAAGCCCTCTCCACACAACTAAAACAAGACTTGAACAATTGGAAAAACATTAACTGCTCATGGGTAGGATGAGCCAATATCATAAAAATGACCATCCTACCCAAACTTATCTATCTATTAGTGCCATACCCATAGAACTTTAAAAAATTTTCTTTACTGATTTAGAAAAAAACCATAACAAAGTTCATTTGGAATAACAAAGGATCAAGGATATCCAGGGAAATAATGAAAAAAAAATACAAAGGAAGGGGGCCTTGCAGTCCCAGATCTCAAACTATATTACAAAGCAGCAGTCATCAAAACAATTTGGTACTGGCTAAGAGTCAGAAAGGAGGATAAGTGGAATAGACTTGGGGCAAGTGACCTCAGCAAGACAATATATGATAAACCCAAAGATCTCAGCTTTTGGGTCAAAAATCCATTATTTGATAAAAACTTCTGGGAAAACTGGAAGACAGTGTGGGAGAGATTAGGATTCGATCAACACCTCACACCCTACACCAAGATAAATTCAAAATGGGTGACTGACATGAACATAAAGAAGGAAACTATTAGTAAATTAGGTAAACACAGAATAGTATACATGTCAGACCTTTGTGATGAAGAAGACTTTAAAACCAAGCAAGACATAGAAAGAGTCACAAAATGTAAAATAAATAATTTCGACTACATCAAATTAAAAAGTTTTTGTACAAACAAAACCAATATAACTAAAATCAAAAGGAAAGCAACAAATTGGGAAGCAATCTTCATAAAAACCTCTGACAAAGGTTTAATTACTCAAATTTACAAAGAACTAAATCAATTGTACAAAAAATCAAGCCATTCTCCAATTGATAAATGGGCAAGGGACATGAACAGGCAGTTCTCAGCCAAAGAAATCAAAACTATTAATAAGCACATGAAAAAGTGCTCTACATCTCTAATAATCAGAGAGATGCAAATCAAAACAACTCTGAGGTATCACCTCACACCTAGCAGATTGTTCAACATGACAGCTATGAAAGTAATGAATGCTGGAGGGGATGTGGCGAAGTAGGAACATTAATTCATTGCTGGTGGAGTTGTGAACTGATCCAACCATTCTGGAGGGCAATTTGGAACTATGCCCAAAGGGTGATAAAAGACTGTCTGCCCTTTGATCCAGCCATAGCACTGCTGGGTTTGTACCCCAAAGAGATAATAAGGAAAAAGACTTGTCCAAGAATATTCATAGCTGCGCTCTTTGTAGTGGCCAAAAATTTGAAAATGAGGGGATGCCCTTCAATTGGGGAATGGCTGAACAAATTGTAGCATATGTTGGTGATGGAATACTATTGTGCTAAAAGGAATAATAAAGTGGAGGAATTCCACAGAGACTGGAACAACCTCCAGGAAGTGATGCTGAGAGAAAGGAGCAGAACCAGGAAAACATTGTACGTAGAGACTGATACACTGTGATACAATCGAAGGTAATGGATTCCTCCACTAGGGACAATGCAATGTCTCTGAACAATCTGCAGGGATCTAAAAAACACTATCCACAAGCAGAGGATAAACTGTGGGAGTAAAAACACTGATGAAAAGCAACTGCTTGACTACAGTGTCTGAGAGGAAATGACCGAGGAGAGACTCTAAATGAACACTCTAGTGCAAATACCAACAACATGGAAATGGTTTCAAACCAAGAACACATGTGAAACCCAGTGGAATTGGGTGCCAGCTATGGGAGAAGTGGTAGGAGGGGTCCGGGGGGAGGTAAAGATAATGACCATTGTTTCCAATGAATAATGTTTGTAAATAACCAAATAAAATAATGTTTAAAAAGTCAAAAAAATAATAAAAATAATTTTAATTTCAAATATGACAAATAGCATAAGGTATAACCCATCTAAACAAAAAATCTTTGGAGCAGGAGTCTTTAATGATTTTTAAGAACATAAAGAGATGCTGACATTAAAAAAAAATATGAGAATTGCTAGTCTAGGTCATGCCTTATACTTCGACTATGCTCACACATAGCATGCCCCAGAATATGAAATAAGAATCAGAATTAGTCTACCATTGGTTTTATCTGAATGGTAACAAGTAATGCTGTCCCTAATTCCAGTCCCCAGAGAAAAGTCCTGTCAGCAATAATGGATTTGTGTAGCACCAATAGCCTTCTCTGTACACAGTAGGCACTTAATAAATACTTAATGTATTAAATTGAATTTTGCTGTAGTAGTCTTGGGTGATTTTATTTTAGGATCTCTTTCAAAAGGTGATTGTTAAATCCTTTTCATTTCTATTTTCCCCTCTTATTCTAGATTATTAAACAATTTTCCTTGATGAAAAAAAAAGATTTATAGCTGCTGAAATTCACACCAGATGATTTTTCCAGAATGTACAAGTAATTCTTTCAGACAAGAATCTCTTTTAATTTTTTATAGCACCAAGGGCAAGATAGTATTTCCAGATTACTGAATAGACTTTGAATAGATCTGAATTTGACTTAAGAAAAATCTTTCCTAATTTATGTTCCAATTTTCAAAATTTACATTTTTTTCAATTTGTTCAGATGTAATACTTTAAATATATTTTAAAAAAGAAAAAGAGCACATGTGCTGTCCATTTGAAAAGGGAGATCCTCTGATTTTATAAGACCAAAAGAATGTACATTCTTTCTTGTGGGGTACTAGTTAGATTTTCATTGAAATCAAATTAATGCTTAGTATATGGTCATCCCTCGCTATATCATGGTTCATTTATTGCAGCTTCACTGTATCGGGGTTTAAATATATACATATATATGTATATATGTATATATATATATATATCAAATTCTGTATCGCGTAGTTTTCACTGTATTGTGGGATGTTATGAATGAATACTGTACTGTGCATGATGGAAATGCAAAATATTACTACTACTTGGGCAAGTTTGCCAAAGTTAGATTGGCTGATGGAATAAAAGGTGATCAACCATAATGCTGTGTTCCATATCCTGAGCGCTGATTGACTCAGTGACTGTAGCATGGCTTTGTTTGCTTCCCCACACTGTGCCCAAGCATTCAGCATCTCTCCTTGTCCACTTCCCATCAGCGTCAGATCGCTGAGTGTAGTGTTGCTCTGTGATGTGTTTTTGTAAAAGTTTGAAATTATTTCAAGCCCTATGCCACCCAAATATTATGTGCCTTCTAAGGCTTCTGGCAGTGAATTCACGTGCCAAATTATATAGGTTTAAGTGTGTAGAAAGTGTTTAAGAGCATATGAAGTGTTTATTAAAGTGTGGATAAGTTTATAGGAGAGTGGGAAGGCCTTGTAAAGCCTTAAAATATAGATAAATAATAAAAACAAATATAATACCACTACTTCACCTATCACAGGGGTCTCTGGAACGTAACTTTTGTGATTGATGAGGGATAATGGTAGTACCTGGCAATTAGTAATCACTAAATAAATCCTATTTACTGACTACTAGAATTTCTACCTCTAGACCTAGAGGTCCTATAACCAATCTTTCTTCCTTTTTTTCTCCTTCCTTTCCTCCTTTTCTCTCTCTCTCTCTCTCTCTCTCTCTCTCTCTCTCTCTCTCTCTCTCTCTCTCTCTCTCTCTCTCTCTCTCTCATTCTTACCTTCTGTCTTAGAATCAATATTAATTAAATACTGGTTCCATAGCAGTAAAGTCTATGCAACTGGGTTTAAGTGACTTGTCCAGGTTCAGAGAGGTAGGAATTCTCTGAAATCAGGTTTAAATCTAGGGAATTCCATCTCCAGAACTTGCTCTCTATCCACTGAGTCACTTTCCTGCCCTTCCTATTACTTTTCCTCATAGGTTTAATGTTTCAATTCCTGGGTATGTTTGGTGTTTTCCACATATGTTTGATTTGTGCAGCTCAGAGTTAGTTGTTAAGGACTATCATAGTATTGGGACCTGCAACAGAATAGTTTCTATATGCAAAATGTTTAAGTAATTAAAAGGCAAAAGGATATATAAAGAAAACGAAATCACTTAGAATTGCATCTTTAAATTTAAATGTATATGAATGTGACTGCCCAGAGAAAAGATTAAAAAAAAATAACTTGAACTGGAATCTGAAGTTTAATTTAACAAGTGGTTCTTGATATAAGTTTTGGAGCTAAAAGATCACAGTGACACATTAAAAAATTTCTCTAGATTCTTTAATAGTTACTTAACATTTACTGACTGCTACATTTGATTACATGGAAAATCTTGATTTATTGGAAAGTGGTGATTATGCTAAAACTATTGGAATAATTACAGCATAAAAGGAGATGAAGGCCAAGTTTTCTCAATCCATTGTACAAAGCCTCATTGTTTGACAAGTAAACATATTGCAATGGGTTGTTTGGATTATTTTAATCATTTTAATTCAATATAAAAACATATTAAGTAATTACTGTGGGCAAGGCAGTATTTTAACTTTGGGGCAGAAAAAGAAAAAGTTAATAATCAAAAAATAACAACCTATAAGAAAACACTGAACATGTCTAAGAACAAGGAGACATGAGAGGAGGGATGAAAACTAATAGCTGTCTGGGTAGAGATACCAAGGAAGACTTCACAAAGAAGCAGGTACTTGAACAGATCCTTGAAGGGAAATAATTATTCTTACAATTAGAGATTAAAAGTGAGTATGTGTGCCCATGTGCACAAGCATGAATGTGCCCAAATGTATTAAGGAGAGATAATGTGATAAACGCATGGAAAAAAACTATTAATACAAATTGGCTAGAATGAAAAATGTATAATGATATTGATATAGAATAATTATGGATGATCAAAAATGAGCTAGATTATGGAGGGCATTAAAATGAGACATTTTTTTTTCATTTTTTCTTTAAGTCAATGAAAAGGCACTGTAGCTTTTTAAGCAAAGGAATCATATTGTGAGATAAAAATTATTTTGTCAGTAGAGTAGAAGAATAATTGAAGAGAAGAAAGGTTAGAAATATGGAAACCAATTTGAACATTATTGAAATAGACCAGGATATAAATACTGAAGGTCTTAAGTAGTATGGTGACCATTTGTGTAAAGAATAGGATGAATATGAGACATATTATTGAAGTAGAATCAACAAGACTTAGCAGGCAGTTGTATAGTGTAGTCAGGTTAAGGAAATAGTCAAAGATGATGCTGAGGTTGCAAAGTTGGGTAATTATGGGGGGGGAGGTTTGAGGAGGTGGGGGCTAAGGAGAAGAATCACATGTTCCAGTTTGGTTTTATGTTTGTGTTGCCAGTAGAATATATAAGAACTATGTCAAAGATAATTGATAAAGAGCATTTATGATTCAGAAGAAAAATTACAGCTCAATATATATGTTTGCTACATAACTATATGGAAAGGTTACTAAGAGCTTATTGGATTTGGACCAGCATTGGAACTGATAAGATGAGAGAGCACAGGTGGAGAAAAGATGAAAAGAGATTTGGGGGTCATCCAAAATGAGGAGAGGAAGATGGATGATAGTTTAGAAAGAAAACTGAATAGAAGCAGTCAGGCAGGTGGGAGGAGAAACGGAAGAAAGTAATATTAATGGAAGCCAAATAAAGAGATACTCTCCAGGGGCAAAGGATCAACAATGCCAAAAAGTATAGCAAAGTCAGGAAGGCTAAGGAATGAGAAAAGGCCAACACACTGATCAGTTCTGAGGTCACTGGTAACATAGAGGGAATATTTTCAATGAATGTCCCAATCAGAAGTCAGATTGCAAAGGATTATGGAATGGGTGGTAAGGAAATGGAGGCAGTAAATAGAAACAATTCTTGGAAATTTATTAGTGAAAAAGAAGAGAAAGGTAGTCTCAAAACTGAGGGTTATGTACACTTAAATATGCTTTCACTCCTCTTTTTTTTAAGGCTAGAGGAGACTGAATCATATTTTTAGGCATTAGTGAAGAAGCCAGTAAGTAAAGAGAGATTGAAGATGAGAGAGTGGGATGGGCAGATGATTGGTTGGATAATCTCCAATAGAATACAGGAAGGAGTGGGATTAAAGACCTAAATAGAGAGAATGACCCTGGCAAGGAGAATTATTTCTTCCTCAGACACCTGAGAAAAGGAGAAAAGGATAGGTAAAGATTGAGTGTGTTTTGTCAGTGCGGAGGAGGAAAAATGGAGGAACTCAGGATGGATGGCTTTGAATTTCCCACTAAAATTGGAGGGAAAGGACATCTGCTTTTAATTTCTCAATTGAAATAGAGAATAAGGATTAAGAAAATCCATTTGTATTCTTACCGGATGTCAGAATTTGAAACAACTCTTAATGTAATGGAAATCTCATTTAAGATATTGTATGATTCAAATATTTAAATTAATAAAAATATTCCCAGAGGAGACATATTATGCAAATAGATTCATATTCTATAAGAGTAATTCTTTTACTTTGTCTATTTAAATTGGAACTTACAAACACTGTTCATTGCTTGGTCTTTTGCCAAGTATGGTTTGATATGAGTCACACAAGCATTGACATAATCACTGAAAAAAATTGCATAATAGTGGAGTCTTGCACTTTTTCCACCTACTAGAAGGCAAGGTCTGAAATAGGTAGTCAAGGCCTTCACCTATATATAGGTCAGAATAAATATTAGTAAAACCTCAAGGCATATTCTACTTTTAGAATTGACAGTTGCAAATAGTCACAAGAGCTAATGATTATATAAAAATTTAAGGTTTACAAAGTACTTTTTTACATTATCCCATAAGATGCATCAACCCTTTGATATATATATATATATATATATATATATATATATATGATATCCAGGAATTTTTACAGTCATCCCTCAGTATATCATGGTTGACCTATCACAACTTCAATGTATCATGGGTTTAAAAAAATCGAATTCTGTATTATGGAATTTTCATGATATGTGATTTTGAGGATGAATACTGTTCTGTACACAATGGAAATTCAGTATGCCACTATCACTTGTGTAAGTTTGCCAACACGAGATTGTACATGGCACACTATTGGCTGATGGAATGAAAGGTAACCAACCACAGCACTGTGTTCTGTATCCTGGGCTCTGATTCGCTTAGTGACTGTAGCATCTGTCTGTTTGCTCTCCCACACTGTGCCCATACATTCAGCATCTCTCCTTTTCCATTTCACATCAACATCTGATTACTGCACATAGTGTTCTCCTGAGGTGTTATGTTTTTGTGAAGTTTTTGTAAACGTTTGAATTCATTTCAAGCCTTATGCCACCTTTTATAAGGAAATGAGCAGGAGGGGATGCTGCAGAGGAAGAAGCAGGAAGGTTCCAGAATTCTGGAGAAGTGACAGAACTGCTTTTCTTCTAACAGACAGTTAAGCAGGAAGTTGAGTTTGTCTAGTTTCCTAGGGTGGACCTGGTGAATTAGCTGTTCTCTCTACTGTGGTTTTCTTTATGATCTTACCACAATTACCTGTGCCTGTGTACCTTGTTAATGCTGACTGAGAGATATTCCTAAAGAGCTGCTTGAGACATCTAAAGCCATCTGTCAGTGAGACCTTCTCTTTGAGCCCTGTTCCTGTTTACCCTCCAATCTTACTACCACTATCACAATCTGGGGTGGGGTGGGGTGGGATTTGGGTTAGTGAAGTGTATTTTATTATAGGAACTATGACTCTTAGGTAGAGAGGTACCTGACAGTGCAGATAACATCTCTCTGAAGCTACCAACTAGATTTAGTAGGAGGTTTATTTATATTTATTAGATATATCATCCCAATTCCCTTCCCTTCCTTCCCTTATCTTAAATAAATCCTGATTAATAACATTTGGTACCCTGTAAGCTTTATCCTGTTGAACTTCCCAAATGCTGTGTCCTTCTGATACTGGTCCTAAACAATCATTCCTTGACCTACTAAAATCCCATTATCATCAGGTATCTTTCTAAAAACAGTTATTTTATTTATATACAATTATTTCACACCTACACGTTGTGAGCCTTCCAAGACTTCTGGCAGTGAACACTGCTACTTTGTGCATTTTCACCTATTGCAGGGGTCCCTGGAAAATAACTCCCGAGTTAGATGAGGGATCACTGTACACCCATTTTGAATTGTGGAATCTGTGGCTCAGAGTGACTAGCAAGGTTATTAATGAAAGTGTTATCACATTTTATCCAAGATAAACTTGAGGCTTGCAGACTGATTTGGTTAAGGGTATGGAACATGTAAGGGTTAAAAATAGTATTTTAAATGCATTGTGGGAAGATGCTGGAGTAGGGCATGAAGCTTTCTTACCCTCCTAAAGAACCCCATAAACAACAAAAATAACTACAGTCAGTAATAAAGGTGACAACAACAGACAGGAGTCTGGAGGGAAGCTAAACAGCCAGGAACAACTAGGGAGGAAGATTTCTGATTTTCCTGGCATAAGCCTCACCACAGAAGGCCCTAAGGACAGGAATTGAACAAACAAAGTAGAATCCACAAGGTTGCCCCTAAGGGCAGGATTGGTAACTTCACCTTGTTTGTTGGGCTCTGGAGCTTTCATTCCAGAGGACACTACTGGAATCCACAGGTGGAAAGCCTTCTGAGCAGTTGTGTCTTGCTGTGGCTTAAGATCTATAGACTCCTGCTAGCCCACAGCTGGAGATTAGAGGAGTGAATACCACAGAATCTACCAGTGCAAGATCTTAAAGGGAAGAAATCAAGCCTTGATGCTAAACAATTATGGCCTTTGGCTGCCCAAGGAACATGGACTAGACACCTGCTCTATCCCAGGTTGCTATGGCAGTAAGAGAGGAGGAGGGAGGAAGGAGCACACACTGCTGAGTGAGATTGTTGAGAGACTGGGACTCTGTCAGTCAGCTGAGGTCACTACCAGGAGACTGGAGGCCCTAGCTACAGCCATTGGGGAGGAGATTGCAATGAAATGGTAGAACTGCCTCTGGGCCTTGATTGGAGCCTCTGAGGTCAATCACAGATGGGTTTGAGCAGGCAACAACTAGTACATGTGACCCTGGACTATAAAAGATAGAATTACTAAGATGCAGGAAAAACAAAACAAAAACAAATAAACAAACAAAACAAAAAAACAAGCCAACAAACAAACACAAAAAATTACTGAAACCAGAGGTAACATACCCCAACACACTGGGAACCCTAGGAATACAGCAAAAAAGTCAATAATTAAGTATATTGGCCTGGCAACTAATATTAAAATAAATAAATAAATATAGGCAAGGAAAGGAGAAAGAACAAAACTATTGACAGCTATTATTGGGACAGAGAAGACCAAATTGTAAGCAATGTGGAGGTTGTGATTATGCACGTAATTTTTTCATGCATTTATTTAAATTTGTGTCGTGGTGGTTACTAAGTATATAATTTTAAAAATGAAAAAAAAAGAGAAATTGATAGAAAAAATGGGATTCAAATTAAAGTTTCCTAAAGGTTCTGTGTACTTCAAGACCTTTTCTTCCTTAATGGTTCCTGATATTTTGATAGAGTCAAGAGAACCATTTTTATAGTGGCATACCTTCAAATGTATATCTCATCATATATGGAGATTTTGCTTATAGATGGGAGATATATTTTATACACACACAAATATGTAAACTCATTTAAATATATGTTTGAGGGAAGAAATGTTTCTCCTTTCCCTGTATATTCTGTCTACATATAGACAATAATATCATTCTTCTGGTGGTTTTATATAGCCTTGAATCAAGGAAGTATTGTGGTTTTGGAATAATGTCAATTTCAAATTATCTAAAGGGTAATGGAAAATGCATAATGGGTATAAGCAATCCATAGTATATGAGTTTGTCCATGGTAACATTGGGTATAATATAAAAAATAAAAATTTGAACTCAGTTTTTTGTATTCACAATCCACTGTTTTTTTGTATGCCTGAAGCAGAAGGAAATAGATGAGAGATTCTTTAGTGCATTCATATATTATGGTCACCTTTAGAAGTTGGGTAAAGTTCATGAACTTTTAAAAAGAATTTAAATAATTGAAGAAAATTTTACATTTCAGTTAGAGATGATTGAAAATTAATTTTTTTCATCCAAGTTCAGAGAATTCCTGATTTCTAGCCATATATGGACTGCCAATTAATAATGCCTGAGTTAGGTAAAAAAGATACTTCAAAAAAAAATAAAATGAAACTACTCAATCAATTAAGTATAAAGAATAGAGAAAAACTCAATTTCAAGATTTTCAACTCCAAAAGCTGAATTAGTTTTTTCTTTAATTAAGTAGCTCTAAGCATATATTTTCTAGCATTTTATCTAAGTTTTTAATTTAATAGTATTTTAACAACTGGTTTATGAATAGGCCAAAGTATATATAATATCAAAGTAGCCCTCCTGCTGTTTCATACAGCTACAAAGAACTCTAAAGAATTTAGATTTATCAATAATTCATGAGTCAATTCAGGGTTTCTTGGTTAATTTGAAAAAGCAATCTATATAAACATTCAAACATTATAACTAGCAAGCAGTGAATTAAAGAAAGGTAGCATTTTGAGAGACAGAAATTAAATTATTATTAAATTATTAGTAATAAAATACTTTATGAAGTAATTTATAGTATATTAGTATTAGACAAATATAAACAAAACAAAAATTCCAAAAATTATTGATTATTCTCTAAATCAATAGGGCGATAAAGTGGAAGGATCAAAACTTGAATCAGAAGACTTGGGTTCAAATCCCACCTTAGTCACAATCTATGTAGTCTTGAGCAATTCACTAACTTGAGTCTCAGTTGCTTTGTCTATAAAATAATGATTGGAATATTTGCATGCCTCCTTCTTGTTCTGGTATCCTATCATACAAATTTGAAAAAAAATGTCTTTGTGGAATCTCATTGTAAAACCATGCATGTCATAATGTACTGTAATTTTCTTAGAAGTCTGTGATTTAATTGATCTGAGTTCTGTGACAGAGGCTGGAACTATAGAAAAAGTGCCAGGCTGAAGATTATGAGAAATTGATCACCTCAATGGGTGAGGGGCCCAAGGAGTGGAATCTGAAGGAGGAGAAGACTCTGGCTGGGAGAGCAATGAGTCTCTTGGTCTTGAGAAGTTGAAGAGAGAACGAAAAAGACTTTCTCCTGAGGGTTACCCACTTTTCCTGCTTGTGACTGGAAATCTTTCCCCCCAACACTTCACAATTGAAGGGACTTTCTGAAGAGAAACCTGAGCAGACTTTACCTCAGCTCCTGTTGCCTAGGGGTGAGTTAACCTGATTTTCTCTCAGGGGGCTCAGGCTGCCAAGGCCCAAGTTCCCCCCAAACTCACGGAGGGAAGGGAAAGGATTTAGATAGAGACAGGGACCCCCTTTTCCCACTTTCCTTTTCCCATTCTTCCCTGCCCATTATTCCTTTTGTATTACCTGATTGAGTTGACATTAAAAGTTATCTGTTCCCCAAGCTGAGTGTGAGTGAACAGATCAAGGGGAGACCCTTTGATCTTGAGTAATGGAGGGGGGGGACAAGAGAGACAAGAACAAATCTGGGAGAGCAACTTTAGCTAAGGAAGGAAGGCAGAAGGGGGAAAAATCTTCAAACCCCCTCTCCCCTCTCTGAGCCAACCCTAAACATCAGCTAGCTCCCCTGTACCCCACTTTGAGAAGAAGGTTCTCCTCTCTTTCCCCCTCTCCATACCAAAAGTCCAATCTTCCCTCGGGGCACAAAATTTCCTTTTATCTTTTTTTTAATACAATTGGTGCCCCGGCTTTAAAAGAACCCACTTTATTAAAAACAAAACAAAACAACAGAACCCTTTAGTGACTAATTGTCACCAACTGTCATCAACTGTCAGTTGTGAAGTTGTTGTCAATTACAACTCCTGAGGCTAGCAGTCTTTGTCACTGATTCTGCCTAGCAATTTCCACACAGGATCAAAAACATCTTGATTTCTTGTGGGGGGAGAACAAGTCAGTTACAAAACTGAGAGAGAGGGAGAGGCTATTGTAAAAGAGAAGCTGTACTAGGGCTGTCAATGATAGGATCTAGCCATCTTGGATCCAATCTAGCTAGAAGCAAAACTTGTGGGGACAACAAACATTTTCTAACTGTTAACTCCTGGCAGTTAGAGCCAAATAAAGATCTCATGGGAAACATATTACAATACTGTGGTCTTCTGTGCTACAAATAATTGCCATTTTGGGGGGCTACTATATCATTTATAATAGAGTGGCAAGGATGATAGACAATGTTCTGGAGACATTTACCAATATGACTATGGGATAGACATGGTTGCCAATGAACTATCTAGATGTAAATTACCTCTGGCAAATCATACTCCAAGTCTATGTTGTGTTCTTGGTAGTAACTAAGATCTTAAAGAATATCATAGCTGGTGCCAACCTGATTTTCCAAAAGGAAATTGTAAATGCTGTAGTCATTGATAATAGATTAGAGACATTGTTTGGTCAGATCCCTATTATAACTGAGATGTGCCAGGATTGCATGCAGAGAAAACAAGGCATGGGGAAGGGAACCAACTAGGAGACTGGGGATGTGACGGGACAGACTAATAAGGATGATGTAGTTACTAATACTAATACTGGGATACCATTAGGTACAGTAGGGGGAAATGACCTTGCCAATAACATACAGGCACCAATACTGCATCTGCTAACAATCTTGCAAATGCATCAAAAGCTCAAAAGAGTATGCCTTTGTGTGATATAGCTAAGGTCACTGATAACTCTGGCATTTTACATGCAAAGGTTCATAAGTCATTCACCACCCATGACTTAGAGTCTTTACATAAACATATGCTTAAATTTTTATTAGAATCTCATCTCTCAATTAAAGAACTGAAGAGAGCATTTTGCCTCTATGAACCAGATTTTGAGAATGTAGAAATTCTTTTATCTGAATTTTTTATACCCTAGGAACATAAACATTTTATTGAGCAAACTAGAAAAGATTCTTCACTAATGAGCTGGCCAGAAGGTTTTGAGGATCTGGGTTTTTCCAGTCCAAGATCAATGGCTTATCTAAGAAAATGCCATGGGGATCTCTTGCAGGGAATGAAACAATTGTCAGAAAGACTCAATGCATGGGGAAATTTTGACAGATTATCCCATGAAAAAAATGAACATCCAAGCTCAATTATTGATTTCCTTATTGAAAAAACTGAGGGACTGTTATATTTTATCCTGATTCAAAAGAATCAGAAGCACACGTGAGGAGACCATTTCTCAAGGGCTGTGATAAGCACTTGAGGGGCTTCTTCAGGAATTCTTACCCTAAGTTTGACACCATCTCACTTAATGAACTTAGAGACATTAACACGTATCTTCATGATAATCAAGTAGATCAAGAAAAAGAAAAGTAAAAGAAAAAGCTCCAAGAGACCTCTGAAATAATAAGGCAGAAAGAATTAGAGGAGGTTAAAAACCTGGCTACAATTAAGACATTTAAAAAACAAACCCACACAGCCCAGATTGGTCCATATGATGTAGCTGTCACTACTCCTACATCGATCAAAGTAGTAGGAAAAGATTCTTGGCTTCATGTGTCTCATGTTAAACACCACTATGCCCATCATAACAAACCAAAAGACAACTTAATAGAAGTTCAAGAATCTGTTCAAACACAGACTCCCAAGAACAACCCTTAATAAATGAGCATAGAGCCCATGAATCCAACAAAATTGCACAAGAAGAAATAGATATACTGAACAGAGGCAGTGAAACTGAAATAGAATAATGTCCAAGACAGATAGTATAAATTTAGATTAGTTAGTTCAGGGAGGGTTAGTTTAGCCTGTGAAACACAGGATAAGTGGTTCCTTGCAGAACCTGGGAGTTTATTTGGTTGGATTTAGAATCCCTTACATTTATTAAACCTATATACAAATTTCAATCTCACACCTAGACTAAAATATCATTAACCTCTACAATCAACCACATAATAATAGAATAATTGTCTTACAATTACACATTAAGAAAGATACCTACATTCATTACATAAAAAAGGATCTCATTTGCACACATGAGGATGACACAAACATCCTCTATAAAGTTTCACTCACAGGCATCAATATATTTATTCTTACATGCACACAAGCATTAACCTTACACACACACACACACACACACACACACACACACACACACACACACATGATCCTGTAGTTCCAGATTTCCAGATGCCTGAGATCATCTTTCAAGGTGAGATGACAGGCAAGTATGTATCCTGTAAAGGAGAAGGTAACCTGGACCTGTGACATACCTCAAGAAATACCAAAAGATGGAAAATACACGGACAACTGGAAAGAACTTTGAATCAAAACATTATGGGAAATGAACTTCAGGAAAATGGGTCATGTAAGATTAATCGCTGATCACATTAACTTCACATATAGGGAAGTACATTCACATGCACATTGGAATAAATATGCATCCACCATGACATATCTAGAACATGAACAAATTTTACACTGAAATTAGGGGCTGTGCTGTAAGTAAGGACAATCCATAAATTGAATTGTATATCTGTAAATAAATCTCTAATAACAGAGGATATATATGTATATATGTATTTAAATAACATGTGACAATTGTAAATGTGTACAAATAGTAGACGTGTATCTATATATGTATATGTACATATATAGCATAATAATGATCTAATCCAGTAATATAGATAGAAAGGAGAGTTAAAATGCTAACCATTAATAGACAGGGATAGAGTAGTTTAGGGTGGAAAAGGGAATATTGTAACTAGAGAGGTAACAAGGACAGAATAAATCAGATTTCATTAGATACAAGTTAATATATATATATATATACATATATATAAATGTTATTAATTGTTACATTGGAATTAGCATTATATAAGGCATAGGATAGTTCAATTTTACTTAAGATTTAAATTTTATATTGATTGCAAAAGACTTTTGTATTAAGAAATTGTTATATTGTAAAAAAAAAAAATTTTGACACATAATCCTAACCCTCTTCCCACAACTCAGTCTTAGCATAAAATAGGAATTTAGATTAGCAAACAGACAGATTAGGATAAGATTTATTATTTTGGGAGGGGGGAGGTTATATGGGAACAATAAGTAACATAGAACTAGACATAGAAGGTAAGTAACTGGTGTGGGCCAAGGTGGCACCACACGAACAATAGGAAATGGAGGATTTGTGACAGAGGTTGGCACTAGAGAAAAAGTGCCAGGCTCAAGAGTATGTGAAATTGATCAACTCGATAGGGGAGGGCCCCTAGTAGTGGAATCTGAAGGAGGAGAAGACTCTGGCTGGGAGAGCAGTGAGTTTCTTGGTTTTGAGAAGCCAAAGAGAGAAGTTGGGAAAAAAGACTCTCCTGAGGCTTACCCACTTTTCCTGCTTGTGACTGGAAATCCTTCCCCACCAACACTTCACATTTGAAGGGACTTTCTGAAGAGAAACCTGAGCAGACTTTACCTCAGCTCCTGTTGCCTAGGGGTGAGTCAGCCTGACTTTCTCTCATGGGGCTCAGGCTGCCAAGGCCTGAGTTCCCCCCAAACTCATGGAGGGAGGGGAAAGGATTTAGATAGAGACGGGGACCCCCTTTCCTCACTTTCCCTTTCCCATTCTTCCCTGCCCAGTATTCCTTTTGTATTACCTGATTGAGTTGACATTAAAAGCTATCTGTTCCCCAAGCTGAGTGTGTGTGAACAGATCAAGGGGAGACCCTTTGGTCTTGAGTAATGGAGGGGGGACAAGAGGGACAAGAGTGAATCTGGGAGAGCGACTTTAGCTAAGGAAGGAAGGCAGAAGGGGGAAAATCTTCAAACCCCCTCTCCTCTCTCTGAACCAATCCTAAACATCAGCTATCTCTCCTGTACCCTGCTTTGAGAAGGGGTTTCTTCTCTCTTTCCCCCTTTCCATACCAAATGTCCAAGGTTCCCTGGGGGCATAAAACTTCATCCTTTTATCTTTTTTCAATACATTTCTGATCTGGTTTTTGTCATCTCTGTGACAATATACAAGCTACTTCTTTCCTTTTGGTTCTAAGTTTTCCTATCTATAAAATGAAGAGATTGGACTAGGTATATGTTATCCTCTTTTATAGTTCTAAAATTCATGTGTCCGTATATTTATTTATGTATGTATATTTGTGGGCATACATATCTCACAAATCAATACCTCATTCTAGTTTTTAGCACTGTTTTTGCATGAATAATAATAAGAAAAAATAAAATTTATGAACACTTAAAAGTGGCATATTGTATTCAATATCTGGCTACAATTTATTTTCCATATATTTTATGTTTTCTATAAAAACATAAAACAATGCCTGTTAATGAAATTACCTTTGATATATGTTCAATATTTTTTAGCCAAATAGCAATTCACTTAGTGAGAATTGAAAAGGGTAAGTAATTTCACATCACTTTTCTGACAAAGAATTTTGTTTTGAAGTCAAATTTTTAATATCATTTCAACATATCTTCTTTTACAATGATATAGCCATGTTTTCAAGAGCAACAATATTTTGAACTTGGGCTCCTTTCAATCCTTTGTCCATTTGTCTAATACTTAATTTTTCCAAATATTCAATATAATTTAATTAGTAAGAAGATCCTAACCACAAATTCACTCTCTACTTATTACAGTCTTCTTGTATCATCAAATTAAATATATTCACAGTTTGTCTCTATGTCTAAATAATTTTTGCAAATTAGACAAAAGATTAAAAGTCCAGATACCTTTGAACTATATGTGATTATTTCCTTGGAGACAGATGCACTTCCCTTAAAACTATCTGTGCTCGATATTTTAAAAATTATTTTTCTGTAAAAATATTTTCTTTTGCAAAAATCTAATGACTATCACCCGCTTTACTTCTAGACATCACTCTTCATAGATGTTCATGCCATAAGTGAAACTGGAGAGAATATAATGGAAATACAAAAAGAAACTATTATGATTTTAGATTTTATTTTTGATCTTCAGTTTTTATTAATATCTTCTTTCAAGATGCTAAAATCTGTTAGATTTAATTGTGGTTGGACTCTGAATATTTATATATGTGGTTGCCAGGGATTTAATTTCTAAATCCCCAAATGAATTACTAAAGTAAATGGTAGTTTATTTACAATAGAGGGAAGATATTAAAGGGAAGAAAAAAGGAGAGAGAGAGAGAGCTCCCTTAAATTTCACATTTACCAATCACAGCAGATGTGTTTCTCCAGGACTGCCCACTCTTTAGTTCACACCTTCTATGGTTAGATTATATCTTTTGGGTTACTTAACACTTTTTGTAGTTAAAATGGATAGATCTACTTAAAATAATGAGTTATCACCTTTTGGGCATTAAAATCTAAAAATAGATTATGGATTACAATTCAATCTTTCTAGTAAAGGAAGAGCTAATTATCTCCATTATTATAATTAGGGGAGAGCTAAATCCAGTTGACAAATCTTTGTAGGCATCATTAGATTCCAACCTGAAAACTAGAAAGGAAGCCATCTTGTCCTGTCAACTTATTTCTTGATATAGTAACTGAGGCCCTGAGATATTAAACAATTTGCCTGTCATCATAAAGGTAATAAATGATAGAGATAGGATTTGAACCCAAGTACTCTTTTTCCACATCCACTATTCCTTTTACTGAGTCACAAATAAAGACATTCTAATTTTCTCATGAAGATAAATATTTTCTTATTAAATACACTCAAAATTTTTATAATCTCTTTAATTAAAGACCATAGTACCTAACATTTTACCCTTTTAGAGGGGAAATTAATTTATCTGAGTTTAAATTGGCATCTACCTTTAGCGGAAATTTCAAAATATTCAATTTAATTCAGAAATATCAGAGAAGATAAGAACTGATGACATCTGCAAATCATCTCATGATGTCTTATAGAAAGTATATCTGAAAAGTATCTGATAGGCTTGAGAATTTATGGAGAGTAATGTGACTCATTTTTTTTTTGTTGAAAGAGAAGATAACCTGACACAAATTGGCACTTAATGCATATTGATTGAAAAAAAATATTATAATGAGAGGCAATGCATCTGAGAAATACATATGGTCACTTTGGCAATTTGTGGTATGGTACAACAGACATTTGTAGGCATTTTCTTTCTGCACCTGTTATTTCCCTGGTGTAGGGAGTTCCTCTTTAAGGAAAATCCCTTTACCAATATGGATAGTCAAATGTTCTATATATTACTGCCTGGGGCACTAAGATGTAAGAGATTTCCCAGATTCTCACAGTCAGAATGTGTTAGTGGCATCACTAGAGCCCAATCTTTCTTGACTCCAAAGCCAGGTCTCTGCCCTCTACGCTATGTTGGCTGTCATTATGCCTGATTAGTTATTACAACAGATAAATCATTCCTTTCACTGTACCTTTCAAATATATTATTACACATGTGAAAAATCTAAGTCTTCAGCAAAATACTCAATCAAGATGTAAGCTTTAATTTTAAAAACACAAAGCCTATGAAATTAAAACATGAGAAACTAGTGATTTCTGAAAAAAAAATTGCTTCTGAAAACTTTTTAGCAAATTTTTACAGGTTTGTAAATGAGAAACAATAGGATGCCAAACCATATGGTTTCTGCTTCAAACTGAGTATATTGGGGTCATAAACTTTTTTACTATTTTCAACTTATACTTTTAAGGTAGTTATCTACCTTATCTATCTATCTAAAAGGCAGTTACAATGACAATATAATGTGGAAAAGTAAGCCACAGTCATATTAAGTATACTTGGAAAGGTATGTTGGCAGAGAGAGGACACAAGTCCTAGTGCCACAAGATCATACGGACTGAAATCTGGGTATGGAAGGGATCTTAAAAGTAATTTAGTCTAAAATTTTATTTTAAAAGTATTAATACAATATTTCCAAATAAAAAATAATTTTGTAAAATAACCTCTTTTTAAAGTTAAGAAAATGAAAGCCAGAAATCTGGAACCAACATCTCAGAACACATTCTAAGTCTCAAAACTAAGTCCTCCAACTACAAATCTAGCATATGTCCTACCACATCATACTGCCTTCTGATACATGTCAATGGATCTGTATTCTCATCCCAGCTCCATCTAGGTGTCTGGTCAAGTCACTTATTGGCCCTGAATCACAATCACACACATACATACTGTAAGGGGGAGAAAAGGGGTGTTTATAAAAAGTTGGACTGGATTATTTAAGACTAGGGTCACCAGGAATTTTATGAAATTCCAAAGAGATTTATTTAACAATTTACTTAAAATATATAGAATAGTGAAGTAAGAAATCAGAGAGAGAATAGGGTAGGATATCTAGCCTAAGCACTAAGTATTTTTGCTCCGTCCCCTGGCTCAATCCAGGCAGGGGAGTTTAATCCTTACCCAGAGAGGCCACAGCTTTGATCCAAGGATCTGGGGATGCAGGGAACTTCTCTCAAGAGGGTAGGTCTCTTCTGAGGCTAGTCTCTTCAGAAAACCAGGGAAAGGAGTCAGCTCTTTTCACTCACCATTTTTCAGTCCAAAAGGAGAGATGTAGAACAGTTTCACCAAGTGCAGGGTCTCAGGTCCAGTCAGCATATTCTTCACCAGCCTCCAACTCCAACTCGGAACTTCAGGAGATGAAAAAATTTGTTTCAAATATCCCCCTGAAGATCTCCCCTCAGGAAATTGTAACTCCTTTTAAAGACACTTTCTTTTGAGTCACTTCCTGTGACTTCCTCCATTTTTTGTATCTACCAATTACAGTTGAAACTTTGCATAGGACTGCCCAAGGGGAAGTCAGTTTGATTCTGATTTGTCACCCACTATTGCATACATGGGTCTCAGACATAAGTGGGATATTTACACTTTTGGTGATTAAATCTAAAAATGGGCAAGGGAGTTAATTTAATCTTCACAATCAGGGGAGAGTTAAATTTAGTCTTTACAATACATACACACACACAAATTTATACTATTATCAAAGATCTCCACAGAAGAATAGTTCTTTAAAAGGCAGCCTATAAATGCTTAATAAATGTTCTGTCTCTGTAATTGATCTAGCATCTGTCTATCATCTATCTATCTATTATTCTAATAATTAAAATTATGAAATATTTAATGGCAATAATGACCTTTGTCCTATTCTGCCTAAACTATCTACCAAAAAACTCCCCTATTTTCCCCCAGGATGTTATCCATAAATGTCTGTGTTTGTTCCTCTTATGACTTTGTTCTACATATTTCAAAATTCTGACCATTCTTTGAATGTGTTCTTTAGTTCAATGACATCCTTCCTAAATTGTGGCAAACAAAACTGAACTGAATATTCTACATGTATATGGCCATAAAAACATGAATGTTCTTTTTAAGGTCCTTATACTTATGGTAATGTAATCTAATACTACATTACAAGAGGCAGTGTGCTACTGTGGATAAAAAATTATAACTATAATATTTATTGGGAGAGATGGGGAGGATAGGAAAAACTGGGGATAAAGTGAGGTTTGTAGCAGGGTATGGAGGAGTTGAGGGGAGAGAGGGAATATTACTTGGTGATGCAAAGGAGAGAGTTGCCCCCTGCCGAGAGGAAGCAGCAGGGGTTCCAATAAGGTCTGTTTGTCTTGAATGACTGAACTGATGTTAAGCTCCCTCTATGCCCAGAAAAGATAGTCCACTTATCTGACTGCGAATTCAAATAATATAAAGTTTAATACCCAGTTGGGATTGGAATTTTTTCCTCAGCTTCAGAGCTGAGGCCAGGCCCCAGAGGTTGGCAGAGGGTTTCTCCCACTCCTGTCTACTCTATATCAGTCCTCCCTTTGTCAAATTCAGAATCTTAGCAGTAGACAGAAAACAAACAAGAACAGATCTGACCTTCAGAAGTGATTGGTCCTGAATCTTCGGGCTGAACCAAGAACAGGCACACCACACCAGACTGATCCTCCCTCCTCCAACACCAGGAAGGAAGACAAACCCTCCAGGAAGGAAGTGCTAGTCACAAGACCCAACTGCCATTCCCAATTGCCCTTCCCCCCACCAACTGTTAGCCTTGTTTCCTTTCCACATAACTGAAGCCTGGATGACCAGACCAAATCTTCCATTTGATCCATTCTGACTGAATGACTCTGGGAAAGTAATTTAACTCTTTAAGATTAGAAGTTGCGTATTGTTATTGTGGTTTAATTGTTTCAGTCAGGTCCAATTCTTCATGACATGATTTATGTCTTTCTTGGCAAAAATACTACAATGGTTTGTCATTCCCTTCCACAGTTAATTTTAGAGATGAGAAAACTGAAGCAAAGAGGTTTACAAAGCTAATAAGTATCTAAAACAAGATTTGAACTCAGGAAGAACATTCCTGACTCCAAGATCACCACTGTGCAACCTAGTTGCTACAAATTTCATAAAAGGTTCTGAATTACATTGAGAAAGGGAATGACTCAAGTGGGAATTGCTTATCATAATAAGATCACAGGTTTCTTTTGGTGCTGCTAGTCACACAATTTGCTAGCAGGTGTAGCAAGGGAAGGTACAAAGTGCAAAGAACTTGCACAGATGATTGACAAGCCTGGATTCTGAGAGCTGACTGGGTCAGAATTTCAGGTTGCTGAAGAAACAGTTTTCAATTCTGATTCTGGACCTAGAGTTCAAGCCTGAAGGGGTGTATCTGGAATCTTCCTGAACAAACCCATCTATCAAGCTGCCTGTCTTATAATAATATCAAGCAAAGGTGAAGAGGAAGTTTCCCCATTCATTCCGGTGAACAGAGTGAATTGAAGAGAATTTCTCCATTCCCTGAAGCTTTTAAGGATTATGTAGCTGGATCTCTGCTGCCTGACCCACTAAGGACTCTGTGTGAGGAATCTGGGCTTTCTTTGTGGACTTATCCTTAATTAGATTTAATTTAGGTTAGTTTAGACAAGGTTAAGGTTAGAATAATAACTATAGTGGGTTAAGTATCTGGGGTTTATTAGTAAGCTGGTCCATTATCCTCTTCCCTTTCCCATCATTCTGTATTTGTTAATAAACATATTTTATTTAGCTGTGTTTTCCTTTTCCTACACTCTCTCCCATTCCTTAAGTTCCCCATAACAGGCAATTTAAACCTTTAATGTTTTCTTTGTTCTCCATATAAAGTTTTATTAAATAATTTCCCAGCAATCCTTTACTTGTTTAATTGATTTTTTAATCTAAGTGTAGGACTTTATAATTATCCTTTTACAATGAATCCTAGTTTCAGTCCTTAAATCAAGACAGTCCAGACCTTTTCTTAATCCTGATTCAGTTATCTAGTGCATTAGCTATCACTTCTAGCTTTGGGTCATCTAAAAATTTAATTAACAAATTTTCTGTGTCTTTCTCCATCTCATTGATTTAAAAAAAAAGTTTTATTGAATATAGGTGCTTTAGATCACATACAACAACTAAGGTGATATTGATCCATTAACCATCCATATGGTGGAATGTAATTGTTTAATCAACAAAAAAGCTTCCTCTCTTGTGATTGTACAGTCCATATTTGTTCATCTTATCTATAGGATATTTTAAGAGCCCTGGCTAAATATCCTAAAAAATGAAAATATTTTGTCTATAGCCACTCCTTTTCTCTCAATATAGTAACCTTATCAAAAAAGGAAATTGAGTTAATTTTGCATACGTTATTTTATTGAACAGATGCCAGCTCAATGATTAATCACAATTTCCTTTTTCCAAGTGTCCATAAATCATTTTCACCCTGGTAACATGAAGAAGCAGTGAATTCCCTGTGTTCCAGCTGCTATGGCACCTACCATTGCCACCCACCTGCCCCCAATTAGAATCAGTAGGTTGATGCCAACAAAGAAGGCAAAGCAGATGGCTTTGTAATATACATTTTTCTACTATCCCAAATTTGATCTTCAAAGAACTTCTCAGCTTGGTTTCTACAGTTCTTAGAGTTCTTCAGGACCCAATTGCAGAAATATTATTTCAATTTACTAAGCTTTTCAAGACAAAGGATTAAGACTAATAATGCAATAGAGAGTAGTAGATAATAATGCAAGAAATTAAAAAAAAATATATATATATATCCTTACCTTTCTTCCTTCTTGGTCAACTTATCATATCATCTTTCATCCAATAGTTCAGTGAGTAACAATTACTGCTAAATTCTATGATTGCAAATTACTGTCATCATTGTTATGGTTATTAATATCAAGGGAAAAGTCATCAAACTTAATTTGCCTTGAAAGCAAGGTGAATTCAAAATTTCTTTTTCTTTTCTTAAAATCAAATAAAACAACCAAAGCATCATTGCTGTTTACTATTAACTACTTTTTAAAACAATGCCTGAAAGATTAAATTAGTTTATCATGAGCGATTTACTGCAATGAGAAAGCATACTATGATGCAATTGGAGTTGGAAATCCATTTTCTTAGGCAGATAAATAACTGAAGAATGTTAGATAGATCAATTTGCCTTTAATCCTGGCAGCTGCAAACTCAAGTAGGGAGAGGATTTTATTAACCATAGGAGGGATTTATGTGCTAAAGAAGGTCTCTTTGACTTTGGATAATCTCTATTTCAGTCTCTTGATGAGGTGATTTACTGCACTGTTAGTAGCTTGGTGAAGACTGAGAAGAGAAGGTACAAAATACAAGCTTTAATTCAATCTGAACAATTGAGAGGTAATGTAACTTGAGATAAATGGGATAGAGTCTCTAATGAGCTCTTTCTCACTCTGAAATACAGATTAAAACCTACACAGCAGGAATGATTGTAATGGAAGAAATTCAAGGATTTCTGAAGAGTAAAGCTTAAATGGTTCTAGTTCATATGTTACAAAGAAGCACTTAGTATTGTGGCATCAAAAATGTCGCCTTTTAAAGATTTTTAACTTTCAATACATGATGCCTTTAAAATTAATTAATTGTATATTTTTCTGGGTTTTATATGATCTTTCTCTCATTTAGGGAAGTAGAAAAATGGTCAATAATCACATTATAAAGTCCTAAATCCTAATCTCAAGTTCTCAATATATTACAGAAAAGAAATGTTTAAAGTATTATGACGAGTTTATAATCAGTATGTTATTCAATAGTTTACAAGTTAACAAAGATAATCATAAATTTAAATATCA